>NW_022103958.1:30261907-30387636 GCF_000313985.2 Echinops telfairi
ATTTAAAAAAAAAAAAAAAAAAAGCACATTTTAGAAAGTATATGGTACAACATCCATATGCCCAACAAGGAAGGCTGGTTATTTTAACTATTATTCAAATTTACACAGAAACTACTAAGGCCAAATAGTGAAGAAATTCATGTTTTGTTTGTTTGTTACCAACTCATGCAGTCTGAAATTAATCAAACATATGCTCAAGATGCATTGATAATTACTGGTGATTTTAATGTAAACATATGTGTGCAACTTTTGCCGGGAATCAGGGGTCTGGGATTGCTTATCACTGTTTCAGCCAAAGCCACATAGTTTTGAGACAGGTTGATTTGAGAAGCTCTAAGTTTATTCTGAAATACAAGACAGAAGGAAACAGACTGCTAACACCAAACTGCTTCAAAAATTCAGCGAATATCTATCACACCCCAAATGATGTGACAATAAACAGGTCTTACAATGATGGTAGAAATTGATTAGCAGGTTCTTCAGTGAGCACAGGATACAATTGATACTCTAAACCAGTGGTTCTCAACCTTCCTAATGCCATGACCCTTTAATACAGTCCTCATGTTGTGGTGACCCCCCACCCATAAAATTATTTTTGGTGCTAATTATTAACTGTAATTTTGCTACTGTTATGAATCTGGTGACCCATGTGAAAGGGTTTTTTGACCCCCAAAGAGGTCGTGACCCACAGGTTGAGAACTGCTGCTCTAAACAATGTGACAGGAAAAACAGGTTTTACAATGATCATAGAAATGATCTATACCTACATTTCGCCAGAGGTCATTAAGCCACCACCCCTGAAATCACATGCACCCTTGTTTACAGTGGAAGCTTCCACGCCCGCCTTACCAACCACCATCCCCTGAAGCCTCTGAAAGAAGAATGCTTCATGCCTGGCTTCTAACCATAATGGCCTTGCTTGCCTCTTTCTGAATTAGAGCATCCCTACAGGTTTGAGTTTGAAAGGAATTTTTTCCTGTCAGGGCGTAACATTTTGGGCTTTTCATAAATTACCATAAATTTTAAATTAAGGAGGAAGATGAGGCTTTATACTCCCATAAGAAGTTGCTGTCTCTGAAACTCAAAAGGGCAGTGAGTGAGTGAAATCTTAAATTATGTTATATTTCCAGTATTTTGATGAACTGCAGCTAACTCACCTCTATCAAAATGATGCAGGAAATAGTGTAAAACCAACTAATATTATTGTACTTAGCAACCCCACCCCCCACCCCTTTACAAAATATAGTTAGCCTAAAGTACTTCACTAATTAGTTAACAAAGACTTCCTGAGACTGGCCTAAGACTTATTGTTCTATTTTCTTGTTCATTGTCAATTTTCCCATGGTCACCCTGACCTAAATTAATGCAAAATATTTCTACGTGACTGCCCAAAGTGTAGATTTCAAAGTAAAAAATATACATTCCCTGTGTATTCTGATTTCAAACAGGATGCTGCAATGACAGTCAGTTTTTGCATCGCTGTGGTCTCCTTTACCAGTGTTCTTTTTAAATAAAAACTTTTCTTCTTCTGATTTTGAGTGAGTATATTGGCTGTGACACTCCAGAATAAAATACCTACATTTCAGGTAACAATAGCATGACAGAATTTTTCAAGACCAGTGAATTTTTCATTGCAAATACTCTTTTCAACAACATAAGCAGTGCCTCTTCATGTTGCTCTCACTAGATGAAGTTCTCATGAATCAAATTGGCCACATTGTGGAAAAAGATGATGGAGAAGCTCAATATGATTGATGGTGTGCTGTGACTCAGCTTGCTTTCCTTCTGTTTGGATCTTACAATCGTGGTAGAATTCATAAGTTGACATAACTGCTATTTCCCTTAGATGTCAAGATTAAACTATCTCCATTTGAAAGGCAGAGCTCAGCTAACAATATGTGTAGCTGAATCATAGACCCTCAACATTTAGCTGAGACATCCTATACTCTGCTTCCCATTTGTTATATTCTTTCAATTTTGTTTGGATTAGTGAACGAACACACTGTAGGTATTTCCCTTAGAAATCAAGATTACTTTTGATTGTCTCATGTGCATGTGAAAGTTGGATAGTGAATAAGGAAAACCAAAGAAAAATTGATGCATTTGAACTACGGTGCTGGTGAAGAATACTGAAAGTACCATGGACCGTGAAATGAACAAACAGATGTGTCTTAGAAGAAGTACAGCCAGAATGCTCCTTAGAGAAGGTGTTGCAAGTTCTTCCCATGAGCTTTAGAAATGATGTTAAGAGAGATCAGTCTCTGAAGAAGTCACCATGCTTGGTAAAGTGAAGGGGCAGTGAAAAAGAAGAAGACCCTCAACAGGATGGGTTGGCACAGAGGCGGCAACAATGGGCTCAAACATAAGAACAATTGTGAGGATGGCACAGGACCGGCAGCGTTTGATTCTGCTGTACATAGATTGCATCCCTAGGAGTTAGAACTGAGTCAATGGCAACTTGGCAACTAACAACAACAACAACAGTATCTGAAGACGGACTCACCTGAATACCTGCAGCCAGAATGGAGTAAAATCACCCATGGGATGTGTCAAGGTTGAATCCTGTCACCATACTTGTTCAAACTGCATACTGAACAAATAATCGGAGAAACTGAGTCACATATATGAAGAAAATTGTCCATCAGAATAAGAGGAAGATTCATTATGCAGATGACATGATTTTAGTTGTGTGGAAAATGATGAAAACTTAAAGAACTTACTGATGAAGCTAAAAGACTATAGCCAGGAGTAGAGATTACACCTCAATGTAAAGGAAACAAATGCTCGCCACTGGACAAAGAGAGAGCATGGTGCTAAGTAGAGAGAAGACTGAAGGTGGTCAGGATTTGATCTTATTTATTTCCACAATAAGGGTCCATGGAAGCTATTGTCAAGAAATCAAATGACATATTTCATTCGGAAAATCAGCTGCACAAGGCTTCTTCTTTAAAATGTTCAAAAGTCAAGATGTTATTTGAAGATTAAGGTGTGCTTGATCCAAGCCATGGTATTTTCATTCACCTTATGTGCATGGGAAAACTGGACAATGAACGAGGAAGAAAAAAGGGTCCATTATTTTTCATTAGACTGATAAAGCATATTGAATCGTTCACGGGCTGCCAGAATTACAAACAAATCTTCTTGGAAGAAATATAGTCAGATTGCTCCTTAGAAGTGAGGATTGTTGTTGTTAGGACTGTTGGTTTGGTTAAGACTCATGGCGACCCTAGCACTTTTGAAGGAAACATTCATTGCTTGGGCCTGCTCCATCCTCCCAACTGTTCTTAAGCTTGAACTGTGAGGATGGGGAGACTTTTCCTTATGTATTTTGATTTGTTATCAGAAAGAACTGGTCTGTGGAGAAGGACATCTTCTTTGGTAGAGAGAAGGCCAGCAGAAAGGAACACCCTCTGTGAGATAGAATGACATTGTGGCTGCAATTACTCAAATATCTGTGATTGTGAGGATGGCATAGGGCAGTGTTTTGTTTGCTGTACATAAGATTGTTATGAGTCAGAACTAACTCACCAGAACCTCGCAACAGTAGCAGGGATCGCCGCTGTGGTTAGGTGCCATAGAGTCAGTTCTGACTCATAAATATCTGACAAAAATCCCTCAGATGGTGCCAGGCTATTAAAAGATATAGCATCTAGGGTCTTAAAGGCTTTAAGTTAAACAAGTGGCCATCTAGCTCAGAAGCAACAAAACCCCCATGGAACAAGCACGCCAGCATGTGTGATCACAAGGTGTCAACAGAACCAGGTCACAGGCATCAAAAGACCGAAACAAATAAACATGTTGTTGAGAACAAGGGAGGTCGGAGTGGAGACCCAAAACCCATCTGTAGACAATTGGACATCCTCTCACAGAAGAGTCACAAAGAAGGGATGAGTCAGCCAGGGTGCAATATTGTACCGATGAAACATACAATATTCTTCTGGTCTCCTGAGGCTTCCTCACCCCCAATATCATGACCCCAGTTCTACCTTACAAATTCGACTAGACTGGGGCATGTATGCTGGTACAAACAAGAGCTCTATACACAAGGAATCCAGGAGATAAGCCCCTCAGGCATACTAATGGGAGTAGCAATACCAAGAGGGTAGGGGGAAGGTAAGGGTGTAGGAGGAGAAAAGGGGAAACTGATTGCAATGATCGACATATACCCCTTCCCCAAACGGGATGAACAACAGAAATGTGGGTGAAGGGGGACAATGATCTGTGTAAGTTATAAAAATGATAATGATACTTTATAATTTATCAAGGGTTCATGAGGGTGGGAGGATGGGGGAAGAAGAGGTAAAAAGAGGAAATGATACCAAGAGCTCAAATAGAAAGAAAATGCTTAGAAAATGATGATGGCAACATGTGTACAAATGTACTTGATACAATTGATGTATGCATTGTTATAAGAGCTTTAAGAGCCTCAAATAAAATGATTTTTTTAAAATACCTCAGCTAATAAATGTCAAAACTAAGTAAGTTTGTATGGCAAGACTTATGAATGAACTTACAACCCTTTGCATTCTGTTGTCAGCATATCATACGGGAATAGGAACCCACATGCATAGTTCTCTACCTTTGGTGGATATCAAAAGCACCTATGGACCTTCTTAAACATTCAGATACATGGTTACTCCTCCTGGAGATTCTCATTTGATAGATCTATATTGGGGTTCAGACATCTGTATTTTAATTAAAATTCATGGGTGCTTCAAATTCCCCAGTAGTCCTCGTGTCAGAGTGGGTTAAGCATCAGGCTGCCAAAGAAAAGGTCAGTGCTTTGAACCCATCAGCACTCCAGGGGGAAAAGATGAAACAGCCTGATTCCCTAGTTTATGGACTTGGAAAGCCTACTTGATACTACACACTCACTTTGAGCCTGAGTTCACATGATGGCAGTGGATGGGTTTGAGGTTTACAGGTGCCCTATAAAGTCTGATATGTTAGCATAATATGCACATATTCAGTTCAAGTGCTGACAAAAGCAGAGTCTATATTGAATTTCTAAAACAAAGAGAAATTCTATCATGTTTCAGAACATTCAAGATCATATCTAAATTCAATCTAGTTCTTCTGGGTCTTAACACTGGCAATGTTTTTGCTTAAGGAGTTCAGGAAAGAGGAAGTTGAGCCTTGCTCCCCTGCACTCACTCATTTGATGGAGTCCTCCCATGAAAAGATTATTTGACCAGAGAGTTGCTGTGCCTCCTAGAAATATCCAGGTATGCCTTGTCCATGGTTGGTTTCTCATCATGATCCCCTACTTGGAGAGTGGTGTACTGTACGGATCATCTAGCTGCTCTATGGTCTACGAAGTAGGTTATTTCCCTCGCCCTCTTAACCATAGAGTCATGTATACCGCATCTTACCTGATTGGTCACTGGGCTTGTGTAAATAAATACTCAGGCTCAGACAGTCACCATGCCTCCGATAAATAACCTCATCCACTACAATTGTCCTGTCTGACAAATGCTCTTTCAAAACCGTTCTCAGTTCCCTTCTGGTCACATTAAGATACTGCAGTCAAGCCTTGTGCAATGACTCTGAGACTTATGATTTCCCTGTGTTGTCCAGTCGTCTTTCAGAGACCACCTCTGAATATATTCAGTAGGCTGAGCTCTGTTTTCTTTCCCTTCTTGCAGCTCCATCACGTATTGAGAAACTAGCAAACTACTAGGCTTCTGTTGTCTATTTTCTGTTCCATTATACCAAGCTGTTGGCTGTGAAATTTATAAAACAGTTCGTTAAAAACCCTTAAATTAATCTGGCTGTTTAAAATAGGAGACTGCCTTTGGCAGCAACATTCTTAACCATCTTTTTGACTGGTATTTTTAATTAACACAGCTAAATGCCTTGTAGTGTTAGTCCTGGTCACCAAGACAGAATTAACAGAGAGACAAAGGCAGAGATGTTGACAGGGCTAAGGATCAACTTGGAGAACCTGGTCTTAATCTTATTGCAGGATTAAACGTAGTTCACCTAAATCCTTTAAAATATCCTCTTGTTCAGACCAGGCTGACTATCGTGTACTGTGTGCTTCTTCACTAGCCTCTGGCAAGCTTCACTATGGAGTTCCAATCCCTACATAGTTTTAAAGGGATGAATTACTGTGAACGGAGAGCCCCTACCTGGTACAGATCCTTCAACTACTAACTGAAAATCTCAAGGTTCAAGTCCACTAAGTGGCACATCCAAAGAAAGGTCATTGGGAATCCTATAGAGCATAGCTTTATTCTGACATTTATAGCGTTGCTACAGTCAATAGCACCTGGTAGAGTTTATGCATGCCAAACACCACTCAATCAAAGATTGACATTCCACACTCAGATTTACTCATTTAATAATAGAAAATAACAATGCTTAACTGGAAAAGGTATCATTGTTTCATGAACTTGGATCTTCAAACTATCTCCAGGGTTAAATATTGTAATCCCAGTGTTTGGATATAAGATGCGAACTCATAAATCCCTAAGTGACTTTTCCGGAAGCTAAACATGGAGTAAGTAAATAGTTAGGGTCACAATTTAATTCATCCTATCGAATTCCAAAGTATCTATAAAGTTAATAAAGCCATGTAATATTGAATGAAATGAATAGTCTCACCAGTGTTTCCCAAAATGGGGATTACTGGCCCCCTGGGAGTCCTGAAATGATTCAGGGGGATTGCAAAAACCTATACCTATCATTTATCCAGGATTATGTGCTATAGTACAAACGTTTTTAATTGCTGAGAAATTTTTTCTGAAATAGGGAGTGGTAGGTAAAATAATCCTGGAAACCTATGTCTAATAACCAATAAGCATATTGCTGCTTAGTACTTTTACTTCTAATTGTGGGAGAAGAGAAGACCCTTAGGATTGAGACAGTATGTGCAAGAGACATGTCATCTGCTACAGTCTAATTTAAGTTTACAGTAACATTAGTAACTATATTTTATTCTCAGTAGCAATTAGCATGGGTTATGTCCCAACTGGTTTGAGAAGGAATATTAGCAACATTTTTTACTTAACAAAATAGTTAACAGAAAAGAAAAAAGGATAGCAAATGGTCATCTCAGGATCCAGACTGGGGTAGGGAAGCTCTGGATTGAAGCTAGAGTCTGAGTTACAAATGCTCTGAGGCTTATGCCCTCCTCAGCATGGCTCTGCTCTGCATTTAGTGTTTAAACAATGTCCTTGCATGAAGGTCTAATTAGAAAGTAAAATTTTAGTTAGCCAGAGCTCAATTAACTAGATAATTTGTCTAGCTGATTCTCTTTTCTTTCTGAATCATTCTCATCAAGAGAGCCAAATCACAAGATAACAAGCTGGCAATAAGGGCTGTTAAAGACCAAATGAAATAGTCCTAATATCCAAGGTATGTCTTAGAGTAGTTAGCATAATATTCAGTGTCTAAATTATCTGTGGGGCCATGGACATTTCAGTTTATCTTGTCCAGTATAAATTAATTCCTCAGAGAAAAAGGCTAAAAGAAATGCTAGAAATGTGTTATTGTATCAATTATTTCAGATCGAGAAGCACACAGCCCAGTAAGCCGTGCCTCCCAAATAATGTGGCGACACTGAGGTTTATATAGTCATTAGGAAACAGAGAATCCAAGACGTCTGCATAGCTTTAGCTGATGTTTGGGAAGGTCATTTAAAAATCCTTCAAAATCTTTTGTTCTTTGAAAAGTTAGTTTGCTTAAGAAGATAAATGTTGCCGATTCGAGGGGGTCAGTCCCTGCTATATGGCTCTCATTAGAGAGCAATGACTATTGATTTTTCATAAATCTGTAGAAACAAGCTAATTACTATTTCTAAAAGTCTGTTGGCTTATTATCTTTAAAATGTTTGCCTTGTGAAAACTGGTAGTACCTAGGTTCTTGTGGACTGAGCCTACTTAACCTCATCTTTGCTTTTAGTTTGCATAATCACACACCCCCCCCACTGGCCCCACCCCCACATTTAACCAAACTTCCATTGGAAGACACTGATCACCTACAAATAGAGTTATCTCTCTCCTGCAAGGAATTTTTACCTTTTATTGACTGTTCCATGGTTTCCTTCATTTCAGTGATAAGTTACTTTTCTTTTTTTTAAATCATTTTATTCGGGCTCATACAACTCGTATCACTGTCCATCCATCCATCCATTGTGTCAAGCACATTTGTACATTTGTTGCTATCATCATTTTCAAAACATTTTCATTCTACTTGAGCCCTTGGTATCATCTCCTCATTTCCCCCTCCCCACCCTCCCTCATGAGCCCTTGATAATTTATAAATTTTTTTTTCATGTCTTACACTGACCGATGTCTCCCTTCACCCACTTTTCTGTTGCCTGTCCCCCTGGGAGGGGGTTATATGGAGATCATTGTGATCATTTTCCCCTTCCTCCCCCACCTTCTCCTTCCCCTCCTGGTATTTCTACTCTCATTATTGGTCCTGAGGGGTTTATCTGTCCTGGATACCCTGTGTTTCCAGCTCTTTTCTGTACCTCTGTACATGCTCTGGTCTAGCCGGATTTGTAAGGTAGAACTGGGGTCATGATATTGCGGGGGAGAAAGCATTAAAGAACTAGAGGAAAGTTGTATGATTCATTGTTGCTACACTGCACCCTGACTAGCTCGTCTCCTCCCTGTGACCCTTCTGTAAGGGGATGTCCAATTGCCTACAGATGGGCTTTGGGTCACCACTCTGTGCACGCACTTACACACACACACACACACAGATGGGCTTTGGGTCACCACTCTGCACGCACACTTACACACACACACACACACACACACACACACACCCCTCATCCACAATGATGAGATTTTTGGTTCTGGGTCTTTGATGCCTGATACCTGATCCTATCAACAACTCATGAACACACAGGCTGGTGTGCTTCTTCCATGTGGACCTTGTTGCTTCTCAGCTAGATGGCTGCTTGTTTATCATCAGGTTACTTTTCTATTAACATCTTCTTGGCATGCTCTTAGGCCTTTTCTTCATCGTGAGTTGTTTAGGGACATTGTTACTGAGAAGTTTAACCAAATTTGAGAAATTTTTAGCCAGATTGAAGAGCATTAGCGTGTGTGTGTGTGTGTGTGTGTGTGTGTGTGTGTGTGTCAAGGGGGAAAGATATGCATATTTCCTTTTTTGCTGAAAAGCACAAGCTGTTGACATCAGTCTATTTGTGGATTGAGTAGTTTGGGGTACATGACTTTCCGTAGAAATCTAATAGCTGATTAGTAAAAATAAAGATCCAACATTTTATCATTTTAAAGATAAAGATGAATAGAAACAAGCTGTGGTAAATTAATACTTTCTTCCTTTATCTACCCAAGGAACAAAGCCAATTATTTAAAATATAAAAGAAGAAATAGAATTATTAAGATTTGGCTCTGTAAGTTGCATAAGGGAAATGTAGTAATATTAATACTCTCATCAGGGATATAAATACAATACTCAATTCTAACAATGGCACAAGTGCCCTCCTGAGCAGCACTGAGAATGTCAAGAGCTTCAGTTTTGGAGAACTGCTCTTCTCATTATAGTCATTTCAGCATTCATTACTTGGAGTCCCTGGGTAGAATCATTTAAAACACTGACTACATTTAGTCAGAACTTTGGCATGTGCCATAATATCTTCTAACCCTAGTTGGGGTATAATAGTAGAAGCAACATGATTCTACTGTTGAAATATAGATTTGGACTAATGAGCTCTTAAAAGGAGGACTGCAGCTAAAAGGGCTAAGATAGTTAATATTTGACATTGGGTCTAGCTCAATCCTATAGTATATCTTACAATACATCCAGATGGGAACCAAGGCCAAAAATTACATAATAAAGAGCCACTAACCAAGATATATGTTTGGGTTAGTAAAAGAATAAGAATCAGGAAATGAGAATAACCCTGAACATACGATATTCTGTAGCCAGCATAATGTTATTAGTTACTCAAATAGCTGATCCTTACAAGAAATGGGTGGGTGGGTGGGGATATTATCTCTAGAAAATAGAACAGTAAGCATCATCAATATTGCCATATAAAATTAATGGCAATACTTTTCGTTCATTCAACCTTATACAGTTGATTTTAGTTCTACACAATTCAGGCTTAGCAGCAGTTTTAAAACTTCCTCATTTTATGCATAAGAATTCTAGATTCAGTTCAATGATATCCACATTGAAAGCATTACAGTCCTTTTTATAAATCTGATATAGTCCATTTGTGTTTAAATATTTTGGTTAAGCACTGTCAGACAGCAAAATAAACTTAATCTGCAGTCAACATAAAAATGACCATGGTTACCTCATAACAGCAATTCTTAAAAGTGCAAGACTTGATAGAAATTAATTTAAAAAGTAATGTACTGCCAAGTCAAGTCTAGCAAAATAACTTTAGAAAAAATAACTAGCCATGAAGTAATTGACCTTATTTTCAAAAAGTTCAGTTGGAGCACGTAAAGTTGTGTCAGAATAAACTCAATGACAGTGCGTTTGAGTTTTCTTATTTAACATTAAAACCTTAAATATGTTTCATAAATTAACCTACCAAAATTTTAGCTGTAATAAATAAAACTGACTGAGTTAGTTAATTGTGCCAGCCTGGCCGATAATCACATGTGGTGCTGGTTGAAAGGCGGAGGGATAAATGGGTGGTGAAGCCTCGCCTTTCTAGTTCTCGGGTCTCTTGTTTTGTGATGGTTGCATCGGGTGCAGCTGCCTTAGCAGTTCCCTGCTTCAGCTTGCAAGATTGACTTCCTCCAAGACATCCCCAAGGAGAAGCCGCATGGATCTATCCCGATGCAGCCCTGGGTGCTGGAGCAGCCGTGTGGAGACCCTTGCCAGTGCTGAGATGCTTACACGTTCACGGACTCAGCTTTCCTCCTGCAGTCGGCATCATTGCCTCTGTTTTGTGAGGTGGAGGACTTTGTGGACTGGTGTTGGGTTAATGGGTTAATGTTGGACTTGTGGGCTTGGGCAGCATTGGGTTGGGATGTTTTTGTGATGCACCTTTTCTTTACATAAAACTCTCTTTTATATGTGAGTCACCGTGGATTTGTTTCTCCAAAGTACCCAGACTAATACACTGACCATATCAAATAAATTCCCTTATAATAAACATTTTTAAATTCCCTGTATTAAAAAAATTTACATGGCAAACAGAAAAAGATCTTAACGGCCAAGGACTTAATCTTGCATGGGTCCACAGTGAATGCTCAAGGCTGCAGCTGTCAAGTGATCAGAGACGCACTGCATCCGGTAACTCTGCTGCACAAGACCTCTGTGCAGCTGTCAAGTGATCAGAGACGCACTGCATCCGGTAACTCTGCTGCACAAGACCTCCGTAAAGTGTCGAAAAGCAAGGATATTATTTTGAGGACTAAGGGGTGCCTGATTCAAGGCGTGGTATTTTCAATCGCCTCATATGCATGTGAACGTTGGACACTGAATAAAGAAGACCAAAAAGAATTGATCTATTTGAATCATGGTGCTGGTAAACAATATTGAACGTATCGTGGACTGCCAAAGGACAAATACACCTGTCTTGGAAGAAGTGTAGCCGGTCTGCTCCTTAGAATCAAGGATGGTGAGACTTAAAGTTTCATAGACATTGGACAGGTTCTTAGGACAGACCAATCCCTGGGAAGGGACATTATGCTTGGTAGAGTGAGGAGCAGCAAAAAATAGGAGGGCCCTCAATGAGATGGATGGACATAGTGGCTGCAGCAATAGATTTAAACATAAGGACAAGTATGAGGATGGAGCAGGACTGGGCAGTATTTTGGTCTCTGATGTGTCGGCTCACTATAAGTCTGCACTAACTCAGCAGCACCTGATAACAACAACATCCCATAACTTTTAAGTGGCAACACTGAGTTTTATTTTATTCAACTTTAAATTTTGAGTATCGGGTTTGCAGAAGGCTAAAACCAAAATGAAACTCATTGCCATCAGGTAGATGCAGGCTCATAGCAACCCTGTGGTGCTGGGTAGGATCGCCCCTGCGACTTTTTGAGACTGTAACTCTTTATATGGAAGTAGAAAGACCGTCTTTCTTTCAAGGAATGTCCAGTGATTTCACTACTGACACATAGGCAGAAAGCTGTGGATGACTGTAAAGCCCAAAATCGACATGCAGAATCCCCATGTGAATTAGGCCTCCATCGAATTCCTTGCGGCCCTTGACCAACGGTGCAGAGTGCACAAGAAGAGGCTTTCTACTCTTCTAAAGAGTTACAGTCTGGGAAACCCACTGGGGCAGTTCGACCCTGTCCTCTAGGGTCACGATGAATCGGAACTAGCACAGTAGCAGTGAGTTTGGGTTTTTTGTTAGGTTGAGTGCTTTGGAACGTGAACTACCTCCATCCCTGCCCGGTGAGCCCAAGGAGGTTGTCTCTCCTAGAGATTTGCCGGGATGTGTCCTGGGTGGAGAGCATCTGACTTTAGGTCTCATGAGTCGTGTCTTGATTGCCTTGGTGACAAGTCCCTGGACTAATCTTATAAACGCCATGGTTGTGTATGTCCCAATCATGATGCCACTCCCACTTTTGTAGTCCCGCCTGTAGCTGTCATGTATCAATCTGCCGTAGGGACAGTTCTCTTTGCTCTCCCACATCCTTTTCAAAGCATCAAACCCTTTGATGCCACTGTGACCTCATGATAGTACGCTCCTTCAGTCTCATGCTGTCGCATCTGAGATCCATCAAGGTTCTCCTTAAATTACATTCGAAATGGGGGGTCTCTTTTGTGCCCTAAAACAATATTGCCAGATGTATGTGTGCACGTGTATGTGTATCTTATTATACATCAATTATAAAGACTAGATATAAATTCAATGTATTATCCATGAGCTACCAAAAAGCTTGAAAATTCTTGATGTCTATATCTATAAAACATACTTACTTTTGAAGGACAGTTTTCTAAATAGTTTATATTTCCATTCAAATTTTTACCATTTTTCCCATATATTTCTCAATCTAAATTTAGACTTGGGCATTTTTTCTTTTAATGTTGGAGCTCTATCCACTTTCCCAAAACTGGATTGAGAGACTTTTCCTGACTTTATAACTTGTAAATATCCATATTATTTATCTTATTTTCTAATACCTTTAAAAGGCTTTCCCTGGGTTGGGATGAATCTTTTCAAAACTTTCTCTGGAGTAGTGTAGACCTCATAAGCTCATTATCGAGAAAGAAAAAATTTTAATTTTCAATCTCAGTTCATTTGCCTAAATTTATATTGGGCTGGGTACTTTGGAAGGCAAGTGATGACTCAATTCTTTACTTTCTAATTTTTATTGTTCTTTGGTAGGTAGTTTGACCTTTCTTTTCATTCTGGAGATAATAAAACATTACTCCCTTTCCCTAAACAAAATGCACTTCATAAAATATCAAACTTAAGTTATGTTAAGAGGTTTTGTTTTTAAGATTTTGCTCTCAACAATAACAAATTGGAAAATGTTTGTTAAAGCTAATTCATTTTCCATCCCCTTACAGAAGGGTCTCAGGGAGGAGATGAGCCAGTCAGGGTGCAGTGTAGCAATAATGAAACACACAACTTTCCTCTAGTTCCTAAATGTTTCCTCCCCCCACTCTCATGAGCCCAATTCTACCTTACAAATCCTGCTAGACCAGAGGATGTACACTGGTACAGATAGGAACTGGAAACACAGGGAATCCAGGGTGGATGATCCCTTCAGGACCAGTGGTGTGAGTGGCGATACTGGGACGGTGGAGGGAAGATGGGTTAGAAAGGGGGAACCAATTATAAGGATCTACATATAACCCTCTCCCTGGGGGATGGACAACAGAAAAGTGGGTGAGGGGAGATGTTGGACAGTGTAAGGCATGACAGAGTAATAATAATTTATAAAGTATCAAGTGTTCATGATGGGGGGGGGGATGAGGAGCTGATACCAAGGGCTCAAGTAAAAAGTGAATGTTTTGAGAATGATGATAGCAACAAATGTATAAGTGTGCTTGACACAATGGATAGATTTATGGATCGTGATAAGAATTGTACGAGCCCCCAATAAAATTATTAAAAAAACTAATTCATTTTCATTAATTCTTAGGGATATTACGGCTATTTGCTTTACATAAATGCTTATTTACAAAAAAAATGATCAAAGTAAATTACTTGAAGGGATATTATAATAGCCTCTGAAGTTTTGAAATCACATTGTATTTTTGCAAAGCCCTGTTTTTTTAATATTATTATGAATAGTTTGCATGCTCTGTAAGATCTTTAGAGAGGCAATTTAAAATAATTTGATATTTTTAAAGGCTTGATATACCAATCAAAATATTTGCATAATAGTCACCTAGGGATCTTGTTACACTGTATACTCTGATTCACTATATCAAAATACATATTAGCAGGAGGTCAAACTGAATTAACCTGCCTGAATCCCTGCTATAAACTGTGAAATACTGTGCATTTCGTAATGGCCAGCACCAATTGCAGACTTGCTGTGTCAGGATTTTTCTAACATTTTCTTGTTGTTGTTAGGTGCCAGGAAGTTGGTTCCAACTCATAGCAGCACGATGTACCACAGAATGAAACACCACCCAGTGCTGCGCCATCTTTAACATTGTTCTTATGTTTGAACCCACTGTGGTAGCCATTGTGTCAGTCCATCTCACTGAGGAGCCTTCCTCTCTTTGTTGTCCCTCTGCTTTACCAAGCACGATGGCCTTCTCCAGGACTGGTCTCTCCTGATAACATTTCTAAAGTATGTGAGACGAAGTCTAAGAAGCCTTCTGGTTGTACTTATTCTAAGACAGATTTGTTTGTTCTGTTGGAAGTCCACTCTGCTTTCAATAGTCTTCCCCAGAACCATAGTTCAAATGCATTGTTTCTCTTCAGTCTTCCTTATTCCACATCCAGTGTTCACATGCACATGAGGCTATGGCCAATACCATGGCTCGGATCAGGTAGAACTTTTTTCTCAAAGTAAAATCTTTGTTTTTCAACACTTTACACATGTCTTGTGTAGCAAATTAATCTAATGCCATGCTTTGTTTGATCTCTTGGCTACTGATTTCATGAGCATTTACTGTGGATCCGAAGATGGAATACTTGACGTCTTTAGTCTTTTCTCCATTTATCTTGATATTGTCTATTGATCTAGCTGTGAGAGTCTGGTTTTCTTTACATTGAGTTGTAATTCATGTGGATGCTCAACTCTTGATCATCATCAGCAAATGCTTCAAGTTCTCTTAATTTTCAAGAAGCAAGGTTATGACATCTGAATGTACCAGGTTGTAAATAATCCTGATGCCTCCTTTCAATCCTGATGCCCATTTTTCTTCATATAATCCAGCATCTCCAAAAAAATTTTCTCAGCATGCAGATTGGAGGAAGATTTATTAACAACTAGAGGTATGCAGATGATGCAATCTTGCTTGCTGAAAGTGAAGAGGGCTTGAAATACTTGCTGATGAAGATCAAGGAAATACTTGCTGATGAAGATCAAGGAGTACAGCCTTCGGTAGTAATTATACCTCAATGTAAAGAAGACAAGGAAAATGAGCTGATTCTGGGAACCCAAGAGGCAAGCGAATTTTGGGAATGATGAGGGCAACAAAAGTATAGATGTGCTCTACACAATTGATCTATGTATACACAATTGATCTATGTATTGTGATGAATTTTATGAGCCCCAATAAATTGATTAAAAAAAAATTCAAAAAAAAAAAAGTAGAGTTCACAAATACCACCATAAAAAAAAAACAAAAAAAACCCAATTAGACCAATAGGTAACATCATGGGAAATGGAGCAAAGGTTGAAGTTATCAAAGATTTTGTCTTACTTGGATCCACAATCAATGCTCACGGAAGCAGCAGTCAAGAGTCAAAAGAAGTAGTGCATTAGGTACCATATATACTAGTGTATAAAGCGAGTTTTTCAGCACATTTATATGAATTTAAAAAAATCATTTTATTGGGGGCTCATACAACTCTTATCACAATAGATACAGCCATCCATTGTGTTGAGAACATTTGTACATTTGTTGCCCTCATCATTCTCAAAACATTTGCTGTCTATTTGAGCCCTTGGTACCAGATCCTCATTTTTTCCTCTCCCTCCTACCCCCCCTCCATAATGAACCCTTGCTAATTTATAAATTATTATTATTTTGTCATGTCTTACACTGTCTGACATATCCCTTCATCCACTTTTCTGTTGTCCATCCCACAGGGAGGGGGTTATATGTAGATTCTTGCAATCAGTTCTCCCTTTCTACCCCACCTTCCCTCCACCCTTCTGCTATTGCCACTTTCATCACTGATTCCTGAGGAGTTCATCTGTCCTGGATTCCCTGTGTTTCCAGTTCTTATCTGTACCAGTGTACATCCTCTGGTCTAGCCAGATTTGTAAGGTCGAATTGGTATCATGATAGTTGTGGGGAGGAAGCATTTAAGAACTAGAGGAAAGTTGTGTTTCATCTTTGCTACACTGCACCCTGACTGACTTTTCTCCTCCCCGAGACTCTTCTATAAGGGGATGTCCAGCTGCCTACAGATGGGCTTTGGGTCCCCAATCTACACTCCCCCTCATTCACAGTGATATGATATTTTGTTCTTTGATGCCTGATACCTGATCCTATCGATACCTCATGACCATTAAGGCTGGTGTACTTCTTCCATGTGGACTTTGTTCCTTCTGAGCTAAATGGCCACTTCTTTACCTATAATCCTTTAAGATCCCAGATGCTTTATCTTTTGAAAGCCGAGCACCATCAGCTTTCTTCACCACATTTGCTTATGTACCCGCTTTGTCTTCAGTGATCCTGTGGAGAAGGTGAGCATCATGGAATGCCAGGTTAATAGAACAAGTGTTCGTGAGTTGAGCAAGTACTTGAGTAGAGGCCCAATGTCCATCTGCTCCCTTAATACTAAACCTATAAATATATGCACATAAACTTATATCCCCATCAGCATATATAAATATATTTACATATGTTCATGCCTTTATTTAGACCTCTATACATTCCCCTTGCCTCCTAGTTCTTTCCTCTATTTCCTTTTACTTTCCTTTTGTCCCACTATCATGCTTAGCCTTCATTTGTATGTCAGTAATTCCTTTCAGTTACATTGCCCTTGATCAAGCCACACCAGGCCTCTTACACACTCCTTGCCACTGATTTTGGATCACTTGTTGTTCCCTTGCACTAGGTTTGTTAACACCATTCCTTTTCCCACTTTTCCCTCATCCATGTCCTCCAGAACTGTCAGTTCAGTTTTCTCCTCCAGACTGTTTATCCCACCTATCTTATCTAGATAGACCTGCAGAGATAACAATATGCACAAAAACAAGACAGAGCAAATCAAAGCAACAAAACAATAACAAAAAAAGATAAGCCTGCAAATAATTCAAGGTCTGTTTGTTGACCTTTAGGAGTGTTTTCCCATCAAGTCCTATGGGATGACACACCCTGACCCCAAAGTCTATTTTAGTTATTCCCTTAGGACTTTCTTGGTCTGCACCCCTTGCTGTTTTGTTGCATGCCCTTAGTGTTTTGCCTCGGCATGATGGGGTCAGATTGGGCACAATTCCAACACTGTGTCTCCAGTTTTATCCCCCATGGGGCTATGGGTCAGTGAAGGATGTCATGTCTCATAGTGGGTCTGGCCATGTAGTGTTCTTTGGGGATTGGCTGCTCTGAGTGGGATATCGTCCTCAAGGCCTGGTGGTCCAGGATGTTCTCCACTCTCTCTTCCTCCCCCTTCATTTACTGCTGTGTGCTCTGATCAGACACGTTCCTCTCCCTGAGCTGTAGCTTCAGTGCTGTCCTCTGAAATAAACTTTCGGGAGAGGGGAGGCTCCTGTCCATGTAGTTGGGATTTGGGATGGCCCCTCAGACCTCTCTACTGGTTCCCTGCTTCATGCTGGTATGTTGCATTCACATCTTGGGGCACCGGGTTGGAGTTTGGTCCTTCTTTCCCTGTGGAGATATAAATAATACACTCTCCTTTGGTTGGTGAGTACCCTGTTGCCCTGCTACTCTTTTTTTTTTTTCCTTTCCCCCCATCCTTTTTAGTTGGCTACCATATGTATCCCTGGATTTGGTCTGGCCCCTACCATACTACCTGGACCTCACCCCAGGAATGTTTGTATACAGTAGCTTTTTCCTTATGCCCCTTTTGCATTTTTTAAGTGCCATTTTCCAGGTAGTCGAAGAGCACTGGCTCTCTCTGGGAGACTCATAGGAATGCTTCTTCGAACTTCCTGCAGCTAATTTCACTATGGAATTGGCCTACCACTTTATCTTCCTGTGCCTTCACTCTTTCCCTAATCAACCAGTATTCTGTTATTTGGAGGACAAGTTGGATGGTACTGTCAGGGGATACTGGTTCGGTTGTCGTGGACCACGAGAATGGTACTGCACTGGGTGATCTCACAGAAAGTCAAGATGGTGTGACCCACAGCAACTATAGGTGCAGCAGAGGGTGTACAGGAGTGCCTGCTGCAACGGGAGTGCCACTGAAAGCTGGTGGGTTGCCCCCTTTGGTGTAGAGTACAGCAAATGGTGGGTCCAATAGCCCTGGTCAGGTAGATAGTTGCAGAGGTTGGGCAGAGGTCTCAGCAGCATGGAATGTTGTGAGGCACTATAACAGGGGCAAGGATTTTCCCTCAGTCATGTGGGATCACAGGTAGGAGCTTCCCTAGGCAAGCCAGCAGGATTTTCCCAGGAGGTGTGTGGGATTTCCCCAGCTTCATGTTAAAGCACTGCAGAGGATGAGTGGGTAGAATTTCCCAGGGAAGAAGGTGGATGGGATTTCCTCCAGAAGAAGTTGGAGAGATGTCCCCTGGTGCAGGGAGGGTGGGCTTTCCCCAGCCTCAGGTTACGCTGCAGATGGGGTGGAGGGCAGGCATAAATACCCTAGGCTAAGGGGAGTGGTCTGGAGGTTGTTAGTAGTGTATGAGAGAAAAGGGAAGAGAAAAAGAAAAATAACTAAGCCCGCTAAGACTGTGGGGGGACAGAGAGAAGAGAGGGAAACAGAAGTAACAATACAGGTGAGCCCCGATCCTGCCTTTGGGATGGAAGGGTTTAATCCCTGCCCTGAGGCAGTGGCAAGGGGTGGCTCTGTTGACATAAAGACCCTGCACGGCTCTAAATGATCCTGGCTCTGGCCAAGACAGTGGCCAGTCTAAGGTTAGACCCTAGTCAACCTCCACTGTGGTAAGCCAAAAGTCCCCAGGTCCTCAAAACCTAGTGGAGATGTGCCTACTTATCTTTATGATGCTCCTCCTGCAACCCGGCAGTGTAGAATTTCCCTATTAGTAATTCTCCTGCACTGATTTATGTGGAGTCCCTCTGGTATGTTACTCAGTCGCCATCTTCCTGGAAGTCTTCTTTTTATGCAGTTTTTGTGGTAAAATTAAGTGCTTTGGCTGATATTCAGGTTGCCTTATACTCGCGTCTATATGGTAAATCTTCTGCACAAGAGTGCTTCAGAATATTGAAGAACAAGTATGTTACTTTATGGAATAAGGTGTGCCAGACCCAAGCCATGGTAATCCCCATTTCCTTATGTGGTAGTTACATAATTTCATGTCAACCTGAAGGTATATAAAGGTGTAGGGGTGGTATTCAAACTGTCAGTAAGGTCGCAGTCTGCTGGTGCCTCCTTGTGGGCACCGCTTTCTCATAAGGAGAGCCCAGAGAACCTCCTCTTCTCTCTCTCTGCCTTCACCTTCCTGCTGGCTGACCCTGATTCTTGACAAAACCCTGTGATTTTACCACTGCCATTGGATCTACAGGACTTTGCACCCACCAACCTGTGATCTTTCTACAGCATTTTGGTGGGTTTAAGTCCTAAGTGTAAGTCCTAAGGGTAGAGGATGTAAACCAAGCCACACCCCTTTGTTTCCTTGGAAGCATCTTTAGAGTCTGCTGTACTAGAGGACCTAAGGTATGATATTTCTCAATCCTTCATATACTTAGGAAAGTTGGACATCAAATAAGAAAGACCGAAGAAGAATCTATGTATTTGAATTGTGATGCTGGAGAAGAATAATGAAAGTACCATGAACTGCAAAAAGGACAAGCCAATTTATCTTGGAAGAATTATAGCCAGAGTGCTCCTTAAAGGCAAAACTGCAAGAAGTTGTCTTACGTATTTTGAACATATTGTGAGGAGAGACCAGTCCCTGGAGCAGGACATCATACCTGATAAAGCAGAGGGTCAGCCACAGAGTTCAATGAGATGAACTGACACAGTGGCTGCAACAATAGACTCAGACAAAAAGGATTGTGAGGATTTCAAAGGGCGGATGAGCCCTGCAGGACCAGGGGTGTGAGTGGCGAGGCAGGGAGGGTGGAGGGAGTGGGTAGGAAAGAGGGAACCGATTACAAGGAACTATATGTGACCTCCTCCCTGGGGGATGGACAACTGAAAAGTGGGTGAAGGGAGAAGTCAGACAGGGCAAGATATGACAAAATAACAATCTATAAACTATCAAGAGCTCATGATGGAGGGGGGAGTGGGGAGGGAGGGGGAAAATGAGGACCTAATGCCGGGGGTTTAAGTGGAGAGGAAATGTCTTGAGAATGATGAGGGCAATGAATGTACAAATGCGCTTTACACAATTGATGTGTGTATGGATTGTGATAAGAGTTGTATGAGCCCCTAATAAAACGATTAAAAAAAAAAAGAAGGACTGTGCAGTGTTTTGTTCTGTTGTGCATAGAATCACTCTGGGTTGGCCCCGACGATATGGCACCTAACAATAACAAACAACAATAACAACCCTGATACCACATTGTTCTTCATATAACCAGTTTCTCTGATATTTTGCTCAGCATATACATTGAATAAATATAATGACAGGATACTATGTTTATGTATACCTTTCTTGATTTTCAATTATGCAGTATTCTCTTATTCAGTTCATACAAGTGCCTTTTGATCCATATGGAGGTTACAAATGAGAACAATGAAGTGTTCTGAAATTCCCATTCTTCCCAAGTTTATCCATAGTTTGTTTTGGTCCACATAGTCAAATTCCTTTGCATAGTCAATGACACCCAAGACAACATCTTTCTGGTATTCTCTGCGTTGAGCCAAGTTCCATCTGACATCTGCAATGATACTCATGTTCCATGTCCTCTCTGAACCAGCTTCAATCTCCGGCAGCTCCCTGTCAATGTACTGCTATAACCATTGTTGGCTGATAGTCAGCAAAATTTTGCTTGCATGTGATTTCAATGACATTGTTTTATAATTTGAGAATTCTGTTGGATCACCTTTCTTTGGGAATAAGTATGGGTCTCTTCCAGTCAGTTGGCCAGGTAGCTGTCTTCCAAATTTCCTGGCATAGATGAGAGAGTACTTCCAGTGCTTCATCAGCTAGTTGAAATATCTCAATTGGTATTCTATTAATTTGTGAAGGTTTCTTTTTTTTTTTACTCAACACTTTCAAGTGCCTGGTGGTGTAGTGGCTAATGTTCTTAGGAGCCCTGGTACATAATAGTTATGCACCTAGCTGCTAAGTATGAAGCCAGCAATATGAGTCCACCAACCACTCTGTGGTAGAACAATGAGGCTTTCTATTCATGGAAAGAGTTACCATATTGGAAACTCACAGGACTGCTCTGTCCTGTCACCATGAGTCAGAATTGACTCTCTGTCAGTGAGTTTGTTGGGTTTTGGTTTCATTTCTTCAGTCCAACTTGGACTTCTTCCTTAAGTAGCATTATTTCTTGTTCATGTGCTACTACTTGAAACAGTTGAATTGTCAATAATTATCAGTGCATCTTGATTGCATGATTGATTAATTTCAGACTGAAGACCTTGGTAAAATTATTCAATTTCTTTATTACCAACTTTTGTGCACAGTACATCAATTTAAATAATATTTGTAGTCATTGGATTTCCTTGAATTTAGATAGACATTATCCTGTCACAGACAGATCTTGACATGTCCCGTTTGAAGATGAATTCAAAGCCATTTCTCTGATTGTCATTCCTGGCATAGTAAAGCACATGATTTTCTGATTCAAAATGGCCAATACCCATTCAGTTCATCTCCCTAACGTCTAGAATATCATCTTTATGTGTTCCGTTTAATTTCTGACGACCTTCCTAGGTTCATATTTGGTACATTCCAAGTTCAAATTCTTAATAGATATTGGCAGCTGTTTCTTCTCATGTGAAGTCATGGTCCATCAGCAAATCAAGGTTCTGAAGGCTTTACTCAGTTCATGTCACTATGGCAGACATTGCTTTGAGAAAGCAGCTTTTCTTCTGTCACATTTTGAGTGCCTTAAAATACCAGTGGTTCATCTTCTGGCACAATCTCTAACGATGTTCTGCTTCTGTTCATGAGATGTTTAGTGACTGACAACGTTCAGTGGTATACGTGGTACTTTCAGTGTATAAATCCTCTGAAGTGGATAGGCTATTTCTTCTTTGTAGTCCGTTCTTCATCTGAGAGCTATGTTGTAACCTGTTCATTTTTGGTGACCCTACTGTTATATCAAATACCAGTGACATAGCCTTCTGTGTCATAACAACACACCCGCCACCACAGTACAATAAACTTAACAACAAGCGATGGTGTTCTAATATATACATATGCTACGATTTTTACATACATATGCACACACATAGATACACAAACCACTGCTATCAAATTGATTCTGACTCCTAGAGACTCTAAAGCAGAGGTTCTCAACCTTCCTGATGCCACAACCCTTTCACACAGGTCCTCATGTTGTGGTGACCCCCAACCATAAGATTACTTTCATTGCTCCTTCATCACTGCAATTTTGCTATTGTTATGAATCATAATGTAAATATCTGATATGCAGGATATATTTTAATTGTTGCAAATTGAACATAATTAAAGCATAGTGATTAATCACAAAAACAATATGTAATTATGTATTGTGAAATATTTATGTGAAATAAATGAAATTTTGTCTTGAAGCATGGTATAGCATGGGTAACAGTCTTAATATAACAACAGTAAACTACATTGCTACATTTTGAGACAGTATGTGGAAAAAGTCCACGTCGGTGCGAAGGTTGAGATAGCTTCTTTCTCACCAGATCAGAAATTCTCGGGACAGTCTTTGCAAGAGCACAACGATGATCATCTTCCACAACAAGTCTACTTCTGTAGTTAGACCTGATAAGCAACAAGCTGGTAAGCCCTGCTTTACAAAGATATGTTGTTAGAAATGGAAGAAGAAGGTGCAACACAGTCTTAGACAGCACAGGATATGACTGCAAACACTAGATCCAGAATTTTGTAACTGGCATTGTAGAGAAATCAGTTCTCGCTGCATCATTGTTAATAAGTTCAATGAACTCTTGTGCTGTCTCAGGAACATCTTCAACTTTGACGGTGAACGGGCTTCTGGCAAGTGCAAGTGGGGTGTCAGGTAAATTTGGAAAGTATGGTGAAATTTCATCTGCAAGCATGTGCAAGTGTTCTTTCACAGAAATTATCGTCGTAATCCTTTTGTCTGGTTCTATGTCATGTTCCTCAGAGAAAGCAGATAAGGCAGGCAACATGTAAATTTTATTTTCATCCAATTTTTTTTTTTTTTTTGCCAGAGCTGAAGTTTCATTTGTAATGATCAGACCTTTTCTGACAAATCGAGGCATGTTGCATCTGGTCCTTGCAGTGATAAATTTAACTCATTCAAGTTGACAAAGATGTCAACCAAGTAACCTATTTTCTGCGGTTCATGTTTATCACTGAAAAGTGCTTCGAACTGCCGTCTTTCTGATTAAAAAACGTTTTGAATTCATCACGAAGCTCAAAAACACGTTTTAAAACTTTTCCTCTCGACGGCCATCTCACTTCAGTGAGAAATACAGAGCATTACTTGGCTCATCTAACTCACTGCACAGTTGGGAAAACAGTCGACTGTTTAAAGAGCTCGCCTCTACATAATTGACAGAAATTATGACGCTTTTCATTACTTCTTTTAACTCTTGTGGCAGTGTCTTCATTGCTATTATTTGCCGATGAATCATACAGTGAGTTCCGATGACTTTCGGTGACTCATTCAGTACCAAACGTTGAAATCCAGATTGACATTCTAGCATAGCTGGAACACCATCTGTGAAAACACTACAAATCTTTTCCCAAGAGATCTTATGCACTTTTAGAAATGAACCAACTGTGTCAAATACATCACACACAGGAGTTATCATTTCAAGAAGTTTGCAAAAAAGAAATTCATCTTTAACGTTGCCATCACTAATATACCTCACATAAACCAGTAACTGTGAACAGTTTGCAATGTCTGTAGATTCTTCAAGCTGGATACTAAATATTGGAAGTGGAGTAGATTTAATTTCCTGGATTACCTGATCAAGAATATCAGCAGACATGTCATCTATTCTTCTGCAAACAGTATCGTTAGATAAGGAGATTGCACGCGATTGCATAACAAATTCATCTCCGATCATAACTCAAACAATGCCTTTGGCTGCTGGCCATAGCTCTGGCCATTCTGAGTGCCACAAAATATGCAGTTTCAATGGCTGCTACGTTTTGTTTGTGGTACTTGCCACTAGTGTCAAGTCTGGCTTTCTTGAGTCCATCAGCTTTGCTTCTAAAATAGTTGGCATTCTTGCCAGCAAAGTGCAGATGCTCGCTATCAAAATGGCGTTTTAGTTTGTTCAGCTTCATAGATTTGGCTGATAGAACTTCACAACAAATAACACATCTTGGTTTCTCAATGCCTGTTGTAATTATTGAGGTAAAACAGTACTATAAAAAAATCCTCACTATGTTTTCTTTTCTTAATATTCTTCTCTACACGATCCATTGTCATGTGATGGTTTGCTAATGAAAATAATATATAACAATAGCTTTAATAATACAAAAGATTATAAATAGCATAGTTCAGTCAATACAATTCATTAAAGTTTCCTATGATTTACCATTCTGGTTTTTTTTACATACCTGTTACCATCACCAGGGGGCAGTACTCACATCAACCACATCTGAGTATAGAAAGACCCATCAGCATCCACATTAAGTTCCCATGGTACAGACATATATACATATATATTGCACTAGTTTATGATTTTGCAGTACATGATTTTACATTTACCCAGTAATTATAATTCATGAAGTGTCATTTTACCTCCAATACTGCTGCTTTTAATAAAGTAGCTGCTTTTAACAGAGTAGCTGCTTTCAACACAGCAGCTGCTCTCTACACAGTAGCTGCTCTCTACACATGTGTGACTGGTCCGCATTAAGTACATTATGGCGCCAATCCTGTCACATACACCTGTATATGTACGGGATGTTTGTGATGGGGTTGGTGCAATGATGTCATCACGTGGGGTACTCGTATATGGGCGTATCTGCTGGTGGGCAGACCTGCCTGAAGACAGAGGAGCGGTGTCTCGGTTCCTAAGACCATCAGAAATATGTGTTTTCTGATGGTCTTAGGTGACCCCTGTGAAAGGATCATTCGACCCCAAAGGGGTCACAACCCACAAGTTGAGAACGACTGCCGTAAAAGTTACTGAGACTGGAAATATCTTATGGAAACAAAGTATCTCATCTTTCCACTGAAGCACAACTAACCCACAGTGACACAGTGGCCCACAGAGATCCATATACATGTGTGTACACATCAAAAAATACTGTTATGAAATTATACAACCTTTATTAAAAAGAACGATGAAAATATGAAGGTGTCTTTCCCAGACATATCCTATCTTCATCTAGATCTATCTACTTCTAAAAGCGGCATGCCCATCTTTCTAACATTTCTTTGAAGAATTCAGGGCTCTTTGCTTTAAAGCATTTCACAACAGCAGTTTTTGCATCCTCGAGGAACTGAAATCTCCCCTCTCTGGGATATTTGGGTTGGAGAACAGAAAGAAGCATGGAAGGAAAGATCAGGCTGGAGGGATAGGGGATACTGTTTCCCAACAAAATTCTCACAGGATGGACTTTTCAATCCTGAAAGAATAAGCAGGTGCTTTATTCGGACAGATAAATATTCCTTGGTGCAACTTCTCTGTCCTTTCTCTTACCAATGTAGTTTTCAATGTTCTTAACATTTTCTTCACAATAAGCCCTGAAATCATCCCGTGCCCTTCATGCAGATCTATCGTGATCACTCCTTTGGAATTCCCAAACATAGTCACCGTAATTTCCAGAGATGACCTATCTGCTTTTAATTAACTGAGCCCTGGTGGTGTGTTCGTTACACATTGGGCTGCTGACCACAAGATCAGCAGTTCAAAACCACTGACTGCTCCAGGAGGAAGACTAGACGTTCTACTCCCATAGAGAGTGAGAGCCTTGGAAACCCACAATAGCATTTCCACCATATTTCATAGGGTTGCTATGAGTCAGATTTCAGCTCAATGTCAGTGAATGTGTGTTTTTTTGTTTTGTTTTTGTTGTTGTTTGTTTACCAGATCCCTTTAGAAGTCACTGTTTTGATTAGACATTTTTTTGAAAGTACCATACCAAGACAAAGACAAGTATATTATTGAAATAACTTGTGTAACATTATCTAATAACAGCAGAGACACATTTAAACACATTTGGTTTGGAATCAATCTAAGCACATATGAACTATAAACATACTAGTGATACGTATACATTTAATGATGGAAACTATACACCCAGTATTTAAAATGCCAGTAGGCCAATCCATGTTCTATAGGTTAGAAGGGTGAAAGGTTTGGTGATATACTCCCCCAAAGTGACAAATGATATCACTATAAATGCCAACAGAGTATTGACCAATACAATGTTGAAAGAGGAGCTCCCTACGCATTCAAATGCCACAGTGGTCCCAACAGTAGACTCAAACATACCAGCGATAGTGAAGATGGCTCAGAAAGAAACAACATTTTCTTCTGTTGTATAGATAAAATTATTTAATCCTAATAACAACAACATGAGGAGAAAATATTATCCATTTAATTCTTAAGAACCTGAAGCTCCAAAGGCTTGTGTGCATATATGAAATATGACTCATTCAAAAAGATTTAACTCACACTCCTTACCTTTCTTCATTAGTTTCTCTTTTTAATTTCCCACATCCCTTTTCTCTATCCCTTTCTTCCCCTCTCCTTTTATTTTCTGCCTTTTCCTTCTTTCCTTCTCCTATCCCTTCCACTTCCCTCAGCTCCTTTTCCTCCTGCTTATCCTGTTACTCCTTTTTCAGACAAGAGAGAAAACAATGCTATACCGGAGACAAAACGCTTTTACAAATTCCCTGTGGTTTAAGATATTGAGAAAAGTCCTAGGTATCTCTTATCATCTATTTTCTGCCAACCTCATAGGCTAATGATAAGGATCAAATAATCTGAGGAAATACTTCCGAAATTATAAAGTTTATAGAAAGATAAGGTATTGTGGGGGATGTGGGGGAAAGGAAGCGGTGTTAACCAACCCAGGGACAAGGGAATAACAAGTGATACAAAATCAGTGGGAAGGAAGGTGTGAGAGGCCTGGTAAGGATTGATCAAGGGTAATGTGCCGAGAGGTATTACTAAAACCCAAATTAAGGCTGAGCATGATAGTGGGACAAGAGGAAAGTAAAAGGAAATATAAGAAAGAACTAGGGTGCAAAGGGCATTTATAGAGGTCTAAATACAGGCATGTACATATGAAATATGTTTATATATGATGATGGGGAAATAGATCTATGTGCATATATTTACAGGTTTGGTATTGGGGTATCAGATGGACATTGGGCCTCCACTCAAATACTCCCTCAATGCAAGAACACTTTGTTCTATTAACTGTCATCCATGATGCTCGCCTTCCTGGATATGATCGCTGAAGACAAATGTGTGCATAAGCAAATGTGGTGAAGAAAGTTGATGATGTACATGAAGCAATCAAGAACTGGGAGTACGGTGATAAGCTTTGAAAATGCCTGTCGGAAAACTTTGGTCCAAAATTCTAGTAAGATGTAATATGTTTGTGAAAAGTTATGAGATCTTTTCCCTTCTCTTAGTTACCTTCACTAAGTCTTGAAGCATAACTAGCACTGGACTACGTGTTGCTGAAACAACAATGATACTATCCTCAAAAGGGTTCCTTTTCTCAATGCTGTACAGTGATTTACTCATTCCATATTGCTTGCTCTTGTGATGATTTATGATACTTCTTACAGAAGCAAAGACAGAATAATTACCTAACAAGGGTAGAGTTTTAAAAGCAATCAGACAATAATAGATTACTCTACTACAACAAAAAGAGAAGAGACCGCATGAGATGCAAAAGAGTCTAGAAAACTGAACTTCAATCCTCAAACGGGCGGCGCAATAGAGGCGCGGCAGAAGGATGCTTTGGTGAGCACGGTACTTTAATTATTGGAGCAGCTGAGGCCAATCAATTGGAATGATGTGGCAGCAATTTCATTTCTAATGAATCCTGAATTTTTGGATGTGTTTTTGTGTAACGGGGGTTGGGGAGAAAACAGTGGCATTAATAGATTAAGATGACATTTCCAAACTAATACTCTGTAAAATTTTGCTAACATGTTAATTAGCAAGTCAGAAATAAAGGGTTCAATGCAGAAATAAGTTTAGAAAATGTTGCATCCACGTGTTGCAGATTTTAATATGCTAATATACTGTAGACTTCTCTATTTACCTGATATCAAATATGGAACCAAGGTTAACCTAGTGTCAACCTACTTTAGTATGGAAAGCAGTGCCTAGTGGCACAATTCACAGTGGAAACATAAGGGCTGCAAGGATCATGCAAATGTTTTAATGAGTTCTTTGAATGGAGCCTAGGTGGTACAGTGGATTACAAGTTGGGATGCTAACCACAAGGTTAGCAATTCTAACCCACCAGCCCTCTGAGGCTTTCTGTTCCTTGGAAATCTACTGAGGAAGTTCTATTCTGTGTGCATGGTCGCCATGAATCCGAATTGACTTGGTGGCATTGAGTTTGGCTTTTTGGTTGGTTTACCATCTATGGAAGTGCAGTATGATTATCAAGGTTGCCTTAAGACTTCCAAATCCCAGACAAAAGCTATGTATTGTGATTTGTTTTCTTGTATCATGAATCAGACTTTGAACACCTACACTTTATAAAATTTCTCTTCATTGCTATGATGTATTTGGTGTGTGTGTGTGTGTGTGTGTGTTGATCAGAGACTTCTCAGCAGAGCAGTCCCCTGCTATTGGGTGAGTGGTAAATGCTGTGATGCCACAGTCATTTATTCTTTTCCAAATTGTTACTGGCATTAATAACTGTGGAATTATGGCTGCATTTGTTGTGTCAGGCAGACACATTCCCACCATTAACTTTTGGATAACAGCAACAGTTTGTCTAATGAAGAATAATGACTTTAAAACAAAGAAAGCCAAGTAATTTGATTCCACAGAGAAGCCAATAGCAGGAAAGCAGAGGATTCTCTCCAAATGCCCATGTTCCTGTAGCATTCGTTCTGAATGACGACATTGTGTCTCTGTGGTAATGCAAGAGACAAAAATTAGTATGAAACCTTTCTCCTCTCCCACTCCTGAGGTCTCTGGGGAGCTGAACAATGCATTTGAAATCACTAATTATAACATTCTGTTGGATACATTAACCTCCTTAGGGTGTGATACTTCAACTTAAAAATGGAACTTAACTTATGCAAATCTAATAAGCTGAAGAGAGTGGAAATTTTGTATGTGTGCAGTGGAGAAGGAATTTTACATTCCTCTTAGTAAGTTATGTGAAGCAGAAATTAATAACATTTTTAGCCCAATAGAATACATATGTGTATATATACATATGTATATTATACATGTAATACACATTGCACATTGCAATGCCAATTTTAAGTGTGCTGTTGCAAACTGGCATCTCGGCATCTAAAGCACATCAGTTTGACTGTGTGGATTACACTGCCGTTTATTTATGGGCCCATTTGTATACAGTCTTCATCACTACAGCATCTGGGAGTCTGACATTACTTAAAAAACACAATTAAATTTGAATACTTCATACTAGAACCTTATTATAAACTTGTTATTTCCCTTTCCTTAATTTTATCCCATTACTCCTAATTATAGTTTTCTATCATAAACAGCTCTTCAATTATTCTTTTTTTTTTATCCCTAGGGAATTGAAAGCATGAAATGAAATCTTTCTTTCTTCCTCCTGCCCCCATTTCAGGCTGCCAGAACAGTGGCAGTGGGTCTCAGGCTACCCACACGTTCTACTTCTAGAAGACTCCTGGAGAGGAATTCTTTAAAGGGGCGAAGCCCTGTCCAGGTGAAGCTAGTTGATCAGTAACTGCCTGCAAAGTGCAAAACAAATGAGGCTGGTAGCTAGCTTGGGTTTCATTTTTGCTGGAGCCCAGGAGAAATGGCTCATGTCGCAAGGATTTCCTTTTCTAACTCTCAGCTATGCATTCGAAATCTGCTCTCCCATTTCACAGAGCGTTTTGAAGAAGTGAATTCAGAAGTACGTTTGAAATGAAGGTCTCTTACTCAAATGTTATGGAATCTGACTAGGTTGCTAATATCCATGAAACTCTTCCTACCTGCTACAGAACTCTTTCACTGAGCTAGGGGTGCACATGCATTCTCCCATTTTTATCCTTCTAACAATGATATTCCAATCTCCATATAGAGATGAGGAAAATGAGACAGGGCTTAAAAGCATCTTTCGAAGGTAAGCTCAAAATGCAAACAAAAACGAGGAAATAGTGGGACTAGAATTTAAAGACAGTTCTTTCTGACTCGCTAGAATCTAACTCACACTAGGTGCATTAGGAAAAGGGCTTGAAGGTCTGTCAGATCCATATCTATTAGCAAAAGCTTCCCCCTAGCGTGACAGGGAGTCAAGCTAGAGATTTCGTCCGCATTGGAGTAAAAGGGGACGCCATGTGGAACTGAAACTTCACGAGAGAACTGGGCTTGGAAACTTCAGGGCTTCCTTGCTGTATTCATTCCAAAACAACCCCTTGCTGAAGCTTTCCACCCTAAATATCTAGAGAGATGCTTATGAAGAGTATTCAGGAGAATCGTCGGAGGATTTTGTGGAAGTGTCGATTCTGTTACAGCCGATCTGGGGTAGAAATGCGCATCTCAGCACCACGATGAACTGGTTTGGAATTCTGGGAAAGAGGGGAGTGGAATAAATAAAACAAGCAGTGTCAGCTCTGAGGAGCGGGCAACCTCTAACCCAAACTCGGTGCCATTGAGGCAATTCTGACGCACGGGAACCTACAGGACAGGCTAGAAGTGCTCCTGCAGGTGTCTGAGACGGTCACTTTTAGCAGGAGCTTTCTGAGTTCTCTTGGGGCGCTCGTGGTGGTTTCGGTTGGCAGCCCAACCCATAACCACTAGGTTTCCAGGCTCCTCTGACTGACTGCATTTGCTGAAAACCAGGGCGTGCAGAGACTGCTGAAAACCAGGTTACAGGAGACAGCATTTTATTTGGTCCTGTTGAAAGCCTCGAACGTTAGGTTGAAAAGTTTGGATTTTCTTTGGTAAACTAAATTGCAATTCCATTTTAGAATGAACTTTCTTAAAATTAGGATAAGGAAAGAAGGAGGTAGAAGGTGAAGAACGCAAGGGAAGAAGGAGAAGGAGACAGAAGCAGGAAGCGCGCAGAGCCAGCCACAGAAGCCTGGCACAGACAGCAACTGCTTTGAAAGAGGGGGAGTAGCTCCCCCCTGGCATTAGGTCCTCATTTTTCCCCTCCCCCCGCCAACCCCCCCCCCCCCCCCACCGCTCTCAAGTCCCCCGGCCTCACTGCCACTCAGACACAGTGAAGCACGGGCTCTGGGTTGTTTTCAGCTCAGGAAAGCACACTTTGGTTTGGGAGAATTCATTACCTGGAGTGTTTGTTACTTCAGGCAGATCCCGAGACTTTGTTCAGAGGACTCAAACGGTTCCACATAATGAATCATGGGAACGTGGTTTCCTATCTATGAGAAAAGTAGTGTTACCTTGGCTTTAGGAACATAGGGGGCTTTGGAGATATGTTTCCTGAGAGAAGCTGAAAGCAGTCCCCAGAAAAGGCCTGGGGATGGCCCACAGAGCATGATAGCAGGCACCGTCATCTCATGACCTAGATGGGGTTGGTGCTCCACTTTAAAGGGCGCGACTTTGGCGGATGGGGTGGAGCTCCTCACTCGAAGGTGGTTGTTATTGTTGTTAGGTGCCACGAGTTGGTTCTGACCCACCGCAGCCTTCTACACAGCCCAAGGAAACACTGCCTGCCCTGCTCCATCCTCAGAATTGTCCCCGTACCTGAGGACTTTGGGGTAGCCACGTTGTCAGTCCAGTTCCTGAAGGGTCTTCCTCTCCTCCACTGCCCTTCTACTTTTCCAAATAGAGACTGGTCTCTCCTGACAATATGTCCAAAATATGGGAGACAAAGCCTCCAGTCGTTGCCTCTTTGGAGCACTCTGGCTATACTTCTTCCAGGACAGATTTCTTTTCCTTTTGCAGTCCATGAGACTTTCCATCTTCTTCTCCAGCTCCACAATTCAAATGAATCGATTCCTCTTAGGAAGTCGTTATTCAATGACCCATTGTCACATTCCTATGAGGCCATTGAAAATACTATGGCTTGGGTCAGACGCATCTTAGTCCTCAATGTAACATCCTTGTGTTTCAATACTCTACAGAAGCCTTGTGCCTCAGCTTTACCTAATGCAGCTGGTATTTTGATCTCTCGATTGCTGCTTTCATGAGCATTGATTGTGGATCCAAACAAGAAAACCCTTGACAACTTCAACCTTCTATCAGTTCATCATGATGTCACCTATTGATCCACTTGTGAGGATTTTGGACTTTTTTGAGCTGTAATCCATATTCAAGGCTACAATCCTTCATCAGCAAGTGCTTCAAGTCCTCTTCACTGTCAGAAAACAGGTCATCCATCTGCATATCTCAAGTTGTTAATAAGTCTTCCTCCAGTCCTGACACTGCATTCTTCCTCACATAAGCCAGCTTCTCTGAGGATCTGCTCAACATACCAATTATGTAAGTATGGTGAGAGCACATAACCCTGACACACACCTTCCCTGACTTTAAACCATGCAATATTACCCTGTACTGTTCTCACAACCGTCTTTTGATCCATGTTCATTTCCTGATGAGCACAATGCTCAAGATTATCCGTAGTTTATTATGATCCACAGTTGAATGCTTTGACATATTCAACACCGCACAGTTAACATCTCTCTAGTATTCTTTGCCTTCAACCAAGATCTATCTGACATTAGCCATGATATCCCTTGCTTCGTGTCCTCTTCTGAATCCAGCCTCAATCTCTTGGCAGCGTCCTGTCCATGTGCTGCTTCAACCACTGTTGGATGATCTTCAGTAAAATTTACTGGCATGTGATATAAGTGATATTGTTCTATAGCTTGACTACTCTGTTGGATCACCTGTCTTTGGCATGGGTATGGATCTCTGCCAGTCAGTTGGCCAAGTAAGCTGTCTCCCAAAATCCTAACTTAGATAAGTGAGCACTTCCAGTGTTTCATCAGCCTGTTGAAACATTTCAATTGGTATTCCACCAACTCCTGGAGCCCTCTTTTTGGCTGATGCGTTCAGTGCCACTTGACCTTCTTCCTTCAGCACCAATGGTTCTTGCTCATATGCTACCTCCTGAGATGAGGGAATGTCAACTAGTTAGCTCTGGTAGAGTGACCGTGTGTTCTTTCCATTTTCTTTTGATGCTTCTTGCATCCTTCAGTATTTTATCCATGGAATCTTTCAATATTGCAATTCAAGGCCTGACGTTTTTCTTTCGTTCTTTCCATGTAAGATATTCTGAGTGTGTTCTTCCCTTTTCGTTTTCTAATACCAGATCTTTGCAGATCTCATTATCAGGTTTGTCTTTGTCTTCTCAAACTGCCCTTAACAATTTTTATTCAGTTCTTTGACTTCATCATTTTTTCCATTTGCTTTTTCTACTCTACAATTAAGAGCAAGTTTCAGAGGCTCTTTTGACACCTCATCTGAATTTCTTTCCTTCCTGTCTTTTCAATAACCGTTTGCTGTCTGCGTGAATGATGTTTTTGATGATCTCCCGCAGCTCCTTAGGTCTTTTGCCATTAGTATTCAGTGAATCAAATCTGTTCTTAAGATGTTCTCAAAATCCAGATGAGATAACGAGATCATAGTTTAGCTCTTGTGGATTTGTTTTCATTTTCTTCAGCTTTATCCTGAATATGTGCAATGGATGGTCTGTTCCACAGTCAGTCCCTACCCTGGTTTTAGCAGCTAATGTTGAGCTTCTCTAGGGTCTCTTTCCACAGGTGTAGTCAATTGGATTTCTGTGTACCCCATCTGGAGAAGTCCATATGTGTAGTTGCCTTTTGTGTTGTTGAATTTAGATATTTGTGATGAACATGCCATTGGTTTTTCAAATTTCTATCATGCATCAACTACCTTCTTTTCTATCACCACGTCCATATTTTCCAACTACCGTTCTTTCCTATTTGTTTCCAAATTTTGCATTCAAATCACCAATAATTGTTAATACATTTTGATTTCATGTTTGATTAATTTCTGGCAGAATTGCTTATAGATTTATTCAATTTATTTATCACTAGCTTTTGTGGTTGGTGCATAAATTTGAATAATAGTTGGATTGATTGGACTTCCTTGAAAAGGACAGATACAATCCTACCACAGACAGCATTCCAATTCAGGCTTGATTTTGCAATGTCCTCGTTAACAATTAGTTCCCAACATTTCTTCTTGATTGTGCTATTCTGAGCATAAAAAATCATTTGATTTTTTAATTCAAAATGGCCAATACCAATCCATTTCGGTTCACTGGTGCCTAGAATATTGATCTTTATGTGTTTCAGTTCATTTTGTGCCACTTCCAATTTTCCTAGCTTCATACTTCACACATTCCAAATTCTGATCATTTAGGCAGCTGTTTCTCCTTATCTTGAGTTATGCCCCATCGACATTTTAAAGATTCCAAATTCCCCCCCCCCCCCACCCCCCGCCCCCGGCTTTACCTGACTTCTGTCACTGTGATCATCTGACAGTCAGTCTGAGAACTCTCTCCTCTTCAGTTACATGTGAGTGCCCTCCGATCAAGAGGCTTCTCTCTGGCACTGTCTCCACCAATATCCTCCTGTCACTCACTAGGTCTCTAATAGCTGGCAATTTTTCAAAGCTATGAATAAAGTGGGAAGACAAGTCCTTCTTTGTTGTTTGTTTTTCATCTGGAAGTTCCACTGAAACCTATTAACTTTGAGTGGGGTTGGTGGCACTTGAAATACCAGTGGCATAGCGTTCAACATCACAGCAACACACACATCACCACAGTACCACAAACTGAAAGACAACTCAACTGGTGGACTGCAGGGTTAGTTATTCAAAACCTCCAGCCTCTACATGGGGAAAAGATGATGCTTTCTCCTCCCGTAAGCATTTACAGTCTTACAAGTCCACAGGGGCAATCCTACCCTGTCTTGTAGGGTCACTATGAGGTAGTATCACTTTGTACTGAGCAACTAAGTCCATCTTCAGAGTGTTTTCTGATTTATTGCATAGTGATACTTCATTTTCCTCAACAATCAATTAACTTTTGCTTTGATAATTTATTGTACTAGTATTAAGAAAATACTTATTGAGAAAATACAGACTGAGAGAGGGGTGCAATGCTTATGTTTAGGGAAAAAGTAGACCAGAGATTGAAAGATTGAGGCAACTCTGAATGCTAGCAAGATAAATCTAAAAGAGATCAAGAACTGAGTTTGAAGGTGGATGATCCTTGGAGCAATCAGTAAACTGCAACGCCACTCCATCCCCTACTCCCAGGAATTCTTTAATGGCTGGCAGGGTAAAGGACTGTTCATGGGATTGGAGTCTGGAATTCTTTAAAGTTTTCAGAATACTTAATGATTTGATGATGCTCAAACAGTGTAGATAATATTATGAAGTATTTCCTGTACATTACTGTAAATTATTCATTTTTTCTTTTGAAATTAGATATTTCAATTGCCCACTTAGTGCCAAAAGTTTTCTAACTATTGACTCTTGGCTATTGCTGCTGGTACTTCTTTCCTTCAAATTATCACTGTCATCTGAGTATACCAAAAGAGTAAGTTAGATCTTGGGTTATTGGCTAAATATAAGAAGCCAATTGCTATTGGAGATTTTCTGAAATCTCCCCTTGTTATTGGAGATTTTCTGAAATAAGCAGTTGGGGCTGTTATATTTATTGATAAATTTCCCATGCCATTTGGGAATTTTTTGATGAGGTTTTCTCCAAGAGGAGAATAATCTTACAACCCTACTAATTATGCTGTGGTCTGGAGCAGGATACAGGTCTGTTAAAGCGTGGTTGCACACCAAAGCATGGGAGAAAAGGTTTCCTTATCTTGGCTTATTTAAGGACAAAGATCACGACCCAGTGATGCCATCAGGAGGTGACTAGTCAAGATGAAAAAGATCAAATTGGAGAGCGTGCGCGCGCGCGCGTGCACACACACACACACACAAAGAGAGAGCAATACACAATATTTACACAATGAATTATAGTTTTTAATGCCATATCTGTTCTGCACATTCTTTCAAAAGATCAATTATTTGATATGTGCAGGGTTTAAATATTCACAGGGATTCATAGTAATTAAGCATCATTGGTTTTTTCGTTGCAGTTTTCTGCTGACTAATCATCTGACCTCAGGCTCACAGAGAAGATGAGCCCAAGAGTAGTCGGTCAGAAATAGGACAACCTTGGCAAGTGCTGCACTGTGGAGCTATTCAAGTCTCATTTTATCAGTGGTGGAACAAGACTAGTTTGCTCAAGGTCATAACAATAAGAACCTTTAATTCCTAACTTGAAGGCTAACAGTGTTTCCACCATAATATTGTACATCTTTAATAACCCATTGGAGGGAGTCAGGATGTTTGGGTGATATGTGATGATCAACCAATATCTCTTAACTCTCCCCTTAAAATGGGTAAATGCCTACCTTTGTTTTTACAGTATCTTCATTTTCTTTTGGTGTATTTAAGTTACTTCACTGTTCAAACATTCCAATGCCCATTCAGTGTCCAAAGTATAGAATTTTTAGTCGCTTTCTGTGTCCAAGGAAATTCTACAATCTATTAAAAAATCAAATCAACTTGATTTTCTATCTATAAAAATAACAGTTTCTGTTTATGAAGTACTTATTCAATGTCAGGCCCTTTATAGCTACTATCTCATTTAATAGTATGAAATGGAAACATTTTACATTTTTATTTTTATACTTAATAAACACTGTCCTGTTGGCAAAGTTATGTGACTAGCCCAGTATTATCCCACAAACAAGGGTCAAAGGCAGATTTCACACAGAGACTCGTCAGAGTATTCCAAAGAAAGAATAAATTCATCAAGCTGTATTCTTTCATCAGCCGGCCTTTCCTCTTCAGTGTGATCAGGATCTTCATTTTACCCTCTACATTTCTCTTATCTGTGTTTTTAAGCCTTTGACAAACATCGACCATTTATCCAAACTGCCCTCTTTATTATCCATCCCAAATCTCTTTCAAAGCCTATATGAGCTTTTTATTTGCTACAGTAGCAATTTACTGCAAACCTCGTGGCTTGTGTATTAAATGGCATACCTATCTGGAGGACGCCTTCGGAAGGTTCTCTGGGGAGACTGGCTGCTTTGTCTTTCTCCATTGTCTAGAGGCTGCTCACATTCCTTGGCTCATGGCAGCACATTACCTCTGTTTTTGTGCATTCAACTCTTTCTTTCATTCTTACTTCTGTCTCCCTCTTTCCTCTATAAAGACATTTATCAGTAAATTCCTAGCCAATAATCCAAGATGATCTTCCCATCTCAAGATCCTTATTCACAGTTGCAAAGTCCCTTTCACCATGTCAGGTATCATATCAACACCTCTACAGTTTTCCAGAATTAGTGCTTGATTTTGTGGGGCGGGGAGGGGGCTGTGGGAGTCATTGAGGGACTAGTAGGGGGAGTTATTATCGTGCAGACTACATAGATAAACTGTAATCTTATCTTCACTATCACATACTGTTAAATAGCTGCTATTGGATTACTCCATTTTTTCATAATATTGCTTGTATTCTGTTAGCTTTGAATAATTAGATTCTCACTTGGTTATAGCATTTTCGAAATGTGACCCCATGTGTTACGGACTCAGATGATCGCAACTGCAACTTTAGAGATCATCCAGTGCAGGCTCTCAGGTTTTGTCTCCAATGTTACTTCCACATAGCTGATAGAAGCAGCCCCAAATTCTGGGTTGGAAAGTATTTAATTCCTTCTTGTTACAGAACAAGTGTGATCAATTTGGATGTTTGCCTCAAGAACAGGAAGGAACAATGGTAGCTTGGGGGATACATGCTGGCCACTTCTGCTATTGTCTTGCCCCTCCCATCTTAACAATGAAGCAGGTAAATATGTTTTCCAGAGAGCTTACTGTATGTCTGGCATGGTCCTCCCATGTTATCTACCTCATCTTCTTTGATCCTCATAATGATCTCATTAATAGATGTCAGACGTGGAAACCAAGGTTCAAAGAGATTAAAGAACAATGTGGGAGTAGCAAATGGAAGAAACTGGAATACGAATACAGATGCATTGTATCCCCAATGAAATTCTATTTTCTCTAATAAATAAGAGGGTCACGTGACTTACACAAGACTCCATACAGTCACCCCAACGATAACAGCAAAGTGCAATAAGGCATAAGTCAATGAATATGGGAGAGTGTGAAGAAATTTGAACTCTCAGGTGTCCCTGGTGGGACTGTAATGTGACACCACCACTGCGGAACTTCCTTTAAAAACTTCCTTAAAACATTTGTAAAGAGACATATCATTTGGTCAAGCCATCGCATTAAGAGGTAAGTGATCTAAAAAAAATAAGAAGTGGACACAGACCAGTGTATGCATCCCCATTTTTGTTGCAACATTTTTCATAATGGCAAAGAACTGGAAACAACCGAAGCATCCCTCCACAGATGAATACACAAACAAGCGGTGGTACATACCTACAATGGAATATGATGCAAACTTAAAGAATAATGCAGACTCCATGAAACACTTCTTAATGTGCATAAACTTGGAGGAGAGTACGCCGAGAGAACTGTCAATCACAAAAGGACAAATATGAGTTTGTTATAAAAAGTCAGAAAACTGATGAGTAAGTACTAGGGATGAGAGGGAAGAGAAGGGAAAATCAGTAACTCGATAATAATCATACAATATGTGGATAACCAACACAACCTCACTAAAGAAAAGGAGGAGTTGGAGAGGTGTATAACTCTCCATAACAATTACATACACTGCATTACCAGGAAGACACCTAATGATCTACAAATGAATACATAAACAGGCAGGTCAGATGAACTGGTATGAACTGGTAAAAGGAATTGTACCCATAGCCATATATGGGCCTTGAAGATACTTTTTTTTATAAACATGCTTACATGTGCTGTGAACATATCCACCATTACAATAGAACAAATAGGGGGCAAAGGTGGGTAAATTTCTTAAGCATAACCAAACATTTGGAGGAATGACTCATTGGGCCTGGAGGCTCAAGGTCATCTTCTTGGGACAGCGGTGGAGGTGCAGGGTAGGGGGTAGGGGTAGGGGAGGGGGGAGAGTTAGCATAACAAACATGGTTCACAAAGACAATATTCTGTATTATATATTTGTAAATAGCAGCTAGGGTCTTAAAAGCTTGTGATTGACCATCCAAGATGGTCTCTTTTGTTCAGAGCAGACAAGAGTAAAGAAATTAAAGATCTGTGGAAACAATTAGTACAGAGTATCTATTGATCATGAGAATTTCAGTCTCTACCAGCATGAGACCAGAAAGACTAGTTTGTTTCCAGCCACCACTGCTGCCTGCTCTGAAAGGAATCATGATAGAAATACCTAGATAGAGTGGTAGCAAAATAATAAAATTGACAAGGCTGGTTGGCCTAACAGACTAGCAGCCATAAGACTATGGTGTTGATCCCTTTCAGTCCAGGAACTGAAATCACCCCATGCCTCAATTTTCAGCCAAACAATAGACGGATTTATAGGATGTACAATACCACCGAGGAGATCTGCACCCCCTAAAAAATCGACCATATGAAATCCAAAGGGTGGTATTTGCCTTGGAATAAATCACAAAGGAAGGCATGGGTAGGAAGCAAGGACTAAATAAGGCTATAAACACCGAAAGGCAGTGGGAGGCCCGCTGTTTAACCGTGAGCGCTGCAGACAAGGTTATGAACCAGTATGCGTATGAATTGTTCAATGGAAAATCCATTTCTCTGTAAACCTTTGCTCAAACCAAAATAGAAGTTTTTATAAAACAGAAACAAATAAACAAACAATCAAGACCACTCACGATGAAAGCCGAGTGCACATTAAAGTTATAGTGACTATCAGTTGTTAAGGACCGTCAAATTGGTTCTGAGTCACAAAGACAACAGAAGAATGGCCCGGGCTGGTACCGTCCTGAAAATGTCCTTTGCCTTTCCTTACCTCCGGGCACTTCCCTCAGTCACCCCCTCTATGGCATACCTTCCTCTCTTCTCTTCTGATTTTAGTCCTCTGAATTGAGTAACGATTCATCTGAACTGGGCTTTGGCAGAGATTTATAAGGCACTATCTAATCCCCAAACATCTATATTGAGAAAACATTCCCCAAGAGCCAAGAACCTTTTCCTAAGGGGCCAGTCATGGACGAAGCTCCCTGCTATCGAGTCAAAATCAATTTGCAAGCAGCAGACCCTGTGATTACCTTGCTCAAAATCCTCTAAGGTTCTCCATCTCTTTCAAAGGATAAATAAGCCACATTCTTTTCTCTGATGTCAAGGTCCTCCCGACCTTACATATGATCGCACCGTCAACCTCATCTTCCACTACGGCCTCTCGATGCTTTTCCCTCAGCTCCTGCAGCCCCTGAGCATGGCCTGCCTGCCTGCCAGCCAGTTCCTTTTCTTCTCTGAACACTCGCTTCTGTCAGGCCCTCTGGTAGTTGTCTTGCCCTGAATTGTATCCCCTAAATTGGACTCACTTCCAACCGCATCCACACAGCTGCTTGAGTGATCTTTTCAAAACGCAAGTCTGGCTAGACCGGAGGAGGTACACTGGTACAGATAGGAACTGAAAATACAGGGAATCCAGGGCGGATGAGCCCTACAGGACCAGTGGTGTGAGTGGCGAGACAGGGTGGCTAGAGGGAGAGTGGGTAGGAAAGAGGGAACCGATTACAAGGAACTGTATGTGACCTCTTCCCTGGGGGACGGACAACCGAAAAGTGGGTGAAGGGAGATATGACAAAATAACAATTTATAAACTATCAAGGGTTCATGAGGGAGGGGGGAATGGGGAGGGAGGGGGAAAATGAGGACCAAATGCCGGGGGTTTAAGTGGAGAGAAAATGTTTTGAGAATGATGTACAAATGCACTTTACACAATTGATGTGTGTATGGATTGCGATAACAGTTGTATGAGCCCCTAATAAAATGTTTAAAAAACAAACAAACGCAAATCTGATCATGCCATTGTTCGGTTCCAATTCCGTCAGCGGTCTCCCTTCATTCCGGCCATGGCTCTGAAACTGGGCTGAGCATCAGTGCTCAGGAAAGATGCAGCTCTGAGTCTGACTATACCCCCTACCCCATTTAGGATTCTAATTCAAAAGGTTGGAGGTGAGGCCACGACTAATGTTTCTCGTAGTTTCTTTGGGTCCTTCCAATGATCGTGCAGGTTTACAGGCTGTGTTGCCCGGGGGCTTAGAGGATTACATGTTGTGCTATTGCTAACTGCCAGCACAGCACTTTGAAACCAACAGCAGCTCTATGTGAGAGCGCAAAGCTTCCCCCTCCTGGAAACAGACAAGGACTCAGAACCCCAGGGGGGCACTTCTCCTCTGTCCTGCAGGGTCACTAGGAGTTGGAATCGACTGGATCGCAGTGCGGTTGTTTGAGAGAGAGGAGGTATACCAGAATCCCTTAACTGCACCTGCATGGGCCCTCTGGCATGGCCTTAGCCCAGATCCATTCTCCATTACAATCGATTCTCAACTCATACTCTCTCCATCTGACCACTCAATAGCCCAGTTCTCGGAATTTGGAGACGTTGTCCTACCCCCACCTTGATTTGCTTGTGGCTTCCTGCACCATATCAAGGTTCTTGACTTTTATACATGGTTCCCTGTTCTTGAGGAAAGAAAAGTTAGTATTTTGTAAAACTAGCCTTCCAAATCCAACTTAAGTTATTAAATTCTCCCTCAGGCATTTCATTCAGATGAATTATCTGCCAGCCCCTTGGACAGCGTTCATCTCTCTCCACTCCCTCTTTGATCACTTCTGATTACGATGTTGTTCTTATTTCAGGTATCAGGCTCCACTTAATAAAACAGAAAACATATTTGATTTATGTATTAAGTAATACACTTCTTGGCATCATGGATTCATTCATTCATTCATTAACAAACATTTACTAGGCAGTTTCTCTATGCCAGTAATTTTCTTCACACTTAGCGTGAAAGGTCAGGAGCCGTGTCTAATTCATTTCTATATCTTCTGAGCCAATGTCAGAGTTTCTCAACTGTTTTATAGATCATGCTATGCAAAAAGAAAAGCAAATGCCTTGGATTAGTAAATGTAGCATCAGTTCTTCAGATCCTGACTACTTCCGTTAAAATACACGGTGCGTCTTTGGCCAGCCTTTGGAGCTACTGTCTGTTCTGTGCATAAGAAACTTAGGTGACAAACAGGTTCTCAACCTTATAATCATCACCCATTTTCTCTGCTGCACTTTGACCTGGTGGATGAATCATATACAAAAATATAAGGAGGCCCTTTAGTACACATTAGAACTGTCCCCACGGTTACAAAGGCAACATCTTCCTCAGATATTACTGCAACACCTTTCTCCTGTGGAGTGGCTAATGGTCTCTAACTGCGGATCTTTCAGTTGGTAGTCAAGTACTGCAACACTGTCTTCCCCTGGCTTCCAATGTACCACGAGGCAGGGGTAAGAAATGCCTTCACTCTCCAGCCTTCTTTCCCCTATTCTGACATCAACCATGCCTCACACAGTGCCTGACATCTATTCTGGGTGCAATAACTTGTTACAAAGGCCACACAGAACTCACAAACAAGATATAGGATTAAGATGGGATTAACAGGTGCTAAGGTGTCCAGAAGATGCCTCTATGAGTTGGAATCAACTTGACAACATTGGATTTTTGCATCAGAATCATCCACAGGGTCAAAATACAACAGAAGGAATAGTTGATTCATGGTTTAAACATATATGTTGTTACCTTGGTTTCTAACAGAACTGTCAATGGCCCCAAATGCCGGTCAATGACACAGGATGCTTTTAACAGAAAGTGGCCAGGATCAGAAACCATGAAGGATGCAGGCATTGGCCCTCAACAACACGTCTCCTCATCCCACAGCCACACCTCTCTCCAGTCCTCAGTCTCTCAGCCAAGTGGCCTCTTCACTTCTGCCCCTGTGTGACAGGAAGCCAACTTGTTGCTCCGCCTCACAGCCTCATAGTTTCAGTGCTGCCCCTCTGTTGTGTCTCCTTGCCTTGGCCCCTGAAGCCTCTGGTCTCAGTCTCTGCCACTTCAGACAGATCTGGAAGATGTTACACATACAATGGTACCAAGATTTCTCTCTGCCCCTTCTCAAAGATGGCTAATCCGTATAGCCAGGGAGATGGTAACTAAAACTGACCAATTTCCCTCTGTGTGTTACACACACCCTGTTTGCATTGTTGCACACAATCATTTGATGGGAATTAGGAACATGGGTAGAAGAGCTAGATTAAGAAATTTCACTCCACCACAGCATCTGCTGAGGATGATTAGAATATCTTCATTTCTATTGTGGTAAGTAGGTTTTCAGCAGGTTTCTCCTGAGGCTTAGCGAGCTCAGACAACTTTAAGAGAAGTAGAATCCAGGAGCATGTTAAACACCAAGGAGTTAATCTATCTTCTCTTTTTCTCAGTAATCCTTCAGTTTATTAATAAAACATCATTACTCCACTTAATATATTCTGATTGATACATGTCCAATCAAAGACACATTAGACAAGTTATAACTCTTTAGGCTATCTGATAAACGTTCTGCTTGGTAACACTTCCTTAGCTCAATTCTGAATTTCAATTTAAAGACTCAGCTTTCACTTTCAGAAGAATATAGCTACTAGCATCATGGGGCAAAGTAGCATGGTTCCAGGAAGATAAAAAAATAATTTTAGAGATGGCTAACTTTGATAAATGACGTGGGGTGGCAGTGGTGGTGATGGTCAAACCTGACTTGTTAAACTGACACAATGATGTCATCTTTCAGAATCTCTGGATTTACTTTCTTCCAATAAGGGATTCTTCTCTTTTAAGCCATTGGATCTAGGGAGATGAGAAGTCATATTAATAGTTCATTTTCTTTGGCTCTAATTATATAAACCCCAACTCATTTAACAGAAAAAAATATCCTTAGTTCAATTTTAGAATAAAATGAACCTCTAATCAGACTAATATAGACATAAACTCCTTTAGAAACTAATAGGGAGAAAAAATGGATACTTACTCACCCACTCCTTCCATCATGAAATCACTATGAATTAAAATAACTGAAGCCATATATACTTTCTACCCAAGTCTGGATTGAATTAATAACCATGGGACCGGGAATATTGAAAAGATTAACAGATGCAGATGTGGGAGAAAATAGAATTAGGGAAAAAAATATCCAAGACAGATGGACAGGTGGGCATCTCAGTTACCAAACTTATTTTTGCCTAAGTCATGCTGGTCATATAAATAAAGAGATTTTCCATGAGTCATTTAGATACTCATATCACATGTCCAAATCATTTCAAATAAATTTGTCTAATGACAAGTATTTATAACTCCTTAGCTTACTTAGACATAATCTGGACCTATTATCTCCAATCAAAATTGAAGTACCATTTCTTAAAGTTGTATTATTTTAGGGTGAACACCTCATTTAATCAATTTAAACTCCTCAAATAGTATGCAATTATGTGGGTTAGGTGATGTTTTTATCCACTTGAAATTTATGGATCTGTAAGTGGTGGAATACAATCAGTCTACCAGGCAACAGCCTGATGATAATTCCTTGTGGGCGGGGTCTTCATCTATGTGGAGAAACTAGGAACCTCCCTTTCTCTCTCTGTGTGACTTCACCTTCCTGCGTGTGAGGACTCTGCTGCCAACCCTGAGAGCTGTAGGAACCTGCCTTGTTCCCACCAATTTTGGATCCATGGGACCACATATGTTGGCCTGTGTTCTTTCTGCTTCCAGGTTCCCTATTCTGAATCACTGGCCTGTGGCTCTGTGAGTCTGGAGAGGGACTCATGGACTAGCATCAGACATATGGATTGGAGTTGTCCTGGGCCGGGATGCCTCCTTGATATGTAATTACTTCTTGATACGAAGCTTTTCCTTATTCATAGATGAGTGTCACTGGATGCTTTTCCCCTCATGACAGCCCAACGTATCACAGCAGTAGTTATCATTTTTAATCTTTTTATGGAATATTTAAAGGTGAGCCCATCCAACAAATGAGACTATCCAAGAATGGTCGAACATGTATGTGTTAGGAAAGCACGGATTATTATGACATACACTGCAATGGCCATTCATACTATTTACTAGTTTCCTACTATAGAATCTCCCATCAGCCCTGGGCAGTAATATATTTTTCCTTTTACTGTTTTCCAAAATATTCTCTTATTTCTGTTCATTATTAAGCTCTTATTTTCAACCATTCAACTCTGCAATACAGTACAGTGAACTCCGCCATGGAATTATTGAATTCTATTGTGATAAATACAATTTTATTTTTACACTTCCAAAAGAACCCAATGATCTTGTACGCAACATGGAGGGAACCCTGGTTGTTTTCTTCTCTGATTCTGGGTGGTCGATGGTATTTCCTCAAAGATATGAGGGTTTCCTTCTTATAACAAAGCCTCATCTCAGACATTCATGCTCTGGTGGAAGCTGGTATGCAGTTTTATTACTGAAAAGAATGTGCAAACTGTATAGTTCCTACAAGGGACTTCTTTCGACACGGAAATCACATGAGCCAAATAGGAATTTTCTTACATAGATGGACTGAGGGTTACACAGCAGAGGACAGAGAGAAACAAAGTGGAAGACCCAATGCGGCCTGCTGTGTCAGGCAGGGTTCTCCGGGGAAACGAAACCAGGACACGCATGATATCCATATTTGTTTATACAGCGAGGAGGACTATAACAGTGACTTAGTCCACACAGCAGTACAGAGGGTTCAGTTCAACTCACTTCCGTGGAACAGTTAATCTACTGGAAGTCCTTCAACTCCTGTGGGCTGCCAGGTTCAAGGTCAAGAAAGCAAACAACAGAGTCCTTCCTCAGGCAAAGCAAGCAGAGTCTACCCACAGGCAGCAAGCAGCAGGGTGGGTCGCCAGCAGTCAGCAGCTTGGGGGCTTAGCAAAGAAGGCCTGGATGGGATATGGAACACAAGTAATGCAAGGCTACAGGATCCTCCAGTCTCAAGCTCAAGCAATGTACAGCAGTGTGGTGAAGCAGGTCTCGAAGGAGCCTCAAGTTCTAGCAACATGATAATCACCAGCTTATCTTTTGGCTCGTAGGACCAATTTTCATCTCACTGTGTCGAGAAGCAAGGATGTCCCTTCGAGGACTAAGGTGCGCCTGACCTTCTCCATGGTAGTTACAATCACCTCACATGCACGTGGAAGTTGGACCATGAATAAATAAGACTGAAGAAGAACTGCTGCATGTGAATTATGGTGCTGGTGAAGAATACAGAAAGTAACGTAGCTGGTCAGAAGAATAAACAAATCTGCCTTGGAAGAAGTACAGCCAGAATGTTCCTTAAAGGCAAGGATGGTGCGACTTCATCTCACGTATTTTGGACATGGTGTCAGAAGAGACCAGTTGCTGGTAAAAGATGGCATACTTGGTAAAGTGAAGGGGCGGTGAAAGCGAGGAAGGCCTTCCATGTGATGGACTGACACAGTAGCTGCAACAACAGGTTCAAACCTAGCAACAACTGTGAGGACCGCACAGGACCAGGCATTGTTTCACTCCATGGGAGATGGGCTCAGAATGGGCTTGCTGCCACTTGACAAGAACAACATGACTTTCTCATGCTCTGCTTCTCTCTGCTGCCTACCTTCATCCTTAACAATTTCAGTCTCATCTGACCCCGCTTTGCATGGGCAATTCTTTGCCTTCCTTTCCTTTCCACACTTCCCTTCCTTGCACTGGTGTCTTTGTCCCCATCCTAGAACTCTTTACAGAGATCTTACTCAGAATCTCAGTTCTACTGAACAACTCCCTTACTAGACTGTTTTCATTCCTCATGACAGTTACTTTTTAATATCCCAAACAGAATCTTCTCCATAACCACTTGTCCATTTTCACTTACTTAATGAGGTCCCTTCTGTTTTTTTCCTACTTCATTTGCCTCCTGTCCCTTTCCCATGTCTCATTTCAAATTTTATTTCTTTCTCCAGTATCCTAAATTCCCTAACCTGAAATCTACTTTGTTAATTTTCATCTCTTGGATCACCCCAGCCATCGTTTTTGTTACAAAGAGAGCTTTCCTGAAGGGAAACACAAACTGGGTTGGCAAAATCCAAAACATGATCATGCTTTCCAACTTCGAGCTAGTCTTCACTAATACTTGAAAGGGTTTCTGCTCAGCTTTCACCAACACCTGGGGTATAGCGTGTGCTGGTAGACCTCGTGATCCCAGGGGTGAGGGGAGAACCGATTTGTTCGGTATTTGCCCACTTTTTTGGGTATACATAGTCACACTATGGCAGACTTAAGTTACTGGCAGCTAACCAGGCAGCGCACAATTCCTGAATGTGTTGCACACTTTCGTGAGTTGGCTACTGTTGTGATTATACCATCCTGCGAGGATGCACTGCCCTCCTGCTGTCCACAAATGGAAAGCATTAAGGTTCTTGCTTTGCTTCTGTCTTCAGCTCACCACTTCATTCTGGATAAATGTAAAATTTCATCTATTCATGCTAGGGAAAGGAAATAAAACTTTCTGTGTTTTTTCACAGGGAAAGGAGTCCCTTTCTCCCAAGTCTTTGTTCCTTTTATATTTTTAATTTCTCCCTTTCCAGGACTCATTCAAACATTGGTTAATATAAGAAACATTTTAAAATACTTCAAAAACTTGTTATCTCACTAACTTCAGTATGTTCCCCATTTTTTGGCCTGCCAAGCTCTTTAATTTTGGCTTAGAGTCACTGTTTCTACTTTGTATTTTCCATGTCTCCAGTAAAATCAAAATTTGGCTCCTACCCTCATTATTTCATTTAACCTACACTCTTGAAAGTTACCAGCAGGGTGTGACGGTCTAATGTGAAAGGCACAAAGTGTTACAAAGAAGTGCTATTGTGTGGGTGTGGAGGCCATGTGTGAGCTGGGTAACTTGGACTTAAAAGAAAGCAGGTGGTCCATGGAACGACAAAGACAGAGTAGCATAGTGAAATAGAAATGTGAATCCGTCCTTCATTTGGGAAAAGGTATGTTACTGGGTTGCATATGGAAGGTTGTAGTAATAGATGATGCTTCAGTTTATAAAGTAGAAACTAGGAGTCAGAGATGTTAGACATGCTCTGATTTATGTTTCTGTAGGATAATTCTGGAAGCCACATGGAACATGAACACAAGCTAATAAGCTATTGCGTAAAGTTTATGCAAGAGATGATAGAGTGGTCTAAGCTGTGATCATTATGAAATGTAAGAGAAAGAATTTAAGGAACATTTCACAATGGCAGGCAAGGGAAGGAATAACTATAACTAATCAGTAGCCTTTCAACTTTTTGATTGGTAGAAAAATGATGGACTTACTAATTTATAGGGAATTGGGGAAGTTGGGGGGAAGAGTCCAGCATGTTGAATTTGAAGGCATCAAAAACAAAAACAAAACTGTCATATGTTGATTTCCACTCAGAGCAACCCTTTAGGAAGGGTAGAATTACCTGTGGGTATTTGAGACTAACCTTTTTCTAGAAAGCCTTATCTTTTTCCCGTTGCAAGTATTAGTAGACATTAAAAAGGAACTCCAGTGGTGCTGTAGGCTAAACATTGGACTGATAACTGAAAAGTTGATGGTTCAAGCCCACCAATCGCTCCATCGGAAAAAGATGAGACTTTCTGTTCCCATAAATATAGATAGCCTCAGAAACCTTCTATAAGGTGGCTATGTGTCAGAACTGACATGATGGCTGTAGATTTGGTTTGAATCAACACTGGTTGATCTGATCAATAAACATTTAGAAATTCTGAAACTTATTAGCTAACAAGTCTAGAGATAGAGCTTTATCTTTAAATAGATACCCACTCCACTCAACACATACAAAAGGGATTTTGAAGGCTACCAGATACAGGGACCAATACTTGGCCGGGACTCCACTAGACTCTGCGATAAACTACTAGGAAAAAGCAGTATCATACAAAGAAAGAAGAGGCTCAACAATTATATATTAAAAACATTATCAATTTGCACAATAGATTTCATCTTAATGTGACTGAACAAATATTAGGAAATTGTACATTTAAAAAAAGGTGAAAAAAGTCAGATTTTGAAGAGGCAAGCTGTAGTTGAAGCTTGGCTAGAAAATGCCCCAATCAGGCATATTTTGAACTCTGGAAAGCTCAAGTCTTTCCAACTTTCTGTGACATACTTAAATTGTTTTAAAAATACTTTAATAAAAAATTGAGAAAAATAAGTATTAAAACGAAAAAAAAGAAAGGAACCATTTAAAGTAAACCAAGGAGTAAAATATGTAGGGATAAGATAGGGCAGTTCTGTTTGGTAGGTAGAAAGGTTGAGGCAGAGAACTAGCTCAAGCAGCTGCATGCAAGCTCCAGCATGCTCTGATCACCAGAGAGCAAGAGAGAGGGCGCAGGCCTTGCAGAGCCATTTATCTCTTTGCCCTCCAATCAAATTGCGACTTGATTAACCCCATGTTTCTATTGGCCAGGTTGGCACAATAAACCTACCTATCACACCTGCTTCCAGATACTGATTCTCAACTGAAAGCTTGTTAGGGAGCACTTACATATTTTTTGTTTTGTTTTTTAACTATGCCATCCACTATCTTCTCTTCAGAGCCTAGCTGCAATCTCATTCCTTTCAGAAATAACTGAAGCCTATGCTACCAGACAGAATTATTTTCACATTTCTTATGGATAAATGAATGGTCTGTAGGTGATATCTCTAGTATGTCATATAAAAAATTTAGTATCATTTTTTTCAATCACCATAAGATAATACTTTTAGATGTAAAGTGAATTTACAAACCACATTGTCAATGACTCCTAAATATAAACTCAGGATAGCTAAGCAGTTGAAAAGTAAAGCACTTAAATGAATTATAATTTGTAAGTCTTAGTGCTATAGTCTTTATAATCTCTACCACTATTCAATAAGTGAAATACTTGAATATATAGTAGTAGTCATTGAATACTCAGACATTCTTAAACCTTCAGATTCTAAATTATTTTACAAAATAAAGCATTAAATTCTAATATTAGAAACACACACTGAAGCAAGTTAATAAGAGACTATTTTTAGGCAGGTGGATTTTCTTTTTCTTTTTTTTTAATCATTTAATTAGGGGTTCATACAACTCTTATCACAATCCATACATACATCAATTGTGTAAAGGACATTTGTACATTCATTGCCCTCATCAAACTGTCAGTCTTTCAATTAGCAGCCAGGCAATTTCATGGTTTTCACCATCTAAACACACCGTTCACCTACTTCCTGTTTGTTGTAGTTTTCAATTAAAAAAAATATTTATTTATTTTTAAAAAACATTTTATTAGGGGCTCATACAACTGTTATCACAATCCATACACACAACAATTGTGTAAAGCGCATTTGTACATCATTCTCAAAACATTTTCTCTCCACTTAAACCCCCAACATTAGGTCCTCATTTTTCCCCTCCCTCCCCGCTCCCCCCTCCCTCATGTGCCCTTGATAGTTTATACATGGGTATTTTGTCGTATCTTGCCCTGTCCGACGTCTCCCTTCACCCACTTTTTGGTTGTCTGTCCCCCAGGGAGGAGGTCACATATAGTTCCTTGTAATCGGTTTCCTCTTTCCTACCCATTCTCCCTTTACCCTCCCTGTTTTGCCACTCACACCACTGGTCCTGTAGGGCTAATCTGCCCTGGATTCCCTGGATTTTCAGTTCCTATCTGTACTAGTGTACATCCTCTGGTCTAGCCAGACTTGCAAGGTCGAATTCGAGTCATAGTAGTGGGAGTGGGGAGGAAACATTTAGGAATTAAAGGAAAATTGTACTTCTCATCATTGTTACATCACACCCTAACTGGCTTGTCTCCTCCCTGAGACCCCTCTGCAAGGGGATCTCCAGTGGCCTACTAATGGGCTTTGGATCTCCACTCCGCACTCCCCCCATCATTCACTATGGTAAGATTTTTTGTTCTGATGATGCCTTATACCTGATCCCTTCGACACCTCGTGGTTGCATAGGCTGGTGTGCTTCTTCCATGTGGGCTTTGTTGCTTCTGAGCTTGATGGCCGCTTGATTTACCACTAAATTTTTCCTACTTTGAAATTTTTTTGCAATGGCTACTGTCATCGGTTAGGAATGTATGATTTAATGGTGATTTCTCAATAAGTAGTGGTAATAAAAATAACTTAAAATCTTTGATGAAAGTTGAATTTAAGAAGTCATATATACTATGCATAAGTTCAATAAAATAGTTTATATGTTTGGCCTAAGTGATTAGAAAATGGGAAGATTTTTCACTATAACCAATCAGAAATATCATAAAAACAATGCACAAAGGAAGTCCATAAAATATTGTGTGTTTTAGTTATTTGGTCTTGCTGTAACAGAAATGCCACAAATGAATAATTTTAGCAAACAGAAATTTGTTCTCTCACAGTTTAGGAGGTCAGAAATCTGAATGCAGAGTACTGATTGAAGGGGAAGACTTTCTATTTCTGTGTACTCTAGGGAAATGTTCTTGGCTCCTTTCCATAGCTGAAAGCCCTGCGTTTGTTAGATAGCCCCATGTATCTCACGATCAATCTTCCTCCAGGTCTAGGCACTGTGCAGCTCAGGGACTCCAGGTTCAAAGGATGCACTCAACTTCCTGTTTTTCTTTCTTGCTGGTAATGGGTCCTTGATTTCTCCTTTTATTTTTTATAAGATAAAAGATCTTCCAGGCCACACCTCAGAAAACTTACTTTACTGGAGATCTGGGCTGTGAGAGGATTAAGGGTGTTCACTTTAACCTCAATCCTTTTACAATGTATTCGTTTTTCACAACAGAATACATCGTGAAAAGGTATTACATAATTGCTATATAACATCATTAAATGACATCCAAACGAGAATTATGGCCTAGCCAAGGTGACGTATAGTTTAAGAATAGAATATTTAAGTATCCATGATCTCATGTGAATAAAAAGAATGTCCAAAATCAGAATCAGACTAATGACAAGATTTTGTTATGCAAGATTGCTTATGTAGGAGGAAATAAGAGTAGCCATTCATATAAAAGACTAAAATATATGGCCATAATATTCCTGGATACCAGTGGGCAGTGAACACATCTTTTGTTGCAGATAATCTTACTAAAGTCAGGTGCCAACTCTTGTCATTTCCTATATGACATCTGGACATGACATTAAAAAAATATGGTGGAAGAATCCTAGTGTGAGAAGTTATAAAGTATATAGATCCCTGCTTTATCAGGTTTGGCCCGCTCCTTTCCTCCACACTAAAGTCTATTTGTTTAGCTTTATCACATAAAGCGTGGAATTTACTTCCTCTACAGCTTGGCTTTTCAGAAAGAGCATAGAATGTGTTAATAAGAAGCTTGAGATCAAATTTTGAGGCTTACCTACTTAGTATCTGTAAACTGGGTAAATTATCTCACTTTTCTATTTTCCTTATTTGTAAATTATGGGTAATAATACCTATTTTGCAAGTATTGAAGGACTTAGTATGGCTAAAAACCCTGAAATTACTGGTTATAAATAAACATAGTTGTGTGTTTTTTGTTTACATGGGAACTAAGGATTCCTGGTGGTACAGTGGTCAATTTTTAAAAAAAATCCACAGAGTCCATATTTCATTTTGATTGTTATTTTCCCAAGCTCTCAAATGCAATAGTCCTTGCTTTTATTGGCCATTGAACAGATGTGCTTTGAATGGTGTTCAACTATTGCAATGTTTGTGAGTTGCCAGTTATAGAGTAAATTTGCTCCTTTATAATACAGGTGCCAAAGTACAAGGTCAATTGCCACATTACAAACTCCTTATGGGATAGCCATTGAACTGTAATATCCATCACTAAGTATAGAGGGAAATGATTTGACCTTTCCTTGAATTGTAGTTACTGGTTCAAATTATTTTTCGGCTTGAAAATCATTTCAGATCTCAGAAGCCCATTTAAGATGTTGCCTCCTGAATTTATACCAATGCTTCATACGCTTGTTGGCACCATTGGTAATCTTAAGGAATGAATTCGCAGAAGCAGGATGCAGTAATGGGAAGGCAGGAGGCTTTGGATTCAGAAAATCTGAATTTAAACTCTATCTCCTTTGCTTTATTAATAATTATAGGGTTTGGGTCAAATTACTTTTCTATATTTGAGAAGTGTTATAATCTTTATTGTAATATAAATGTAGTACTATTTAGACACACTCGTTTTTCCGTTTAATCTTCAAAAAATAGAGGGCTTGGAAGTCATCACTCCAGTCTTTACAAAAGGAAAACTGGGACAACCTGAATATCACTGACCGTACTTAACTCGTAGGAGAAATGACCCAGGAAATGCTAAGCCTCGGAATCCTGAGGAGACAGACACACCTCTAGAGAGGTAGTGACTGACGTCTGCTTACTGTTCTATAAGATTCTTGTGAGAGCGTACCTAAGAGAAACACTTCCATGGTAATTTTGATAACTTTCTGGAGGTATGGGAGTTAGGAGCACTTTGGTGCCCCAGTATTACAAAGACAGCGTGGTGACAACTTTTTTCAGAATAATTGATACCAAACGAATCCAAAGGAGTTGAAGATTGAAAATGCCCCAAACTTCCAACTCTTCCAAGATGCGATTCTGTTCCCTTCCCGCCACTCTCCAACCGTGTATATTCCTTCCCATTCCTGGGTCCTGCAATGTGCTGCAATGGCCCACAGGAACTGACAAACCTTTGAGGACGTGCCTTTCATGGTAGTTGGTGCTGTTCAGTTCCAAATCTGAGGCGAGTCAGATGCAAGACCTAGAAGCAGAAGCTGCAAGTGTCCAAAAGTCCCAGCAGGCCTTCTTACTTATGCCAAAGCTGTCAGGTAGTAGAGGTAGGGCTTTCTAGGTGAGGTGATTTGTCTTAGAACTATATGGTAGTACCAGTATGTGTGTGTGTAATAGATATTTATATATATCGCTTCTAAGGAAAACAAAGGATGACGTCCTAAGTCACACCCTCTACTAAAGTAGAGCAAAAGAAGCCCCCACGGAAACAGAGGGTGTGGCTGGTTTCACACCCTTTATTAAAGTCTGGTCTGAATCCCACCTCAGTACTGTCTAATAGTTTAGCAGAGAATGCCCTGCAAAATGGGATTATAGACACAGCCCTATAAAAGCCAGAATTATAATCTACACATAAGCAATTATGACTATAAGGACCGAATTAATTGATCAGAACTCACCCCACCCAAATTCCTTGACTTTACCTCCGGGAACATCACCAGCTTCTTGCAGTAAAACTCTCAGGAAGTGAGAAAAATACAGCTATGTTTCTGGCAGGGGAAAAGATAAGCAATCATGCTGAAAAACAATGGAATTTTCCATTGAAAGACCTACTGTCTTGTACAAAAGACTTTCCAGAGCATTATCCAAGCTGGAAGATGCGATTCTTCCCACTCAATTCTTCTCCAGTTGGGCTTCTTGTTTTATTTAAGAGGGGAAAATACACAAGAGAGAGCAAACCTTTATGGAAATAGGCCGGGAATGCTGTAACCAAGGAAAGGGAGAATGGGGCAAGGAGGAAAAGAAGTTATATCTTTGGCATAGCTAAGAAGCTGTGTCTTTTGGAAGTTTCTGGCAATTGAAAACAATGGAATATCTCACATGACAAAGACATCGGCCAACCTAAAGACCGACTCCATTGGAAGAATATAGAAAGCCTCCTCTTCCCAACGCTCGAGGATCACATCAATAGGATTCCAGTAAAGAACCATGAGATGAGCTCGTCACTGCGCCGCTATGGTCTTTCTCTCAAAAGCCCACTGAGTCGTGGAAGGATCACCAGACATCGCTCCATTTAGGGGCAGTCTGTGAAATATCTGAGCAGTGTCAAAACCACCCTGGTTTGCAAAAGAAGAGAACGCCTGAGCAACTGTCCGAGCCAACACGTTCCACCCTGGATGGTACCTGGAACCGGAAAAACACAGAAGGAAAAACAGAGACTCTGAATAAAGTATGGACTTAAATGAATAACAGTGCATCAGGATTTGTCATCAATTTTGACAAATATATCACACTAAAAGTCAAAAACTCTCCGCCGTTGAGTAGATTTTGACTCAGACTTACCCTACAGGTCAGACCAGAACTGCCTGGGTGGATTTCCTGGATTGTAAATCTTTACAGGAACAGGAAGCCTCTGCAAACTAGAGTAATGGGTTAATGGGATAAACCAGATGTGGGGCATCGAACCTCTCTGTACTAGCCCTACAACTTTACTATAACTCTAAAAATTCACCTAAAGTAAAATGTTTACTTTAACCTAAAGTAAAATGTTTACTTTAAAAGCTAGTAAGTTTCAAAGTAGTAGTCTCCCTTTATTATATAGACTATTTCTGAAGCAACAAGAAAAAGAAAATCATTTTCCCTTGAGTTTATTTCAACTCACGATGCCCCGAATGTGTTACAGAATAGAACTACTCCATAGGTGTTCTTGGATGTACAAATAGTCCCAAACTTCTAATAGCTATCTCTTGCAACAATTGCATTGTAAATCAGTCATGAAATAAATAGAATCACTGTTTTCATTTTCATTATTATTGCCCATATATAAACTTGCAGGTATATTTTAAACCTACATATATACATATTACTAAAATAAGATGTACAAAAAACATGGAGTCATAATCACAGTTTATTATAACTGGAATATATCATAAGTCAGAGACTACCTCTACTCTTTACAGAAATAGACTACCAGGTTGTTCTTCTATCATGCTATAGGATGTTTCTGGGAGATTCAAACCACCAAACCTTTAGGTTGGCTATTTAGCAAAAACTATTTGTACTATGCTAGGACCTCAGATTATATCATTTTGTTGTTATTGTTGTTGGTTGTCAAGGTAGCTCCACCTCATAGCAACCCCGCAAGACAGTAGAACTGACCCATAGGGTTTCCTAGGGAGTAACTTATATGGGCACTGATTGTCAGGTCTTTTCTTCTGCAAAGTGGCAGCTGGGTTAGAATCCCTGAACTTTTGGTTAGCAGACATGTACTTAACCATTGTGGTCACCAGCACTCTTTAGACTATATAATGCATAGCTTAATTTCAGTTCAGGAAATTTGCCATCATAAGGAGTGGAGGGAGTTTTCTTAGTAAGTAAAATATGAAATTTAATAAAGGATAATCATATAATATAAAGTGATACCAGCTTTAAAAGTTTAATAATGGACAGTTAACTGAATTTTTATTGAGTGTAATGTAATTTTTCTTTGATGACTCAGATGGTACTTGATAATCTCTGAAAGTCCCTAAGTCATCATTTTGAACATCAATTATTTCTGTAAGAATGACAAGGAAAATTACTCTAGTAGAGAATTACTATTAAGGAATTCCAATTTTAATTTGTTTAGGGATACAGATTCATCACCCAATTTCATATTTTTAAAACCTGTACATAAACACATCAATCAGCATGTAAAATAAAGATAACCTTTCTAACTCTCTAGTTAGGGAAGTTAACTGCATTATCATTCCCCTAGACTAGTTGTGTGAATTCAATAAGCTAAGCAATGGGTTTAAGGACTAGAGCCAGTGAAAGTGAAATAGAAAACCCATTCTTGCCATCGTGGTTAAACTAAACCACACTGATTACAGACTTTACCCAAATCTTTGTTGAAATATGCTGAGTCACGAGGATGCTCTTTCCACTGAAACGAAAATAGTAGGAATTCCCTTGAATAGCTCAATGGATAGACTGAATCAAAGTCTTGGAACTCTCCCTCACTAGAATATCTTGCTACTAGATGTAACAACCTAGCATGTGTGTTTTTCCATGTCATAATACAGAAGCCCATATATTTCTCTAAAGAGGATTTTCTTTTTCTTTTCAGTTTTTTTGATAGTGGCAAAAGCACACACACACACACACACACACACACACACACACAATCTGGAGGTGGGGTAAAACGTAAATCAGATGAGCACGAATAATTAGGTCCATGCAAAAACTAAGAGGATTACATTAACTGTCCTTTCTTTAGCCTCCAGAAGCCGGGGACATTTTCTATGTGGGTTCAGAAGTAAAACTGCAGTTGAGAGAAACGCTGCCATACAATTCTGCATGACTGAGTGTGGGAAGAACCAATTCAGGAAAGGAACACAATAATATCAGAGATTGTCCTAACTAACAGAATCTTTGTCAATTATAGAGACCTTAATCCAGTTTACCAAGCTCAGTGCATTTGACCAAATATGCATACACTGATCCTATTACATGTATAAAAGAATGCTAGGCTTCTTTTGTCTGTAGAAAAAAAAATTTAAATCAGAGATTATATTAAATGGAAACAAATTCTCTCATATCTCCAACTAAATAGTTTAGCCCTGCTCAACATGTCCATTTAACTGTGAAGAATTCAGAGTAGGCACCAAGAAACTAAAGCTCTTCTAAAAAACACTAGTTTGAGAAGGACAATAAAGCCATATTAAAAAAAAACACACACATACTGTAGCTTCTCTTCTCTTTCAGCTCCTCCTTATCCTTAGCTATCAGGAGCAAAAAAAAAAATAACTTGCAGACATTTTGATGAGGGATCATTTCACCATGAATTGTATTTTGGACAGGCAATTAAAAATATAGACTTTCTAGCTCAATGGCAGATAAGCTACTAACAATAAAACCAAAGCTCTATGAACCCACAGATCCAAAAACAATTATTTCTCAGTCACGAAGACAATATTTAAAGCTATTAGTAGACCTTTCTTAGACCCCTTGCCACTTTAGATAAGGCCGTGTTTTCATTCAACCTGATGTTATAAAGCTAGTTATATCAACAAATTACCAAAACCCTTTCTTATTGCTCTAGTTAGAGGCTTGACACTGTTTATATTTTAAGCCTATTTGCATTAATGAAAAGAAGGGGAAAAACAGAACTGTACTTGTACAATCAATTTTTGCTTATCTTTTTCCAATTTACTTAGCTGCTGCCTAAAAAGCCTTTGGAATTCAGCATTAGTAGATAATATTTGGTAGCCACCTTCTCCTGTGTTCCACATATTCAATCTCAAAATGCCCACTCACTGCCATTGAGTCAATTCTGTCTCATAAAGACCCCACAGGGCAGGGTAGAACAGTCCTGTGGGGTTTCCTAGACTTTAAATTCTTATTAGAATACCAGCCACCTTATTTTATTTTATGACTTTTTATTATGAGATATCAATGTTTGGGGAGGCTATATTATTAGAAAGAGTAAAGAATGTAAGGAATAAGATATCTGTGTTTAAACCGTGGCATTGCCACTTGTTAGCTATGTGGCTTTAGGCAAGTATTGAACAATCGGTTTCCCTCATCTATAACATTGTAATACTCGTACAGGATAGATGCAAGGAGTTGCTGGGTTCACGAAAGTCTTATGGTAGCCAAATGCCTGACATGTTCAGTAAATAACAGTCATATCCTACTGTTGACAGGAATTATATTCAAAAGATTTAAAATAGGTAAAACACAGATACTTTCATCAGAATGGGTGTTGACCTTACCTAGCTGGGACAGTGATCTGGTTTTACCAGCTGACTATCATTTCAATATACTGAGAAGCAGAAGTGAGCAAAATTGGACAAGGTCATTGGGCGCGATGTGATCAAGGGCTTGTTTTGTATTGGAAACTGCCATTAAAAGTAGGTGCTCTCTCCCACTTCCACCACATGGCAATGTGAACAAACCTGTAGCCCTGGATATAGTCTCTACTCAGAATTCCTAATTATTTCAGACCACCACGAGCTTTACTTGAAACCGCCCAAGAGAGGCAGCTCCCACCGGAGATGCAAAGACATTTCTAAGATGTATTTAAAACACTAGCATAACTGACCTCTTACTGTGCACTTTATATGCTCGTATCTTTGAATATCCAGGATAACGATGCACTAGTGGGATGACTTACCTATTTTACTTATCAGAAAACTGAAGCTGAAAAAAACAAAACAAATAAAACTTGTTCAAGATCACAAGCTTGAAAATTGGATTTGAAAGCTAGGCTTCTCAGACAGCTCTTTCTGCTACACAAGGGTTGTTGAATGAGCTATTTGCAAGTTCCAAATTCTGAGACGATCGCATCAGTCTTCTGACTCAGTGGACTTCAAAACCATTTCCCTTGATGCACTAGGATTGCGGTGGGTCCGATTAAAGTTTGGCTACAAAATAGAGCTGAGATGGAAAGGTTTGCATCTCTTTCAGTATACGACTCTACTTTCAACCAGACTCTTGTCCAAGAGTAATGAATGCTTACTCATTCAAGTAAAAGCAAGGCGATTTATTGAAGGTGAAGACAAAGCTCAAGCCCAGAAGAGAATGAATCCGCAGGGGGACAGTTAGTACTTCAAACCGGTGAAGCTGCAGGGACACATTGTAGGGGAGAACAAAGAATCTGAAGTACATTATTTGATTGATGGTTGCAAATTTAGATCATTCTCAGGTTATGCATAGTAATCTCAAAGGTATGTAACCAACGGGGGTGCCACTGGATAGTTACGTCACATTATCAGCTGCGTCATCTTCCTTAGAAACCGCCTAGTCACACATACCTGTGGGTATATGAATGGGAGATTGGACAAGCATCTGTACCAAGGTCTCCTCTCATTGACATTGATTTTACATCCTAACCTTGTCCCAGAGGACAACTTTCCTGAGCTGCATAATTAAATCTGCGTGGAAGACGGCTGTGGCCAGGGCACTGTTGGTCTGACTCTTAGCAAGCTTATGCACAAAAGAAGGTTGCGGTCCTGGTCTTGCAATGTCCTTGCCATCGATCCTTTGCTTGAGTCCACTGTTGCAACCCCTGTGTCAACCCTTAAGCACATCACAGAAACATTGTCAGGGTGAAGACAGGACTTACAAAAGGATTCAAACCTAGTGTTCAAGCCAGCCATTTTAGGTCTACCTAGGTATCTCAGTTTTAATTGTTGTACACATTCTTTATCCCTTTTAATTGAGATGTCCCATTAGATTAATTTAGATAAAACATCTTCTTAATTTTATAAGTGTTGAAAGATCACTGTTCTGTATTCAAACTCTACTGTCTCTTCCTGCTCATGTTCATATAGAGCCCCCATCTTGGAAGTTACCCTTCACATTTGAACTGCTTAGTGCCTTCTGGCCTGGATCTCTAAACACTCATTTGCTAACTCTTGTACTGGATGGGATTGGTACCAAGTTTTGAACACTAAAAACTCTCTCAACATTCCCACCCATATTCCAAACTCCTTTGCCATCATCTTGTGAGTGATGTCAGTAAACTGTTTTCTACCTCTGCTTTTGTTCTCAGGAATTCATGTGACTTTAGGTACGTTCTCAGTCCCCACAATCTTTGTCCTGATTCCTTTAGTCACTCAGTGGTCAAGACCCCGGCTTTGCCTTTAGCTGTCTTAGCTCTCATGAGCTACGCTCCATACATACATTATGATATCAAGCCCAATACTGTTATGGTGGTCCATCATTCTACGACAGGATCCTCTCGTATGACGACGAATGACACGGTCTTGGGCAGCTTTCTAGAGAAGCTAAATCAGTGAACACAGAGAGAGGTTTGTACCAAGGAAACGGCTCCCGCAGTTGCCGAGGAGGACAAGTTGCAAGTCCCCAGGTCAGAGGTCAGGCCAGAGGCTCCCCTGACTCATGCAGCTGCAGAGGTTGATGAACCCAAGATGGGAGGATCAGATAGCAGGATTTTGGCCTGCTGGAGAGTGAATCCAAGGTTAGCAAGCAAGATGGCAGATTGCTGACAATTCCCATAATAAGCAGGCAATAAACAAGCTGCTGTCTCGAGTTTAAAGAGTCAGAGAGAGGTCAGGTGACAAGCTAGGTGCAGGTTCCAGATCCAACGAAAAGCAACCTGGTTTCCCACAGCATCCATTTATATTGGGAACAAGAGACATTCCTGCAGAGATCTCATCATCGGAAGATAACCCGCTACCATCAAGTTTATTTCAATGCACCGTGACCCTCAATAGCAGTGGTTCTCAACCTTCCTAATGCCTCAACCCTTTAATACAGTTCCTCATGTGGTGGTGACCCCCAACCAGAACATTATTTTCATTGCTACTTCATCACTCTCATTTTGCTACTATTATGAATCGGGCGACCCCTGAAAGGTTTGTTTGACACCCAATGGGGTTGCGACCTACAGATTGAGCACCGCTGCTCAATTGTACTTCAAAGGCTGTGCATTCATACAGGAGCAGACAATCTGATTTTTCTTCCAGAGCATGGCTGCTAGGTCAGAATCACTGTCTTGGGGGTTATCAGTCCAACATCCCTACAGATCAGAGAATCTTGGTTCAGCCACATTCACACAAACCTTGATTATCACCGTCATCTTCTTATTTCAGTCAAGTGTCTTTCTAATCAATTCCTTGTCTCTACAGGACTTTCTTTTGTGGCTGCCTATGACTAAGATTCCAGTGACAACTTCATTGGGATTTTGGCATTGTCCCTCTTGATGGCTGGCAATTGGCATTTCTTGTCTTTGTTCCCTTGCCTTTGGATCTGGATTTGGTATGTGTTGTCAGGAAACTCAATTCTAATACAATCTTCCCCCAAGGTGCTTGGGCAGGTTTCCTCACAACTCAGGGATGCGTCTTGATGCTGCCCTATGAAATTGGAATTGGATTTTATGGTCAGGGCTTTCCTTGGTTTCAGAAGCCAAGACAGGGTTCTTATTGGCTTCAGCCCTAAATTCATGGTGTGTTTATTAGAGGCCATTCAAACCAACAAGACTGCTTTCTGATCCTTCCCATTCATGCTTTTTTGGCATGACTAGTAGTGACTCTGGTAATGTCTTTACTGATGCCTGCCAATGTATGTTAACTACTTCATTCAATTCACTGAAGTGCACATTGGCGCAAATAATAACAGCATTCAGTGTGTTTATGTTTGTTTTAACATAAAAGAGTTAAAGCAAATGTACTAAGTCAATACTCTCCATACTCCCAAGTAGTAACCAATTAGTATTTAGTTTAACAGAAATATGGAAGACTTAAAAGGAAACGCATTAAACAGAAAACATCTGGGAAAAACAAAATACTACATGAACAAACGGGAAATATCCCGTCTTTCAACAAATTGCCATGTTGTTAGGTGCTGTGGGGTTGTTTCTAATCCATCAGGGCTCAATAACAACAAAACAAAGCATCTCTATCTCATGGAAGATCTCCCTCTTTTCACCAAACCTTTACTTTGTCAAGCATGATGTCTACTTCCAGCACCATTTCTCTCCGGGCACCATGTCCAAAATCTCACCATCTTTACTTTCAAAGAGTATTCTGGCTAAATGTCTTTCAAGACAGATTTCAATATTCATCACCAACAGCATAATTCAAACACATCACTGTTTGTTCAGTGTTCCTTATTCATCGTCTAGCTTTCACATGTAAACAAGCAATTGAAAATAGCATGGCTTGAGTAAGGCACTCCTCAGAATGACTTTCTTACTCCAATGCTGTGAAGAAGTCTTGTGCAGCAGAGACGCTCATTGTGATATAGTGTTTGATTATTTGGCAGCTGCTGCCACTAGAATTGATTGTGTATCCAAGCAGAATGAAATGCTTAAAAACTTGTTTCTTGACCCCAAACAAACAAAACCATTTTGATGTGAATGAGGGGGGTCGGAATGGAGATCCAAAGCCCATCTGAAGACAGTTGGACATCCCCTAACACAAGGATCACAAGGAAGGGACTAGTCAGCCAGGGTGCAGTATATCACCAATGAAACACACAATGTTCCTCTAGTTCCTTAATGCTTTCGCTGACCCCCACTTACCCCCTCTATCATGACCCCAATTCTACCTTACAAATCTGGCTAGAATAGATCATGTACACTGGTACAGATAAGAGCTCTCGACACACAGAATCCAGAACAGATAAACTGCTCAGGACCAATGATGAGGGTAGTAATACCATTAGGGTAGGGGGAAGGTGGGGAGAAAACAGAGAGAAAGGCAATGATTGACCCCACCCCACAGGGGGATGAACAACAGAAACATGGGTGGAGGGAGACAGCAAAGAGTGTAAAATAAAGAATATAAATATAATTTGTAAACTATCAAGTGTTCACACAGTGGGAGGGTGGGGAGGGAGGGATAAAAAGAGGAGATGAGCCAGTCAGGGTGCAGGGTAGCAATGATGAAACATACAACTTTCCTCTAGTTCTTAAATGCTTCCTCCCACCCACCTCCATCATTATGATCCCAATTCTACTTTACAAATCTGGCTAGACCAGAGGATGTAGACTAATACAGATAGGAACTGGAAACACAGGGAATCCAGGACAGATGACCCCTTCAGGACCAGTGGTGAGAGTGGCGATACCTGGAGGGTGGAGGGAAGGTGGGGTAGAAAAGGGGAACTGATTACAAGGATCTACATATAACTTCCTCCCTGGGGGACAGAACAGAAAAGTGGGTGAAATGAGACGTCGGACAGTGTAAGATATGACAAAATAATAATAATTTATAAATTATCAAGGTTCATGAGGGAGAGGGTAGCAAGGAGGGAGGAGGGAAATGAGGAACTTATACCAAAGGCTCAAGAAGAAAGCAAATGTTTTGAGAATGATGAGAACAAATGTACAAATGTGCTTAACGCAATAGATGTATGTATGGATTGTGATAAGTGTTGTATGAGCTCCTAATAAAATGATTTAAAAAATAAAAAAAGAGCTAATACCAAGAGCTCAAGTACAAAGAAAATGTTTTGAAAATGATGATGGCAACATATGTAAATATGTACTTGATTCATTTGATATATGGATTGTTATAAGAGCTATAGGAACCCAAAATAAAATGATTTATTACATTTTTAAAAATTACTGTACCTGAAAAAAAAACCTTGATTCTTTTTTACTTTTTCCGGATGTTATCTGCTGGCTCAGTTGTGAGGTTTGGGTTCTCCTCGCGTTGAGTTGTGGTCCAGACTCCAGGCCGTGGTCCTTGATGTTCATGAGCCGATGCTTCCCGTCTCCTCGGTTACAGTGAGCAGGTTGTGTCATCTTTAGATCAAAACGTGTTGCCCCATTCTTTTTCATGTAGTTGAAATAATTTCTCAAATTATTTGCTGTGCACACAGATTGAGAAAAACCCAATGAGAGGATACAACCTGGCTGGACACATTTCTGGACTCTAAACTCTGCAGTATCATCTCTGGTTCTTTTCAAAGGACTGCTTCTTGATCCTTGTACAAGTTCCGCATGAGCATCAGTGTTCTGGAGTTCCCATTCCTCACCGTGTGATCCATCATTTGTTAAGTAAACACTCCCCTGGCAGTGTTTGTTTCCAGCTAAAATCTATTAGACCTCAGCAATGATATTACTTGTGCCAGGTACTCTTCTGAATCCAGCTTGAATTTCTAGCAACGCCTTGTTAATGAACTGTTGCAACCATTTTACAAACTATCTTTAGCAAAATTTTACTTGCAGGATATTGTTTGATTACTCTCTGCGGGGTGACCTTTCTTTGAAATGAACACAGATATGGATGTTTTCCAGTCAGTTGGCCAGGAGCAGTCTTCCCATTTTTTTTAGCATAGCTCAGTGAGTCTTTTTAGTGATCCATTAGTTTGTTGAAACATTTTTATTGATATTTCAACAATTCCTGGACACTTTTTTTTGTATTGTCTTCAGTGAAGTTTGGATTTCTTCTTTCAGTACCACTGGTTCTTTATTACATGCTACCTCTTGAAGTAGTTGAATATCTACCAATTCTTTGTGGTACAGTGCCTGTGCATATTTCTTCCATCTTCTTTTCAAGATGTAGGGTTGTTTGAAGATGTGTATTTCTGTCTATTTCTTCCACCGTCTAGTCCACAGTCTCCTACATTGTCCAATATTTTTTTCCATTGAGTCTTGAAATTTTTCTTCAATTATTTCAGCATAAGGTATGTTGAGTGTCTTCTTCCTTTGGGCTTTATAAGTCCGTATTTATGCACATTTCATAATAAAACTCTACTTTGTTTTCTCGGGTTGCCTTTTGAAATTTTCTGTTCAAATCTTTCACTTCATCATTTCTCCCAAATACTTACGCTACCCTACATTCTCTAAGAAGTTTCAGAGTCTCGTCTGACATTCATTTTGGCCTTTTCTTTCTTTCTTATCCTTTTTAATGACCTTTTGCTTCCTTCCTGTTTGATGTTCTGATATCATCCTACAGTGTGTCAGATCTGTGACTAGTGTTCAGTTTGCCAAATCTGCTCTTGAAACATTCTCTAAATTCAAGTGTGATACGCTCAAGCAGCTATTTTGACATTCATGGACTTGGTTTTATTTTCTTCAGTTTCAACCTGAGCTTGCAGATGAGCAATTGATGGTCTGTTTCACAGTCAGCACATTGCCAGGTTTTGGTTGATGATACTGAGATACTCCTATATTTATTCCCACAAATTTAGTCAATATCTATGTATTGCAACTGGTGATGTTCATTTGCATAGTCAGTGTTGTGGAAAAAAAGGTATTTGCACTGAAGAAGTCATTGGTCTTGAAAAATTGTACCATGCAATCCCCAGCTTCGTTTTTATCACCCAGGCCATCTTCTTTGTGTTAGTCAGGGTAGACTCCAGAAACAAATCCATGGACACACATATGTGTTTAAGAAAGAGATGTATGTACAAGAGCAATTGAACGATGGGAAAGTATCCCAACCCCATCCAGTCCAAGTCCATAAGTCCGATATTAGCCCATATGTCTGATACCAATCTATAAAATCCTTTTCAGACTCACGAAACACATGCAATGATGCCAATTTCAGGACACTCATAGCCCAGTGGGTAGAAAGTCTTTGGACCCAGTGGTGTTGTAAACATCTCAGCGCTGGCAGGGGTTTCTACGTGGCTTCTCTGGCTTCAGAGGTCTGGTTGCATCAGGGTGGGTCCATGTGTCTTGCCAGCTGCAATGCCTCCTAGGGAGTGGCAGAGAGAGAGAAGGGTCTCCTGCCTCCAAGGAGGAAGTACCAGATTTCCCAGAATTCTCAGGAGGCCACACCCACACAGAAGCCTCATCGGCTATGATCTGATGGACAAACTAAACTCCACCCCTACACTCTGAATCCTCAAATTGACAAACGATTATATATCTACCACATTCTTCAACTACTATTCTTTCCTCTGTTTACAATCTATGAATTAAAATAGCCAATAATTATCAACTCATCTTAATTGCATGTTTTATCAATTTCATTTTGAAGACATTGATAGAATGCTTCAAAACCACTAACTTTAGTGGTTGGTGAGTAAGATTTAATAATAGTTATATTAACTAGAATTCCTTGAACGAGTATAGATATTATCACAAATAAATAGCATTGTACTTTCAGATAGATCTCGAATAGTTCTCTTTGATGTTAGATGTGATGTCATTCCTTTGAAGTTGTCATTCACAGCACAGTAAGCCAAATGATTATCTGATTCTTCCCCAGTTATAATTTGGGTGGCTTCCACCTTGAGGGTCTCATCTTTGGGCCCTGCCCAATGGTAAAAGTTAGCAAGTTCGGACCAGTTGGACTGATATCTAATTTTTTGTTGAATTTGACAAACCAGTTGATAAAATGACATTTGTAATTAGGGTTCTCTCTAAGATGGGCGTCTGGGCCACCACCCAATGTGGAAATCACAAATTTACATTCCTTGCTCTTTTTTATGTCCATCTGAATAAAAACATGCTCTAAGCACTCTTTGTGATGTTCCTACCTTCCATAAATATAAAAAGTTAGATGAAATTATGCTTGTAATATTTATTCATTCATTTCATAAAACTCATTATACTTAATGAAATACTATATTTTTTATTCCCTGGCATTTACTTCAGTAAACAAACTTATAACGTGAAGAGAAAACGTGCCAAACAACCAGAAGATTATACACTATCTCTCATTTCAGCTTTGTGTTAAGCCCTAAATTATTCATGAGATATCAGGAATGAATTATACAATTTCTGAAAGTGTTCACGAGCTAAAATGGCTGTCAAAATGATCACTGTAAGTTCAGCAGAAGCAGAAAGGGGTTTTCAAAGATGAACATGTTATGTTCAGAGAAGAGGAGTCCCATATTTCCAATATATCAAACACAATGACTATTGTCTCATTGGTGTACAGTACCTCTAAAGGAATGGGACTATGCCTACAGTGAAAAGATGGTTTAGGATAAATCATGCAGCCAATGATGCTCTGATAAAAAAGAGGAGATTGCAAGTGAGGATACCAAACAATAAAAAATATGGAATATCTTTAATAACAATGTAATTGATTTTTTGTCAAGTATTATTTAATATTTGCTTCATATTTTAAAACTCTTTCCTGTAACACAATCTAGTTTAGTTATTTATTTTATTGTTCTTATTTATTTGGGAACTATATTAAATAATAAACTAGCCATTGGTATATCTGTTTTTATACTTAAAATGGTCATTGGGGCAGGAAATTAGAATTAAAGTATTTGAATCTGAATCCCACTACTGACTATGTGTGACAGAGGTCCACTGCTATTCATAAGATTTTCTGTAACTAATGCCTTAAAAGTGGACAACCTATTCCTTTTGTAGTTTATTCGTAGTGGAAGCTCATCTACTACCTGTTCAAATATTGGTAACAAAAGGTAACAAAAGTTTTCAATATCTCACTACCATTCAAGCCACCAGAGTAGGACAAATGGACTTATTTTTCTAATTTTACTTATAAATGCAGTATAATTTCAATAAAAACTTACAAATCTATGTCTTGGAATGAAAGATGTTAATTCTAGAGTTTGCATAAAACCAAAAATCATGTCAGAATACCTAGAAAAACACTACAAGACAACAACTATGGGGAGGACTAGTCAAACTAGATTTAAAGCATTCAGTAAGTTGTTGTAGTGGATTATACATTAGACTGCCAACCACAAAGTCAACAGTTCAGACTCACTAGTAGCTCTACAGGAGAAAGATGGTGCTTTCTGCTCACACCAAGATTTACAGCCCTGGAAATCCAAAGTGGTGGCCCCACTCTGCCTTACAGAGCCACTAAGAGGCAGAACTGATTTGATGGCACTGTGTGTGATTCGGTTTGTTTTGCTTATAAAGTATTTATAATTAAAACACTGTATTACTGGCATATAAAAAAGCACAGGCACCCATGAAATTGAACAGAAAGTTCACAAATAGTTAAAAAGTAATGTGGACATTTTGTATATAATATGTACTCACCTCGTGTCATCCCTGGGATTGCAAAGACTTTTTAATAAATTGTATTACAAGTGAGCAATCATTTAAAAACCAGACATAATTACAATTATACCTCATTATACCTAATACCATTTTACACTGGTACAGATAGGAACTGAAAATACAGGAACCCAGGGCGGATGAGCCCTACAGGACCAGTGGTGTGAGTAGCGAAACAGGGAAGGTACAGGGAGAGTGAGTAGGAAAGAGGGAACCGATTACAAGGAACTATATGTGACCTCCTCCCTGGGGGACAGACAACCAAAAAGTGGGTAAAGGGAGACATCGGACAGGGCAAGATATGACAAAATAATAATTTATAAACTATCAAGGGCTCATGAGGGAGGGGAAAAATGAGGACCTAATGTCGGGGGTTTAAGTGGAGAGAAAATGTTTTGAGAATGATAAGGGCAATGAATGTACTAATGTGCTTTACACAATTGATGTGTGTATGGAGTGTGATAAGAGTTGTATGAGCCCCTAATAAAATGATTAATAAAAAAAAGAATAAACTCCAAATAGATAACAATTCAGAATTTTTTTAAAAATGCAGCTACTGGAAGAAAACATGGATTTTTTTTCTCTGACCTCAGCACATGGAAAGAATTTATAACTAGCTCTAAAAGGAAAACCATATCTAATAGGAAAAAAATGTTTGATTGATAGAGCTGAATTTTAAAATTGCATAATGAAAATGCCACAAGCAAGGTAATAAACAACACAGATGATGAACAGAAAATAGTCACAACATACATCACAGACCAAGGACCAATCTTTCTATATTTCTATATAATAATCTTTGAAAAATTAAAGAAAAACAGAACAAAAACTTAGTAGAAAAATGGATGCTAAACAAGACATTTCAGAACAGATAGTAAAAACAATGCAAATTAAAACTCTGGGATAGAAAAAATTTCAAACTTTGAATTGTGTTGGTATGGGAGGGAAAGGGACTCATTCAAATACTCGAAGTGGAAATATAAAGTAGCCTCATATAAGTAAATGTGGCACTATATTACATACTTGACAATGCATTTTCAGCAATTTGATTTTTAAAAATAGCATAGCATGCTTAAGTAAATATTTAGTGGTAGGGTAGGGGGTAGTGACCATTGGTAATGACAAAAACCCATCTTGTGCATGATATAAAGTTTTTCATTGAAGATGCACCTTCTTACATACAAATTATGTTATCCCAAGTTTGTTTATCATAGCATAACTGGACACAATAAAATCAGGCCTCATATTTATCCCCTGGAGCAAGTGTCGGGCCCAACTGCTGACATCGTGGTGAGAAGACCTGTGTGGAACCCACTTTACCCCCGAGACTCCTGGCAGTCAAACGCATGGCATGCATAGAATTGACCACCGCACATGTAAAACAAGAGGAGAAAAATTAAATGTGTGTGTAGGTAAACATGCATGCTTATTCTTCAAAATTCAGAACAAATAAACCTAAAATTACTAAGTTACAGAAAAGGGTTGGGCATGAAGGGAGAGAGCGGCACTTCTCCGGATGGACTTTGGAGGACAGCTTTGTCTAAAGACCGTGCAGATGTTTCGCCTGACTGAAAATCCATTTCACACGACATGGCTAGGACAAAATAAGACGAAATCTAAACAGGATTTATTTAATTTCAAATTTATATGTCTATAGGGATCTGTATCTGCTAATTCTATTCGTTGATTAATCTCCTGGCTATGAGTCACATTTGTCTGTTTCTTTTGTATCTAGTAATTTTTAAAATTTATACTGGACAGAGCGAGTACTTCCTCGTTGGAGCAGAGGCTTGTATTGTTTCTCTCCAGGGCTGTTGGGTTGTGCTCTGAGCTTTGTGCTATGGAGACTTGGTCTTAGTCTTTAGTAGGAGGATTCTAGAATATCCCGGACTCAGTTGGCCAGTGCTGCTTTTTCAGAAGCATCACCCGTGGTGGGTGAGGAGCAGAATGTACTCTCACAGTGTACCATGCTCTCTGATCCCATAAAGATTTACCAACGCAGAAACCCTGTAAGTCAGGATCAACCCAATGGCTGTCCGTTTTTCAATTTTAGAATGCTCTATACAGGAGGCCGGGTGATGCTATGGTTTAAGTACTGGGCCACGAACAAAAAGCTTGGCAATCCAATCCCACCAGCTGCTTTGAGGGAGAAAAGTAAGATACCATCTGATTCTGTAAAGATTTACAATCTCAGAAATCCTACATAGACTCCCTATGAGCTGAAAGTAACACCGGATATAATTTGTTGAAAGAAAGCAGAAAATATCTTCACATAAAAACTGCTACGAATGATTTCAGAGTCACTTTTCAGACCTTTATCTCAGTCAGACTTACATCAGTCTTGTTTTATTTAGCTGCTGAACATCCAGGTTAATTGTGTTTTCATGATACATTCGGTTATGCTACAGTTCTTGCCCTTCTAAGAAATCTTATATTATTAAACATGTTACAAAGTATGTATTTCAAAAGTAGAATTGAACTGCAAGGTGTTGGACTTATAAAACATTTTTTTCTTCCCTCATGAATTTGAATAATGAAGTTATGACCGCTGTTATAGTCATAGGCAGTTACAGTGTTTAGTGTAGAGTCTTGCTAGATAGATAAGTGTCTGTTCCTTTGCTGCTTTGTGTGGTTTTCTCGCAAGTATGTGGAGAGATCTGAGACCCTGGAGTGGCAACAGAATGTGGATCAAGAGCCATCAACGACATTGCTGCTCATTGTAAGCAGTGGGTGATTTTTAACAGTCAGATTGGCTCTTGACTCATGGCCACCCATATGCAAGAGAATGAATCCCTGCTCAGTCCTGCACCATTTTCATGATTCGGGATATGTTCAAATCCATTGTTGTGGCCATTGTGTATTCTGAATGCATTCCAATCGAGGACGCTGATCTTCCAGCAGCCTACTGGAAAACATTTTGTTGTGATCCATAAGCTATTTCTTAGTTCCTTTGGGGAAGTAGATCACTGGGACTTTTCCTGCAATCTATCTTCGTTTGGAAGTCTACTTGTTAAACTGGGGTGACCTTGCTGGTATTTGAAAATCATTGACACAACTCTCTGTATCATAGAAACATGCAAACCTTGGCAATATAACAAATTGACAGGTGGATAGTGGAGCAAATATATATTAAACAGGAAATTTTATGACAATGACTATGGCTCTACACATCGACGAAAGCTGGAAATAAGTGCTATCTTTAAAGAAATCAGTCACATAGTTTTCAGTTCATAATTTGAAGATTCACATTTTATTGTAAATGCCTCATCTTTTATTTGCTCTTTTCAACTTCCAATTAACATGCACTAGTTGCAAAAGAATCACTTCATACTTCAACAGTCTAGGACCTTGTTGGTTATTCTTGACAAGACAAGATGGTAAAGAAATATTTCTTGTCAATCTTTGTATCTGTTTCACTAGACTATAATAAGAATATTGTGGTTTTCCAAGTTCTGATGGTAGTGGATTAGGAATTGGGAGGTGTATGGTCAAAACATGGTGAATTATTTCGTATTTAGATTATCTCCTTTCTCTTATTTAACTCATAGAATTGAACAAGTGACTAGGCATCTGTGTGAATTCACTCAAAGCCTGAAGCTGTTGTGATGGTCGCCATGCACCAGAGCCTGTAGGACAGAATAGAATTGTCCCTGCCCCTGGCTCTGCCCCTGTGGGTTTATGAGTCTTTAACCCTTTGTGAGAGTAGAGAGCCTCATCTTTCTACCTCAGCGTGGCTGGTGGTTTGAACAGCTAACCTTGAGACTAGCAGCCTAGGTGTAAAACATCTGCTTGAAGGTTTATATTCTGGTTTTGTGTAGCTTGATAGTTTTAGGACAGGCTGTTTTTCTGTATATATCTTTGTTAGCATTTCTTAAAACTCTTATGAAATGCAAATAACTCAGTGTGCATTTTAAAATATCTGTAATTTGATAATCTCATTTGTAGAAATATGAGATGCTGGTTTGGTATGTAAAGATAGTAGTATTTTCTTTGGATGTAGTAAATGATGGTATAGTGGAAATGATACTACAGTTCATTCTTCTTGCTGGGCATTGACATCAGTTTCTGTGATCTATATTAAACTCAATTAAAAAGAACTTGATAAGGTTGCTGGCAGTTTCTTTTGACTTCAGATGTGGAAAACAATTTCCAAGTTTGGATAAACATACAGTGCTTGGGTTTTCTGTTGTTGTCTTTTAATTATTATTGCTGGGCCAGGACCCATTTTATTTTGCTTGTAACCCAGCATTGAGATTATTTGTTTAGAATTTGCCTCGCAGGACTTGAAGATGCCCAATAAATGCTATTTCATGACCTGAAAGATTTTAGTAAAGTTTAAGAATTCCCATGAAGCTCTGAAACCATTGTCAAGGTACTGACCAGGAGATCTCATTTGCCAAGGCTTCAGCAAAAGTGGCCTAGGAGCATAGATGTGTCGATAAAATGGTATGCTTTTAAACAAGATGTTCCTCTCTCAAGCACCGTAAAGTACTTATTTAGAATGAATGTAATTGATAAGAAAAGCACTGTACTTCCTCTGAGTGACTCAGTTTTTGTCATGTGGATTCTGTAAAATTCAAACACCAGATTTTGAGAGTCATGGTGCAATTTAAAACAACACAGAACAGGCAATTCCCCAAAGTGGTGAATGCTACTGCTAATTTCAATTCTAATGGGGATGCTGTCAAGCTTTACCATAGAAAATTATCATTTCCATCCATGTGAACCTTGTTCTTCTATGTTTAAAGTAAGAATCACTGTAATATGAGTGTGGCTCACAAGATAAAATATGTGCTTGATGTTGATCTTTCAAGTGCTAGTATGATTAATTCAGAATACAGAGCAATCGGGCAGGTGGATTTTGAATTCCTTTTTTTATTGACATCCACTCTGTATCCTTCCATTTTTTTCTCTATTTAATATAGAACCTTGAAATAACCATTTTGTCTGTCTGATGCTCATTGATACTTGGCTTGACAAGATTTAAGAACAAAATAGAGTTAGAAGAATTAATTACAAAATAAATATTAGTGCTAACCTTACAACAGAGATAATGAAGGAATGGACAAAAATGATAATGTAGTGAGCCAAAATAAACTTAAATGTATTATGATATGTGTTTGTGTCAGGTAGAGTCCAATCAGAAAACAGCAGCAGTAGGTAGATATTAGGAGGCTTGTTGACAGGAATCCATTTATGCAATTCCAGGGTGTCATAGCTCTACGGTGGTTCGGTAACACGATGTCACAGAGGGAGAGTCCTTTATATTGAAAATCTCTTCTTTCATTTCTTCCATTTCTGGAGACGTTCTTGATCACATTCATCTGATAAAGTTAGGGCTACCTTGGGTAACCTTCCTTTTGATTAACTTAAATTCACTTACTAAGAATTCTTTTTTTTTTTTTTTTGTGTCTTTAAAATTCTTCCATCTTTGGCAGATAATATAAGTAAATCAAGAAAGAGATACCCTATCATACTACCGGGTCCTGCCCATATCAGTTGGAAAGGGTTACACAGGGCATGTTCACCAGGATGCAAGAATCATGGGGACCGTTTTAGAAGCTGTCTATCACCAAAGTCAGTTTTTTCCAACACTGTTCTGTTCTTTAACTTGGGGCAAGGTGAAAGCGAGAGGAAAAATTTTTATTCATTTTATGTAGTAGCACATTTGGGAAAGCATTGAACTGAATAATACGGGTTAAAATTGGGTTTATAAAAGCAATAATCACCAGGCATTATTATGTAATTGATTTTGTTCAACTAAATCAATGTGTAATAGAACCTAGATAGGATTAAATTGGGAAAAGTACAGAGGTTTTTTGCAAGCTCTAGAGATAATTGTAAGAAAATAGGATATAAATGATGGACTGACATTTTTGTATAATTTCAGGCCATGAAATTGGACAGATAGATTTGTTAAAGGACATGATCTTTTCTCGTTTGGCTGACATTCAAACACACAGATACTTTTCATGTGACTATTTCAAATCAGATGAGGCCGACACATGAGGAGGACAGAGCGATGCTCATTTAGAATATGGGTGAGCTTTACTTTTGTCGTAAAGCCCGGGGTCAGCAGCTATGGCTATTTCCTCTCTAGCTTGACAGTCACTCTTCTCCAAAGAGTGGATTTGCTATGAAGCTAAGGGAGCTTAAGTGCTGGGTTCCTGATTCCCCTTCCAGTGTGTTAGAAGCCCTAGAGGTTTGTTCAGTTGTTGTTGTTGTTGTTAGATTGAGTGGGTTCTGACTCATGGGCACCTTATGGACAATAGAACAAAGCACTGTCTGGTCCTGAACTATCCTTGCAGTTGTTATTGTTTGAGCCCATTCTTGGAGTGACTGTGTCCATCTATTTTGTTGAGGGTCTGTCTTCCTATAGTGTCATCTATTTTAAAAAAACTTAAAAAAAATAAAACATTTTTATCCGATTGGTTAAGACTCTTCACTCTGCCTTTTTCTCTCATTCCTTTGCTCAGATACGGTGGCATTGGAACAGCTAAGAGTATTTTTTAATATTCTGTTGTGTACGTTGAATTGTTGATATGTTATCCTTTGACGTTAATGTGAGGTGTTTAGGTAGTTCACAGCTGCATCTAATCACGGTTACGACACGTCATCCAAGAGCCCAATGGGGTCTCGGCTCACCCGCTCTGCTCACACTCAGCATCATGACATAGAGTTTTGGACAACAAACTTCCTAATGAGTGTCAAAGATTAAAACAACATTAAATATGTTGCAATGGATGAGGACTTGAAGTGTTTTGAAATTATATAATTCATATCTGAAAGAAATTTGAGACATAGTTCTCCGAATTAGACCATCCCAGACATTTACATAGACTTACTAGTACAAAATCTTAAATCATTCAAGCTATGACTGAAAATACAAATTTTTATCAAGCATGACAAAGATTAAATGCTCTTTCTATATTCTGTGTAGAAATAATATTTTAAAAACATTGTTATATCAAGAAGTAACCAAAGAAACTGAGACCAAATAACATAGAGAAAATCTTACAGAGGTATGTTAAAATCAATTATTTGTTGTGATTTATTTCCTATTCTAAATAAACAGTTTCACAGTTTTGTATTAATTGTTTGGTACTCTTTTTCTTAAGCCAGACTCCCAAACTTTTATAAGGTTTAATTTCATGAAATCTGTATTCCGAGCTTTTCTAGTGTGCTGTCTGAAACATCATCTTCTAGAGTAAATAGTAAGCATCCTCTACTCCATCATGATCTCGAAGGATAACGGGCAACCATGGGCTCAAACATCAGAACAATAGTGAGGCAGGCACAGGACCGCAGGGTGTTTTGTTCTGTTGTGCATCAGGTGCCTATGAGTCAGAACTGACTCGAGGGGCCCCCAGCAGCATGATGATTATGTGTTTTATTTGGACATGGAATTTCAAGCACGATACCAACCCTGGGCTTCTGACACTACATTCCTCAGTTCTTCCCACAACCGCAATCAATGAGTGCTTGCTTAATGTCTCTTAATTAGGAACTCAGAAGGGAAGAGAGGGAGAGAAATGTATGAATCAAAGAAGGAGTTAGTCTTTGTGAGGGTCAAATAGAGAAATAGTATTTCAAAAAACCCTATCTGCTATGTCCTGTTGCTGAAAGGCCACTTTAACTATGGCTGTGAGCTAGCCTGGGAGGAACTCTCTCTGGGTGCCATAGCAAGGTGAGGAGAGCCAGAGGACTAGAGGAAAACCGAGGAGTTAGAAGAATTGACCTCAAACAGTATGACCTGGAGAAAAGCAGCGTAGTGGTGAAGAGTCAAGGTGTAAGGTAGAGACAGAAAAAATGGTAAAGAATTTGACGTCCAAAAGATAACAAAGACCAGAAATTAAATATGAAGGTTTTCTCAAAAGTCCATAACAGATTAGAATACCTTGTGAAGAGAAAGTCAAGGAACAGAGTTCAGAAAAGCCAAGCCTTTGGAGGTGAGTGTGTGCTTTCATTGGCCTTTTCTACTGTACGAGGGGGTGGCATATTGCAGAAGTCAAAGTAGCTGAAGAGACCTTCAATGGGAAGTCGGGCAGTGGGCCAATCTGGTTTTCAGATCTCTACTTTTCTCACTTTCGTTTGGTAGCCCAGCAACTTTTCAACTATGTTTTTGGTGTGTAGAAATCAGACATGTACGTGAGTGAAAGAATCTGTCTTATATCAGGGGAATTGGGATCCAAGACTGTGCTACCACTTACACCTTCATGGGCTTGCACGATTTGAAGATCTCCACTCCAGAGTTTCTGAAACTGTCCCTCAATCAAATCAGGCCGTTCAATAGCTATATATGTTTCCATTTAATTGGTTCCAGATGTATCACTGAATTCATTTTGATATGATATGATTTTAAAGAAAATCAACATAAGAAAATTTCTAAGACACATTTCTTTGTCTTCAGTAGAATTACAGTTGAAAACATTACTTATTTTCTTACCTACTGTTATTGAAAATGTCTCATAGTTTAAAATTCACCCATAAAACTTGGACTCAGTACTGCAAGGTCAACAATGGGTAAATATGATAGCATGGCAGGAGGAAAGAAAATAATATATATAGGTATATGAGTATAGATATGTATATATATAAATATATACATATAGTTGTATTTTTATATATAGCATATGTGTGTGGATATATATATATATTCAACAAGGAAGCAAAATGGGCTTTGGGCCACTATTTAAATCTTACCTCAGTAGAAGAACAGTTTGTTCTAATAATGTAGCATTCTGTGATGTTCACCTTCCCAACATGATTACTAAAGCCAAAATGGGTGCATAAACAAATGTGGTGAAGAAAGTTTATGGTGCCCAACTATTAAAAGATATAGCATCTGGGGTCTTAAAGTCTTTTAGTTAAACAAATAACTATCTAGCAGGGAAACAACAAAGCCCACATGGAAGAAGCACACCAGCATGTGTGACCATGAGGTGTCGATGGGACAAGGTATCAGAAGTTTGAAAACAAGCAACCAAATCAATGTGAAAGGTCATGGATGTAGTGGCGACACAAAGCCCACCTGTAAGATAATTGGACAGTCCCTCGCAGAAGGGTCACACAGAAGGAATGATAAATCCAGGGTGCAGTATAGCATTAATGGAATACATAACTATTCTCTAGTTCTTTGTTATTTCCTCCTCTTACTATTATGGTTTTTATTTGTTTTACCTCATTAAACATGTTAGACTTATGTATGTTCATTTGTATAATGAAGATCATTTGAACAGGTGAACAGGTGAACAGGGAGCTGATACCATTGATGACTGTATAACCCCTCTCAAGGGGAATGAACAACAGAATTGTAGGTGAATGGATATATTGCATTTTAGATGAATGGACGTATTGCATTGTAGGTGAAGGGATATTTTGCATTGTAGGTGAATGAAGATATTGCATGGTGTAAGATATGGCAATAAAATAAAATAAAATAAGGGTTACTGGAGGGGAGAGTGGGAGAGAGAGGGGTAAAGGGGAGCTGATATCAAGGTGTGCAAGATGAAAGAAAATGTTTGAAACTGAGTGTGGTAACAATTGTACAATACTGCTGGATGTGATTTAACTATGGGATGTTATGATATCTGCAAGTGCTCCCAATAAAATGATTGGGGAAAAAATAAAGACCTGGACTCAGGAACTTGTCTGGCCTTCCCCCCACCCTCATTTTGATGAAAAGATTGGATGATTTTAAGCAATTTCTAAAAGCTTGCATTATGTAATTCTGAAAAGCTTATTGGTTAATTAAAATTTATATTTTTAACATATACATTTAACTAGAAAATTATTTTTGAAAAATCCTTTTGTCAAGCTCAGCAGGTCTGAACATGCATTTGAATTCAACTCATCTCCATCATTATCCCCAGTTTTCACTTTGATATGATCTCAAGAGCCTCTTCTGAACCTCCCCCACCAACAACGGTGGTCTTTGTTTGACAACAGCCCCAGATAAGGAAGACAGAATTTAGTGTCTGGACAGGAGTGGTGCTCTAACAGACACATAACGTGAGGGAAGCGTTTTTGGAATTAGGTAATGGGGGGTGGGGGTGGGGTTGGAAGAGTGTAAGGTGCCGAATAGCAAAAGTATATATTGCCCTGAAGAGATTTTTGGTAGAATAATGGTCAGCAAAGGCAATTATACTGAGGTGTAGAGAGTTATAAAGTATCTAAAGTCATAGAGAATGCATATGGCGTCAGCAACAGAATGTTGTTAGAAATGTGGATATTAAATGTGTTTCAAGTAGGATTTTAAATACAATTGTATATATATGCTTGGACAATAGTAGGAAGGTGATGCTTTTATGCCTTGGCAGGAAACTTATCTGAATTATTTTCACATATTTAATGGAAGTAGAACTTGTAAATGATGAACTGAAATTCTTGGCTGAGCAGGGTTTTAAACAAGAACTTCAAAGAGCCATATGGTTTCTCCTACGCATTTATAGTCAAATGACAGAGGGAGAATCTTGAACTGTGTAAATTGAAAAGAAAACTTAATAATCTAGAAAATTCTGTTTAAAAACTAAGGACACATATCCTGGAATTTTAGCCAAAATCATGTCTATATAAACTTTTATTAAAGATATTAAGCCTGTGGTTGGTGAATCTAATCAATCACCCAGCAGACAACCCATGAGCACAGAATGCAGGGGACTGAGGCAGAACAGAAGAGGAGAACCTGGCCTGCCTGCCCCTTGAAATTCTACAGGCAGGCAACACGCCCAAGGAGCTACCTATGTGTCTTCTGAGAAAAGAAAAGAGAAAATCCCCAGAGCAGTTCAGAGATGAACAGAACTGTTCGAAGGAAAGAGCGGGGCAGCCAAGCTGCGTTAACTCTCAAAGAATGGAGTCTCCCTGTATTGGGTTTCACAAAGTGGGGCCTAGATCCAAATCTCAAAGGATGGAGCTACAACCTCTGCCATTTCTAAGAAGCAACCATTTGCCAACAAGATTCTGGAGCATGGAGCTGCTATGGAAATGTGTCCAGAAATGGGGTAGCCTCTAAAAGCTGGGATACCCCAGATCAGATGACCCAATCTTGCAGGTAGCAGGAAATGGCCCTGCTACTCAGATGGACTAAGAGGATGGGACTATCCGAAGCCAACGGTTCAGTTACTATTCCAATGGGCCTCCAAAGTAAAGCTGAAGAGATTTTTGGTAGAATAATGGTCAGCAAAGGCAATTACACTGAGGTGTGGAGTCTGCCTAGAATCAAGGAAGGATGGTCAACATCCAGAGTTGTTGTGGCAGGAATAGTCAGTGGCCACCGGAAGAACCCTTTTCCAACACTGGAAGCTAATAAGAGCTGTCAGGTAGACAGTCGGGTAGACTCGCTGGAGGGGACCACTTGAATTCCGTCAACGAGTGAAAGTGGGCGAGGTACAACCAGGAAGGGATGAGCTGAGATTGGCTAGAAGGCAGAGCCATTCTCTTTTCTCAGAGAACAGAGCATTTCATTTTTTTCTGCTAAATTGTGGACTGGCTTGTTGCCTGCTATTCCCCCCCTTCCCCGCTGGGCTCACTCACACACTTTGTTCGATTTGCAGAAAGACTGTCTACCTTGTACCGATAACTTGTAATCTAGATTTCAAAGCTTCACAAATAAAGAGTAACTGTGGCCCAAAATAGAATAAAATGAAAATGGGGGCTGGGTGTCAATTTCAGACATGAAATGGAGTGCATGTGTTTTACGTGTGACAAGCGTGTAAACTTGGGGAGACCAAAGGGTGGAATTTCATAAACTGAATTGTGCTTTTCCAAAATGTATCTCCACTTGGCTATATCACGATTACCAGTCGTGTGTGCTTGTTCTCCATGTTGCGACCGGGTGTAGTTATTCTCATTTAACTTTCTATGTTAATGAAGTTGGACTAGGGTGGATTGTATCTTGGATTGGATCACATCTCTTTATAAGAGATGTGACTAAATTTCCACCCTTACTCAGGTCACATTCTTCCTGAATTCATACCTTTTATCTTGTAAGAGAGAAAAAGAGAGAGGGCTGACAGAGAAGACTACCGGAGCACCAGCAAGAGAGAAGAGGCAGGATCAAAGGGCATTCTTTGGATATGGAGTTCGTATGTTGAGAACCTTCCAGACTGAGGAGAATATTGATGCCAAGACCCATGACGATCTCTAAAGTACCAGGAAGTGGAAACCAAAGACACAAGGCTCTTCCTCTAGAGCGATCACAGAGAAACCCTTCCCCTAGACTGGCACTCTAAATTCAGACTTGTAGCCTTTTAGAATGAGAGATGGCACCTTCCTACTCATGCTGTTTGCTGACCCACAGAGTCTAGAGTGGAGCACCTGAGTCAAGGCTTATGATTGAGTAGATTGCCTTTTGGGGTTTTAATAATAGTTTTATTGGCATATAAGTCACATATCATACAATTTAATCATTTCGTCATATTAAGAAGTGTACAATCGTTACCACAATCAATTTCAGAAACCCTTTGGGTTATAACTGGCAGCTTATTTAAGGCTTTGAAACATTGCCTGTGAAAGATAGAGACCAATAGACTGTGGCTGAGAAGCCTAAGAAAAAGAAAGTTGTGTTTGTGGGCAGAGCTAAGAAAAGGGTCTCCTGGTTGAAAAAAAAATGTATCCTGAGTATTTCTAATTCTGAACTTTAACCTGTTAACTTCTATAAAAACCTCATAATCATAAGTATTGAGTGTGAGGTTTTGGTGGATATTGCAATGAAATATTGAACCCAGCAGCAAAGTAGATAGAGGGAGGGATGGTTGGTATCAGAACTGGCAAAGAAGCTTGGAGGGGAGAAGCATGCCTGACCTTGGAGGAATCAGCCTGGGGCTGATGTCAGATGCTGCTCCCGTGCCACTATTTCAAACCCGAGTTTGATTCCTGGTCAAGGTATGTCACACACGTTCATCCATGGAGGCTTGTATGTGGCTGTCATGCTGAACAGCAAAGCTGCCAGGCTAAGATTAACTAGGAAGAAACACTTGACAATCTACTTTCAAAATCCAGCCAATGGAAACTGCATGGGTCAAAATGGTTTTGTCCTGAGTCAGGCCAACTCTACAGCAGCGAACAGTATCACCAAGATGGAAAACCAAGTGGTATGGATTCTTGGAAGAAGAGTTAGTCTCTGCCAGGGAATCCTGGGCAAGCACAGCAACAATTTCATTGGAGCCAGGCTTTGAAAAGTAACTATAAAATAATATTCCAGAAGAAGAGAAAAATGTGCCCCCAAGCACAGATAGGGAAAGAAGGGAAAGATCACCGGGAGGTTTTTCAGAAGGTAAAATCATTATGAGGATTTTAGAAACAATGCTAAAAAGCTTAGACATTCTTTTGTAACTGCTGCAGCATTTTTGAAGTCTTAAATGAAGAAGAAACATTTTTACGTGTCTGGCATAAAAAGGGTTTTCTTGTTACAAAAGAACAAGAGAAGAACTTTCAAAAGAACAAACAAAACACACTGATATAGAGTAGATTCTCACTCAGAGAGACCCTATTGGGAGGGAGTAGAACCACCTTGTGAGTTTCCAAGACTAAGAAGCCTATCTTTTGACATGGAGCCTCTGGTGGTTTCAAACCACTGACCTTGCAGTTAGCAGGCCAATGAATTACCACTCCTCCACCAGGGCTCCTTTGAGCCCACAACTCCACAGAAGAAAAAAACATTTAAAGGTGAGTAGGAGCCAAAGTTTTAGATGAAACTGTCTGAGTGTCCATGGTTTGTCACTTCAACTTTAGCCTTGCAGGTTTCACTTGCATACCCCATTCTAACCTTAGAGTTCTGATAGAAAGAGAGACAAGGCACGATCTCTATACTCCATAATAGAAGCCCCTCTTCCTAGTCTTGTATGACAGTTGTGATATTGATAATGGATAGAATGGCCCCCTGCTTGCCAATACTCAAGAGTATTTCTAATCTTCTCAGTACCCACAAATCTTTACTCAATGAATAATCATCAGATTAACTCCTAGTCATGCAATGTGTGAATAAAAGTGTAAATCAATAAAATACACTAGGAGCTGGCTACATTAACACTTCTAAATTTAGTTTACCAGCAACGGAATGAAAAGGGACATTTTTGTTTGTTTGTATGTAGCATGATTATAAGGATTGTCTCTGAGAATAACTTCAATAATTATACACTGAGCTGAACTATCTGGAGAAAGGCTCATGTAATATTTAGTTTGGTGCAAAAGTAGCTGTGCATAAAAGAGTGCATACTACTTAACCAACTTTCCAGGATTTGCCATGGCTCTCCATTAGATCCTGCTACTTGAAAGTAGAGTGTTCCTGTCGTTAGCATACAGTGGATTCTGACTCCTGATGAGCCCATGTGATGAGTGGAGCAATTCAGAGGAGGTTCCAACCACAACCTTAACAGAAATAAACGATGGGCCTTATCTGCCTTGATATACCACTAGGTGAGTTTGAACTACCGCACTATAAGTTCTGAACAAGCACAGACATTTTCACCGAATGGAGATCTTCCTGAAAATAGGTTGTTGTATTATGCTGTCAGCAGACTTTGACTTACAGGAAACCTATGTGACGATGCTGAACATCCCGGGAACACAGAGTTTTCTAGACTAGCATCTTCATCGCCACACACTGTCAGTTCTTTTCTGGTATGAAGGAACTGTTGGGTTGGAAGACCGACTCTTCTGTTAGTGACCAAGCTTACCACCATCTTACCAGGGCTCCAAAAATAAACTGTGGCCCTTTAAAGTTATTTACCAAAGCGTCGCCAGCCTTCTTTCCTGGAATGTAAAGTACATATGGTTCAGGTCAAGGCTCTTCAAGAATTTGCTGACGTTGCTACTGCTACCCTCCATGGTTCCTCTTATCCCTCATGGGTTCTGTGCGCCCGACAAGAGTCAGAGTGATATTTTTGAAACAAAAAACGCATCTTGCTTAAATGTTATCCACTGTTTTCCCATTATATTTCCCATGATATTTGGAATAAAATCCATCCTTCTTAAAATTATGAATTCCTCTCTTCTGGGAATTATTTCGGTATTTTCTTTGAATTTACAAATGTTGAGTTTTATCCAGTGTTATCTTTAAAATTAATAGAGAGAATTTTTTTAGATTTATTAATGGGATATATTACATTTAAATTTTTCTTAAAAGTAAACAAATATTTTTTAAAGTAAACAAACATTTAGGGAATAAATCAGTATTATTCATTTTCTTGTGATAATGGACTTTCTATGTATTTTTTAAAAGTGACATTGGTCTATAATCCCCATTTTTCCCTATTATATGTCGGGTTTAGGTATCAATGTTAAATTTTCTCTACACAAGTTATTTGTGTAAAAAATAAAGGAAATTGTCCTTATTTTTAGGCTCTAAAGCAAATTATGTATCATCAGGGCTACTCAGTATTTGAAAATTTGATACAATTTCCCTGTGAGATTATCTGGAATGTGAGGTTATTGGTAAAGAACCTTCTTAATCCACTTCAGCAGAAAGAGGGAGAATTAAGCTCTTCCTCTGTAGAGCACTCGGAGAAATCTGCGGAGTACTCTTAAAATTTTAAAGCATATTCTGTTTCAATGGTTATTTTCCCTTGATCTTTATTGTTCTGTACACAAGAGTACATAAAAATGTTACTAATATTCCACATCATACATGCATGGATTTATTCCTAATAAAACATATTTAAACACGTCTCTGCCATCAGTGGGTGACTGAAGAGCAATTCCTTAGAAATACACTTTTCTGAGGCTTGGTAGGGTGCCTTAAAAAATAAAAAGAAAAGACCAATCAATATAGTAACCTCTGAAAGGATCTGGTAGGCCAGCTCCACTCAAGGCAGAGCGGCCAGCTCAGAAGATATTGGGAGCTCATTTTTTGAGGAGGGAGTCCAAAGAGATAATCTTCGTGGATTTTCTCAACAGATGCGGGACAATCGTGGAGGCTTACTTTGAAGAAGCTTTAAGAAAATGAAAAACTCTATGGTGAGAAAAAAGCCAGAAATTTTACACTGAGTAATTTTTTTTTTCTGCATCGCTATTCTGTCCTGGAGGATCACACTGGCTCGTCTAGGAAACCATCCTCTGACCCCCCTGCAGCACTGACCCTCCCTCCTCAGACCCTTTCCCTCCCCTACATCAGAGAACGTTGAAAAGAAACACAACTTAAGGCTCTTAAGGATGGAAAAAGCTATCAGTTTGACATGATATAGGCTAATTAATAAGTGCAAAGTTCTTTGTGGAAGACAGAAATACTGACTTCACAAGTAGAGACATAGCTGGAGGATATGTTGAGAAACAATAGCTTCACATTTTGATATTTTTATTTAAGAAAGATTTCTATGATTTTTATAGCAATACCATTTGGCTTATCCTCCGGTTGTACTTGGCATATTTTGTTATAGCCTCTTCCCTTGACCAAGTTAGCTGGTAGCATGTCTACTAAGCAAATTAAAATAAATAGTATTTTTTTCAATAGATAATATTTTAATTTAGTAAATTATATTTATTTTTCTGTGTTCTATCTGAATAAATTTTCATTCTTAATCTAATCACTTTCTTCCTTTAATTAAAAAATTGTGTTTCTGTTCTTTCTCTAACACTACAGATTGAAAATTGAATTTGTTTTTATTCTTTGATGTTTATTGAATTTGTGTACTTGGATTTTCCTCTGATTTTTCTTTAAATGTGTCTTATGGAATCTCATATTTGTTTCTTTCTTATTATTCTTATTTATTGATTCTGCCAATTTCATTTCCTTTTTTACTTCTAAGTTGCTTATGGTGGTTTTTGTTAGGTACCATTGAGTTCATCACCACTCACAGTGATCCTACCTATAAACAATAGAACTAAAGTCTTCCCAGTGCTCACAATATTTGTTTGGTCCTCAGCCACTCTCACAATTATTTCTATGGTTAAGCTCAATGCTGTAGCTTCTGAGTCAGTCCATTTCTTTGAACTCTTCCTTTCCCTAGCCCTCTACTTTACTAAGAACTGATCCCTCCTGAAAAATATGTCCTTAGATGGATTCTCACCATCCTCCCTTTGAAGGAGCATTGGAGTTGTAATTCTAACACAGTTCATTCTTCTGAGAGGTCTTGATATACTTAGTACATAAATTGTCCATTTGTTAGATTGCATTGGCTCCTGTGTCGCCGTACGCTGCAGGCTGTGGCACTGGTGTTTCAAATACCAGCAAGGTCATCCAAGGTGGCCTGGTCTCAGCAGAGCTCTAGACAAAGACGGACTAGGAAGAGGGACTTGATAATCTACTTCTACGAAGATTTGCCAATAAAACTTTATGCATAGTTGTTTATTGCTGTTCTTAGGTGCTGTCAAGTCAGTTCCAACTCACAGTATAATAGTAGGAAATGCCGCCCGGTCATGTGCCATCCTTGTAATTGTTCTTAGGCTCAAACCCATTGTTGGAACCACTTTGTCAAACTATCGAGGCTAGGGTCTTCCTCTTTTTCTCTCCCTCACCTTTATGAAGCATGATGCCCTTTTTCAGGAATTGGTCTCTCTTGAACCATGTCAGAGTTCATGAAACCAAGTTTTGCCATCATTTTGTCTAAGGAGCATTCTGGTTGGATTTCTTCGAAGAGAGCTTTTGCTGTCTTTTAGCAGCCCATCATACTTCCAACATTAGTCACCAGCATCATCGTTCAAATGCAGCGATTCGTCTTTGAGTTTTGTTATGCGATGATCTACTTTCACTGCTTGACTTCTGCTTCTGTGAGCATCGATTGTGGAGCCAAGCAAGATAAAACACTTGACAGCATTACCCTTTTCTCCATTTTTTTTCTGATGTTATTTATTGTTCCAGTGTGAGCACTTCAGTCTTCTTTACATTACGTCCTAATCCAAACTGGAAGCTGCAGTCAGCAAGTGATTCAAGCTCTCCTCACCTTCAGCAAGCCACGTTGTGTCCTCTGCATATCACAGGTTGTTATTAACCCTACTTCTAATTCTGACACTCCATTCTTCCGCCTAGATTCAGCTTCTCTGGTTATATGTTTAGTATGTAAATGGAATAAGTATGGTGAGAGGATAAAGCCCTGAATCACACTTTTCCTGATTTTAAACCGTGCAGTATCCCCTTGTTCTGCTCCGACGCCTGCTTCTTTATTCATGCACTAGGACCACATGCACACGATGCAGTGTTCTGAAATTCCCATTCTTTTCAAGGCTATTCATAGTTTGTTGTTGTCCATATAGCTGAATGCCGTGGATAGTGACTAAAACACAAGATCTTTATGCCTATTCTCTGCTTTCAGCCAAGATCCATTTGACATCAGCCATGACTTTTTCAACATCCTCTGCTGAATACACCCTGAATTTCTGACAGCTGCCAATGTACTACTGCAACCATTGTTGGATGATTGTCAGCAAAATTTTGCTTGCATGCGATATTACTGATATTTTCTATAATATCTTTAAAATGGGTACAAATATGGATCGCTTCTATTTATTTGGCTAGGTAGCTGTTTTCCTGGCCAAATTTCCTGGCATAGATGAGTGAGTACTTCCCGTGCTTCATTTCCTTGTTGAAACATTTCATTTGGGATTCTGTAAATCCCTAGAGCCTTATTTTTCAATCATGCCTTCAGCCCTGCAGGAACATCTTCCATCGGTTCTTTATCATATGGAACATCTTGACATGGCTGGGTGTCGACAGGTTTATGATTTTTGATAACAATGATTCTTTGTATTCTTTCCATCTTTTTGATATTTCCTGCATAGTTAATGCTTTTCCCTTACAATCTTTAAATCTTACAACTCGGGCTTGACTTTTTTCTTGTGTACCTCTGTTTTAAAGTATGCTGAGCGTGTTCTTCCTGTTTATAACTCAAGGTCTTTGCATATTTCATTATAGTGTTTTACTTTTATTTCTTGAAGTGTCCTTTGAAATTTTCTGTTCAGAGCTTTTATTTCATCATTTCTTCCATTTGCCTTAGCTACTTTGTGTTAAAGAACATGTTTCAGAGTCTCTTCTGACATTTACTCTGATTTTTTCTTCCTTTTCTGATTTTGTAATGACATTTTGCTTTCTTCACATACGATGTCCTTGATATCCTCCCACAGCTCATCGTGTCTCTGTCATTAGTGTTTGATGCTTCCAATCTCTTCTTGAGAGGTTCTCACACTTCTGGTGGGGTCTGTGCAAGGTTACCTTTGGCTTCTTTTAAATTTCTTGGACTTCAACCTAAACTTACTTGCATGTCCACAATTGAGGATGATGTGTTCCACAGACATCCCCTGCTTTCATTTATCTGCATAAGTGGAACTTCTCCATTATCTCTTTACAGATGTAGTAAATTTGATTTCTGAATACTCTGGAGAAATCCATGTGTAGAATTTCCTTTTGTGTTGCAGAAAAATGGTATTTGCAATGACAATAGCTTTGTTTCTATAACCTAGGCCATATTTTCCAACTACTGTTTCTTCCTCTTTGTTTCCAACTTTGTATTTCAATAATTATCAATTCATGGTGGGTGTTTGGTTTGGGGAATAGACTCAGAATAGACTCAAGGTCAGTCATTTCTTACCTGTGTATTTTTTATTCTCCTCTAATTTTTGCTTTGTAAAAATAGTTACTGTGAAAAAAAATAGTTACTGTGAAGCTGTTATTTACTTTGTGTTGTTGTATTGATACTTTTCATTTGTTTTCTTACTATGTATAGATTGTCATTTAAAGTTGTTTTAAAAAAAATCATTGCCATTGAGACAATGCCGGATTATGGAAAGCCACCCAACTGCACCGTAGGGTTTGCACAGCTGTCATGTTTCCAGCATCTGGCACCAGGCTTTCTTCCGCAGTGCCACGAGGTCATCTTGAACTGCCAACTTTCAATTCAGTGATCAAGCACAAACTGCTACCCAGGAAGCCTTTCATAACTGTTTTATAATAATTCTGAAGTTTGAACTATATCTTTTAAGCATTGGTAGAATATCCTTATGTATTGGATCTGATTCTTTTACATAAGTTCTACTTTGAAATCAAGAGAACTACCTTGTGTTAGTGTTTCGATTTTCCTGTTGTCCATTCCCTGGATTGGATCCAAAATCAATGCTCTTGGAAAGAGCAATCAAGAGATCTAACAATGGATGTTGTTGTTGGTATTGTTGTTACGTGTTGCCAAGTCAGTTCTGACACATGGTGATCCAAGGTACAACAGGGGAGAGACTGCCCCTCCGGCTCCACCCTCACAACTGTTCCTGTGCTTGAGCCCTTCGTTGCAGCCCGTGTCAATCCATCTCCTTAAGGCCTTCCTCTTTTTGGCTGCCTCTCTATTTTACCAAGCATGATTGCACAATCTGCTGCAGTGTGTAAATGTGTTCCATAAGCGAGAATTAAAGTGTTGAAAAGCAAGACCGCTCCTGTGAGGTCTGAGGTGGTCCTGACCAAGCCGTGATAGTTTTCAAAGCTTAATATGTATGTGAAAGTTGGACATTGAATAAGGATGATTGAAGAAGAATCAATGCCTATGAATTTTTTACTGGTGCAGAATATTGATAGTACCATGGACAGTGGATAGTAAGTACCAAGAACAAACAAATTTGTCTTGGAAGACATACAGCCAGAGTGCTCCTTAGAAGCAAAGATGGCATGACTTTGTCTCATATACTATGGACCTGCTGTCAACAGAGACCAGTTCCTGGCAAAAAACATCATGTTTGGCTGAGTAGGGGAACATTGAAAGAGAGGAAGAGGCCTTGACAAGACGGCTTGATACAGTGACTCCAAGGACGGACTTGAACGTCACAAGAATCGTGAGGAGGGCACAGGACTGGATACGCTTTCACTCTGTGTGCATAGGGGGCGCTATAGATCCGAGCCGACTAGATGGCACGCCATAGTAGCTACGAGTCAGAACTGCCTCTGTTGTGCATCAGGCACAACAACAACTGCCCATGCCTTTAGTTTCAGCCTTTCCCATGGGTGTATCTCTTATGTACAAATCATAGAAATCTTTCTTGTAAGCCAAAGTGAACAATTTTTGCTTTAATAGGAGAATTAAACCTATTTTCATTTGTTAACAATGATTGAAATGATGAATCATTTCTGTCATATGATATTTTTAAAAACCTTTACTTTTTATTATGAATTGAGTGAAGATTTAGAGTGACAGGTTTTAAATCCAACTATGTATTTGTATATATGTTCTTTTAATATTTTATTGGCTTATGATTCCCATATCATACAATGTAATCATTCAATCATCCTAAGAACAACAGCAAATATGAGAAAGAAGAAAATATCCTGTCAAATTATTTTTAAGTCAGTAAGTTGGAATGTACCATAATCATGTGACTAAAATATCTCTTAGAAATACTGAACCCCTGGGTTACAATCTGAATGGATGTGGCACAGTACTTTATACCTTGGCAATTGTTTGTGTGGTTCTGTGTACGTGCGTTATATTTTTGAATGCACCATTTGTGTTGCCCTCCATTTATCTGACCAATAACTTTAATTACTTGAAAACGAGTGCATTTTTACACAACCTCCTTCCATCACCCCCTAGTCTGCTGCCATGCACTTGCAAACACCCTACAATGTCTCACTCATGGTAGGCATGCAGCAAATATTAGCTGAATTAATTAATGCCTGAGTAACTCAGAGGAAGGAGCCTCTTGAAAGTTAATCATATTTATTAAATCATGTGAACCTATTATTCCATGCATCTGTAAAATTTTAGGTATATACAAGCCATTCATCTTGCTGGTTTGGGCAGAAGATTGTACAATTGTTTTAATGCACGGTAATGATTTCTTCCGCTAACATCTTCCAAGATCATACAGCTAGGAAATGGCCAGGTACAAACTCCAGTTTGTAAAACTGTCACTGCTTAGGCTTTTAACCTGATCACAGCCACCTAACGTTGGTGGTGGATAAGTGGAGGCAGAGTTGCTGTTGCCCTAGTTTCTCAACAAACATATTCCCTTCCCACTTGGCATATGATTCAGGGTCCAGTCCCAACCCAATTATTTTGACTAGCATAATTGCTCTTTCCAATGAACCCTATGGATTTGCAGTAATGTGGATTTACTGGCTCCTTGGGAGAGCAATGCTACTTCTGGCTCGCTAGTACAGCCCCTTGTCATGCTTTTCACCAGCGTTTGAGGTTCTGGTTTTTGTTTCCAGAAAGGAAGAAGTGGTTTTATCTTTTAATTTGGATCATTAGTTTTCCTAAGTCATTTGGAGAGCAGGGCACTGAAAGCCTCCTCAGCAATTTGAACGAAAGCCTTTGAACGGGCCTCAGTTGAATGCTTCTTATTCTGCAGCTGAAGGCTTTCATTAGAAACAGACATACTACCCATGGAAGATTTACGAGCATATAATATTACCAGGAGTGACAGATTGGATCATATGTGAAGCTTTCACAAGTGTATAGGTTAAAAGACCACCATTTGCAAAGTGCCATGAAGAACATTCTCAATTTAACAGAAATGGAACTAAACTATCGGTTATAATATTCAGGTTGGGTATTTCTGCCAACCAGTTGGCAAGATGAAAAGGTTAAAAAAATGAAAAAGCAATGAGTGAAAATAACTTTAGGAACCCCTTAAGAAAATAGTTGAGTTTTTATATCAAAACTAAGTATTATTTTAGGTTTCAAAACATTTAAAAATACAGAGCGCCATAAAAAATCAATCCAGTTGATAGCATCTTAGTAGTATAATCTTCAACAACTCTCTAACAAATATTGAGGCAGCATCAACTCAATGACAGTGAGTTGGAGATATAGACTCATAAACATGCTGTGGTCTGCCTAGCTAATTTTAAGTGCTAGCACCCACATCCATATCCATATCAGTGTGGACGTCTATGATATTTTGACTCTGACATTCAAAGTAGTGGCGAAGGTGGTAAAAAAGGAGAGGACACTATAATTGTATACTAACAAATTAGACAGTTTAAGATAAGGACGAATTTAAAAAATTAATAACAATATTTATTCAGGATATAATAAGAAATATGAACAGACTTATGATAGGTAAAGACATTAAATAGGTATGGAAGACTCCTATAGAGGAAAACCTTAGCCCTGGTGGTTCAAGTGTTGATTTCTAGCAAACAGTTCTAAAAGAATTAATACCAGTGTTTCACAAACTCTTCCAAAAATTAAATTAAAAGGTCACTTTGCAATATGAGACCAGTGTTACTCTGGCTCCATTCCTCTGTGAAAAGAAGGTAAGCATTATGAAGACAAAAACTCTCTGACTCGATCGTGACAGGAGGCCTGTGCCGTGGAACAGATGTGGTTCAGGGATCTTAAAGTAGACTATTCAAATACAAACGCATGTGTGTATATCAAAAGTAACAATGCTACATCTAGATTACATATTCTGACATTTTCTCCAATGAACACATTGGAGACATTTTATAATCCAGCAGCCATTAATGTTCGATTTTTAACTAACTCTACCAAATGGGCTTTGGGAGATCCACATATTTTTTGGCATTTTGTGGCAAATTGTGGATATGACTATAGGTAAGTGTATGACTGCATTGTTCTTCAGAGTTTGAAAAGTCTCTGTGACCATCACATGTATATGAACAATAATGGGTGGTTCTATTTCAAAACTGAATACCATTTTATTTATTGGCTTATTGTAATTTATTTATTTAATCAGTCTCCTATGTAGGAACTAGGTTGATTCTAATTTTTACTCTTATGCTGTCCTAAACACCCATTCTTTCAATTAATTTTCAACCTCTTCTCCCTTAAAATAAATCCCTATACATGCCTTCTGTGGTTTCATGTGGAGTGGAGTCTGATCTCGTCATCGTTAGTATTTCCCACAGCATCTTGTTCAGGCCTCTCTCTCTCTCAGCTACACCACAGTACACAAGCGTTTATGAATTTGGCAGACATGCCCTAGCTTTTGCCTGCTGCTGGGACACCAGCATTTTTGTACCATCTCAGATCTTCTACTGTGACAGAAACATTGTCAGATATGTAAAGGCCAGATTGGAGTTTTGGCCACCTGCCTATGTGCTATGTTGATATCAATAAGAAACACTTGTATGCCTCACAAAATACATTTTGGACCAAAATACATTTTTTCCTTCCTCATGTAATATTTATCTGTAAAAAAGATGTTAAGAAATCAAATTTAAGAGCTGCAGTTAATCATATTTGAAAGCAACTTGTAGGATTCCTTTTCATGGGTAACTGAACATCTGATAAAGTTCTGATGACATCGCAAGTTGCAATGTTTGGACTTGAACATTTTCCATTTATGGGCTTTCCATTTCAACAGCTGAAGGTATTACAGATTTAAAATTAGAGCATTTTAAGCAGTGCTCAGGTGTTCAGACCTGCTACCTGCTTTCCACTTACATCTTTTATTTCTTTTCCTTTCACTGTTATATTCCATCACTTTGGCTTCTCATACACTCCATTCCATATAATTTGGAATAGCAGAAAATGGCTTTTGGGGGGTGTGGTTCTAAGCTATAGAATCCTAGAGATAAACATACTTTAAAACATTTCAATGGAAGTATGTGTGCAGACTAGCAGATGAGAGCTCTCCGCTGTCTTGTCTTGAAGCACCGAGAGAGCTGTCTGAACATCTGATGGGTGATGGGTGATGCCAACACTGTTGGAAACATAGCAGCGTCTGAATTCTTATTGCTCGGCAGTTAAAGTGCAATAAAGATGCCTACAAACTTTCTAGATGGGAATGCCCATTTCTCTATTTATTCCTTCTTCATTCCAATCCTTATCCATGCATTGCAGAATGAAGCGAGTTTATTTTAAAAATTGAAGTGAATTAAACTTTATTTGTGTTTGCTATGGAAAACTTAATGGAATTTTATTGAATCAGCTGGGGAAAAGTTACGATTTCTAAAGACTTAATTGAGTGTGGGAAGAGTATTGTGTTTACGAAAACTTTCTGGAATTGGGCAGCCCTTGATTGCAATTCTGTCAACCACTAACTGGTACGCTGCATAAGTTACTTGGCATCTCTAAGCCTCAATTTCTTGATACTGTATATATATATATATTTTTTAAAGGTATATGAATACCAAGCTTATACTTAGAGTGATTAAATGAGACAAATATTGATAGATTTCTAATGTAAAATATCATCCTAGCCACATAAATGGCCCTCCAAAATTCACAATTACCTTCTTAATATAGAAATCTGAAAGGGAGACTTGTTAAATGGTGGGATGCAAAGTATTGTCTATGAAATTAGCATTCAAGATAGATTTTCAACTTTTTTTCCCACCTGGTATAGAATATGGGACAAAGCATCCCCCCAAAATACTCTTTTCCTACTTGATGCTTTCTATTCTTGTAGTTTGTGGCAAGGTGCATGAACCAATTCCAGGATGATATCCATTGACATGATTCCTGATCTTCTGTAGCTGTCATACTTCCCAAGGCCAGAAGAACTATAATAACATCCTCTAGGTGAATCATTACCTCCATGCATTTCTTAATTGCTTCTGTTATATAATTTTATATTTTGTGAGCATTCCCACTCACGGAAGCTGTCACGAATATATTACAGCTCAGGGGTGCTCGATAAGACAGAGTAGAACTGCCTGTGGGTTTCCAAGGATGCACAGAACAGGACACTTCCCCTTTCTTCTGGGAGCAGCAGGTGCTTACAAGTGCTAACATTCCTGTTAGCAGCCCACTGCCACCCAATAGCCTGCTGCTTCCCCAGAGCTCCTTCCATGGAGACGCCCTGCCTGAGGTGAATGCTGACTCATACATAGGTCCCTGTAGGACAGAGGAGAACTTCCCCGGTGAGTTTCTGAGAAGAACTCTTCACAGAAGTGGAAGCCCTCACCTTTCGGCTGAGGCGGGGTTGGTGGTTTCCCACTGCTGACCTTACAGTTACAGCCTAGCTCGTCGCCATGATGTCCCTCATCCCCCATGAGCGTCCTCAGCCCTGGGCTTTCCCTTTGCTGTCAGTGTTAATGAAGAGTCCAAGAGACGGTTTGTCAAGTGCAATGACTTGAGAAGCTTGAGAAGCCAGCACGTAAAGGCCTTGGAAGTCGCATATTTTCTCCAAAACAACTTGAGTCCAAGAGCCAAACTTCTGACTCATAGTGACTAGCAGCAGACTAGACGAGCCCTGTGCGTATTTCTTTACAGGGCAGAAAGGGCCATTTCCAGTGGAGGTGCGGGTGGGGTCAAATTGCTGACCTTGCGCGAGCTGCCCAGCACGCTGCCCACTACACCACCCAGGCCTCCTGTAAAGTGACTACACAATTTACTTTCCTTCCTGAATGTAGGTTTTCCTATAAATAAATAAATGACTACTACTTAATTATTTTTAATTTTGTGCGAAACTCTCCTTGTTTTCTCTCATATAATTTTCACATTTCTGAAGCTCGTCTGATCTTTTCTTTTGATTTGAAGAGGGAACTTAGGAGACACGTTTGAATAACTTAGCCAACGCCTTATCTATTAAGTGTCTGAGTCAGAATTAGAACCTAGAATGATTTAAATACAAAGTGCATGAACAGTTTAAGAATATTTTAGATTATTATTGTGTTCTTCCCTCAAGATATGGAAAAAGTAGGGGTGAGGATGCATTGATCACTCTCAGAGCTCTTTGCCATGAATCCTCCCTGTGTGAGTCCTGCTGATGGTAACTCAGGGGTTGAGCTTTCCACGATGAATACTCAACATCCCTTTCACCCTGCAACCCCCCTGATTCAAGCAGGAGCGCTTAGCTCTTCAGTCTATCTCCTGTCATTAGTCTTCATAGATCATTCCTTAAGTCCTATTTTCCAACCAGTTTCCAAGTGATAATGCATGCCTTTAACATACCAAAGAGATTGAAATCTCTAAGGAAGGTTGCCATAACATATCCTTTATTTACTGCTATAATACCTAGGTTCCCACACTGATTTGGCCTACTGCTCCCTTTTCAGGAAAAAAAAATTATTCAGCATCCCCTAGCATTTAAAAACCTGTATACTGTAGGCCATAATCCAGGATCAAGTGTAAGTATCTACTTTGGCAGCCTCCCTGGTCATTCCATAGCATCCCCATGGGTAGTATTGCCCACTTTGGGAAACCATGAATTGTCACATATTGTGGGACAACTTAAATGTCAAGATTTCCGAGTCAATAAAAGAACAACAATGAACATTTCCTCACTCTGAGGTGTTCTATAACGTTCAATGACTTCCCAGTAGTGAAAGGACAAAGTTTTGATTTGTTTCTCTACCATGTGACCCATGAAGGTCAGAAGTCAGCAAAAAAGAGCAAAATCCTTGACAAGAATGATGGACAGGGTAGCTATACAAATGGCTCAGATAGACAATTCTGAGGATGGTATAGGCATGGGCAGGGTTCCATCCTGTTATCCACGGGGTGGCTCTGAGTTGGGACTGACTGCATAGCATCTCACAACTCCCTCTGACCTGAACTCCCTTTCTTGGCTAAATTTCAATCTGCTCCATTCTAACAAAACTTAACTCCATGTTCTAAATATTTGTTCTTTTTTTTTTAAATGGTTTTCTTTTCTTTCTTGCTTATAATGCCATATATTTCACTGCCCCTACCCCATAAAATTAACTCCTACTCATCTCAATGAGAACTGACACCGTCTGCATCCTATAGCTTAAATAGCAGACCGGAGAGCAGAAGCCACCTGTGTCAACTTGACTTTGCGCTTTAGTCCAGGCAATTACTGACCAGGAAGAGAGCATAAGCAAACCAATAAAAACTTGCTTGCTTCAGAATATTCCTGAAAATGAATTTATTCAAGAAAACAGTTTGCTCATCTGTCATCTGGGCAAAGAGTTCTAACCGGACAATGGGTTGCTCAAAGGGACAAAAAGATTGTTTACCCAACAATTGATTTACTTATCAGGATTCATTCAAGACACTTATTATGCCACCAATACTGAATGATTGTGGCAAACCACTTGAGCTTGTAAATATCGCTAACTCTCCTTCTCTTGTGCAATATGACCAGTAGCTGCTCAAAGTAGTCTTTTGGATCCGAAGGAGGTCTTCTTCTGCTTAATATTTCTAAGGTCTGAATCCATGCATATGGTTCATGTTAGGTCTGGTGATGCTGTTGGGTAAGGGCTGGACGATTAGCAACAAGGTCCGCTTGTTCAAAACCAACAGCCACTCCAAGGACAAAAAGGAGGCTATCTACTATTGTAAAGATTTACAGCTCTGTACATTCTATTTAGGATCATCAGAAGCAACTCGATGGCAATTTTGGCTTGGGTTTTGGTTAATATCAGAAAAGGTACAAAGACTTTTCAATGACTTAAAAGCTGTGAGTGCAGCATGTAAAGGTGATTTTGTTGCAAGTTGGGGTTAGTGCAATCATTTCAAAGTGAGGGCATTATTTATGTTAAACATTAAAGGGCACACACATTGTAATTGTCTGTTAATCAGACTATTATTCCATAGACAGCTTGTGTTTCAATCATTTTAATACACTTTGCTTATTTGGCAGATTATTCTGGTGTTCATTTAAGTCTATAATTGACCACACCAGCTTGCATATTCAGAATTATTTCATATATAATCAATATAAAACTTCATTCCAATTCATTCGGAACAAAAACTAATAGACAGGTTGAAAATGAATACCAGATCCACCACTTACTAGTTATATGTCCTGGGCTAACTGCCTTAACTTTTCTAAAGTTTCTTGATTATCTTTTTTTTCTTGATGATCAAATGTTAACAACAGCTTCAGAATAAGCTTATTATAAAGATTACATGGCCCATGGCATATAAGTTACTTAACACAATGTTTACTTAGCAAAAGCAGACCACCAGTTTATTTTCCTTGACCTGATTTTTAAAAAATTATTTATTCGGCTTCTAGCATAAGTGTATCATTAATTACAGCATATCCCTTTCTACAAATTAGGAATATAAAGAACATAACTCACATGACTTAACTAAATAAGAACCATAGAGTTTTAAAGCTGAAAGATATTATTTTAGATATTCTTCTATAAACAAAAAGCCCATTAAAGTTTATCTTGAAGCGTAGCCTGGATTAATTGGTATCACCTGAATGAAACTCATGTGCATGTATTTAGTATATATACATTGTTGTCGTTGGGTGCTGTGGGGTTGGTTCTGACTCAAAGCAACAATCGACTGAAGCATCCCCTGGCCCACACGCACAACCCTTTCGAGGTCTGAGCTCGCTGCCCCAGGCACTGCATCAATCCAGCTTGTTTCCCTCGCCTTCCTTTTTGCGGGACCTCTGCTAAGTAGGCTGTTCTTCGCCAGAGGCTGGTTCTTTCGGAGAACATGTCCCAAATAAGGAAAAGTCTTGTCCGTGCTCCTCAGGAGCGCTCCACCTGTACTTCCAAGACAGGTTTCTCTGTCATCGGGAGGTCCCTGGTATTCCCGGTATTCTTTGCCAACACCAGAATTCAAAGCATCAAGTCTGTGGTCTTCCTTATTCATGGCCTCGCCTTCACATGCAGGTGAGGGAGTGGAATATGTCACGGCTTTGAGTCGGCTGCACCTTGGTCCTCAAAGTGGCATCTTCCCTTTCTAACACGGCAAAGAGTGGTTTTCCAGGACATCTGCCCAATGCAATACTCATTTCTTTACTGCTATGAGTGCTGTTGGTGGATCCCTGTGAAATGAAATCTTTGATAACTTCAGTCTTGTCTTTGTTTACCAGCTGTGAGCGGTTGTGTTTTCTTTATGTTGAGGTGTAATCCATACGGAACACTGTAGGCTTCGATCTTCATCACTTAGAGCTTCAATTGTTCTTCACTTGGGACAAGCCAAGCTCTGTCAACTGCATACCCCAGGCTGCTCATCAGGCTTCCTCCAATCCCGATGCTGCGTCCTGTTTCATTAGCCCAGCTTCTCAATTATTTGTTCAACATACTGTTTAAGAAGTATGATCAAAAGACACAAATCTGATGAACACCTTCCCTTATTTAAACCATGCATATCCCCTGGACCTGTTCTAAACACTACCTTTGGTCTCTGGACAGATTCTTTCTGAGCAGAATTGTCTTCTGGAAATCTGATTCTGTGCAATGGTATTCATCATTTTCTATGTTCACACAGTCAGATGCTTTCACGTAGTCAATGAAACACAGGTCAACATTCGTTCTCACATTATTCTCTGCTTTCAGCTGACATCCACCAACATCGGCACTGAGATTCCTTATTCAAAGTCTTCTTTTTAATACAGTTTAAATTTCTTGTAGTTTTCTACAATGTATGGCTACACCATGCTTGGATTATCTTCAGCAAAATTTTACTTGCATTTGATATTAATGGTTTAATAGTGTCTGCTTTTTGTTGGATAACCTTCCTTTAGAATTGGCACTAATGTGGAACTTGTTCAGTCACTTGGTCAGGTAATTGTCTTCTAAATTTCGTGGCATAGACTAGCAAATGCTTGCATTGTGGCCATCAGTGTTTTGAAACACTACCATTGGTATTCCGTCAATTCCTGGAGCCCCGTTATTCTCTAATGCCTTCAGTGCATCTCGGACCTCTCTCTGCAGTGTCCTTGATTGTAGACCATATGTAGCCTCCTAAATGGTTGAATGTGAAATCAATTATTTGTGATACAGTAACACTGTATGTTTTGGGATGATTCTTGCAACATTCAATATTTTGTCCATAAAATTCTTCAATATTGTACCTCAAGGCTTGAACTTTTTTCAATGGTTCTTTCAGTTTTAGAAATAGTAATCACGCTCATCCTTATTGATATTTGACCTCCAGGTCTTCGCAAATGTTATCATACTGCTTTACTTTGTCACCTTGAGCTGCCTATCCGTTGAGTTCTTCGTTCAGCTCTTCATCATTTTGTTGCCAGGAAACACCGTGCAGCCAAAGTCAGGGGCCGGGTGGACTTGAGAAAATCTAAGTTCATTATGAAATGGGAGACAGAAGAAAATAGTGGTGTTCGCTACCTCCAAACTGCTTCAAAACTCCAGTGAAAATCAAACAAATGTATACCTTAATATATGTGAAAGAAGCAGGTTTTTTCCAATGATCATGGGAAGAGATTAGCAGGTTTTAACAGCGATCATAGGATATAATTGATATTCTAAGAAGGGAGATTTTGCAATGGTCACAAGGAAATTATCTATACCTACATACCTCCAGGGACCACGTTAGGCCACAGTTCTCTGAAGCCTCGTGTGCCTTTGTTTATCTAAATTGGGGAATGTTTCCCTGCCTACTTTTTGACCTTCATAAACTTGCTTTCCAAATTCCTGACTTAGAACATCCCTACTGATTGGGCTTAAATGGAAATTTTACTGCAAGGAAGGGCTATTACATTTTGGACTCATTACAAACTAATTTTTAAGTTAGTTATGTTTCTAGTATTGTTTTAATAGCAAGCTAACTCTTTCACCCCTTCTATCAATTTCTTCATTTCACATGATCTCCTTTGTGTTCAAAAGCAAGGTTCAGAGTCTATTCTGGCATCCATTTTGGTCTCTTTTTTCTTTCTTGTGTTTTAACTTACTGTTTGCTTTATTCATTTATGATATCCTTGACATCATTCCACAAGTTTTCTAGTCTTGGTCATTAGAGTTCAATGTATCAACTCTGTTCTTGGAATGGTCTCTTGATTCAGGTGGTATATACTTAAAATCACATCCTGGCTCTCATGCTTTTGTTTTAATTATTTTCGGCTTCAATTTGAACTTGCATATGAGTAAAGGATGGTCTGCTCCTTCGTTGGCCCCGTAACCTGGCTTGGCTAATATTGAGCTTCTCCTTCGTTTCTTCCCACAGACAAAGTCAATGTGATTCCTGTGTATTCCATCTGGTGAGACCTACGTGATGGGGTTTACGTTGAGTGCCTACACATCTGAGTGCTAGTCCACTTCTGGCACTATATCAGACTGTGGTCTGCTGCTATTGATAAGAGAAGTACATCACCAAAGCCTTTGTCCTAGTCTGTCTTAGTCTAGAAACTCCACAAAACCTGCCCACTATGGGAGACACAAGTGGTATTTGAAATACTGATGGCATAGCTTCCAAAATTACAGAAACACACGTGCCATCACAGCACAATATAAGCACAGGTATGCATGTAGATAGATAGATGGTAGATAGATGGATAGATGATAGATAGATAGACGATAGTCACAGACATTGAATCAATGTGACATATGGTTCTTGATCTTCTACATTACAAATGAGTTTTATTTACTATAAATTCTTGTAAGTGAACATGTAGCTTTTATGTAAAAAACTTACTTTCAAAAAATAATTTTTTCCCCCTAAAATGTGAACATTTTCAGCTTTCACAGAGAGCTGTAACCACAGTACTAATTACATATTGTTTTCTATTGGTTTCTATCTCCGTCTCCTTCTCTCTTTCTCTGTCTCTCTCTGAGAAATCTTTTCATTATAAGACTATTTCATTTTCTAATTAAGCTCCTGCTTTTTCATTAAATTGTTCCCACAAGTATTGATTAACATGAATATTCAATATCTAGCTTGAGGATCACTTCCAAAGAGCTACTAAGTGTTGCTTTAAATTTGCGTGGAGTGGTGTTTGCTTATCACAGCATTGTTGGTATATAGCGGAATGGCTCTATACTGGTGGCCAGGGCTAAACACTCAGAAATAGGATTTTAAAATGTATAACTGTTTTGTTGAATCCTCACCCTTATACAGCAACAATGCCTCCGTGTTCAGCTACTTGCATTTGATGTAGTCAAGAAAACTGAGAAGAAAGCCCAGGTAACTGAGGATAATTATTTTCCCCACCATGCTGGGATACGTAGACTTTGCTTTACAGCAATCCACATTTTTATTTCTTTGACCCAAAACTCACAGTCTATAAGAGAACTCCGTGATTGTGCCTTGTTAGCCACTGTCTTCCATGAGTCTGAGATTCCTTTCATCATGGTGGCAGAATGGAGGTTCAAGACCAAGGGGGTTTTGCTTCTGTTTCCTCTATCTCTTTTAAGACTTTTTAATAATTAAAAAAAACTATTGAAATCTGTTTTTCAATTATTTCTTTGTAACATTAATTCTCTCCCATATTGTAATTCATTCAAAGTGTTGAAGTTAAATGGTACCTAAACCATGAAAGAAAACATCAAAGCTCAAAGTCCCTAAAACCATTTGGAAAAATGGCTTCCTGAAAACTTAGTAAATGCGATTTGATAGAAGTTAGTTGTTGTTCTTTTTTTAACTTTTTTTTTAGCAATTAAGGTTTAAACAGATGAACATACACTTTGCTACTTAGAGAAAGTAATTTAGAAAATCTACTTAGAAAAATAAGCACTCTTGTTACTTAGGAAAAGATGCCGAATGGTATTTTTAAATCTATTTAATATTTTTAAAATGAACAATTATATACAAATGTTCATTTGGTAAGTACCTAGTACAGCTAAAAAGGAACACTGTCCTGACTGAGATTAGGAGCTGGGAAATTCTGTATTTAAGTAATTAAAAGTAGCATCCACTAGTTTGAGCTTTCTATAGTTTCCCTGTTAATTGATGTTGTCCTTTTGTAGAGAGTGAAGTTTTTGTTTCAAAAAAAATTAAACAAAACTATTGTCTCCAAAGTTGAAATAAAGCTTCTGCTTTTATGCTTTAAATATAATTGTGACAAGCAAATCTACATACTCTAAATGATTCAAAAGTGGATTCCTTGTTTTTAGCACATGGCTTGAGATATTTAATAATTTAACAACAACCCCAAAAGACAAATTTGATTCCTGAAATCAATATCCAATATTCTGTAGAAAATCTGAAATAGGTGCCGAGTGATAAAAAAAAGGCTGGAGAGACATTTTATTTGCATCAAGGGGATTATAGTGTGACTGATGCTGCACTGCTTCCAACAGAGGAGAGCTGGACTGGACAGTTTCCTCTGCACACCTTTCTGGGGAGTCTTTTTATTGTTTGAATGAGTTCCCCTACTGGAAACCATTAATACCATAAAGCTAACCTACTTGATTCAAAGTTCCTTGTTATCAAAATACCCAAGTCACTGCCATCGAGTCAGTTCCCACTTAGAGCAGCCCTATGGGACAAGGCAGAGTGCTTCTGGGTTTCCAAAATGGTCACATTTTACAGGGGTGGAGAGCCTCGTTGTTCACCTGTGGAGTGCCTGGTGGTTTCTCGTTGCCGGCCTGCTGGCATAACCAGGAAGCAACGATGCTATTCTGATAGGCGGAGGAAGCAGGAAGCATTCCCAGTGCTTCTGGCTGTGCTGCCGCGTCCTGGCTCCCAGTGGTGGAAGGCATTGTCCAGGTAGGCCCAAGGGAATATGGGAGTGTCTGCTTAGTGGAAGCAACCTTCTCTCAGCATTACTGGTGTAGCATGCACTCTACTTCAATGCCCCAGAAATGGCCCTCCTAATTTTACTGCCTGTGGTCTGCATTATTTTTCAGGCATGTGCATTAGAGAGTTGAAGCCAAAGACCTCAATAACAATAGAGCCAGTGGTTGGATTCAAATAATTTAACAACCAGTTTGCTGCTCTGATGACTATTTTAAGTATAAAAAACAATGATATCCCAAAAGGTAGACTATCATTTCATACAGTTAATACTTAAATAAGAATAGCAAAAGAGGTAGAAAAAAGTAGATTCTGTTATAAGAAAGAGTTTTAAAATATTAATGACAAAATATTAAAGAATACCAGGCAAAAGCAATAAAACTATTATTTAAGATATTTCCATATTGCTTCTTGGTTGGCATCCTTATTTGCAATATTCTTCACTTTTATCTGAGCATCCTTGATGTTGTGATTTATCCTTAACCATCTTTTCATTGTAAAAGTAGTGTGCCATTCTTTTAGAGTTAGACATTAGTCATGGTGTTTGATATATTAGAAACAGGTGACTTGTTTTCTCTGAACATATTATGTTCATATTTGAAAAACCCTTTTCTGCTTCTGCTGAACCTATAGCAATTGTTCTGACAATAGTTGTAGCTCTTTGAGTGCTTTCAGGATTGTACAATATACTGATAATATCTCCTGGACTTTGGAGTGTGACACAGAGCTGAACTGAATGGCAGAGCCACCCTCTGGTGGTCTGGCACTTTTTCTCCTTATGTTATATGTTATTATATTATATTATATTATATTATATTATATTATATTATATTGAAGTAACAAATCCAACAGAATAGAAATGCATTAATCAAAAGCATAATGAGTCATGGATGAAGAATAGTATTACAAGTTCCATCTAATTTTTTTATACCTATGGACAGAATGAACATTGTAACAAGCACTTAGAATATACTGTTCTCAAGATGGAAAAATAATAAGGGAGGTAAATTTGATTTCCACACTGGGCGGCTGCCCAGCTGTCCACCTTAGAGAGAACCCTGATTACAAAGGCCATTTTAACCACCAGAAGGCTGAACGCAACAAAAATTTAAATGTTCTGCTGAACCAGTGCGAACTGTCTGAATCCCACCATTGAATAAACCCCGCAACCGAAGACAACCCCAAGGCAGAGAAATCCCAAGGTGGACAGGAACACAGTATACCAGGTCACAGATAAAGAATCCAGCCAGCTGGAAACAGGTTGATTAGCTAGTACAAAAACTTGAAAGGGGGATAGTGGGGCCACCTCCAGTCCCGACTGGTTTGGTCAACCCAGTTGGCATGCCCAGGCATCTGTGTTGGCTGGGGCAACTTTCCCCAACAGTACAACAGCTAAAGGTAGGATGTTTCTCGTCTGGTTGGTTTCTCACATCAGCATCATTGTCAGCCCGCTGGCAAGATTAAACATTACTGGCGGCACTCGGGATGAAAAGATAGAAGTGGGAGGCCTTCATCACGAGGCCACCATGGCTGTCAATTGGGAGACATCCGTAAAGCGTCCTTAGGCTGGGATCATCCACCACCACCCCTTCCCCGGGCTGGTAATACCACAAGGATTGTTCTGGTGGGCCCTGTGGAGTAGGGATGTACTTCAGTGTGTGTGTGTGTGTGTGTGTGTGTGTGTGTGTGTGTGTGTGGTGTCCTGTAGCCAACACAAGGGGCTTTCTCCTGTAAGAGTAGACAGCTGACTTCATGTGTCAGTACAAGCAAGGCTCCGCTCATCGGTTGTTCCACCCCTCCTTGCCCTTGGTCCTCATGGCATCTGTAGATGGTTGGATGGTCACTGCAGTTCACTGGGGAGGGATGCCTCTGTCCTCCTCAGTTATGAGTCTGGTGTCCTCATATATGAGCCCTTTCTGTATCAGAGGCTCTGCTCTTTATGGGTTTTTTGCTCCTTGGAGGTGTATGTTAATGGTTCAAAGATCTAGTGTATGTCTGAACTCAGGGGACTTAGTTGACAGGCTGCTTCTCTGCTGCGGGCACACATGCCACTTTCCCAGTGAACCACCTCTGACTGTGGGTTAGTGGAGACTTTAACTCAGTCCTGTATGGGATAATATGTGCCTACCGTCACCAAGGCTTTTTTGATGGTGTTTGCTACTAGTTGTAAATTTGCTCAGGGTAGTTGTAAATTTTCTATAGGTCTGTACCTGGTTTCTGCACCTCTCAAAAGTGCTCCCCCACCCCCCCCACCCCCCGCCCAACTCAGGGGAATATGCCATCCTCATTGCTTTCGTCATTGTCCCAAGCCCTACCCATCAAATTCACACCCTTTCCCTGCAGCTTTGGTCCTGAAGTCCTTTATTTGCTAAACTGGCACTTTAACAGCCTGAAAGGCTGGTTCTTGCTCAGGCCCAGTCCCACGGAGTGCTCCTGTTTACTCATCTATGTATGAGGAGCCCTAACTTGGCCAAGCGAGGGATTTAGGGGCACTCAGATCCCAATAATCCCTCACACATCTGCAGTTCCTTCACCTTATAGGAATGGGCTAGGCTCTGACCTTATCCATCACAGCAGTGGTTGTTTTACTAAGCCAGACAACACCCCCAAATTCACTTGATGAACCAGGTCTGTGTAGCTTGGTTGAATTGACTGCCCCTGCCTGTCAGCCCAGATATGCCACCACCATGGAACAGCCTGTCGGAGAGGGCCAAGAGAACTACAGGCTAGCAGGGTTCATTGATATTGATTCCCTCATGCTCCTTAGAGTAGCTAGTGTTTCATGTCCAGCACTCAAAGACCTCAGGGGTGACAGGCAGTGGTGGTGCTGCAGGACCTGGGCAGGGCAGCCCCCTGGGGGGCTGCATGTACCCCCAGGATAGCAGTGAGGGCAGGTGGCCAATTCAAATCAAGTGCACTCCATCCCAATAACCTGAGGGCAGAATAGCTCTGCAGGGTCAGACCCCTTCCCACTCACAGTCCCCAGGGACCCCCAGCCAGCAGTCAGGGCCAGTCTGTCCCAACCCTGGCCACCATAACACACTTGGCCTGCAAGGGGAAAATCTCTGTTTTCTCCTCCCATCACCCCCCTCCCTCTGAGCTTGTAGAGGGCCCCAGAGAGTCTCAGCATTTGGAGTTCCACTTAACCCACACGATCACTTCCGGCACTCCCTGCCACCTTCTGTTGCTGGCTGGCCAGCAGTCTTGCAGTAGATGCCTGAAGTGGTTAATCAAGTCACAGGCAGCTGGCAAGAGTTACCCTGAAGTCGAGTTCTAATTTAACCTCCTCCAGCCTCAGCATTTTCATTCAGGGGCCCATTTCAGCTTCTGTGCTGACATGCACAGCACCACAGACAGGGCCAGGCTGTCTTAACCACCCGTGTGCCTGTCAGGAGTCTTTACAATTCCTTAAGTGTTTTTGAGCAAGTCCCCAGGTTTCGAACAGCTTTGCTAAGGGGTCAACTAGGAAGTCAATGGCTATCCTGGGATTACTGGGACTATTTCCATGTATTCCCATCCGCTCATCATGTCCTGGAAAATCTGAGTTTTGGCTACTTTGTTTTTAATATGTTGGACAACCTCAAGAAGGGGACTTTCTAGATGCTGAGGGACACAAAAAGATGGAAAAACTGACCAAGCGGCTTCTAGACGAGCGGCAGTACTACTTCCAGCAGTGATCAGCTAAACAGGAAAGCTTACACTGAAGGAGGCAATTCTAAGGGACTCTTTTATAGTCCGAATGAGAAGAGCCACTGAAATCATTCACATAATAATACTAACCTACTAGAAACTCAAAATCCATTGTTAGGCATGCTCTGTTGATAGGGGAGTGTGTTAGACTGAGTTGTCTAAAGAAAGTAAACCAGAGATACTCATATGTATAGGGTATGTATATATACTATATATATATACACTATATGGGGTAAACCCATACATATGGGGTAAACCCCCCCAAAAGGGGGAAAAACTCCACTGGGTGGGGCTTTTGTAGTACGAATTTTTCCCATCAGGCAAGCATCCAGCAACTCTGAGTTAATGCACCCAGTGATGTCACCAGGGAAGTTTCTCTCCAGTCCCAGTGAATTTTTTCATAAAGCAATTTTGCTCAAACTTCATTTTTTGGGATGGTCGATTTAAGAGAACAGTGTGCGGCTGTGAAATTTTATTTCCTGCTCAGGAAAAGTGCTGAAGAAACTGTTGTGATGTTGAACACAACCTTCAAGGACAGCATTATGGGGAAAACTCAAGTGTACGAGTAGTTTTCTTGTTTCAAAAAAGTGAAATGTTGATTGATGACAAACCTCATTCTGGACATCTGTCAAGTTCCCAAATGGACAAGATGTGTGCACCTGTGATCAAAGACTGACGGTGAGCCATTGAAGAGGTGGGGAATTGATACGGGCTATCTTGGAGCTTGGTTCCACGATTTTAACAGGAGAGTTGGGAATGAGAAGGGTCACTGCGAAATCTGTGCCTCGGGTTCTGAGTGACCGGGAAAAAGATCGCTGACTGGAAACCTGCCGGCTTAGAAAGAACAGTCTCAAAGTGACCTAGACTTTTCCCCCAAGGTCATTACTGGTGACAAGATGGTGCTATTCTTACAACCCCGAAAGCCAACATAAATCTATCAAGTGGAAGATGCCATTTTCACCACACCCCAAAAAAGCTTGTCAAGGTGAAATCAAAGATCAAGACAATGCTGATTTTTGTGTGTGTGTGCATTTTGAGTTGGTTCCACCAGGTTAGACTATTAATCACGCTTTCTATTTACAACAGTGGTTCTCAACCTGTGGGTTGTGGCCCCTTTGGGAATCAAACAACCCTTTCACAGGGCTTGCCCAATTCATAACAGTAGCAAAATTATAGTTATGAAGTAGCAACGAAAATAATTTTATGGTTGGGGGGTCACCACAACATGAGGAACTGTATTAAAGGGTTGCAGCTTTAGGAAGGTCAAGAACCACTGATTTAGAGGTTCTGAAAAGATTGCATAACAATGTATGGCAAAGAAAGGCCTGACTTGTGGCAGATGGAGGACTGTTTTTGCTATCATGACAATGCACCTGCTCACACTGCCATCTCATTGCACCCGTTTTGGCAAAAACAGTACCTTACTCACCTGATCGTGTTCTGCGGGACATCGTTTAGTTTCCAGGAATGAAGAGGGACATGAAAAGACAGCAATTGGACTAAGAGGTGAAGAAAAAAATGAGGGAGGTGCTGTCAGCCATCCAAATAGATGAGTTTGAAAAATGTTTCCAAGAATGGAATCTCAGGCTTGAAAAATGTATTAAGTGTAATGGAGAGTACTTTGAAGGTGATGTTTGTTCTGTAAAAAAAAAATGTAAATACATAGCTTTGAAAAAAATATTCTGTTCTGAGGGGGGGAGTACTCCCGAGTGTGTGTCTGTGTGTGTGTGTGTGTGTGTGTATACCTTTATCAAGAAGTAATTCATATCAAGAAGGAATCTCAGCCCAGTCCAACTCAAGTCCACAGGTCCAAGGCTAGCCAGACCCCTCTTCAGACTATGTAGCTGCAGAGCAATGATGCAGAAAGGTGGAGCAGACAGCAGAAAGATCATAGGCCAATGGGTGCAGAGCCACGTGGATCCAAGGTCCCTGGAAACAGGGCAGAGCACACACAGCTGTCCAGGTTGGTGACCCACGTGGAACCACCCTTAGAGGCAGGCACAGAATCGCCATTAGGAAAGCAATGGGGCAAGAATGAAAGAGAACTTCTCGCTGTCTTTCTTATTCAAAACCCCACCTGCAAGGAGGTATCATCAGGCTGTGACCTGAGGGATATATTCAACTCCACCCCTACACTTTCACACAGGTACAAGTTGTCATAAAATCTAACTGCCAAAAGGAGGGAGCAGGATGCATCCCCACTTCTCTGACTGTGCTTGTGTCCCCTGATGACCTGTGAGAGAAGTGTATTATCCAAGCAGACCCACGGACACACAGCAAGTGGCTGCTACCTGAATCGGTGCTTCTCAGAGCATGACGGGTGTCCTTACAGGTTGCAACTTTTGAGTAGATACTGTTTAATAAGGCTGTCGGTCTAGATAAAAGACAAGGGACAGATGCTAGAGTATAAGTCAAACTTGATCCTGGAAGATCTATTTCCCCTTGATTTTCACTCACTTTGAACATCTCAGAAGCACAAAAAAAGTGCTTATAAAAACAGGGCGGCATACAGCAGCGTATCGATGGATGGGGAAGGGCACTGATATGGTGTCATTGACACGGTGCTGTGGGACATGAACTCCTGCTGGTTTGTTCAGTCTGTCAGGATAAATTGGAAAGTGAATATTTCGAGTGCATTCAGAGAGAAGTTGAGTTTTGTTTCTATTTCTCAATCAGCTCTTTGAGTTATAGGGGCCCACCCACAAATACAATATAATCATATGTGACTTGATTTATGCTTTAAAGTCCAATCAGAGACTTGCTAGAAAAATACTACCTGAAGACTTGCCTCATATTTAACCTTAACAACATGGCTAGGGGTGTTATAGCACATGACGTGAAAATGAAAATGGCTATTGAAATTCAATGTTTGCACAATCTGAAAATAAATGAAGTCTCCTCTTTAAAACACAATCAAGGCAAGATGTGAATGCACAAAGATCGTCGTTGTTGCTTCCTGAAATCTGCGGATTTGATTTTATCAACCCTTCAGAATATAAAATAATTATATTTTATATTGTAATTATATTATAGTGTAAAATGCCACTTTACTTTACCTTCCATTTTACACCCATTTCTACAAGAAATTCGATCCTTTACATATCTTATTTTATCAAATTCTTGCCCTGTTTAGGACTCCTGTCTCCTGAACTTTCTTTCTATTTCCATCTATGTAGGTGTTTCCTATTATTTGAAATTTGACTAAAGAGCTACTTATTATATAAAATATTTCTGACATTACTATCTCATATTAATTTCTCTTTTTAAATAGTCTCACAGCATTTATTTTCTGTGCTACTCATCCTACACTTAACTATGTTTTCACCATCAAGCAAATTTCTGAGGGCATTTTTGGTCATGCAAAATTCAGCTCTGTAGTGCCAGTTAGTACTTAAAAGCGAATGAAAGATAAAAATAGACTTTGAACAGAGTGAGAAGGTTTACATCATTGTGGCAAGCTTTAGATGCTGCCTTGCTTTTCCAAGCTTGGGCAGACTATAAGATGAGGAGGACTGAGCGCTCTGGTTGAAGGACGATATAAAGTAAATATCTTTCAATGATTTCCCTTTGCTCATGAACTGTAACCAGACAACTTCAACAGGTACCCTGACATTCTAGAACTCCAAAGGAGTCAGAGGGGCTAGAATGGTGAATGAAGGGCAAGTGAACGGAAGAGTAATGAAAATGACCCTCATGAAAGTTGGTGAGATTTTTCTGAGTGAGAAGAAATGTCATCAAATAAATTTGTAAAATGCTATTAGAAACCCCCTGTCTTTTTATTTGTGGAAATCAACTTGAAGGATTCATGTTAATTTACTGAGGCAGGGAGGACTGTGAAAAAGAGACAGCTTTGGGTGTTGTTGTCGTTAGGTGCCATCAAGTGGGTTCCAACGGATAGAAGCCAAATGTACAAAGAACAAAACACCGTCCAGCCCTGCATCGTACTCCCACGTGTTACAATGCTTGAGTCCACTGCTGCAGCCGCGGTGCACACCCATCTCACTGAAGGTCATTTTTCTTTTCTGCTGCCCCTCTTCATTACCGAACAGGATGGCCTTTCCAGGAACTGGTCTCTCCTGACAGCATTTCCAAGACATGTAAGAAGTCTCCTATGCTGTCTCTATGGAATATTCTGACATCGCTTCTTCCAACACAGATGGTTGTGTTTTGGCAGTCCGTGGTACCTTAGTCCTCAAAGTCACTTGTCTTTGCTTTTCAAAACTCTAGAGAAGTCTTGTGCAACAGGTTTACCCTATGCAATTATTCTTTGGATTGCTTGACTGCTGCTTCCATAAGCATTGCTTGTGGGTCCAAGCAAGATAAAATCCTTGACAACTTCAACCTGTTCTCCATTTAGCCTGAAGTTACTTATTGGTCCAGTTGTGAGGAGTTGCTCTTCTTGACATTGAGTCATAAACCCTGCTAAGGTGGCAATCCTTGCTCCCCATTAACAAGTGCTTCAAGTCCTCCACATTTGCAGCAAGCAAGATTGTGTCATCTGCATATTGCAGCCTTCTTCCAATCCTGATGCCCCATTCTTCTTCATATGAGCAAGATTCTCTAATTGTTTGCTCACCATAAAGAGTGAATACATTTGAATACATTCACATGCATACCATGGTACTTAAAATATTGATTCCTCACATTGCAGTTCGAATACATCTTTGATGTTTCTTATTCAGTGTCCAGCTTGCACATGCATATGAGGCATTGGAAAATACCAGGACTTGGGTCAGGCATTTGCCAACAGAACAAGAAAATACTGCTGGCTTTAAAATCAGGAAAGGTGTGTGTCAGGACTCTATCCTCTCACCAAATGTATTCACTCTTTATGGTGAGCAAACAATTAGAGAATCTTGCTCATATGAAGAAGAATGGGGCATCAGGATTGGAAGAAGGCTGCAATATGCAGATGACACAATCTTGCTTGCTGCAAATGTGGAGGACTTGAAGCACTTGTTAATGGGGAGCAAGGATTGCCACCTTAGCAGGGTTTATGACTCAATGTCAAGAAGAGCAACTCCTCACAACTGGACCAATAAGTAACTTCAGGCTAAATGGAGAACAGGTTGAAGTTGTCAAGGATTTTATCTTGCTTGGACCCACAAGCAATGCTTATGGAAGCAGCAGTCAAGCGATCCAAAGAATAATTGCATAGGGTAAACCTGTTGCACAAGACTTCTCTAGAGTTTTGAAAAGCAAAGACAAGTGACTTTGAGGACTAAGGTACACCTGACCCAAGTCCTGGTATTTTCCATTGCCTGGTATGCATGTGAAAGTTGGGCAAGAAGAACTGAAGAATAATAGATGCACTAGAATTGTGGTATAGAGAAGAATTTTGAAAGCACTATGAACTGTAGAAAGGACGAGTCAATCTGTGTTGGAAGAAGGATGGCCAGAGTGCTCCTTGGAGACAAGGATAATAAGGCTTCATCTTACGTACTTTGGACATGTTATCAGGAGTGACCAGTTCCTGGATGGGGACATCATATTTGGTATAGTAGAGGGCAGCAAAAAAGAGGAAGGCTGTCAGTGAGATGGATTGACAGATGGCTGCAAAATGCACTCAGGCATAGGAATAACTGTGAGGCTGGCACAGAACCATGCAGTGTTTCCCTCTGTTGGACAGAGGAACTTGAGGAGTCAGAATCCACTGCATGTCACCTAATGACAACAATAGATTGTATTATGTCTTAGTAACAGAGGATGTGGATGGGAAAAGAGCCAATGTGGTACTTAGAATTTCCATTATAATAAGCAAGAAAGTATTAGTTATTCAGACTCAGGGAACGGATCATTACATATGGTGGAGAATAAAGTAATTGGGGAAATGTAGCTTATTAATACTGTGAAGAACCAAGTTGGTCACCTATATGCTAAATCTTCAGGGATGGCGAGAAAGTAGTGTTGACTCTCAGACTGCAAATGCAAAGCTCCCTTTGCACTCTCTTATCTAGTCCACTGAGAGGCAGGGTTACTTTCTTAGGGATTTCAGAGACACTCTTATGGGGAAATCTGTAAAGGCTGGCCTATGGTAAAATGAGTTAGTGATTAACTTCCATCATGTGACATTCAGAAAGCCTCTCAACCCCGCTTAGCCTCCTGAATGGGGTAGATGAGTATTTAACCAGAGATTGGTAGCAAGAATAAATAGAAGCAGCAATTTATTGAGGAGCAAGCATAAATTGAGGCAGCACTTATAAAGAACTTACTACAATAATTGGAACCTTGTAAGCACTCACTATATATTAGCTGCTATCATTATGATCATCTCTTTTGCTAAATTATACTCTGAAAATGAAGAATTTCATATTTCAATAATCTTCCTATCCACCTTCACATCTCGCATAGTGATAGCTATTATAAATGTTTGTTAAATTGAATGTATATGACTCTCATTCTTTACTTCAATCTGCCTTTTTATAGAAAATGGAAGTAAATAAGAAATTTAAAGATGTACCTTAGCACTCACGATACTCGTGAGTCCTCAGCAGTGAGCCAAGAATGCTCGGTTAGTTTTCCTGACCACACTCAGCTCGACCTAGGCTATGTAGCTTCTGTAAGATGAGAGTAATGATGCAGTACAATATTGGCAAATGCTTTGGGGTCTGTAGATGAATGCAGCACTATCATTAAATTGCCACCAAATTTAAACTAGGCTCTGTCCAGTGCAAGATGCCTCATAAATTGTACCTTTCTATTGAAGCTTAAAGTAACCTGGAGCTCTAAACATGGAATTGATATTTCAGCAAAGAACTTTTGTTTATGGAATATATATTGTCTTTTATCATAAATATTAAAGTTTGATAATAATTTTATGTAGAATCTCTGAATATGTATGTAGGGGTGCAAATGTGGCCTGAAAATGCAAAATGAAAATCAACTTCTTGCTATATTTCCCTGGTTCCTTTACAATCCTTAACTGCCTTTTTGAAATCTAGAGATTCATTTTGGTCAGTTTCCCAACCATCTATTGCTATGATTAATCCTTTCTGGGTAATGAAAGTTGGGTCAGTGTCCAGAGAAAATGGGGCTAATAAAAATCATTATGACAGTAAATATGTATGATTGCTTATTTCATGTTATTCTGTGGGTACTTCAAAACTCATGTAACACTCAGAGAAACCCTAGTACAGAGAGTGTCATTATTACACATCTGAAAAGTGAAATTGAGAGAGATCCTCTCTCCAGTGCAAAGTCACATAGTTATGAACTGGGGATACAAATTGACTAGAGTGGTCACATTTCAACACTATTCTCTGTACCCAGCACGTTGTTTCCAGGTGTTGGTACAGTCCTCCCTTTGTAGTATGTATTTGTGTGTATGTGTATGTGTGTGTGTGTTGTGTGTATCTTTAGGTTGAAAATCCCTTGGTCAGAGACGAAAGTGTTGGATCCCATGACTGCTTGGTTTTATTTCTGAGCAGGCGTCCGTCGACACGTGCTGAGTAAGTGTGAAGCTCTGGTCCAGCGTCAGCCTCGTGTCTGGTCAGAGACAAAGCAATGAATCAGCACTTCCGTTTAGGACGATGACTTTCACGCTCTAGGAAGGTAGTCAGAAGATTACTGGGTTAATTCCTTCCGTGCTATTGTGATGGAATCACATTGACTATGGACAGCAGTTTGTCTTACAGAGTTATGTATTAGGATGTATGTAGTTTTATTGAAGGAATCTAAAAAAAACATCAAACACTCAAAATGAAAGAAAAAGAAGTTTTAAAATAACCCCAAGCATGAGTAACCTCATGGCATGATTAAGTGCTCCTCTAGTTCATTAACCTATTTGTGCAGCAAAACTGTTTCAAAAATAAAAATTTTAATTATGGAGCCAGAAGAAATATTATTTCTGGACTGACAATTGGGGGTGACAATTGAATCAAGATCCCTCAAATATCCTACAAATTCATGATTTGTCTATAAGTAGCTGATGTCCTAGAGGAAATTTATATTCTCTTTTATAAAATAAATGGATGGATTCTGGTACTCACCTATCAGTTTCATAATGTGAGTTGTTTTGATGTGAAGACCTATGCCTCAAGTATTTCAGTTTCCACCAGGGTCACCGAAGGTGACTAGGTTTCAACTGAAGCTCGAGACTGAAAGAAATCGGCGGAAGGGCTTGGATGTCTGCTTTTGAAAACAATTGATCAGGGGACACCATTTGTACAGTGGCGGGCCATGTCTGATGTAGTGCTACAGAAACGCCCTATAGGTTGGAAGACTCAAAATATGACCAAGGAAGACTTCCCTCTTCACAATTGACCCAGTCTCATGAACACGGGATAAGTAACGTTTTCAGTACTTTCATTTGCTGGTGAAATGAGAAGCAGCAGCTGGATGTGTAATTCACAGAGTATGAATTGAGATTGATTGAAAGTTGTCAAAAATAAAAAAGGAACGCGTAAAGATCTATAGCTCAGGCACAAGTGTATGAAAATGGACTGATTTGAGCCATTTTAAATAGAATAGTCATATGATGTACTATGCCAAAAATGACAAATTAAAGTGGGATAATATCACATTCATTCTCAAAAATAACATGTCAAGATCTATCCTGAAGTAAAATGTTGCCACTGATGCCTTCAGGACAATATTTATACACCTATAAGGAAAACCGGATATGAGTATTATTCAAATGTATGCACCAACCACAAGTGTCCAAGATAAAGAAATTAAATAATTTTACCAACTTGTAACATTTAAAATTGACGAACACTTACTAATAGTCATTGATAATCATCAGTGACTGGGATGTGAATGTTGGAAATGAAGAAGGAACAGCAATGGGAAAATGACCGTCATGATAGAAACAACAGTGGACTCCACTTGATAAAATTTTCCAACATCCTTTTCATTGGAAATGCCCTTTTTCTAATAACATAAACTACCACTCCTCACATTGACCTCACTGCAGCTCATAAACATAGATAAAATAAACTACCCCTAAAAGAAGAACAAATAAATAAAACAAGTTCAGGTGAAGCAAAGTATAACCATGAGTTTATCTCACTTGAATGTAGACACAATCACAAGAATGTATTTGACAACATGAACACGAATGACTAGAGACCAGACAAGCAGAGGGATGAAGTCAAAGACATCAGACACGAAGGAAACAAAAGGTCATTTAAAAACCATGGAAGAGAGGGACACCACAGTGAGTGCCAGAAGATGCTCTGAACCTTTCTCTCGAACTAGCTAGAGCAAATCAAAGAAATTAAGTAAAATAACTGAACAGATTTTAAAGGGAAGTTCTGAAAGACAAAAGAAACCATTAAAATGAAAGGAGCTGGATATAGAAAATAAAAAGGGAAGAATAACAGTCGACATTTCTCAAACTGAAAGAACTAAGAGCAAATGCAAGCATTAAATTACAATATTGAAAGATTCTGTGGGCAAATATTGGACATGCAGGAAGTTGGAAGGAATACCTAGTCACTGTACCAAAAAGAATTGATTGGCATTCAAATGTTTCAGGAGATAGTGCCTGACTCAGAACCCAGATAGAAAAGAATGGCATCGAAGCTGCCTTGAGGACATAGGAAAGAAACAATGCTCCAGCAATTGAACGAAGACTGTCTGAGATATTTCAATAAACAGATGCAGCGCTGTACATGTTCACTCACCTATGCCAAGAACGTTGGAACACACCTACCTGGCTAACCAACTGGAAGAGATTCATATTTGTGCTCATTTCAAAGACATATTATTCAATGGAATATGTAAATTATTGAAAACAAATATCACACAGAGGGAAAACGTTGCAAATATTTAAAAAATGATTACAGCAGTACATTGTTAGAGAACCGCAATAATTTTAAGCTGGATTCAGCTGAAGACATGAAAGGAGAACTATCATTGTGATGTCAGACGGATCTTGAAGCAGAGATTCTCAAGAAGATACTTATCTGTGTTTTATTGACAGTGGAAAGGCGTTTTTGTGGATTATAACAAGTTATCGATAATATTGCAAATACCTGCAACTTTAGAACTCTTCATTTTACTCATGCATATATATAATTTTGCTTGTACAAAATCAGTTTTTCCTACAGAAAAGGGGACACTGGATGGATTAAATCAGGAATGTGATGCCTCAAGGTTGTATCCTTTCAACATATTTTTCAATGTATATGGTAAGCAAATGATTGAGAAACTGGACTATGTGAAAAAGAACTTGGCATCAGGATCAGAAGAAAACTCATTAATAATCTACAATGTGTAGATGACACAACTTTCTTGTTGAAAGATGAGGGGATTTGAAAAACACTGATGAAATCAAATAATGAGTCCTTAAGTATTGATTATACCTCAACATAAAGAAAATAAAATTCTCACAACTGGCCCAATAGACACCGTCATGATAAATGGAGAAAATATTAAAGTCATCGATAATATCATGTGGCATTGAAAAAGTCTTCTACAAAGTACTGGTTTAAAGGATTATAAAAACAACAACAACAACAATGACATCGTGAGGACTTAGATGAGCCTGACTCATGCAAGCCGTGGTATTTTCAAGTGCCTTTTAATACATGTGAAAACTGGACAATGAATAAGGAAGACCAAAGAAGGATCGATGTACTTGATTATGGTGTTGGTCACAAATGTTTAAAATCTATCATGTAGCCACAGTAATCAAAACATCCTGGCACTGGTAAAAGGATAAATATAAAGACCAGTAGATTAGAATTGAAAACCTAAAAAATCCAACCAAGTACCTGTAGACACCTGATATTTGATAAAGGATTAAGCACATTGAGTGGGAAAAGATGGCCTTTTCAACACATAGTGCCGGAAAAACCATATCTTCACAACAAAAGAATGAAATCGGACCTACATGTCATACTATTTACAAAATATTGTGAATTCAAGATGGATCAAAGACCTAATATAAACCAGAAAATTATAAAAGCAGTCAATGAAAAAATAAGGACAAAGTTAAGGACCCTAATACAAGGCATAAACACGCTAACATAATGAAAAATATCCACGCTACGGAAGACTGAAGCACAGGACTGGGATCTACTGAAAACTCAACATCTACGCACATCAAAGATTCTATCCAGGGTCATTCCATACGCAGGGAAAAATATTCAGGAGTAACACATCAGATAAAGGGTTAATCTTTTATAGAAAACTTAACATCTCAATAAGAGATATACAAATAACCCGATCAAAAAATGATTACAAGCTATGAATAGGCAATTTATCAAAGACAGACAGCATGAAGTTAGCCAACAACCATAAAAAGCAATGTTTGAGTTCATTAGCAATAAGGAAAATACACATAAGGCAACAAAGTGATACCACATTACATGGAAAGTTGTAGCAAAATTTAATAAAACAGAAAATAATAAATGCTGGAGAAGATGTGGAGAAATTAAAATGCTTTTACATTACCATAGAATTGTACAATCACTATAAAATATTGTATGGCACTTCCTTAAACAAATGCAAATACAAGGATACTATGATCCAGCAATTCCACTAGTGGGCATATACCCAAAAGAAGCAAAGAATACAACATGAAGAGACTTACGCCAGCTTGTGTTTATTGCAGCAATTTTCATGTCAAAACCATGGAAACAACCCAAAGCTCTTATTATATAGCAGTGGTTCTCAAACTGTAGGTCCCGACCCCTTTGGGAGTCATATGAATCTTTCACAGGTGTCGCCTGGTTCATAACAGTAGCAAAATTACGGTGATGAAGTAGCAAGGAAAATAATTTTAGGGTTGGGGGTCACCATCATTGAGGAACTGTATTAAAGGGTCGTGGCATTAGGAAGCTTGAGAACCACTGTTATAGAAGAATGAATAAAAAAACTCTGGAACACCCATACAATGGAATATTATGCATCAATTAAACAGTGAAAACTCTCTAAAACACTCCAAGGATGGCAGAGGAGAAAGAGAACCACATACACGGAGGGTTGACTAAGATATTGGTGTTGATTTCATTTCTTGAGATAGGCTGTGTAAATACATACAGTGTGTTTCTTTTTAAAAAAAAAATCATTTCAAATTCCTTATCCCTCAAACTGAATAGTGGTCTGAGTGGATTTAACAAAAGGAAAAACTTTAAAAAGAGGTCAAGTAAAACGGAAATGGAGTCGGAGTCTTTTTCACAAAGGAAGGATGCGTACCTACTATAGCCTCTTGGCGAACAAAGAAATCTGTCTTGTTAGAAGTTCAACTGCAATACACCTTAAAAGTGAGATGGCAAGACTTCATCTCAAGTATTCTGGACATGTATGAAAAAGGGCCAGCTCCGGGACGTGACATTGTGCGTTGTAACGTAAAGGTTAGTTAAAAAGAGAAAGACCCAAAACAAGACGGGTTGACACAGTGGCTACAATGAGGTCAAACAAAGCAACGATGGCTGACGTGGCCGGACAAGCTCGGAGTCAGTTCTGCTGTCCGAGGGCTGCTATGGATCAGAATTGATTCAGTGACACCTACTAACAATAGTATTTCCCTTTGGCTGACTGAGCACAGAAAGTATATGTAAGTTAAAAATGTTTGGGTTTTTTTTTGAATTGCACATCTGTAGAACTTTTCAAGAGACAATAAGAAAGGTAACTCAGGAGAGGGTAAAGGGAACAAATGTCTGAGGGAACAGAAATGCAAGCCTATGGGTAGGAGAAGAGGGAGGACTGACCTCCAGTTGGGGGAAAGAATGACTGAAAATGCATAGGAGGACAAGTGGGGTGTGTGTCCCTGGTGGTCTGCACCAAATGGGCCATGTTGACCCGGGTTTCTGGGAGCATCCTGGGGACCCAAGCCACATGCCATGGAATTCTGGCACACCGAATCCTGGATCTTTAAGGTACGCAATGTGGTCCAGAGGCTGCATCAGCGAGATCCCCTGTGGAAACTCCACTAGGTGAACTAGGCTCCACTGTAGACACACTTGTAACCTGACAACTTAAGTCAGAAAATACATGGTGTCGGAGGGAGTGGAAGACAGCTGTACCAAGATTGTTGAACTATTGGTCAGCGGACAAATGTGGTCTTGCTACATCAATGTTCTATATACTGTATTAAGATATGTATTATTCCCATAAACCTGGGATGAACAGTCTGTTTTATATGGTTTTTGTTTGTTTATATTATAGTATATTTCAGAGGTGTTACGTCCTTGGGGTCATGGGGTCACCCTTTTGAATTTGTGTTATGTTTTTTTTCTGTTTTTCGGGAAATGAGCCTATAAGACCAGCAAGTAGTATGAGGGTTGCCGGGAGTGGTGGGGTAAAAGGGAGATGATGTCAATGAAGCCTGGAATAAGAAGTATGTTTGGATGCTGCTTGTGGAAGCAACTATATGATTCTACTTGACGTGATTGACTTATAGAATATGACATATGTATTATCTCCCAATTAATAATTTTTAAAAAAACATAGATTCAGAAGTGGGTTTGGGGCTCACACTCAATCCTAGCTCCAACTTACAAACAATTAGTTCTTAGATCATGACCCAGCTCGAAACTCACCCTCAGAAAGGGAACACGGAAAATATGGGTGCTATAGCAAAATGTGGTGAAGAAATTAGCCCAGCTATCAGATAAAATAGCATCTGGGGTCTTAAAGGCTTCTCTTCAAACAACGGCCATCGAAGTGAGATGTGAACAACTAAGTCCACATGGAAGAAGCACACCATCATCAGTCACCCAAGGATTGTAACTCGTGTCATCCGAAATCGAAGGAGGGATCAGTATCAGAGCCTAAGTTGTGAGAATCTGTTTTGCAGAAAACAGTGGAGCCCAAGATTCATTTGTGGGAACTACATAGGAAATGAGCTTCCAGTGAACTTCTCTATCCAAAATGAGGGATGGAAGGATAGTGGTTACTAACAGAGTGCATTAGAGAGATGAGTATCGAAGATCAAAAGAATAAACCTAACTAGAACAATTAAAACCTTGTCAGTTGATTCCCCCTCTGATACATGCTGGGCCTATTTTGGTTTTCAACATTTTCTGTACTTTTGTTTTGTTTTGTTTGTTGATATCAGGGTGTATCTAAGAGGTGTTATGTCATTGGAGGCCACCCTCTTGAACCTGTGTTATGTTTTCTGTATTTTGGTATATGAAATCTAGGATTGATGAACCTGTAAGGACAGCAAATAGAATAAGGGTTTTTGGGGGACGTGGGATACAGTGGGGTGGGGGGTGGGGGTGGTAAATGGGAGAAGATGTCAAGAAGTCCAGGAAGAAAAATAGAGTTTTTAAACTGACTGTGGCAGCAACTGTACAATTCTGCTTGATGTGATTGGACTATGGAATGATATATGAGGGAGTACAAAAAAAAGGTAAATAGCTATGCCGGGAGGACTTTTGAAGTACTTGTTTTCTGCACTAGGCAACCAACTCGCTGTGAGTTAGTGCATACAGTGGCATCTCCTGGGAAGGTCCTCTCTGGTCACAATGAATTTTTCCGTAAAAGCAGTTTCACTCAAACCTCATTTTTTGTGTGTGATGGCTGATTTAGAACAGTGTGCAGCTATGAAATGTTGTTGCCTGCTTGGGAAAAATGCAACAGGAACTGTTTTGATGTTGAACTCAGCTTACAAGGATATCACTTTGGGAAAAACTCAAATGAACAAGTAGTTTTCTCATTTCAAAAAAGGTGAAATGTCATTTGATGACAAACTTCATTCTACACGTCTGTCAACTTCCTGCATGGATGAAAATGTCAATTCGTAGTACATTGAGATTTCATTCCACCAGGTCAGACTGTTAATCAAGCATTCTATTTAAAGGTTCTGAAAGATTGCATGCCAGTGTGTGACCAAAAGAGGCCTGCTTTGTGGCAGATAGGAGACTGGTTTTGCTACCATGAAAATGAACCTGTTCACACAGCCATCTCAGTGCACCAATTTTTTGGGGAAAAACAGCATGTCTCTCTTACCCCATGCGCCTTACTCACCTGACTCACCGCACTCTCTGTGACTTCTTTTTGTTTCCATGAATGAAAAGGGACGTGAAAGGATCTCAGTTTGACAATGTAGAAGAGGTGAAGGAAAAAAAGAGGAGGGAGGTACTGTCAGCCATCCAAACAGATGAGTTTGAAAAATATTTCCAAGAATGGAATCACAGATTTGACAAATGTATTAAGTGTAATGGAGAGTAATTTGAAGGTGATAAGGTTGTTTTGTAAAAAACAAACAAACTGTAAATAAATAGCTTTGAAAAAAAATTCTGGGTTTTTTTTTTGTGGGGGTAACCCTTCATGTGTATTAACTCCCAATTAATTGTAAAAAATTTTAAAAGAGTAATTAGAGTTGCAGTTTCTACCTGGTTTTCTGTAATGGTTTTAGAGGAGCTTACATTTAAACATTAAGATTTAATATTGGAAAGGGGGTGAACCATTCAATAATATTACCTTCATGTGGTTCCAATCATTTTGAATAACTATTTTTCAATATGTCACCCATGAATGATCATAACTTTCCTCTTCTTTTCTTTTCTTGTTTTTTAAAAAAATCATTTTATTGGGGGCTCATACAACTCTTATCACAATCCATACATCAGTTGAATCAGGCATGTTTGTACATATGTTGCCTTCATTCTTTTCTAGACATTTGCTTTCTATTGAGCCCTTGTTATCAGCTTTTTATTTTCACCCTCCCTCCCCCTGCCCCCCATTACCCCCTGATAGATTGTACATTGTTATTATTTTCATCTCTCACACCGACTGCTGTCTCCCTTCCCCCATGTTTTCTGTTTTTCTTCCCCCTGTAGAGGAGTGTATGGTTATGTCGATCATTGTGATCAGTTTCCTCTTCTCCCTTTCTCTCCTCCTCTTCCCCCTACCTTTCTGTATCACTATTCCCACTCCTGTTCCTGGATTCTGTGTGTCCTGAGCTCCCATCCTTTCTATACTTGTGTATATGTTCAGGTCTAGTCTGAATTGAGAAGCAGCACTGGGGTCACAGTAATGGGGTTGAGGAAGCCTCAAGGAACCAGAGGAATATAATGTGTTTCATCGATGTTTTACTGTACCCTGGTGACTCATCCCTTCTCTGTGGCCCCTCTGTGGGGAGATTGTTCCACTGTCTACAGATGGGCTTTGGATCTCTGCTCCAGCCCCCCTCATTCTCAACAATATGTTTTTGTTTGATATGTGTTTGCTGGTGCCTATTACCCGGTCCCTATGACTCCTCATGATTGCACCGGCGGTGTGCTTCTTCCATGTGGACTTGTTGCTTCACTGCTGAATGGCAGCTTGTGTAACTTCAAGCATTTACAACCCCAGACACTATATCTTTTAATAGCTGGGCACCATCTGCCTTCTTCACTATATTTGCTTATGCACCCGTTTTGTCTTCAGTGATTGTGTCGGGAAGGTGAACGTCTCAGAGTGTCAATTGGATAGAACAAAGTGTTCTTGTATTGAGGGAGGGTATGAGCAGAGGCCCAAAGTTCATCCCATACCTCACTGTATTGCCGTATAACTATATGTACATGCGCCAATACCTCTAATTTTGTGGATTAATATATTTACATATGCACACCGCTATGTTTATACCTCTATCCATTGCTTTGCTTCCCTGGTCCTTCCTGTTTCCTTTTACCTTCCTCCTGCCCCACTGCCACTTTCCCCTTATTTCTGCCTCTTGGTACTTCCTCTTAGCTAGTTTACTATTGCTCCAATACCCTCCACCCCCTTGGATCCGTATCTCCTCCTTGTTATTGAATCCAACACCCCAGTTTCCCTGTCCATGGCACAACCTGCTCACCACCCACTTCCCCGATGGCCCTCACCTCCCAGGTCTCACCAAGACTGTTGGTCCCTCTGCCTCCCATGCCTATTGGAAGTGGTGTGGCGGAGAGTGGAACTGAACCTGCAGGTTGGGGAGAGGGGCCAGAATGCCACACCCACATGGAGGCAGGCCAGGAAGGAGGAAGAGAAAGAGAGAGCCGGACTGGATCCCACACTGGCATGCCAGGATCAGAGGATGAAGTCCCTGTGGAGAGCTAATGGGACACAGAGGGGACTGGGCAACCGACAACAGCACACGTCACACTGTCCCCTTACTGGAACAGACTGCGCCAGAGGACATTTCTAGGGTGACATGGTGGGGAGGCAGTGCGGTCTGAACCCCCAAAAGCAGAGCGAACCAAGAAGGGAGAATACCAGCCCAGCAGCTGGAGCAAAGGAGAGCTATGAAGCCCCTGAGGGAGCGCTCCAGGCCGGGAGGGGCAGCTCCCGGACAGGCTTGAAGGCCACCGAACAGACCTGGGATTTTTGTATATTTCTTCTCTCTCTCACTTTTTTCTTTAAATTTTAATTTTTTTCTTATTTATTTACTACTTTAATTTTTTCCTTACTTTTCTGAATTAAACATCAAATGATTAGTCTATGTACAAATTAGTGCTCATTTTAGAAATAGAATTATGCTTTTTTGAAATACATCATATTAGGATGACATAAAACCAAAATTCATTAGTGAATATAGTTAAAAGGGATACAAAAGGCTCTTTTTGCTTTAATCATTTCATTGGGGGTACATACAACTCTTATCACAATCCATGTTTACATCCATTGTGTCAAGCACTTTTGTACATTTGTTTCCCTCATCATTCTCAAAACATTTGCTTTCTACTTGAGCCCTTGGTATTAGCTCCTCATTTTCCCCTCCCTCTCTGCTCCCCCCTCCCCCATGAACCCCTTGATAATTTATAAATTATTATTATTTTGTCATATCTTATACCGTCCCATGATGTCTCCCTTCACCCACTTCTCTTCTGTGTGTCCCCCAGGGAGGAGGGTATATGTAGATCCCTGTAATCTGTTCTGCAAGGGGAATCCAGCCCCTAACACAACATCATATGTCCGGTACGAACAATTGTACAGTAATAATAAGTAAAGAATATAGTAAAGTCATAGAGAGCATGAGATAGAAGAGAGATTGAAATAATGGCGTCAGACACAATTCGTGGTAGCAATGCTCACCTCAGCTTCACTTGGTGGTCCACGTGGAGAGAGAGCAATATTTAATGCTAACCAAGGCTTTTATATTCTCTGGGGACATGCAAGCCCCCTAATTACAGGTGAAGACATACATCAGAGGAAAGGGTTGTGCTATAGGTAAAACAGTAATGGGAGGGGGTGATCTAGGGGTATCCACGCAATAGGAAGAGGAGGGATTGGGGATATACATGTGGCAAGATGGGCAGATCCTAGATTCAGGATGGCAGCCTAACTTTGGATGTCACTGAGCCAGTTTGACCAGTTCCCTGGCACCATTATCAGTAGGGTGTGAACTCCACCTACAGGAACCAAATCCATGACTTCAAGCCTTTAGGAAGAAGTAGCCCATTGTCCTTAACAGAAAGGATGGGACCACTGTAGTCTGGTGACTGACGGCCTTCAGAGAGGTTGTCTCTAAGCTTCTGACCTCCCCCATATGTTAGCAAAAAGCCCCTAATGTATGGCAAGTCTTTGGGGGAGACAAAGCTGGAGTAAAGTCTCTTTATAATCCCACACTATTCCCCCTTTCTCCCTCGCCTTCCCTCCACCCTTCCAGTATCGCCACTCTCACAACTGGTCATGAGGGGTCATCTGTCCTGGATTTCCTCTGTTTCTAGTTTCTGTCTGTACCAGTGTACATCCTCCAGTCAAGCCGGATTTGTAAGGTAGAATTGGGATCATGGTAGTGGGGGGGAGGAAGCATTCAAGAACTACAGGAAAAATTGTATGTTTCATCATTGCTACACTGCATCCTGACTGGCTCATCTCCTTCCTGCAGCCTTTCTGCAAGGGGATGTTCAATTGCCCAGAGATGGGCCCTGGGTCCCCACTCTGAACTCCCCCTCATTTACAATGCTATGATTTTTAAAATTTTTGGTCTTTGATGCCTGATACCTGATCCCTTCAATGCCTCGTGATCACACAGGCTGGTGTGCTTCTTCAATGTGGGCTTTGTTGTTTCCCACTTAGATGGCTGTTGGTTTATCTTCAAACTTATAGGACCCCAGACTCTATATCTTTTGATAGCCAGGCACCATCAGCTTTCTTCATCACATTTGCTTATGCACCTGCTTTGTCTTCAGCGATCCTGTTGGGACAGGCTGGTGTGCTTCTTCCATGTGGGTTAAAAGGCTGTGCCTATATTTATAGGTTTAGTATTAAGGTAGCAGAAGG
>NW_022103958.1:30388491-30416816 GCF_000313985.2 Echinops telfairi
GCAATAAATGTACAAATGTGCTTTACACAATTGATGTATGTATGGATTGTGATAAGAGTTGTATGAGCCCCTAATAAAATGATTTTTTAAAAAGTCTCTTTAAGGCTCAAAAGGTATCAAGGTATATGCCCTTGAACATTCTTCTTTCAAACAAATTTTTCTCATGATCAGTCCAAGTTGTCATAACAGAAGAAACACAGTGAAATGCTGAAGGTCATTACTCTTTTGGCACATTTTTTTCCAAGATGGTTTCCAAAGTAACCCCCTCTCACCCCACCCAATTCACAGTTCAGAAAGCATCAGTGAAACTGAAATAGATATGCAGTTTATTTCTCGCTACTATGGATAGCTGAGTAATATAACTGGACTGTTATTGATTACCTGCCTAAACTAATTGACACTAATTATAATAAACTGGGACCTTTATCACTTATTTCAGGAAGCTGTTCATAAGTTCAAGACTTTATTCTGCCATTAGGACTAATAAAATAAGCATGCTGATTTACTGTGGTCAGAGAAACTAGTTATTATGAAAGCCCAGGAGCTGAATTGTGATTTTATAAAGCAGCATTTGGTCTTGTAATGTTTTATTTGCTCTTTGACTGTTTTCCAGATAATTAAAATGTTCATCTTCTAAGCCCTTAACATGAACTCAAGGACCTTTGAGATTTTTACCATAAGTGAGGTTGCTTATTGTTAGTTGTAAGGTTATATTTACTACACCCCTCCTGAGGGGGATAAATAACAGAAATGTGAGTGAAAAGACACAGTGGGAATTGTAACATATGAAAAAAGTATATATATAGATATATATTTTTTATTAAGGGTTCACAAAGGTGGGAGGTTTGGGGAGGGAGGAAAAAATAGGAGCTGGTAACAAAGCATTCAAGTAGAAAGATAATGTTTTGAAAATGATAATGGCAACATATATGCAAGTTCACTTGATATAGTTGATTTATGGGTTGTTATCATATCTGTAAAAGGTTTGAAAAAAGAAAAAAGATTGTATTTACTATGTTATGTAACAGTGGCTGGCAACTAAGAAAATTAACTTGTGGAAAAACTATTTTAAAAGCTATAAGGAAAGAATGTGGCTTGCACTGTGACACCCCACTTGATAAGACAAAAAGTACATGTGATAGCATGCTTGTAAGCTAAAGCTGTATTTCTTCACTGTACATGATACTTTTTGGAAACATCTAAAAACAACTAAAAACAGAGTGGGAGGTGTGAAATTCAATACAGATAGCAATAAAATAAGATATTTAAATTATGTTTCTTCTCCCCACCACCACCTTTAAAAGCCATTCACTGTCATTGAGTCATTTCTGACCCATAATGATCACATAGGACCAAGAAAATTTGTCACTGTGGGCTTCTAACCCTGTAAATTTTCTTAGTGTAATATATCTTTTTGATGGCTTCTGATCCTGTAAATCTCTATGAGGCCAGAGAGCCTCATCTTTCTCCTAGGAAGTAGCTGATGGGTTTGAACAGCCAAACTTGTGGTTAGTCATTTGTGATATTTAGGTTTATTGTGCCAACTAGGCCAATAGAAACATGTGGGCAGAGTTGCAACTTGATTGGACAATGACCAAAATAAATAAAAACAGCTGGCATCTCATCTCCCTCTTCCTCACTGGTGATCAGACCAGCATGCTGCTGCCTGAACTAGTGTGCTGCACTGCCCGTGGGACAAGCCACTTGGATCATGTCACTAGTGTTTGAGGTTCCTTTGAGACCTGCTTCTCCATGCTGCTGGTGTGTACATCACTGGAGCTTGAGGCTGGAGGATCCTGTTGCCATGCACTTCTTGAGTTCAAGATCTTGAGAGTTTAAGATCCTATTGGAGCCTACTTCACTAATCTCCCATACTGCTGACTGTTGCTGACCACCCTGCTGTCTGATGCCTGCAGACAGACTCTGTGTTGCCTGAGGGAAGACTCCACTGTCTGCTTCCTTGACCTTGGAACAGCAGCCCATATGAGTTGAAGGACTTCCAATATATTAACTGTTCCATGAAAATGAGTTGAACTAAGCCCTCTATACTGCTGTGTGGACTAATTAGCTATTATATTCCTTCTTGTTGTAAAGACCTGTCCTCATATACATAATCATAAGTGTCTTGGTTTTGTTTCTCTAGAGAACCCTGCCTAACACATAATCCAACTCCTAACTTCCACATCTTGATTCATATTTAAGCCATGAACCCAAAGGTGGAATGAGGGTTTGACTTCACATGTTGTTGTTGTTAGCTGACATTGAGCTGGTTCTGAGTCATGTAACCCTACATATAACACAGTGAGCTAGGGCCCAGCCCTGCACCATTGCCGCAGTTGCTATTTTTGAGTTCATTGTTGCAACCACTGTGTCAACCATCTCAAGATGGATCTTCCTTTTTGCCCTGACCAAGCAAAGAGTCCTTCTTCAGGGACTGCTAATGACATGTCCAAAGTTCTTAAGAGCAAGTTGTTTTGCCATATTTGTGTCTACACACACATTTTGACTTCTTACCTCTTCTAAGGCAGATTTACTCATTCTTCAGGCCCTCTATTATATCTGATATTCTTTGCCAGCATCGTATTCTTCAGTCTTACATATCCACTGTCCATCTTTTGCATGCATTTAAGGCAAATGAGAACACCATGGCTTGGATCAGGCACACCCTAGTCCAAGAGTGGGGAACTTTTGTTTCTGCCAACAGCCACTTGGATATTTATAACATTATCAATTTAAAGTGAACCTGCTGTATTTTGCCAATCATTTAATTAACTCATCCCCAATATGAGGCTGAAACGGCTTCTCTTGTGAAGCATGTGATGCTTCTCTTTGGCGTAGTCCAGGGAGGAGGTACCCCACCCCTGCCTTCGTCTTTAAAGTAACACTTCTGATTTTTAACACTTTGGAGGGGTCTTTTGGAGCAGATTTGCTCAGGATAATATATCTTTTGATGTTCTGACTTCTGGTTTCATGAGCATAGGCTTTGAATCCAAATAAAATGAAATTCTTGACAAATTCATTATTTTCTTTATTTATTACAATGTTGTATATTATTCTGGTTCTGAGAATTTATGTTGTCTTTATGTTGAGGTTTACCCCATATTGAACAAGCCAGTCTGATCTTCATCTGTTAGTGCTTCAAGTCTTCTTCTCTTTCAACAAACAAGGTTGTGTCATCTGCATATCACAGGTTGTCAGTTGATTGTACGGAGGTAGCTTGCATGTTGCTATGATGCTGGAAGTGATGTAACTAATCTTTAAAATACCAGTAGGGTCACCCATGGTGAATAATGTTTAGTGGCATTTCACAACTAAGAAAGACTAGGATAAAGGTTTTTGTGATCTAACTTTTGATGGGGGGGAATAGTGGTCAATGAAGACTTGATAAATATAAGTGGAATATTGTCTGATATAATGCCCAAGATGAGATTATCAAATGGGAAAATATTGAAAATATGACTGGGTGACAGGTAGTCAAGCTGAATGACGTGAATGGAGTAAAGCATTTCGTTTGCTAATATGACACAAAATGAGGGGGGAAAGGTTAAGCATTTAAAAATAATCACAGCATGGAATGTAGGAAATGTGAATCAAATAAAATTATGAATTTTCAAAATTAAATTTTAAAAAAAGATAAAAAATAAAGATGGATATCCTAGCCACTCATGAGCTTAAATGGACTGATTTAGCCATTTTGAATTGCATGATTATATAATATACAATGCTAAGTATGACAAATGGTGGAATGATTTTACATGCAGTGTTACATGCATAATTCAAGATCTTTTCTGAAGTACAATCTGGTCGGTGATAGAAAAATATTCATATATCTACAAGGTAAAATTCACTGCCGTTGAATCTATTCCAGACTCATAGTGACTTGATGGGACAGAGTAGGATTGGCCCCATGGGCCTCTGGGACTGACTCTTTGTGGGAGTGGAAAGCCTCATCTTCTTTTCTTGGAGCCCTTTGTGGATGAGGGCTTCAGACCTGGCAGGTAGCAGCCCAGCGTAACTCACGGTGCCCCCAGGGCTCCCTTGCCATCTAGAAGGACATGTAAACACCATTGGTATTCAAGTTTATGAACCAATCACTAATGCCAAAGATTAACTTCTGCAGCCTGAAATTGTTCAGACATGCAATCAAGTTGCATTGAAAATTAGTACTGGCTAGATTGAAAAGTTGGAGACAAAGAGGATTAAGAAGTTGAAAGAATTGGCTTTGGTAACAGAAAGGACCTGGAAAGTGCATGCTAGAACTTGGCAAGACCAATGGCTTGTTCATTTTAAATACATTTCTCACAGGATAGAAAACAAAGGATTCCAACCAACTACATCTTTCATAGTGAAGCATCAAACATTAATATCCATTAGCTTGCTCTTGAAGGGATAAATCCCTATAATAAAAGAATAATAATTAGAAATGTGCTGAGTTGATTTAGCCTTTTTTTCCTTCTGGGAATCTGGCATTTAAATGAGATGATTACATTCCAATTTGTTCTCCTACAAATGCAACTAACTTGATTTTTTATTGCTTATTTTAGAAAGGAGGCATGAAAGCTGGTGTGTTTTCTCATATATGATTAGTAATGAAGATGTCCATTTTTATTTCATCCTTGGAAAGGAGCATGCCTTGCCAGGCACTCACACCTGCAACTGTTTTCTAACTCTTCGTTCTCTTCTCTAATTACTTCTTGATTGTGGGGTAAATTCTCTAAGCTGTAGTGCAAAGAAAATCATTGTCTTTTTATCATCTCCCTGGGGAATTCATTCCACTTGTTTACTGATGTGTGTGGCTGACTGAATAAAGTGATTTCTCATTAGCATATATGAAATAATCATTGGTCTATCTGGAGTCATAATTAATGCATTAGGAAGAATTTACAAGTGTCAAGAAGATAGGTATTAGCATAAATGAGCTTATGCATTGAAACACAAGGGACACCTTTTAGCTACAGTGTTTACTAAAACAGTAACAGCAATAATAAAAATACAGCAATTTTATAAAATTATTATTTCACATCATTGAAAATATAGATGATTACAATAGAAGCCCTGGTGGTATCGTGTCCACAAGTTGGGCTGCTAAACACAAGATCATAAGTTTGAAACCACCAACCATTCCAAAGGAGAAAGATAGGCTTTCTATCCCTATAGAGAGTTACAGCCTCAAAAACCCACAGGGGCAGTTCTACATTGCACAACAGTGTGACTATGAGTCTGAAAATATAACAATAACAAAAACCTGCTTTGACCCTTAATGTATGTCACCAAAGGTTATGTTTTTCCATAATACTTCTTTACTAACTAATCTGATCATTATTTAGTATCTTTCTGGATTTAGGAAAAATCAACCTACTAAGGGAGTTCTTTCTCTTTGGGGGAAGATAATGTAAGCTTTTGATTGATTTAAACATATGTTTATGGGGAGGGCATAGAAGTATTTAAATATGGAGAGGCCAAAGGACGAGAGAAAATAGCTGGTTGGCAGCCAAGGTGCTCACAAGATCCCCTTTTCTTAGAGAACTCACCGTGGTCCAGAGAGACCATTTTTTAGCATATTGAGAACAAATCTATTTCTCAGGAATAGTTTCCCATAGATTGAGCTCAAGATGAGGTATGTGAACAGCCAATACTTTATCACTGATTGAAATGCACTGAGAAATAGAGCCGTTGTAAGACTGAGCACATTTGCACCCGTATGACCAGTCCATTCTTTCACCATGGAAATCTTCACAGGAAGGGACTACTACTTTAGTTTGCTGCTGCCCATGAAAAAGTGTCTGGTCAGTTCATTCTCTGCAAAGGTCCCAATTCATTAGCACAAAGGATAATCACCATTGGCTTAGTGTAACTCTTTTTCCAATGGGAATACGTTTGACACAGATGCCGGGACGTTGTAGCTGTTGGTACTCCTGAGTCAATTCTGACTGACAGCGGAACAAAGCTGTACAAGGAAACAAAGCATTGCCCTGTCCTCTGCTATCCCTTTAAGTGCTGCTGTATTTAAACCATTGTTGCAGCCACTGGGTCAAGCCATCTCTCTGAGGTTCCTCCTCTTGTTGACTGACTCTCTATTTTACCAAGTGTGATTTTCTTTTCCAAGGACTGGTCTCTCCTGATAACCTGTCTGAAGTACTTGAAAAAAATCTCATTCTTTCTTCCAAGGAACATTCTGACTACTTCCAAGACAGATTTGTTTGTTCTTCTACTAGCTCACATTACTTTCAATAGTCCCCCACAACCTCATATTTCAAAGGTAACTATTCTTCTGTGGTCTTTCTTATTCATTGTCCATATTTTAGGTGCATATGAGGTCACTGAAAATATCCTGAATTGGAGTCGGCACACCTTTCTTGTCAAAGTAGCATCCTTGCTCTTCAACACTTTAAACATGTTTTATATTGCAAATTTTCCCAATAATACATTTTATTTCTTGACTACTGTTTCAATGAGCATTTAGTATGTATCCAAGGAAAATGAAATCCTTGATAGGGGGGAAGATGTGGGGAGAAAGGGGGAACTTACTGCAATGATCAACGTATAACATCCCCCTACACACATACACACACACCACAACCACCACCACCCGGGGGGTGAACGACAGCCACGTGGGTGAAGGGAGACAGCTGATAGTGTAAAGTATGAAAATTAAAATAATTTATAAATTGTCAAGGGTTCACAAGGGGGGATAAGTTGGGGAGGGACAAGAAAATACCCTTAATACCAGGGGCTCAAGTAGAAAGAAAATGTTTTGAAATGATGATGGCAACATATGTACAAATGAGCTTGATGAAATTGATTTATGGATTGTTGTAAGAGATGTAAGAGCCCCCATGAAATTATTTATTAACAACAACAATAACAAATGAAATCCTTAACAACGTTAATCTTTTCTACATTTATCATTATGCTGCTGTTGATCCAGTTGTGGGCGTTTTTGTTTCCTTCACATTGAGACTTCAATGCTGAAGTCTTTGATCATCAGCAAGTGCTTCAAGTCTTCTCACTGTCAGCAAGCAAATTAGTGTCATCTGCATATTACAAGTTGTTAATAAGCCTTCCTCCGATCTTGATGCCTCAGTCTTCTTCATATAGTCCAGCTTTTCTGATTATTTGCTCAGCATACAGCTTGAATAGGTATCAGATTGAATAAGGATACAAATCTAGAGCACACTTTTCATGATTTTAAATCACACATTATTTCCTTGTTCTGTTTTATTAATTGTTGGTGTATGTATGTACGATTCTACATGGCCACACCAAAGTGTTCTCGAATTCTCGTTCCCGATGCTATTCATAATTTTCTGTTGTCCACACAGTAGGGTGCCTTTGCATAGTCAGTAAAGCACAAGTAAAAATCATCTGGCATGATTTGCTTTGTTTCAAGATCAATCTGATGTCACCAATGATGTCCCTTGTTTTCTGTCCTCTTCAGCATACAGCAGCTTCCTGTCAATGTACTGCTACAGCAGTTGTTGAATGATCTTTAGCAAAAAATTCCTTGCATGTGATATTGATTATATTGCTGAATAATGTATGCATTTTGTTGGGTCACCGTTCTTTGAAATGGGTACAGATATGGATCTCTTCCAGCCAGTTGGCAGGTGGTTGTCTTCCGATTTCTTGGATGGGTGGGTGAGAGCTTCCGAGGCATCATCAGCCTGTTGAAATGTTTCCATTGACTTCCATCAATTCTTGTAGGCATGCTTTTCACTAGTGTCTTCATTGCAGCTTGGACCTCTTCCTTCGGGACCTCAGTCCTTGATCATATGCTATTTCTTGGGATGACTGTGTGCTTCTTTCATCCTCTTTTGATGGTTCCTGCCTTATGCAATGCTTTCTCCCATAGAATCTTTCAAACTTTCAACTGCTGTCTTCAATGTTTTCAAATCTTTTAGCTACAGAGATGCTGAATGTGATTTTCCTTTGTGGCTCTTTAACTCCAGGGAGTTGTCTTCCAAATGTCTTGGTGTAGACCATTGAGTGCTTCCAGCACTGCGTCAGAGTATTGAACCATTTCCATTGACAGTCATTAATTCCTAATGCCTTCAGTGAAGTTTGAGCTTCTTCCTTCAGTACTATCAGGGTTTGATCAAGAACCATCTCTTGAAATTGTTGGCCCAGGACCAACTGTTTCTAGTGAAATTACTCTATGTTCACTCCATGTTCTGTGGTTCTTCATGCATCATTCAATATTTTCCCCATAGAACCCTTCAGTATTGCAACCAAACTACAATTTAGAGTAGTATCATAATTATATTTCTGTGAGTATTAAATAATTGATAGATGGAAAATGCTTTGAATAGTGTGAAATGGAAAACACATACAAAAAATTTAGAGCAGAGATACTTACAGCTTTTAGTAAGTGCATTTTGAAATGACACGTGGGCCATACCTGACCACCTCCAGATCCACAAGGGAGAAGGAGGCTCCCTCTCCACAGCAAACCAAGACCAATGGCCAAAAGACAGAGGTCAGATGTGCCTTAGCCCTCCATATTTCTTTTACGCTGTTCTGAAACCTCCCAAGAAAATCTGTTTCTTTGTTAGTTTTGATAGTTCATTGTAATGCCCACACCGAACTCAGATACACTGCTCACAGTTATGGAGTTAATGGAACACTATAAGCCAGGGTCAGAAAACCTTAAGGATACCATCTGTTCACAGCGGTGCTGATTCTTAGCCAGTATCCAAGTCTCTCTCTGTGGTCCCCTGCCACCATGGACAGGAAGCCTGCGCAGTGCTCAGCTTCACAGCTTCATAATCTTGGCTCCTCTGGTCTGGTGCCAGGTCTCCTTACTTCAGTTTCCAATCTTGGCGTGGCATGCCCTCCATTGCTTTCACCTTCCCAGACAGGAAGGGAGTTTGAATATGCTCTACTAGTGATTTGCTTCTTTGATGATCCCAGGAATTCCTTCTCTATTTTTGCTTCTGAGACAGCTGTCTTCTAGCCAAGGGAATGGCAGTTAAATTGACCAATCCACTCCATTAGTGCTTCACAAAGCTTACCCCCTATTTATATAGTGCCACTTAACCATTGGGTGGCAGTTACAAAGAAACAGAAGAACCATTTTAAGACATGTTACGTTGCTGCTGTGCTCAATAGACACATCTTTTATTAATATGTATTTATACCATGTAACACGTTCCCTAAATATGTTGTCAAATGTAGTGTTGTACCCTATGTGCAACAGAACATAACGTTTACTGGTCCTGAGCCATCCTTACGGTTTTTCTTATGCTTGATACCATTGTTGTAGCATCTGTGTCAATCCACCTCATCGAAGGTCTTTTTTCTTTCAATGACTCCCTACTTACCAAGCCTGGTGTCCTTTTCCAGAGAAGGTTCTCTTCTGAGAACACGCCCAAAGCACGTGAGATGAAATCTCTCTCCTCCCGTCTATGCAGCATTCTGGCTGTGCTTCTTCCAAGACAGATTTATTTGTTCTTCTGGTTGCCCATTGTAATTTTGATATTCTTAATCAACATCATAATTCAACTGCATATAGTCTCACTAAATTCTTAGAATGCTCTTGTAGAGTAGTATTTTGCTGGTCCTACTTTACAAGTTTTGAAAGTAAAATGTATAAAAATGGAAATGTTTACACATCATCTCTAAGCTAATCGGTGTTAGAGACAAACTGAAAGTCTCTTAGGAGCCAACATACCAGTTTTATAAGCGTTGTCTGGTATTAATAAATTCTGGAGTCTTGGATATGTGGTTTAATCTCTCCAAACCTCTATTTCTTTTAGTGTGAGGTAGAAGACTTAGTCTGGATTAGAGATTCCAAAACTTGGATTATCATTAGAATCATCTGAGGAGTATTGTTTTAAAAAATATATCTAGTATATGGTAATAAATTAATATTAAATATCTTCATGTGCTCAGGTGCTAAGTGGATCCTAGATCTATATGATTTTCTGAGTATTATGCAATCAGTGAGAAGCAAAAGACACTAGCATTTGGAGTTTTGACCCAGAATCTGTTCTGTCACGCCATGCCATCCTACTCCAATGATACATAAAAGTACAAATGTTTTAATGAAAACATTTCCCTAGGAATAGATAGTAGTTGTCCTATTAGGCTTCTGATAAACAAACACACACACACACACACACACACACACACACACGCTATAGAGGGTAATAGAAATTCGGGGTTTTTTTAATCGTTTTATTAGGGACTCATACAACTCATCGCAATCCATACATACATCAATGATGTAAAGCACATTTGTACATTCGTTGCCCTCATCATTCTGAAAACACTTGCTCTCCACCAAAGCCTCTGGCATCAGCTCCTCATTTTTTCTCCTCCCTCCCTGCTCCCTCCTCCCTCATGAACCCTTGATAATTCACAAACCACTATTTTGTCATATCTTGCCCTGTCTGATGTCTCCCTTCACCCACTTTTCTGTTTTTAAGTCCAGATTTTACTTAGGCTTCAGTGAACATAGCATAGCCAACATTCCTAGAAGCAAAAGGCAATCTCTCTTATTCATTCATAAACGCTATTGCCTTTATAATTATACTGGCCAAATAGTTCTAGTCTGGTTTTCTCAGCTCAAGTTCATTTATTTTTCATTCTGGCCATGCTCTTAAGAATAAATAGTTTAGAAGGCAATATGAGTAAATATACAGGTATCAAACAGTGCAGTCAGTGTTAAAATGTGGATAAATGGGGGTACTTTGGGTGCTCAGGGGAGTTTGGTGTTAGTCAATTATCTTAGAATGCAATATTTCTTATAGATAAGAGTTTTGCTAATTTCAAAAGCTTCCCTTTAGAAAATAGGAGCTGGTTCTGGTGAAGTTGAATCATATGTCTTTACACTGAATCATTATTTAGTATAATGAAGACAAAGAGTTTGAACTAAAAGAAGTTCCCAGCAAAATTAGAAAAACAAAAAGAAAGTTCTCCACTCCAGAAGTAGGAAGAATAAGTTACCATGGCTGAAGCTATTGTGAGAATTCCATATGCGTTACTGACAAGGAACCCACACTTTCATACACTCTGGGATATGGTAAGCATGAGAATGAGATGATACAAAAGTAAAAGGAAATAGGAAATATAAGAATGTTTAGCGTGCTGTTTCTGGCACCTCTCACAAGAATCAGGAGCAGTAGGAAAATAATAACAAAGGTAGAAATCTAGTAATGTGCGAGTTTGAAATATCTCCCTAGCTGTTCTTGATAGATGTTGACACGAGTTGATTCTGACTTATCGGAACTGGACGTACAAGAGAACTAACCCCTCCTGGTGCACCATCTTACCATTGTTCCTACGCTTGACCTATTGATGCAGGCAGTAGGTTAATCCATCTTGTTGAAGGCCTTCCTCTTTTTTAGCTTCCTCTCTACTTTACCAAACATGACATCCTTCTCCAGGAACTGGCCTCCCCTGAGGACATATCCTAAATACATGAGATGATGTCTCGCCAACCTTCCTTCTAAGGAGCACTGGTTGTACTTCTTCTGAAACAGATTTGTTTGTTCTCTTGGTGGTTCATGGGACTTTCAATATTCCTCATCTGCACCGTATTGCAAAAGCATTGATTCTCCTTGGTTAGCATAGCCCTTTTCTCAGTGGCCCAGGAGTCCTGTATACCTGCTAGAACAACGCAGCAGTGCTAAGAGGAATGGGAGCTGCAGAAATGGGCTAGGGAGAGGAGCTCATGGCAGGCATTTCACTGGTGGTTGGCCACTCTACAAGATACATGGGATAAGCCATGATTGCACAGACTCCCTGGTGGAAACAGTTGAACGCTTGACTACTACCCTGTTTCCCCGAAAGTAAGACATCCCCTGAAAATAAGACCTACTTACAGTTTTGCCGCTCGCTGAAATATAAGGCATCCCCCCCAAAATAAAACCTCCCCGAAAAGAAGGCCCCCCGAAGCTACATAATTCTGGACTCTGGACCGAAGCAGCCAGGTGCCTCTGCGCAGCTCACTGTTGGCCGCAGCGCAGCCATAGAAGACAGGAAGTGTGAGGTCTCTTTTAATAAAACAATAAACAATAAATATGTACTGTATTCTTCTTCATGGAAAAATAAGACATCCCCTGAAAATAAGACCTGGCACATCTTTGGGAGCAAAAATTAATATCAGACACTGTCTTATTTTCGGGGAAACAGGGTAGTGGAAAAGATGGCAGCCCAATCTATCTGCAGTCACTTTGGACGACAGTCCTGTTCATCTGAGGCTAAAGAGCCCTGCCTTGAAAACGCTATGGTTCCATTTTATTCCACACTGGGGGTCGCTGTGAGTTGGAATTCACTCAATGGCAACCAACAGTGTTAACAACAGGAACGGATGGCTTCCCGAGACAAGCCCAGGTCGCTTCCCACTGTCAGAGACCAGAGGAGTCACAGCGATGCACCCCAGCACCCCACCCTTTCGTCATGAGCATATTCGGAAGAAGTACGTTTTCACAGGCACTACCTTGGAAAGGAGCTACAGGAGGGAGAACAACCCGAAGAAAAGAGAAGACAGTCTGATCATGTGCTTGAAGTTTCCATTTTCTGAAGAGATTACAAGTCATAGCTTTAAAAACCCAGAAAAATGGCTAACACATCATTTTACTCATTAAGAAGGAGAATGAGAACTTCCTTGCAAGATGAACTGTGAGCTAGAAAGCAAAGGGGATTTCTGTTTCTTTGGGTATCCAACTGGCTAACCACCCTGATAGTATGCCTGCATTTACTAAGGTAGATGGTGTGTTCATTCCGTTTCTGTATAGTTCAAGATAAAAAAGACAACAGAAAACAAAAGGAAATTCTATAAACCATCCACTTTTGTAGAAAACGGAGCTGATAAGTTCTCATTGTAAACCTCCTGGTTCATGCATCCCCTTGTTGTGCACCCTCTTTGAAGCACAGCCCTTAGTAACAGGGAAGTTTGCAAGGATCTCAAAGGGAGGCTGGTAATTGATGACACTGAGTTTTTCATAGTCACTAAAGAGGCATCATCTCTTTAAAAATAGCGTATCTATTTTCGGCTTTCCATTGTTGGAGTTACTATCAGTCTTACTGTCTCTTCTTTAAAAGTAATGTGTTTATTTTCTCTGGATGCCCCTATGCTTCACTCTATCCTTTATGAGTTCATTTGCTTATTTATACATTTATTTTTCAGTAAAAATTCACCGGCATACAAACTATGTGCCTTGATATGCTTCTCTTGCATGTGCCTTCTTTAGAGATCAAAACCCTTCCTACACCTGTAGTTGAATTTATTTAATAGGGTGGACACTTCTTCGGCATTAGCTATTTTACTATTACCTCTGACCCATTCTCTCTTTTTTATATCACTGGTAACTCAAGTGAATATTAATTTAAATCCTTTACCTGTGTCAGTATGCTCTTTCTTAATATGTTCCATTGTTTTAATGTGTGCTTACATGAGTAATGTGATTTACTCATTTTTGAGTTCTGTGCCCAATATTTGTGAAAATTTTGAAGATAAGCGACATGATGTCCTTGTGTTTCCATGCGGGTCACTGTTCTCTCTCCTGGGCACATAAAGTGGGAGGTAATAGTTGTCTCCGTGGGGTCTTGCTCTGACTGGAGGGAGGGGCAGTTCTCCTAACCCTCCTAGCCTAGTTAGCCCTCTCTGAGATTGAACCTTCCATGAGTTTCCACTGAGAGCCTTGTGTTCAACTTTGCCTTTTCTAGTATCAGCTCCTAGACTAGTATTTTCTCTGCTAGTTTAAGTGCAAGTTTAAGCTCTGCTTCCATGGTTTTCACCTTAGATAATAAAAAAACACATTTTATTGGGGGCTCTTACAACTCAGCCTGATCCATACATACATCCATTGTGCCAAGCATATTTGTACATTTGTTGCCCTCATCATTCTCAAAACATTTGCTCTCCACTTGAGCCCTTGATATCAGTTCCTCATTTTCCTCCTCCCACCCTTCCCCCCTCCCTCATGAACCCTTGATAATTTATAAATTATTATTATATTTCATGTCTTACACTGTCCAATGTCTTCCTCCACTTTCTTTTCTGTTGTCTGTCCCCCAGGGATGGGGCTATATGTAGATCCTTGTGATTGGTTCCCCATTTCTACCTCACCTTCCCCTTACCCGCTTGGTATGGCTACTCTCATTATTGGTCCTGAGGGGTTTATTTGTCCTGGATTCTCTGTATTTCCAGCTCTTATCTGTACCCATGTACATGATCTTGTCTAGCCAGATTTGTAAGGTACAATTGGAATCATGATAGTGGGAGGTGAGGGCAGGAATCATTAAGGAAGTAGAGGAAAGTTGTATGTTTCATTGTTGCTACACTGCACCTTGTCTGACTCATCTTATCCCCAAAACACTCCTGTAAGGGGATGTCCAGTTGCCTACAGATGGGCTTTGGGTCTCGACTCTGCACTCCCCCTCATTCACAATGATATGATTTTTTGTTCTTTGATGCCTGATGCCTGATCCTATCAACACCTCGTGATCACACAAGCTGGTGTGCTTCTTCCATGTGGGCTTTGTTGCTTCTCAGCTAGATGGCCGCTTGTTTATCTTCATGCCTTTAAGACCCCAGATGCTATATCTTTTGATAGCCAGGCACCATCAGCTTTTTTCACGACATTTGCTTATGCACCCATTTGTCTTCAGCAATTGTGTCGGGAAGGTGAGCATCATGGAATGCCAGTTTAATAGAACAAAGTGTTCTTGCATTGAGGGTCAGTTTAGAATTTTAACCCCAATACCACACCCTCAAACTTGAAAAGTATCTTCAGAAGCCTGAAAGGTTTTAACTCAATTTTGTCTCTTTAGTCAACTGAGATTACAAAAATTTCTGTGAGCAAGGCCTAGATTTTCAGCCTTTTAAACTATGAACACAGTTGCTCAGGAAATGAGGCGCAAGAGTAGTAGGAAAATATGTGATGAACTTCCTCCCTGTGATTCTCTCTTTACTAGATCCACGGGCTCTCTAAAGCTAGTTGCTTAAGCAATATTCTGATGCTGTTAAGCAAAGGATGTCTTATGGTAGGGATCTACTACTGACTAGTCTATCCTACTTCAAAGCAGAACTTTCTTAATTTTCTTTTAAATTTCAGTATGATTGCCCTAATTAATAAAAACATCATGCTGTACTCTAGACAAGGGGGCTTCAAAAGCCCCGTGGGCATTTTCCATTATATTTTCATTCTACTTTTCCAAGAACTTTTTGAAGCCCCTTACATTTTCTTTAATTTAAAAAACAGCAAGATGGGATATATTGCCCTGTATTTTAGGACTTTGGAGAGCATGACACCAAGTCTTTTAAAGTGCTTATGTAAAGAGGATTATTGGGGAGATGATCCATATCACTCCTTATGCCCCAGGTCCTGAAGTCCATTCTGGGAACAATTAATACTTGTTGCAGAACGATGCTTCCAGCGCTAGACTATTTCCACTTGTTACATATTTTCATATTTATTATCATCCTGAGATTTTGTCCATTTTATGTCCATGGTATAGATGTGGAGGCTAGGCCTCGAAATGGTAAGTCATTTTTCTCGGGTACTTTAGGTGCCAAAGTGACAGCTGGAAGCCATGTTGATTGATCCAAACACATGTCATTGGGGACCACATTACTGACATGCTCTACCTCCTGCATCTAGATCTCAATCTAGAAGCGAGGAACAAAAGACACCACTGAATCTATCTCTTCAGTGCTTGGGTTATTCCACAAATGGGATGTCCAACAAGTGACGTCTCGGGCAGGTTGCTGGTACAGCGAGCGCTTCACTGGGTGATGACCAGGGTAGCCACACAGACAGCCAAGAATACGCGCCCTGTCTCACTCCTGCCAGCATTCTTTGGGAATTCTATATTCTGATTTGATTTGTATTCAATGTGTAAGGGGAATACAAGATTGAAAATTCTATTTACAATATAATTCTAAAGCAGTTTGTACTCTTGCATAATTGAAGTGGCTTGCTTGAAACAGCTCACCACACCCAGAAATGCTTGCTTAGCTGAGCAGGAGAACTTTCAAGTCCTTACAAAATGGAGCAGCAACTGGAGGAAGTACATCCTGTCGTTGGCTGAGCTTTTCTAAGCCACTGTTTTTGTATTAAAGAATTTTCCATTGGAGCTGAGCATTCTTTCCTGTGTGGTAATGTAATATTGTGGGTTGGGGCATGCATTATGAGTTTGTGAATGAAAATCATTTCTTGACTGAAGGCATTTGTGAAAGGATGTCATAAACTTTAAAGAAGTTTCCAGATGCCAACTATTTGATTGCAATCCCTCCAAACACAACAACAGCACTTACTTAGCACTACAGGTATGTTATTAATCTTCCTAGAGTGAATTCCCTACATTCTCAAGCCACATTTGGTGGCACTAGGCCATGTGACTCTTCCACCCTCTTCTGCACGTTTCTTTCTCTTCAAGATGACTGTCTTTGAAGGAACATGGTTCAGTGTTGGAGATTTAAACCAGTGTTTCTGTGGCATCTATGTTTTACAAGGCCCTATGGTAAAAATAAATGAACAAAAACAAAGCAAAATCCTCCCTATGGGGCCAATGAGCACCATCACACTAAATGGAGAAAACATTGACGTTGTCAAGGATTTCATTTTACTGGGACCCACAATCCATGCCATTGGAGGAAAAGTCAGGAAATCGAATGATATATTACATTGAGCAAATATTCTACCAAAGATCTATTCAAATTATTAAAAGGCAAAGATATTACTTTGAAAATTAAAGTGCAGCTGCCCAAAGCCATGGCATTTTCAGTGACTTCTATGCACTAAAACCTGGGCAGTGAATAAGGAAGAGTGGAGGACAATTGATGCTTGGAATTATGGTGTTGGCGTAGAATAGTGACTGTGTCATGAACTGGAGTAACCAATGGATCTGTGGTGGAAGACCGTCATCATACTCCCTGGAAGTGAGGATGGTGAGAGTGAGTCTCATATTCTTTGGAATATGATCAGGAGGGACCACTTTCTAGAGAGGACAGCATGCTCAGTAAAATAGAGGCTAAGTGAAAAAAGAGGAAGCCTCTCAACAAGATGAATTGATGTACTCTTGCAGTAGTTGACTCAAACATAGGAATAATGTGAAGATGATGCGGGACCGGGCACTGTGTTAAGTTGTACATAGGCTCGCTCTGAGTCAGAGTCAGCCAGACAGCACCTAACAACGGTGGCAAGGACTGCTGGAAAATTACTGAAGGCGTGTAAATATGGCCCGTGCCCTCCAGATGACAATGTTATCTGGGAAGATAGCCTGGCATTTGTGAGAGAAGTAAAGGAAAATCATATGTCAGCTCTAATAATTACTTATTGATGTGACAGTTACTTGACCTCACTGAACTTCAATGTTATCATCAATAAATTGAGGCTCTTACTATCTTTTTTGGAAAAAAAAATGAATGAGAGTTCCCTCTGTTATCTAGTTCTGTGGTAACAGAAAGATCATAAGCGTATGACTTTAACAACTAGAAACTTATTTTCTCCATATTTGTAGTTGTAAGTCCCTATCTAGAGTGCTGAATCTAGGACAAGCTCTCTCTGGGGCACCGTCTTTGTCTCCCTTCAGCGGCTTTAGCCCTGGCATTCCTTGTACATCTTCACATGGGCCATCTGCAGCAATCAGCCCTTGGATTTGGAATTTCTTAGTGCAAGGACCTCCCCTGGACTTGTAGGATAGCATGCCCCTGTGATCTCTATTTTGATAATCTTTCCTTTTATCATTTATAGGATAAAAGTTATTGGACCCCCCACCTCAGAAAAACGCCCTTTACATGGGATCAGGGATGTGATGGGATTAAGCGTGTTGCATTCCACCATAGGCTCAGAGAACCACTAGCTTGAATGCAGATAGATTATTCCTTTCGCTGTGAGGTGCAAATGCGCCCCCTCACCCTTTCTGTTTCTTCATCTTGAAAGGGGCTTTCATGTATATGTAATCCTTAGCACAAAACTTGAAATAAAGTGATTTTACAAAACTGCAAAATATTGTTCTTGTAGCTTTGTTTTTTATTATGAATTAACTTGAGATTTGGTCTTCATTTCTGACTGGAAAGGATCAGTCCAAATAAATCTGTGAGTCTAAGGAAGTTTTGAGTTCAGGTCAATGACGATCATGGTCAGATCACTCGTAGTTAAGTAACAGCATGTTTCTTATCAGCCCCATCAAGCAGTTCAGTCACCCATGGTCACTGTAAAAGCTCATAATATGACCTCAGAATGCCCTTCAGTGAGGAGCGGCCCAGACTTTCCATTGAATAACACTGCCAGGCTTTGGGAAGGTGCTACAACTACTGAAAAAGGAATCTGTTTCTGTGCTCAGATTCACCATCCCTTTGATTGCTTTTTTAAGAAACATACAGAAATAAAAATTATAAGCTACATATTACCTATTATAAGAATTTGTAAGTCGTGATCAAAATAAAGACAGCAGATAAGTGTCGTACAAAAATGACTTTCTCCTCTATTGTCTTAAGACACAACCTGAGAAGGTCCACGCTGACTTTGGAGTTAATCTGGGGAGCATGGATTTCTTAATGAAGTTAATGAGCTCACCATGTTTGTAGAACATGTGGTCTTTGGGGAGTACATTTGATTGACTCAGAAGGTCTCATCCAGAAATACATTCTTTGCACACACACAGACACATGTACCAACTGGTAAGTATGCACAGACACATAGAGTTCACGGCAACCTTTCTTTAGCAAAACAAAATAGCAGCACCTACCAACATTTTTATTCCATTCTGTGAGACTCTGAGCTGAAAATCCTGTGATACTATGCCAGGCACCTTATCTACCCAAACTGTCAGATCATGAATTTGTGTTGTTTTAAGCCACTAAACGTGGGTGATTTGTTATGCAATAAGAGAAAATGACTACAAAAACTAAGGTGACCAGATTTTAACATTGGTAAAGCGGGACACCATTGATAAAATTCATATCCTGGTGAAATAGCCACATGGCAGCCGAAAACCGTATACCCTAGCTTGTCGTGCATTCTTTCCAAAATTGGGTCTTTTTTAAAATGCCACGGGGCGCAGGAAAAATTGTTCAAAATCGGAACTTTCCCGCCAAAAGCGGGACGTCTGGTCAACAAAGCTCAAGACAAAAAAGCACAGATGTGCTTTGTTGAGCTTCATTCTTAAAACTGTGAGTAGATGCAAACATACCACAGCTAAGCATTTTGTGCACATTGTACTTTGTATGTAGAGTGTTGAATTTCCTGTGCAGCTACTAAAACAAGGCCCTGAACATGTTAATAGATGTGACGCATGCTTGATGCCAGCCCTCAGGGAGCCAACAAGTTCCTGGGTGAGACAGACATGTTCCTAAATTTAAAAATTCAAAGAATGAACAGGGAAAGTAAGAGAGAGAAACAAAATGTTGCCAGGACGGGCTAAGAATGGAAGATTCCATTTCCCTAGCTCTCAGTTGACACACAGACTCAATGTATACAAGAGACTTTGAAATATGGCATGCTACAGAAATGTCCTCGTCTGATATGCCTTGACTGAAGCAGAAACCATTTGTGTTACATTTCAGTTTAGAAAAATCATATCTTTTTTCTAATTTTACTAGAAGGGGCTTGGCTAGACCAGTAAATGTATTACTGGTCTGAAATGTTAAGAGGAATCGGCTAGTTTCCCCAGTCCTTTGGATTTATGTCAAGCGCAAATGGAAAAGAATTTGATGTCATCATAAAAATTATGTAAATAATACTGGGAAAGTCCTGTTTGTGGGAAAATAACTAAATCACATCAGCAGGCAAATGCAGAGTGCTGCGACAGTTTCCGAAAGTCCTCTCTTCCTCTTCTGCTCCTCACTGCCAGTGGGATCTAATTATGAGGCTCCGGAATGAGAGGCAGTTTCAGAAGAAGGGTGGAACATGGCCCTAATAAGCCTACGCCACACTAACGCATGCAGTCCATGTTCAACCTCCCCTCACCATTAATTTCCAGATCCCGGAGTTGCAGTAATGTATGCTTATTGCACTTCAATTTAGTGCGGCTTCCCTGTCGATGCCTTTGCCTAGTTTTCCTCCTCTCCACACCACAGCGAACACAGTGAGCGGGTCAATAATGCGGGGTGAGCCTGTGCATTTAATGGGACTGAGTTGCCAATCATATTAGAGCTTCCACTTTATACAGAGCTTTCCCTCTCTTGCTATAGAAAAAAAAAGGTAAAAACAATTCATTTAGAAACTCTTGTTTAAATAAGCTATGATTGAGAAGAGACAACAACACACGTATTTTGTACTCTGAAGAAAGGGTCAGGAAGTCAGTTCATTCATTCATTCATTTATTCATTTCCATTTCCATCCATTCATACCTATAATATCTGTTGGAGGATCAATTGTACCATTCTGGGGATATACCGATGGCTAAGATACAGTTTTTGTCATAAGGAAGTCCCAATCAAAAGGAGAACAATTATATGCCCAAAGCATTTCAAGTCAAAATGACAAGTGTGATAAGGAATTTGAGGATCTAAGAGAGGATTTGCAGACTGGGTGAAACACAATGAAAGGAGGGCTGCCTTCTGTGTCGAGGAAAAGCTCGGTGGCAGAGTTTTCTTCCGGCCTGCCATAGCAGTATTGGAAGGCGAATGGATATTCACAAAGGTGAGAGGACAGTTCTTTGATAACCATGGAAGTGCAGCGTGCCTTCTGTCAGCAACACTGGCTGTTGGCCAAGCCAGTGAGTGACTTCTGTGAGTGAAGTATGAATAAGCAAGAGGGGTCAGCTACATGCAATAACCCAGAGAGTGCTTAGAATTAAAAAAAAAATTAAAGCTCTCAAAGGGAAAGAAAAAAATGCTGCAGCTTGGTCTTCGACATTGCCGTCTTGTCCAGAGGGCTGTCACTGGGCTCAGTCCAGAGGAAGTGGAGACCCTTCTTGGACAGGAAGCGGTCTGAGTGGGGTTGCTTGAATGCGTTAAACGTCGCAGTAAGAATTGCTGGTGCCAAAGGAGGGACCACTATTGTCCCGCCTTGGGGCGATTTTCTCTGTCCTTATGATTGGGGGCAATTATCTCAGAGGTTCCTTAACGCTCTTTTCAACCAATATGTTCCTTTTATTTGAGGAGTGGGAGAGGAGGTTGATTTTTGCCCCTATATTTTATTTTACCCATTCTAACTGGGGCTTTCTAGTGCAGTCAGAATGGGCTGTGATCATAGTTAGGCGTTTTAGGGTCCCAGGTTAAAAGGGACTGTGTTTCGCGTGTGTATGGTTGTTGTTAGGTGCCGTCGCATCAGGTTGGGCCCACAGCAATGCCATGCCCCACAGAACAAAGCACCGCCCAGTCCTCCCCTATGCTGACCATTGTTCCTATACTGGAGACCCTTGTGGCAGCCACCGAGTTAATCCATCTTGCTAAGGACTTCCTCTTTTTCCCTACCTCTCTACCTTACCAAGCATGATGTCGTTCTTCAGGGACGAATCTCTCCTGACAACATGGCCAAAGGATGTACGATGAAGCCTTGCCATCCTGGTCTCTCAGGAGCGCTCTGGCCATAATTCTTCCAACACAGACGTCTTTGTCTTTTGACATTTCATGGTACTTTCAATGTTCTTTGCCAGCACAAAATTCCAATGTATCAATTCTTTCACCTTCCTGATTCAATATCCAACTTTCACATGCATATGAGGAAACTGAAAATACCACAGTGTGGGTCAGACAGACCTTAGTCCTCAAAGTAACATCGTTGTTTTCAACCCTCTAAAGAGGTGCTGGGCAGCCGATTTCCTCAATGCCAAGCATTTTTGATCTCTTGACTTCTGCCTCCATGAGCTCTGATTGTGGATCCAAGCAAGACAAAATCGTTGACAACTAGGATGGATCGTAATGTTACCGAGTGTGGCTAGCTGTGAGAGTTCTGATTTTCTTCCCATGGAGTTGCAATTCATACTGAAGGCCGCAGTCCTTGAACTTCATCAGCAAGTGTTTCAAATCCTCCTCACAGTCAACAAGCAAGGCTGTGTCCTCTACATATCACAGGTTGCTACGTAGCCTTCCTCCAATCCCATTGCCGTATCTTCTTCATGTAAACCAGCTTCTCTGACGATCTCCTCCGCATGCAGATGGATGAAGTATAAAGCTGTACAGAAACCTTTCCTGATTTTAAGCCCTGCAGTATTCCCTTGATCTGTTCACAAGTTCTGCATGTGCACAAGGACGTGTTCTTGAATTCCCTCAAGGTGATACATAGTTGGTTATGATCCACACAGTCGAATGCCTTGGCATAGTCAATAACACACAAGTCAACATCTTTCTGGTATTCTTTGCTTTGAGCCAAGATCCAACTGGCATCAGCAATGATATCCCCCATTCCATATCCTCTTCTGAATATACCCTGATCCTCTGGCAGCAGCCTGTCAATGCCATGCAACTGTTTTTGCATAACTTCAGCAACATTTAATTCGCATGACATAGGAATGGTGTTGTCCTGTCATTTGAGCTTTCTGTTGGGTCCCCTTTCTTTGCAACGGGTACAAACATGGATGTCTTCCCATCAGTTGGCCAAGTAACTCTCTTCTAAATTTCCTAGCATAGAATGCTTCCAGTGCTCCATCAGCTCTTGAAACAGTTCCATTGATATTCCTTTAATTGCTGGAGCCTTTTTTTTTAAACTAATGCTTTTTGTGCAGCTTGAACTTCTCCCTTCAGTACCATTGGTTCCTGTTCGGATGCTGCCTCCTGAAATGGTGAAGTGTTGACTAGTTCTTTTAAGTATGGTGTTTCTGTGTATTCTTTCTTCTTTTGATGCTTCTTGCATCATTTCTTATTTTGCCCACAAAATCTTCCAATATTATAACTCAAGGCTTAATTTTTCTTCAGTTCTTTCAGTTTAAGATATGTCAGTTTTTCATTCTGTGTTGCCTTGTGTGTTGCTGTCATGCTGGGAATTATGTCACTGGTGTTTCAAGTGCACCAGGGTGACCCAAAGTGAACAGGTGTCAGCGGAGTTTCCAGGGGAAGAGAAGACAACAAAGAAGGGATGAGCTGCCCACTTCTGAGGAAGTAGCCACTGGTAATCTTGTGCATAAATTTGAAACTGAAGGCCTAGTGAATGAAAGCAGAGCATTGCTGGAGATAGTTCTAATGGTTTTACTAGGGAGTCCTGGTAGCTTAGTGGTTGCCCGTTGGGCTGCAATCCACAAGGTTCTCAGTTCAAAACCACTGGCAGCTCCATGGGAAAAATATCATGGCTGTCCTGTCCCATAAATAGTTACAGTCTCAAAAACCCACAGGGGCAGTACGACTCTGTCCTGTAGGATTATATGAGTTGCTATCACCTTGATAGCAGTGGACTGGGCTTTGTATTTACCTTACATTTGTATTTGTTGTTGTTTTTGTTTTTTTTTAACATTTTATTAGGGGCTCATACAACTGTTATCCCAATCCATACACACATCAATTGTGTAAAGCACATTTGTACATCGTTTCTCAAAACATTTTCTCTCCATTTAAACCCCCGACATTAGGTCCTCATTTTCCCCCTCCCTCCCCGCTTCCCCCTCCCACATGAGCCCTTGATAGTTTATAATTGGGTATTTTGTCATATCTTGCCCTGTCCGATGTCTCCCTTCACCAACTTTTCGGTTGTCTGTCCCCCAGGGAGGAGGTCACACACAGTTCCATGTAATCGGTTCCCTCTTTCCTACCCATTCTCCCTTTACCCTCCCTGTTTGTTTTTATGTCATTCCTGTTATATATATTTGTTTTTCATTCATAAATGTGCACAAAGGTATGCCAACATATAACTCAAGTTTAAATTTATTTTGTTTTAGTTATGTTGTTAGTAGACTATTTCATGGATGTATATTAATAAATCAGGTTTGTAAGATGAATTGTATATATTTTCCTTTTATTTGTATCTATTTAAAATTAACTTGATATTTTTTAAGGGATATATGCAGATGTTTTAAAAAATCAAATAGTAAACCAAAAACTCATAAAAAGAAATAGTCCCGTAATCATCTTTCTCTCATCTTTGAAAAATAACCCCCCTGTTATTTATTTGAACTGTATCTTCTCCTGTTTGCTTTTTCCCCCCCAGTGTGGAAAATGTATATGGAATGAATCATTTTCTTTCATTCAACAATCTTCATATGGATAATGCAGTAACATTAGTTATGTTTATCATGTTTTTATTGTCGTGTTAAATACTTTGGTAATTGTGAGCAGAGGCACTCTAATCTCATGAATAATCATCACGTATTGATTTGCACACTAATATGATATAAATGGGTAAAACGTTTTTACTTTTAGTATATCAATTCATTCATCTTCTCCATTCACCATAACTGTAACACAATTATTTGTTAAATCAACATACTGTTTTAAATGTTATCAATGTAAATAGTTTTATTGATGGAGTCATTTTCCGTTTTTGAATATTTTTTGTCATTACTTGGAGTTAATAATTTTTCATTAGGATGCATTCCATCCCAATTTTTCTCAGACTTTCCAGCAACTCTATGAAATGCTTTCAAGGCAATGTTTAAACAGCTGTAGCTATTGATTCCATTTTGACTTCTGTGGATCCCTTGAATGTCTGTGTAAAACTCAGCTTTATAACATTTTCTATGGCTAATTTTTTGGAAGGAGTTTGCCAGATCCTCTTTTGAAAGTGTCTCTGAGTAGATTCAAACCTCTAACCCTTTGATTAGAAGCCAAGCTCATGTACAGTTTATGCCCACAAACACTCCAATGCAATGCCCCAAGGAGGCAGATCTGTCAGATAAACAGTCACTTACTCAGGGATCAGTTCTTCAGCTGTTACACTCTCTTTGCTGGAAAAATGACACTTTTGTGCCTTTATGGGCCGGGTTTAGAAATCTAGGTTAAATGTTTTTTCTAGTGAAATCATGTTCTATTAAAACATGTGCTTTGTTGTCTGCAGGCTTCCAGTGTTATTGCTATGAAGGCAAATACCATTTCTGTGATCCGTGTGTCTATGGAGCAGTTTAATTGCACAGATTAATAGCCTCTTTTCTTTCAGATCATCTCAGATGGAGTTGGTACACAAGCTATCAGAGAAAAGATTGCATTATTCAAGTAGAGAATATGTTCTAAAGGATTTTAGACTTGATTAAAATGAAAAGAAATAACATGTGACTCACTCTGAGCAGGGCTTCTTCCCTATGCACAGGGAAAATCAAAGCCATCAGGGAAGAACTCCCTCACTTCCGCTATCAAGTTCTCAAACCCAACTCTTTCTAGTTCTCCTCTTCATTTTTTCTACTTCGGTGGAGCCTGTCTCCTCTAGAAATTTTTGGGTTATTTCCATGATCAATTAACCCATATTTTGTTGTTTCACTTACCCATCTAGGTGTTCCAAAACAAACCCAATATCCCGAACTCTCCACCACCTTACCTTTTCTATGATGTTCCTTTAACTCGTGTGAAAGGTATCTATACTTGCTATCTCCATCCCTCAGTCTACTTCCAATGAAGAGCGTGGGAAGAGTTTGCAAGGACTTGACAATAAAATCTGTGCTTGCTTTTTGTTGATACAACGATAGGTGTTAAAGAAAATCATGTAAGGGCCCATAAAAAAGTACAGCGACATAGACATTAAATATGTTCTTTATGAGGCTTTCAAAGAAAATGATGCATTTGTTATTGGACACGGCAGACAGGTTATCCTTTTAATGTAATGAAAAAAATACATATTGGCTGTGTTATCTTCAAATGTGGTTGCACCTTCAAGGGTAGCTGTTCATGTGGAGCATAGGCCAGAAATCCAACCCAGATCTGCAGCAAGATTTCTACCACCGATCCTATTCATGTCTCATGCCTAACATATAGGGCGGTGTCAGAATTGTTCTTGTTGCTTAAAGTATCCTGGTAGTGTTAGACTCGACATTGACAGAAGTAATGCCATAGTTAAAAAACATGATTTGGTTTATCCTTTGTCTATTGACAATGCCATTTGAGTGAGCAATGTGTACTGAAAGAGAAACTGCCCACAGTTTGGCAATATGTTTCAAGATGTATGGAAGGATCAAGACCGTAATGTCACCCCACTTCAAAGTTTAGATGTTATTATGGCTTCTATGCAGTAACACACTCATTGATCTATTTGTTCTTTCATTCTTCATTTGATTGAAGCAACCATTTTGTTATTACCTATACAGTACAAAACACTGAATTAAATTTACCTACCTTTACCAGGGAGTACTTCTCAGTCTGCTATTACAAAACCATTTCACCATCATGCTGACAATATTTTTCATAGGGTCTGCTTTAATATTAACAGTGTCCAGTAAATGTTTACTCTCTGCTGGCCTCGTGGAAGTCCAGATAAACATTTGGATTGGAAATGGTATAATTATCTTTGATTAGTGACTAAGCTAACTAGCGCTTCCACCACCACCCCCTGGTTATTTTAGACAAAAAAGGAAGTAGATGTTGATTATGAGGCATTAATGTAGAGCATTCATGCATTGCTGTAATTCCACTCATGAATATGCATGGTTATGCATCAGTTGTTATCCTCAACCATGTGGAAGGCACCTCAACCAATGATACACTCATTTAGAATTAGAAAACAGATGGGAATATTGGAAAGCAATTTGGGGAAAATATTGGATAGATGCCAAGTACTCTTGCTCGTGTTCCATATGGAAGTGGTCCCTAGGCCTTTCATCAAATAAAATGTGGCTGCTAACTTAAAAGTCCCAACAGAGGCTTACAGCAGTCTTAGTGGCAGCTTGGAATAGTGCTGATGCTAGGGGTAGGAAGCAGTATGATTCACAAACAACACTGTACAGTGAAAAGCCTCTGGCTCAGACATCCCAGACTTCAAATTAGGCTTTTTTGGTTCATTACCTTGGGTAGATAATTAGCCACTTTGGTATTGATAATTTCAAATTTAAAGTGACAATGTTAATGTCATCTCTTGGGATGACTATTCAAATTAGAAGAAATCTAGATACACATTTCCATTGCAAGCACACAAATAGTGTTTATGGAATGAAATCTAAATCAATGAGGTTAGGGTTATTTCCCTTTCAATTTGTTTTGTAAATTATTAAAAATGTGAGTGATTACAGTTTCTTAGGGTTTCTGTAATAATGGTTCTATAAACTTGATGCCTTAACATTTTCTCACAGTTTTTAAGAGACCAGACATCTAAAATCACGAGGTCCCTATTACATTCCCTAAGGCAGTTGTAAAAGATAGGTTTCCTCTCCCAGCTTAGGGTGCCCAGGGATTCCTTATGTTGCTTCCCCATTATTTTGATCTCTGCCTCTGTCTTCGTGGGCCCTTCCCCACGGTGCACTCTCTCCTCTATGTGTCCTTCTTGAGGGCTTGCTCATTAGGTTGAGAGCCCACCATGGTCATTCAAGATACTTTCCTCATCTCAATAGCTCTCATTTAATTTCAAATAAGGTTCCAATTGCAGGTTCCAGATGTTAGAAATATAAAATTTAAGGAATTCATTTAGAGAAAACTATTTTGTACTCCATGAATCCATTGGAAATTTTAATATATTTATTTATATATTTAATATATATCAAAATATTAAAATCTAGTAAAAAGGTATATTTACTTATGATCTGAATGGTTATCCATTTTAGCTTTGGATCTTTCCATAGATACCAAAATTTTCTCTCAAATTGCCTCTATCCTAGGTGTGATGTATTACTTTAGGTTCATGATTTTAATGAGACAGAAAGTAAAACTTTAGCTTGTAAACTCCAAAGGCTTATCCTAACTTCATGAGAAACTATTAAACGTGCCGGTGCAACCTCCTTTCCTCTCCTGTGCCATGGTAAATAGGCAATGTAAATGTCAGTGGACAGGACAGAAGAAACATCTCATTTCAGGTGTAATAAAAGTGAACTTTTTGTTTGATCAGTATCTCTGTGGATAGGCCCCCAATCAGCTAATTTAAAACCAAAAACTAGGTGATCAGACTAACAAATCACTATGGTTAACAAACAGGATGTAACCTTTCAAGGTAAGTGTTCACGATATTTAAAAACTGCAATTCTGGATGACTAGATCATAGACACTTCCACTTATTTTCCTTCTCATACTCCTTGCCCAGGGCCCCAAGCAGCTGTAGAGAGAGCAGTTCCCATTCAACAGGCTCTTTCAACCACGAGAACAGCACCTGAGAGCATCTGCTCTCCCCAAAACACGTCTTCAGGCTGACGCTGGCGTTGTGAAATCAAAGGCAATTGTTTAGTTCATGAGTGGGCACAGAGGACTATCAAATTTGCTTGCCCCTTTCCAGTGGACTGGTTTGGGAAAATTCATGGTTTTCCTGCCCGTGGGCTAGTCCTTACCTTGAACAGTTTCTATACCTCAGGGTTGAAAATGTGTGTGTGTTGGGCGG
>NW_022103958.1:30416916-30425499 GCF_000313985.2 Echinops telfairi
GGAGGGGGGTGTTAGTGGAATGGATTCACATTTTGTGAACATCTTTACATAGCAGGGACATCTGTGCTTTCTCTTTTATATGATGAGACTATGGTTCTGGCTCACGCATGTATAGGTTTATTCCAAATAAGAACAAAATCGTTCAACGTGTCTCAGTAATATACTGTGTCATTAGAGTGCCTTCAAAAACCAGGTCCAACCAAAGCTGTGGCCTCTGCAGGGATCTCCTGGGACAGTTGAATTCACGGCAGGAAGGTCAGCTCAGAACATTATAAACTCTCAAGACCTCACTTCCAGCAAGTCGATTCTGACACAGAGACTCTACAGGATAAGCTGCAACTGCCCTTGCAGGTTTTCAGGGGAGTGAGGAGCAGCATTCTTACAGAACTGCGATTGTTTACAGAGCTAGAAAGTCCCATCTCTCTCCTGTGGAGCAGCTGGTGGTTTTGAACTGTCTACTTTGAGATTAGCAGCCCAAAGCATAAGCACTATGCCACAGGTTATGGGAACTGGTTTTGTTTGTTTGTTTTGTTTTTCAGGTCCCTAAGGGACCTAAAAGAAGACAGAATCATACATGATCATGGGAGTCTATTATGAGGAAGTTTTAAGGAAATTGAAAACTACCTTAGTGAGAAAGGGGCCCATAAACTTAGTAAGTAGAATTGTCTTTCTTTTATGAAAATCAGCTGTTTATTCATCACAGGTAACAAGGGCTGTCCTATAAGAATTGCATGGAGAGACCTACCCCTACATAGCTGACCCTAGAGCCCTGACCTTGTCACTCAGACTTCTTTTCGTCCACAAAGTTAACGAATATTTAAAAGTGACACAGTTTTCTTCTCTTTTTCTCAAAAATAATTTTATTGGGGATTAATACAGATATCATATAATTCCTTAGTTTGATCACATCAATCAGTTTCAAAACATTCTTGAACTTCTTGACATCAGCTCCCTTTTATTGAACCCCCACCCCATCCAGCCCCTGCCTCTACACCACCACCACCACCTCTGTAGGCCCAAGAAACCCTTATTCTACTTGCTGTTCCAACAGGTTCATCAATCCTCTGTTTCATAGACTGAAAAACAGAAAAGCATATAACAAATATTCAAGAGGGTTGCCCTCAATGACATCTTCAGTAAAGCCCAATATGATAAACATTTCTGAGAAAGACCCCAATAGGAACAAACAGAAAATATTGAAAATCAGATCAGACCTAAAGTGCCTCAGAGGAGGATAAACTGACATCATCTTCATTCCTCCAGGATGCCAGAACTGGTTTTTGATGAGGCATAAATCAGAGAGCACAGGATTTTTGTGGAAGGATTTGGAAACACCATCTTCAGACATGTATGCACTTGGATGGGTTATCTGTTGAGAAGGAATCGCTTCACATTTGTAGGGGTAGGTCTCTCCATTGCTACTTTTTTTCTAAATAAAGCATTCTAAGATGTTGTAGCAGTACGTTGTACTTACTCCCACATGCTCTCGTTCACATTGGACATGCTATCAGGAAGGGTCAGTCGCTGGAGAAGGGCATCATGCTTGGTGAAGTGGAGGGCCAGCGAAAAAGAAGAGGTCCTTGAAAAGATGGGGCTCAAATCTAAGAATAACTGTGAGGAGGAAGCAGGACCGGGCAGGGTTTGGCTATATGTAGGGTTGCTTTGCGTCAGAACTGACTGAATGGCATCCAAGGTGTCAACATGGATTCCTCCCTTAAAATCCTTAAGCTCAGATGCCAGATAAGTGCTATGAGCTCTAGTTATGATCGTCCTCGCTCTAGTCATGGTCTAGTGCTGGGTTTCCTAGGCAGGAACCTGACAGAGTGGAAGTAACTCATCTTCGGTCACACATTTTGTCAGTGACAGGATCAAATTCAAAGTCAGCTGTGATGTTTCTGAAACACTGACTTCCAAGATCCGGTGTTGAGCCAGTTGGTGACATATTCCACACAAGGAAACCATCATCTGCAATAGATGGATCTTTGAGACTCAGAGAATGTCATTTGAATTACTAAGTATAGGGAGGGAAACCTGCTAAAAGAGATGTTTCTATTAACTGTCACAGGGTGAACAAATAAATTTGTGGAAGCGTAAGCACTATGTTATTAACATATGTTAAGAACTTGAAAAAAAAAGAACTTGATGGGCAGAAAATCTACAAGTTGTGTATTTATCTACCATGGATAACTTTGGTGTTAGTGATTTTTTAATGGATTTAAATTAACTGCTTCATCCAAAAAGATTTGTCTTTCACTATGAATGCCAGCTCAGCTGTTATTACCCCAGTGGTAAATCCAAGAAAACCTCTCCTTGAGTTGATTCTGACTTGTAGCAACCATATATAGTATTTTGGAGGCTGTCAATCATTATGGGAGCAGACGGCTTCATTTACCACGCTGACCACTCATGCTTTCTTATGATCTCGGAAGCCCTGCAGGGCCAGGCTTGGTTCATATTCCTGCAATAGGTGTGTACCTTTCACAAACCATTATACTCAGTGTTTTACTGGTTAATGATTAACAGTTGACTCACAGTGAGAGCCATTTAAACACTAGTCTACTAATGAAAGGCAGGGCATTGGAACATACATAGAAGCACCTTGGAAACGAGGCTCTGTGATCTGCTTTCAAAGATTCCTTGAGGACCCCATAGAGGGTAGTTCTATGTTGCAACACCTGCGAACCCCGGCATTCAGAATTTAATTCAGTAGCAAATGGCTTATGTTTGGGTGTTCGTTCATTTGTCCATTCCTGTTCATGGAAATGTTCCCATGGGCAGCATTTCTCTCTGTGAATATGACGTCAGTAGACACAGATTTGGAAGGATACTCCAAAGCTCATCGTTATGTGATATTACTATGTAAATACTTAAAAGAATCATAGATAATTGTCAAATATAGAAAATAGTTCATTAAAATTGAACACTTATTAACTTTGCTTATATTATGATCTATTTATAATTTAATTTTGTTAAAGACCCTTAAAATACAGGCTCATAAAACTACTAAAACTCAATAAATACCTCTTCCAAGCTAGCATGAGACAACTGTAATATACCACTCAGACACCTTCATATTCCTCTATGTTTCTCTGGGGTCATTTCCTCTAAGTCTGTTCAAATCTGGGCAACATGCTGTTGACCTGGTTGTCTGCCTTCGTGTCTATCAAATTGACTTGTGCAGGGTCCCCCTCTCTCATCGCCCTGAGTGAGAAGTAAATTTGAAAGTTATTTGATAGATTTAATAAACTAAAAGGCATTTGAAACTTTAAAACATTCATCAGAATAGTTAATTCTTCATTCATATGAATGGATGACTAATGGTAGAAATTTCCAGGAACATAAGAGAACATTAAGTTAATATTTTAAGCTAGAGATATTTCTTAATAACCTAAAATTTAAAAAGACCACATCATTATCAATGTATTAGTCTGAATTCAAATAACCCAACACTATTGTCTTTTTGTATAAAATCAGATCTGGGTTTATAACAGACCAAGCTCAGTAGTTCTGTTGCTCTTTCTGGGTTCGTTTAGCAAAGCAGTATTTTAATAGATGTTATTGCTTAGATTGAACTGCTTTACTGCAGATGTCATCAAGTATTCACACAAATAAAAGATGTATAATTGTGTCATCTTAGATCTAGAAGGGTTGTTGTCAAGTTCCTGGATTGTATGTTTAAAGCCTGCCTCTGAATAAAAGTGCACTCATAGCATTCCAGACACACAGCACTATCTTTCTTTCAGATCCTCCAGAGAAAACCCACAGTGGCAGTGGAGACACTGTGGCGCAATGAGACAGGGTCTCTGGCAGGGGCGCCAGAACAGCTGTGGGCCACCCATCACTTCTCTGTCAGTTTGTTGTACTGTGGTGGCCTGAGTGTTGCTCCGATGCTAAAGGCTATGTCACTGGTATTTCAAATACCATCAGGGCCACCCAATGTGAACAGGTTTCAGCAGAGCTTCCAGACAAAGGAACTGAACACCCTCTGGATAACATCAAAATATTATGAGTCATAGAAAACCTAATGAATAGAAGCAGAGTGCATTCAAAGACAGTGCCAGAAGATGAAGACCTCAGATGGAAAGGTGCTCAAAATGTGACGGAGGCAGAGCTGCCTTCTCAACAGAGACTTGACCATAATGAATTGGCTGGAGTGAAGGTGGCAGTAGGAAGCCTTTGTTTGGGACCATTCGTTTCCTAATAGGGCACGACTCAAAGGAGAAGAAACAACTGCAAAAGTCCATTAATGAACTGGAACTTGGAATGTAAAAAATATAAATCTAAGAAAAGCTGGTCATTACAAATGAAATCAAACACATAAAATTGATATCATAGGAATTAATGAGCTGAAATGTACAGGTATCGAGCCTTTTGAATAAGGAAGATCACATGATTTACCAGGCAAAAGATGACAAAAGCAAAAAGACTAACATTACATTCATCATGAAAAGGGATATTTCAAGAACGATCTGGAAGTAAAAAGCTGCTAGTGAGAGGGTTCCATCAGCATACGAAATCCAATCACTGCAAATATCATTCAAATTTATGCACCAACTACTAAAGCTAGTGATTCAGAACTGGGATAATTCTACCAGTATCATGAGTCTGAATTGATCAAGCGGGTAATCAATATACATTGATAATTATTGGTGATTGGAATGCAAAACTTGGAACCTTTTTTTTCCTTCCTTTTTTACTACAGGAAGGAAGGGCAGTCAGAACACATGGTTTGGGTGATAGAAGCAAAGGTGATGATCACCTGACAGAACTTGGCAAGACCAAAGATTTCTCCCTTACAAACACCTCTGTTCAACAGGACAGAAACCAACTATACACATAGACTTCCCCAAAAGGAATACACAAAATCAAATTGAGTCCATCTGTGGGAAGAGATGATGAAGATGTTCAATACCAGGAATAAAACAAGGCCATTGGCAAACTGTGGAATACACTAGCAATTGCTTGTATGCAAATTAAGGTTGAAGCTGAAGAAAATTGAAACAAGTCCACGAGAGCCAAAATACAACCTTGAGTCTCTCCCACCTGAATTTTAAGAATATCCCACAGATAGAAATTGGCTGCACAGGGACCTCTTTAGAGGTTTGAAAAGTACGGATGCTACTGTGAGGACTAGAGTGTTCCTATCCCAAGCCATGGCATTTTCAACTCCTCATAGGCATGTGAAAGTTGAACATTGAATAAGGCAGACCAAAGAAAATTGGTGTATTTGAAGTATGATTTGGTGAAGAATATTGAAAGTACCATGAACTGCCCAAAGAACAGTTCTGTCTTAGAAGAAATACAACCCGGATGCTTCTTAGAGGCAAGGATGGTGAGACTTGATCTCACTTACTTCGAACATCTTATCAGGAAAGAATAATCTCTGGAGAAGGACGCCATGCTGAGTAAAGTGGAGGGACATGGACATATATCAAGGCCCTGCACGAGAGGAGCTGACACAATAGCTGCTGCAGTGACGGGCTCAGACATGAGAATAATTGTGAGGACGGCACAGGACTGGGCAGTGTTTCCTTCTGCTGTGCATAAGGTTACTATGAGCTGGAAATGATTTGATGAAACCTACCAACCACATCCTACTTTCATTGACAGAGTTGGTAAGGATTGGCCACTTCATTGCCATCCTAAAGCAAACGCACTTATTGAAAATGATTAATTAAGCTACCCTATACCCTTCCCTTCCTATGTTCAAACAAACTCAAGCATTTAATGTTTCCTCAAGAATCCTATTTGCATGTTTACCTCTGTGCAAACATTTCATGTTGTTGGTAATTAATTACAAGGTGGAAATTCATCACCATTACCACCCCCTATCCAATCCATTTCTTTTGATAACCTCAATGGCTTTTTACTTTGGGAATTCCATAGATGGCAACAATCTGAAAACCGAGTCTCCTTTAAGCTGTTTATAAATGTAACTCCATTTTGCTGTTTGGGAAACCTGACGGAGAAATCGGAATCCCTGGTACTAGGACTCCTTGGTCAGGAGCCAAAGATAGAACCAGGTGACTAGCCAGAAGGTCCAAAAGAACTTCAGAGTCTCTCACAATAATGCGAGTGACAGTAATCTTAGCTGATGAGTGTTCAAATGCTCTTATTATTATTAATAATGTGCTACTTAAAAAGACAAGCACTGTAGTGAGTTTAGTCAAGTATTAGCAGCATATTTGATAGAATAAGCCCTGTATTAAAGGTTAGGAGGGCTGGTTTAACTTTGTCTTTGCCACTAAATGGCTGAAATACTTAAACAATTCAGCTCTATTAATATTACTGAATGTCTACATTCTGTAAGGCAATATTTTATTCACTAAGCATTAAAAGAAATACTTTTTGTCATAATGGTCCCATGATTTAGTGGGGCAAATCAATAAATTCCATTGCCAAGACTTGTAAAATGGGTATTTAGCTTTAGACTAATGATCCCTATGATTACTTTGAGCTTTACATAACTAATATTCAAGATGAATAATCTAGAACCTCATTTATTAATTTTTTCTTTTTTTAATCATTTTATTGGGGGATCCTAAAACTCTTATCACAATCCATACACACATCAATTGTGTAAAGCACATTTGTATATTTGTTACCATCATCATTCTCAAAACATTTGCTTTCTGCTTGGGCTATTGGAATCAGCTCTTCATTTTTCATTTTTTCCCTCCCTACATACCAATCATCCTGTTACTAATTAACTCACTCAATAGCTCACTAACTCAATTGCCATTGAATCAGTTTCTACTCAACAACCTGATAGGACAAAGAAAATATTCCCCTTTGGGTTTCTGAGATTGAAATATTTTGGGGAGCAGACAGCCTCATCCTTCTTTCTCAGAGAAGCTGGTGGGTTTGAACTGCTAAACTGACCATTAGCAGCTCAGTGTGAAGACCACCATACCAATAGGGCTCCTTGCTAATTAACTAGTTTGACTCTAAAATATTTTCTAGCACCTCCAAACCCCAGGACTCTCATTAGTTAAATCAGAACACTAATAGCTGTATCATAAAAATGAAAGGAGAAAAGGAAATAATTTAGGCAAACCTTGCATATAATGAGCATACAATAAATTGTAGCTATTATAATATCATTAACAGATTTTTTAGATGGATAGCATAAGATAATTTATATAAATCACTTGGTACAGTATTGAGTGCATAGAAAATGCTCAACAATTAATATTATTGAATCATTACTGTTAATATTATTTTAAACCACATTATCTCATTCCCAATCATTACCTTCATTACAAAAATGTGATGGAAATTTTTAGACTTTATAAGGTTAAGTCAAAAATTATTACTATAAAATCATAGAAAACTTTATTTTAAACATATTACAATGTAAAGCTATTGTTTCTCAGTCTCTCCTCTGGCTCTATACACTTTGGAAGGCAGCGTTTTCCCCTCTCTAAACTTTCCCCCAAAGAAGTCTATACTTTTCCATTTACACCACATTAATGTATTCAGTTTTGGCATCCTGGAGGGATTAAAATCATGTCCTTTTAAAATGTCCTTTGAGTCCAGGGAACAAAAAGAATACTCTAGAGAAAAGGTCAGGCTGTAGAATGGATCGTATAAGGTCTCCCAGTGAAATTCTCGCAGGCTACCCTGGGCTACTCTCCAAGAGTTAGCATGCATAGTTGGGTTGTGATAGAAAGGGTAAAAAATAAACTTCAGTGCAATCTCCCCAAAATTTTCCTCACCAAAACAGTTTTCCACCTTCTGAAGCAAAGATAGTGAGATTTTGTCTCAAATATTTGGACGTTATCCGAAGGGACCGACAGTACCCGGGGAAGGACATCCTGTTTGGCCAACTGGAGCGTCAATGGAGAAGAGAAAGGCCTTTAGTGAGACAGACTGACGACCCAATGGGGTCACGCAACACGAGGAGCATGAGCGAGTCTGTTGTCTAGAGCCCCGATCAATATGAATAAGAGAAATGGACGATACATTAAATAGTGGTTGTGCTGTGAGGACAATGACAGGAGGCCGGGTAGGGATGTGTTTACAAAAGCTTCCCTGAGGAGATGAAACAAAACCTGGACCTAGATATCTGCGGGAATGTTTTCAGGGAGAAGAGCAGGACGTGGAAATGCTCAGAGTTGGGAATATGGGAAAGGAAGCGCAGAGAGGACAATGCATTTGAGCAAAGAGAATGAGAGAGCACATGAAATGAGAGTCCGGTGAGGTAATGACGGGGACTGGATTGTGAAGAATCTTAGATCCCGTTCCGGGACTTTAAATTGTGTGACTCAGAGGGTCAGCTGAAGGAGGGTTTGAGGAAAAATGTAGTGTCAGGGTATGAATTTGATTCTGTAACAACTACTCTGATTTCAAGATGGAAAAGAAATCAAAATAATCCAAATGTGGAAGAAAGGAACCTAGTTAAAATGTGATTACAATAATCCAGCTAAGAGAAAACGATGGGTTTTTTCATAGTGAGAGCAAAGAAGAGCCCAGGAAATTCACTTCAGAGCACTGAAGCTACAGCTCAGGGAGAGGGACATGTCTGATCAGAGCACACGGGAGCAAATGAAGGGGGAGGAAGAGAGAGTGGAGCACATCCTG
>NW_022103958.1:30425659-30563439 GCF_000313985.2 Echinops telfairi
TTTATGTGTATATTATTATCTCTGCAGGTCTATCTAGATAAGGTAGGTTGGATAAACAATCTGGAGGAGAAAATAATGGGACTGATGTTTCCAGGGGGACATGGGAGAGGGAGAGGTGGGGGAAGGAAATGGTATTAACAAACCCAGGGACAAGGGAACAACAAGTGATCCAAAATGGATGGTGATGAGGGTGTAGGAGGCCTTGTAGGGCTTGATCAAGGGCAATGTAACCAAGAGGAATTACTCAAACCCAAATGAAGGCTGAGCATGATAGTGGGACAAGAGGAAAGCAAAAGGAAATAGAGGAAATAAATAGGAGGCAAAGGGTATTCATAGAGGTCTAAATACAGGCATGTGCATATGTAAATATAGTTATATATGACGATGGGGAAATATATCTATGTGCATATATGTATAGGTTTAGTATTAAGGTAGCAGATGGACATTGGGCTTCCCCTCAAGTACTCTCTTAATTTAAGAACACTGTTCTATTGTACTGTCATTCCATGATGCTCACCTTCCTGACACAATCACTGAAGACAAAGCGGGTGCATAAGCAAATGTGGTAAAGAAAGTTGATGGTGACCAGCTTTCAAAAGATATAGCGCCTGGGGTCTTAAAGACTTGAAGATAAACAAGCAGATATCTAGCTGAGAAACAACAAAGCCCACATGGAAGAAGCACACCAGCCTGTGTGATCACAAGGTGTAGTTAGGATCAGCTATCAGGCATCAAAGACCCAGAACAAAACATCTTATCATTGTGAATGAGGGGGAAGGCACAGAGTGGAGACCCAAAGCCCATCTGTAGGCAACTGGACATCCGTTTACAGAAGGGTCGCAGGGAGACCAGCCAGTCAGGGTGCAGTATAGCGATGAAACATACATTCCTCTTGTTCTTTAATGCTTCCTACCCCCACCCCCACCCCACCACCACCACTATCATGACCCCAACTCCACCTTACAAATCTGGCTAGACCAGAGCATATACACAGGTACAGAGAAGAGCTGGAAACATAGGGAATCCAGGACAGATGAACCCTTCAGCAAATATAGTGAGAGTCGCGATAACAAGGTACAGGGAAGAGACGAGCCATTCAGGATGCAGTATAGGAAACAGTAAACATACAACTTCTTTAATGCTCTTTAATGCCCCCCGCACCCCACCACCACCACTATCATGACCCCAACTCCACCTTACAAATCTGGCTAGACCAGAGCATATACACAGGTACAGAGAAGAGCTGGAAACAGGGAATTCAAGACAGATAAACCCCTCAGGACCAATATTGCGAGTAGCTATATCAAGAGGTTAAGGGAAGGTGGGGGTCCGTGGGTGGGGGGACTGATCACAATGATCTAGCTATAACCCCCTCCCAAGGGGATGGATAACAGAAAAGTGAGTGAAAGGAGACACCAGTCACTGTACGACATGAAAAAATAAGAATAATTTATAAATTATCAAGGGTCCTTGAGGAAGAGAGGATGGCGGAGGGAGGGGGAAAAATGAGAAGCTGATATCAAGGGCTGAAGTAGAAAGAAAATATTTTGAAAATAATGGCAACAAAAGTACAAATGTGCTTAACACAATTGATGTATGCATGGATTGTGAAAAGAGTTATATGAGTCCCCAATAAAATGATTAAAAATTTAATTAATTACAAAAAAAGAAAGCAAAGAAGAGTTATGGAATGTCAGATTCTGAACATAGTTTGAAGGCAGAGCCAAAATCATTCCCTGATACAGAAGGTGAGGATAAATGGCTCCAAGACTTTTAACCTTAGCAACTGGAAAATTGTAGTTCCTGTACATCAAGGAGGCAGACTCTGGAAGAGCCACAGGAGGGCTGTTCACATAGTGGTTACACATGGGGCTGCAATCCTCAAGTTCAGCTGTTCGACACCACCAGCCATTCTACAGGAGAAAGACGGGGCTTTCCTCTCCAGAAAGAAGGACAGGCTCAGAAACCCACGGGGGCAGTTCTACTCTGTACGACAGGGTCGCTCTGAGTCAGCATCCACTCAGTGGCAGTGAATTAAGTGGTATGGAAGAGCTAATTCTGGGAGCTTATGGACATACTATATATGCGATGCACATTAGACATCACGGTTCTGCTATTTAATCAGCAATTGGTTAAATAAATGTGGAGTTCATAAGAGAAGCACCGATTCGAGATACGAATTTGGGATCTATCAGCCTTGTGACTGACAGGTCATCAAAGGAATGGGTGCAAATCACGCCGAGGTGCGAAATCAGTGACAAGCCATTCAAAGTCTTGGCATAGGGGAGATGAGGAAAAGAATAAACAAAGAAGACCATGGGCTAGTTGCCAGTAATATCGAAAGATAAATAATTAAGAGGAGTTTTTTTCTCTGAATCCAAAGGAAAAACACACTTCAAAAAGGAATAATAAACAGTGTTAACAATAAAAGGTCTAGAAAGGGGAGGGGAGGAAAAAGCAGTCAGCCATGCCCGGCACTGAACCACAGGAAGAGAGGCACGGAAGTGTGTCCCGCGGGGGATCTACTGTTTTCCAGGGTTTGATGATCTCCACATTCCAGAATTCCCCACACGCCTCACGAGAATAATTATGCCTTCGTGAGTATTCTCCCAGAGTCCACCAAACATACGTCAAAAATGACAGTGTGGGAAAGATATATGGGGTGTTTTCATCTTAACGACACCACTAATCAAAATGGGCTATACCTATCCGTAAGCTAGAATGTCTTCAGATCCTCTGGTTACAAGAAGAATGTTCCATTTTACTTTGTCTTTTCTTTTGGCTGTTGTTGTTTTTAATTCGGAATGCAGAAGATGGTCATTATGATAAAAAACTATTAAGTGTCAGGGAAAGAAATGTAAGTGTCACAGTTCTAATACGCATAGTACTATACATTCTGTGTCGTTCAAGCTCAAGATCCCCACCAAGTTGATTCTAACTGGGTTTGAAGATCCATTCTAAGTAAGAAGAAGGAGCTTTAATACAACTGGGAGGGAGTTTACCATGCTTTTTAGTGAAATATTTTATCTGTCTTCTCAAAAAAGGATGCTATGAACCTTCCCCCTGAAGACCAGCATAGAGAGAAAGCCATATGTCCCGTTAGCTTCTGTCCTTTGAGATGGATTGTCTTTTATTTCTGGAGTCAGGCTGCTAGCTTGGTATCAATTCTCAGCCCAAGCTCTAACTCTGATATTTTTATTATGATTTTTTATTAGCATGCACGCTAGTTTTTTTTCATAAGCAAAAGGAGGATAATTTATATCTATCTGATTTGGGTTTAATGAGAAGAAAATAAGAATACTGGCAAAACAAATAGGCCAACACTCAGCCTCAGGACCTGATGGCTTATTAGAAGAAGACCCCAGAAATATCCTGGGAACTTAATGTAATAGTGTTTTATTTATTCTGAGAGACAGACAAAAGGAATACAAATTCAATGCTTTCATACTTTTTCCTTAATTCTATCTAGCACTTAATCATAACGATTCCCTCTAGCTAGAGAGAGAAATAGAAGCTGGGTGAAAAACCAATCAGGTCTTTCATGTGAAAGCAATGTTAGTCCGTTGTCACTGTATATTCAGTATTCAGGAGGTTTTTATTTATTTACTTTAAAGGAAGTTTTTATATACATACAAACTTCTCTCTCACTATAATTTTAAAATAGAATCAGCAAATTATTATGTATATATAATAAGAATATAGTAGTAACATTTTCTCTTAATCAATTATTTTGATTAGTTTAAGTATAGATTACATATTAACTCATTAAATCTGCAACATGCCTTCAAATAAGGGTTTCAAGGATTTTATCATCTTTTACTGCCAAAAGAACCATCTATTTTATAGGAACCAGCACAAACCTGGATCCTATGAGGGAGAGATTAAAGACATTTCAAATGCCCAACTTTTCCAAACTTCTGTACCACCCGATCATGTTCTCTGGGTGCTCCCCCCACCCTTAGTATTTTCCCTCATGTCTTTGACTTCCATAATTTGCTGCAACATCTGACAAAACAAATGAAAGATCAAGGGCATGGTTCCTCTGGTTGTGGAGGCTGGCACGTCCCAAACCTGAGCATAGAGCATCAGGTTGGAGACTTCTGACGCACCTGGTAGCAGAGGCTACCAAATCTTAATCAGCAATCCTAGGCAAGGAAATTCATGCTCATTCCCTTATTTGAACAAAGTGGTGTAAGGATGTGACTTAATAAGAGAAGAGTGGTGACTGGGGTAAAGTGACTTGACTCACACTTTAGATACATCCCACCCTTATCCTAATCCTGCCTTGCTCATTCCCACATAGGATCATGACCAGAGGCATGAAGGCTAAGGTTTATAGAACAGTACAAAATGAAGGATAATTGTATCAGATCACTAAATAGAGGCAGATTACGTCATTATATAACTGTCAAACCTCAGAAAATCATGACCTAGGCAAGCTGACACAGAACCTTAAACATCACAGAATCCATAGATCTTATCTGTGTAAGCAGCAACCTATCCAATCCTTCATTGAGCCACAAGCACCGTATTTGCATATTCCTAACCAATCATAGTGTGGGAATCACAAAGCCTATGATTAGAAAGGTAATATCAAACAATTCACTCTACTGCAGTTAAGTAATAGGACAGCTTTCATCTTTATTGAATCTTTCCATTTAGAATATTGCCACAGATACTGCTATTATTACTTAACAGGAAGTGGTTTTTATTTTTCCCCCAAAATGACCAATTTTGGAAGGATTATTTCTTTCTTTATGTCTATAATCCTAAAACTCATGGCATAGCTATTGCTTTAAGAATAATGTGCTTCATAAGCAAAGGCCCAATGAGAGTGTGTGTCTGTGTATGGTGGAGAAGGGATGTATTTGAGATGGGAGAGAGAAACTTGTACTATGCAAGTGAAAACAGAAATGTAATATTTTTATAAAACCTCTGTGTTAACGTCATCTGAGTTTCATAAATCAGTTTTTAAAATGAGAAAATTAAAATTAAAAACATTGTTTTTAAATTAACCCATTTGGATGCTTTACCTTCAGTGATAGTAGTATCTCCAGATAAAGTTTCTCTCAAGGTTGAAAGTGTTGTTCATTTAAAAAAATTTAATATCCTAAAAATATAATGAAATAAATAATTTTAAATGAGGTCATGGGTAAGATATTTAATAGCTGAAAAAACTACAGACCCAGCAAGATTCAGAGCACATAATCAAATGTAATTTTCAATACTTAATTGTGCTATTAAAATCTGGAAAGGTCAAATTCAGAGACGTCTCGGAGAAAAGTGAAAAGCTTTTAGGTCAAAGCCTTATCAAAAACACTTAGGGCAATCTCCGGCCTGGGCAGTGATATTAATCCTCCCTCTTTTCTCTCCGGGCTATGATTTCTTTCGGAACAGAGCTTTCCTGTTTCCCCATAGTTCTCGAAGGAGACTATTTGACTTAAAGGTCCCACCCTCCTTTTCTGAATTACCTTGGCTGAGTTAGCATCCTGAGGTAACTTCTAAATGATTGAGAATCTCGGGTGATTTGTGAGACTTTTTTTAATTGCTCAAACTTCTGCCTGGCAGTTAGTAAATGCCTAATTAATTATTATTAAACTGAGCTAGAAGTTTCAGTAAAAAAGAAAATAGCTTGTCTGAAAGTTACAGTACTTTGGGATTAGACAAATCTGAATTTGAATATATGCTCCCAAATTTTCATTTGATGCGGCCTGGGGCAAGCCTTAGACTCCCTTCTCACATCAATATATGTATAGGTAATATCTACGAAGGAATTTCTGAGGAATCAACTAAGATAATTTATGAGAAGTGAGTTTTCTCCATGCTCACTAAACGCTTTCTGATGACCTCACTTAATGGTAGTTAACCCCATACCAGGTTCTCAGAAGAGTCTCTTTCCTTGAGGGACCCGGGGTTCATAGAATCTCCAGATGAGGATAATCCTTTCTTACATGGACATGACTGCAATGAGACAGCTGTGATGTCTGCTCAAAGGGTCGGAGATGGTGAACTAGGTCAACACTCTGGTGCAATGTCTGTCCCCACAGACCAACTCCTTCTGTCACTGCAAGAACCATGTCGGGAAGCCTGCGGCCTGAGTCTTCTTAGAAACCCTGCACTGGCCGATCCTTTGCACACACATTTGTATTCTGAGGTTAGCCTCTCATCGAAAGAAAAAGTTATCATATGGGGACCTGTTTTATCAAGGACATCATGTTCCCCTAACCTGAGAGAAATTAATATACTCTAAATTTTCCTCTGAAAACAAATACACCCAATATCTATGGACTACATTAATTTAGCACATATAAAATCAGAAATATAAAACTGTGTGCTCTCTGTGAGTTTTGGTACTAATGAATTTTCTACTACAAATTCTCTATTGAATATCTAAAGTACCTCTTTCATCCGAGGATATAAACCAGAGCTAACAAACAGAACTGGATTGGTTTGAGCACTCTGCTCAAGAAGAGAGTGAGGGTCTTCAAATGACCCTGTCCTTGTCTTCTTTCTTAGTTCCACAGCAGTTTTCTCTCTGTTGAAACTGAATACTTGCTTCAAGGTGGGGCGTGGGGATCCTATTCCCCTGTCAAAATTTCATTCTGATTTAAATTTTAATTAGATTTTTGGGGTCTCTATTTTACCACAAACATGTTAATCAAAGTACTTTCTCTCTTTGTTTATTTGTAATAGGTCATCGGAGTTTCCTTACAGCAAGACACAGTAATTTTAATAGCCAGAATAGTCACTAATAGATAACGTGGGACATAAATGACAAATTGATGCTCTGGAAGTCAGAAATATGTATGCTTTATTTGTGTTGCCATGTATAATTAAAAGTTAAATATTGTAAAAGGGTGAGAGGCTTAGGGAGGAGGCAAATTAGTATATTTGTTATTAAATATAATGTCCTAGGCATTACATAGGCACTTTTAGATATTAAATTATTTAATCCTGATAATCAAGTAATGTTAGTTTCATGTCAAGTTTGTGAGGCTAGATGCCAAATATGGCCGTCTTAACGGTGTACCATAGAGCTAGGTATTGAACAGTGTTAATTTTAAAATAGTTATGCATGGTCTATAAGAATTCTCCTCTAAACACAGTGCTAGGACAAATTTTTCACTCTTAGATTTGTTTATTTAAAATTAAATATGTTTATTTTCTTATTTAAAATTAAAATATTAAAACATTTGCTGTGGACAAAATATTGAACATTTTTTAGACTGTGAAAAACATTTGAATTTATTTACTATAATGTTAAGTAGACTACACTGCACACGTATACACACACACACACACTCACACAACTGGTTTTAAGGCTCTAAAGCCACCAGCCTATAATCTGTGCAAAGGTAATTCAGTGTTTCTTTGGTTTTAAATTGCCTCAATTATATCACATACATTTATTGTGATGGGCTTTTCAGCATGAGAGAAACAAAAACTGTATTAAATACTTGTATCAAATGACCCCTTATGATGAAGATGGCTCTGAAAACAGGTGGAAACCCTTGCCCTTCCCAAAACTGAGCCAAAAGCAAAGGCATCAGAGGCCCAGAAGGCTGTGCTAACAGGTGTCCACAGCCACACACACAGAAGACGATCCACAGCTCACCTACCTGCCTGAGGTCCCAGACACTGAGGCCAGAAAGCAGCCCAAATGCGCTCAGAAGAGCGGCCCAGAAGACACAAGCTGGACCACTAGGCCATCACCAAGTTCCCCTGACCACTGAGTCAGCTATGAAGAAGATGGGAGATAGCCTACTTTTGTTCATGGAGGATGTCGGGCCAGCAAGCACCAGGCCAAACAGGCGGTGAAGACGCCCTATGAATGACATCGACACAGCCCAGGCAACATCTAGATCAGGCCTGGTAGAGGGCAGGCATATATCCGGCTGGCTCGTGACTATGATGCTTTCAATGTTGCCAACAGAATTAGAATCATCTAAACTGAGACCAGCCGTCTAATGCTAAACTTCTCTTTTTTTTCCAAATAAATAAATAAAGGTATGTATCAATTGAAACGTGAATCCACATTCTCAAAAGATCAAAATATAGGAAATATTTTACACTAAAATAATTTATTAAAAGAAATTGTATATATTAAAACTAAAGAAGCACATTCACTTACTGAAAAAAAAAATCTATTTGAGCTGTGTCTTCTTGTGTGCTATTTGATAAGGTTGAGTCAGAGCCTGGAATTAATGACCACAACCAAAAGCAAACCAGCTACCATGAAACCAACTCTGACTCGCAGTAACTGGCTAGACTTTATGTCAACTTGATGGTAACTATGTGGTGGTCGGGGTTGTGTCCAACCTAGCAGTCAGGTCACAGCCTGATGATGTCTCCTGAGGCTGTGGCCTTTTTATGAGACACTGCCCCTCACCTTCCCACTTGCTTGCATGCGGTGTCTGCCTCCATCTAACCCCATCTTGGCAGCCAACCCTATCAGAACCCTGCCATGTTCCCACCAACCTTGGATCCACAGGGCACAGCACCCGTCAGCCTGTATCTCCTTGCTTCCCTCTTCTGCTTCTAAGCCTGAAGCTACATTATTCTGAAGAGGGCTCTGGCTAACATCAGACCCATGGACTTGAGTTGGACTGGGCTGGGATGTTTTCTTGATATAAAATTAATCTTGATATAAATTTCTTTTTTTTTAATCGTTTTATTAGGAGCTCATACAACTCTTATCACAATCCATACATCCATCAATTGTGTAAAGCACCTTTGTACATTCATTGCCCTCATCATTCTCAAATCATTTCCTCTCCACTTAAGCCCCTGGCATCAGGTCCTCATTTTTTCCCCTCCCTCCCTGCTTCCCCCTTCCTCATGAGCCCTTGATAATTTATAAATTATTATTTTGTCATATCTTGCCCTGTCTGATGTCTTCCTTCACCCACTTTTCTGTTGTCCGTCCCCCAGGAAGGAGGTCACATGTAGATCCTTGTAATCGGTTCCCCCTTTCCAACCCACTCTCCCTCTACGCTCCCAGTATTGCTACTCACACCACTGGTCCTGAAGGGATCATCCACCCTGGATTCCCTGTGTTTCCAGTTCCTGTCTGTACCAGTGTAAATCCTCTGGTCCAGCCAGACTTGCAAGGTAGAATTGAGATCATGATAGTCGGGGTAGGGGGGAGCCCAAAGCCCATTTGTAGGCTACTGGAGATCCCCTTGTAGAGGGGTCTCAGGGAAGAGATGAGCCAGTCAGGGTGAGATGTAGCAGTGATGAAAAATACAACTTTCCTCTAGTTCCTAAATGCTTCCTCCGCCCCCCACTATCATGATCCGAATAAAGTTCTTTCTTATACATATATGAGTGTCATTGTTTTCATTTCTCTAGGCAACCCAGCCTAATGCAGCGACCTCAGAGAACTGAGTAGAACCATCTGTTCCCTAAGGTTTCCCAGACAGTAAATCTTTACAGAAGGAGAACACTTCATTTTCTCCCTAGAACTTCTAGTGGTTGCAAACTGCTGGTATTGTGGTTAGCAGCTCAACACATATCCACTGTGCCAACAAGGCTCATTGGATAACACAAAAGGTGATTCAAATGACAATTCAGTTCATCAGTTCTATTTTTAACAAATTTCCTGGTGTCCTCCATCTTCCTGCTATGGGGGTAACTTCACTTTCTGGCTCCGAATGAACCCCATGCGAAGACATGTACACCTTTTGGCCTATCTACTTAAAGCCAACTTTCAGAACGTCTTCCAAATTTGGGGTCACCCCATGCAGTTCCTCTTGCTAAATGCATAAACAGTCTGGGCTCTCCAATCAGAATCACCAGCTGTTGCAAAAGCACCGGAAAGTAGAGATCATCCACAGTGCTGAGCGCTGTCTTTTCAGATCAGTGTCTACACACGCTTTGCCAGAAGTCCAGCATCTCTTCCTTGCTGGAAACAATAGCCTAGTTCTTCGGTAATTCTTCATCCATGTCAACCTGGGAACAATCAATTCAGCCTGATTTACAGTTGCCAGCTAGAGAAGGGCCGATTGTCACCTGAAGGAGTAGAACCTATTCAAAATTGGGTCTAGGGAGAACAAGTCTAAATAAGCTTAGTTTTATTGATTTAGCAATACTGTCTTTGCTTTCACGTGAAAACAAAATCATAGAGGAAGAAAAGTTAGCAAGTAGATGAGCCAGGTTTGGGTTTACTTGTCACCAATTGAAGGAGGACAAGCAAAAGCTGATACCCATATGCCCATTCTAGATGCCAGGAAGATTTTACTCACTCTAAGCTCATGCTATGAAATGTAAAATATGTACAATTAACATGTACATACTGCATGTATACATGAACTTTTTAAAAACAATCAAAAATAGGAAACCTAAATATACATGAATATGCTAGTAGATACATTGTGGCACATCCAGATAATGCTATACTACTTAATAATAGAAAGGAATAAGCTATTGCTATGTAAAATAAAATGGAATAATCTCAAAATAATTTTGCAGTATAAAAGAAGTCCAAGAAAAAAGATTATATTCTACTGTTTTTATTGATATAATTCTTATATCAATGTATGCAAAAAAACCCTGCCAAGTCCTGCTGTATCCTTACTAGTATTGCTACATTTGAGCCCATCTTTGCAGCCTCGATGTCAATGCATCTCATTAATATCTTCCTCTTTCTCCCTGACCCCAAACTTTACCTAGAATATAGTTCTCCAACTCCTGGTCCTTCTGGATACCTGGTCTTTCCCAGATCATTTCCAAAGGAGCATTCTAGATGTATGTCCCTGTCAGACTTACTCATTCTTCTGGCCGTCCATGGTGCACTCATTATTCGTTTCCAACACCATAATTCTAAGGCATTCCAGCCTTTCTAATTTGTTGTTTAGCTTCCATGTGTACATGAGGTGATTAAAAATACTGAGGTTTGAACCCAGCATACTTTTGTAAAGGTGCCCTCTGTGCTTTCTAAAACCTCAAAGATACCTTGTGCAAAGATTTGCCCAATGCAGAACATCATTTGATTACTTGACTTCTGCTTCCGTGGGCATTGTTTATGGATCCAAGTAAAATGAAATCCTTGATGGTGCTGATATTGTCTCCTTTTATTATAATATTGCATTGGCCATTGTGAAATTTGGGGGATTTCTTTATATTGAGGTGTAATGCATACTGAAGGCTACAGTCTTTGATCATCGTTAGGAAGTGCTTAAAGTTCTCCTCCACTACTGCTGTCATGTTTGTCTTCATACAGACTAGCTTCTCTGCTTACCTGCTCAGCACACCCATTAAGTATGGAGGAAGAATCCAGCCCCAAGGCACACCTTTCCCCATTTTAACCGCTCGGTAACACCGAGTTCTTGTGAAGAGCTCCCTTTTGCTCTACATCCACGTTCCAAATGAGTGCGATTCAGTGTTCTAGAATTCCCGTTCTACACAATGCTTTCCATAGTTTTATATGATCCATACAGTCAAATGCCTTTGCTAAATCAATTTTCAAAGGGTAACATTTAACCAAGGATAAATTCCAGAGGGAAAAGAGAGAGGGAGGAATGGAAACAAGAACCAGCGAGGATGACTGATGGTCCACAGAGACGATCGCGATGGATGGAATGGAACAAAACGTGAATGAATTGTTGAATGTAAAACTGATCGTCTGCTCTGCAAAACGTCAGCTAATTCACAGTAAAAACCTTTTTCAAGTAAATAAAATAAGCCACAGTAAAGATAATTCTGGTATTCCTTGCTTTCAACCAAGATCCATCTTGGTTGACATGAGCAATGATGTTCTTTATTCTACACCTTCTTCTTAATTTGACTTGAATTTCTGGCCTGTGCCTTTATCACCGTACTGTTGCAACTAGTTTAGAAATATCTTCATCAAAGATTTACCGACATATGAAATCAGTTGTATTGTTCCATAATATTCTGTATTCCATTAGGTCACCTTTCTTTGAGCTAGAGACTGAGCTGGTTCTATTTGGACAATTGGCAGGGAGCTTGCACGTGTCTTGTCATCAACAAATGAGCACCTGCAGTAGCGCATCTGTTTGTTTTAACACCTCATTGGATTGCATCATTTTCCAGAACCTTGCTTTGCACCAATAGTTTCAGTGAAGCTTAGAATTCTTCCTTGAAGACCTTTAGTTCTTGATTGTATGCTACCTCCTGAGATGGTTGAACACTGGCCAATTATTTTTGGTACAGTGACACTGTGTACACCCTCCATCTTCTTTTGATGCTTCCTTTGTTATTCAATAATTTGCACATATAATTCTTCAATGTTACAAATGTAGGCCTTCTGCTTTTCTAACCCCATGTTTGGGCACTTTACTATAATGCTTTCCTTTGTCTTTTGAACACCCTTTGCAATATTTTGTACATCTGTTTTATTTCACCATTTCTTTCAATCATTTTCACTTCTCTTCAGTCAGGAGCAAATTTCAGAGACTCTACTGACATCTATTTTAGTTTCTTGTTTCTCTCCTATCTTTTTTTTTTTTAATCATTATATTGGGGGCTCATGCAATTCTTATCACAATCCATCCATCCATCCATTGTGTCAAGCACTTTTTCTTTCCTATCTTTTCAATAACTTTTCCACCCTTCATGTACAATGTCCTTGGTATCTTCCAACAACTTGTCTGGTCTTTAATATTCAATGCATCAACCCTACTTTGATATGGTCATTAAGTTCAGGTGGGGTGTACTGAAGGTCATCCATTCATTCTCATGAACTTGTTGAAATTTCTTCAGCTTCAACTTGAACTTGCGTATGAGCAATTGATGGCATGTTCCATAATCAGCTACTGGCCTTTTTCTGACTGTGATATTGAGCTGCTTCATCATTTTTTCGTAGATGTACTTTGTTTGATTCATACATACATACATACGAATGTTGCACCCAGTAAGGGCTAGATGAAGAGTCAAAGTGTATGCCGTCAAGGGGGTGGGGGTGGTATTTAAAATGAAGATGACATTGGTCTCGAAAAAGTCTATAATTTGATCTTCAGAGTCATTTCTATCATCAAGGTGATATTTTCCAAATACTAAGCCTTTTTCTTTATAGCCAACTTTTGTTTTGTACTCACAAGTAATTATCAGTGCATCTTGATTTCATGTTCGATCTATTTCAGACTGCAGAAGCTGGTACCATTTTTCAATTTCTTCTCCTTTGCCTTAAGAGGCTGGTACATAAATTTCAATAATAGTCCCATGAACACCCTTCCTTGTAGTTGTATGGCTATTATCTTTTCACTGAGAACTTTGTAATTCAGGATAGGTCTTGAAATCTTATTTTTGAAAATGAATGTTTATTTATATCTAATTTGTGAATTCTTATATAGTAGACCTTATGGTTGTCCAATGAAAAATATTAATCACCCAAATTTTCAGCTCACTAATATTTGCAATATCAATCTATATAAGTTCTTTTTATTTTTTACAACTTTCAATTTTCCCAGATTCATATATTCTTTGTACCAATTTTAGTAGTTATTTCTTCTCATTTTGAGTAATGTCATATCAGCAGATAAAGGTTTCCAAACTTTATTTTATCTACCTCATCATTAAAGTTGACTCTGTGTGTAGAGGACAACCTTCCCCTTGTCATAATTTGGGTGTCTTCCAGCCTGAGAGACTCAAACTCTGGCATTATTTCAAACGTTGTCTTATGGCCATTCATAAGAGTTCACTGGACTTTGCTTTCCTTTACAAGTAGGCTCCCAGGTCTTTCTTTATGAACTTAGTCTAGAACAGCGGTTCCCAACCTGTGGGTCGTGACCCCTTGGGGGGTCGAATAACCCTTTCACAGGGGTTTCCCAGTTCATAACAGTCGCAAAATTACAGTGATGAAGTAGTAACGAAAATAATTTTATATTTTTGGGGGTCACCACACCATGAGGAACTGTATGAAAGGGTCGTGGCATTAGGAAGGGTGAGAACCACTGGTCTAAAAGCTTAGGAGATTCTGCCCACTATGGGTGCCACTGCTAAAGTTTGTCATAAAAGTGGAAGAACTCTCAGCATCACAGAAACACGTAAGACCACCAGGTAGAGCAGCTGGCAGCCTTCCTGGTCCATGGAGGCAGAAGCCATTGGAGCGTGTAGCCAAAAACCCAAAACGCATGTCTGCAAGTGTAACTGAGAAGAGGCATTATAGACAAAAGAGCCCAATCCTTACCATTTTGTAAACCGTTAGCTTCCCTAATAAACCCCAGTAAGCATGAGCACCAACTAAATTGGCTACATTTTTTTCACAAAGAACAATTACTGGACTTTTACTGACAACTATTACACTGTGTAAGTAATATAGCTTTCCAATATTCTATTTCAATTTCTTAAAGACTTTACAACTGAATCCCATAATTTATTCATACAATAAAACTCACTGCCATTAAGTTGATTCCAACTCACAGCTACATTAAAGAAAAGCGTAGAACTTCCTCTGTGAGATTCCTAGACTGTAATTCTTTTGAAAGTGGAAAGCACCATCTTTCTCCTGCAACATAGCAGCAATGCGGCTTTGAACTGTTGATTTTGTAGTTGGCATCCCAATCCTCACCACCAGGGATCCTCCATATAACCACACGAATGACTGATTTCGATGAGTGTTGTTGTTAGGGGTCCTTGAGTCGGTCTCTACTTACAGTGACCCTATGTAAGATGGAACGAAACACTGGCCGGTCCTGCATGATCCTCGCAGTTGTTCTTCCGGTTGAGCCATTCTTGTAGCCCTGGTGTCAGTCCATCGTTTTCACCAGCCCTCTACTTTACCGAGCATGATAGTCTTCTCTTTACATGACTATGATCCAAATAGATGCACCAAAGACTAATACCAAAGGTAAAAAATGTAAAGACTTTGACCAACTTCTGCAGGCTGAAATTGATCAAATAATCACAGATTACTGACTTCAGTATGAATTACAGTTCAAGGCAAATAGAAGCATATATCCTCACAACTGTGCCAATAAGTAGCATCACGATAAGCAAGGAAATGATTTATGTGGTCACAATTTCACTTTCCTTGAGTCCACAGTCAATGCCCACGGAAGCAGCAACCAGAAAATCCCCTGATGTGTTTCATGAGCAAGTCCACAGCAGAAGGCCACTTTAAAGTGGTAAAGAGGCCACTTCGAGGACTACGGGGTGTCTGATCCAAACCATGATATGTTTAGTCACCTTATATGCATGCAAAAACTGGGTGGTAAATAAGGATGACTGGGCAACTGGTGCATTTGAATTATGTTGTTGGTCAAAAATGTTGCTATACCATGCACTGCCAGAAGAATGCCTTTGTCTTGGAAGAAATACAACCAGAATGCTCCTTAGAAGCAAGGATGGCAAGGTTTTGCCTCAAATGCTCTGGAGCTGTTCTCAGAAGGGACCAACAGCACCTGGGGAACGACAGCATGGTTGGCAAAGTGGAGGGTCGGTGGAAAAGAGAAGACCGTCAGAGAGATGAATCGACAACAATGGTTCAAGCGACGCAACGCAGGGATGTTGAGTGGGTCTGTTTCAAGACCAGGTAGTGTCCTCCACCAACCAGTGTACTGTTCCTTCCATTTGAACATTTGAAACCAATGTTGTTTTCAGGGACTAAATTCCTTTTGCAGGAGCTGCATTAATTTCATGTCCCAGGCCCCCTTTGCCTCTACTTCTTTCTGCACTCTATCCAACATATACACAGACACACTCTTTAGGGGGGATATTCGATCTGTGCTTCAGATCTAGCTGAAAGTTCACTGCTTACTGGGAAGAACCACTAAGACACGGATGCCACAATGCCTGCTTGTACAACTCCGTTTACTGTTCCCCAGGCTGTACTAGTCCAGAGAGTTACTGTTTAATCATTTCCTGCGGAACATTATAGGAGTTTTGTAAGCTTGAGTGGAAATCTCGACTATACGGAAGAGGTCAGGATGTTGAATGTGCCCACATGCATCTCTTAGAGAGCAATTTTCTCTCAGTGCTGGATCCCAATCTTCTAATTGTGTCTCACTGATAGAAAGTATGCTTCTTCCTGAAATGTATTCCAAATGGATGTTTAAAAACTCACATCAGGCAAAAGACATAATGAACAGAAAATATTATCTGAGATTTCCGATGCCTTTGCCTTTTGATTTCCATTTACTTTGGTAATTGGAAGGTGGAACAGATGGCGACAATCTCATTGAATACAGTGTGCCCATTAAAATGGCCCATTCTGCCAAACAGTTCTTCACAAGCAAAGGATGTATTAGGAGGGACAGTGGCTTTAAAAACCACTTTCTAAGATAGACAATTTTGCATAGAGTAGAGTGGGCGGTTTATGGTTCTTAGATGTGACTGCTTTGTGGAATTTGAGGCACCCGCTGGAGCTCTGGTGCCTAGTGGTTAACAAGCTGGGTTGCTAACTTCAAGATCAGCAGTTTGAAACTACCATCCACTCCACAGTTGAAAGATGGGGCTTTCTACTCATGTAAAGACTGGTTAGGAGGATGTATATACAACTCATTAAAAGGCAATTTAACCATTGAAGAATATGATATATGAATACTATATCAGGAAAACTACTTATAACAAAGAAAAAGAAACCAAGCTTGACCAATGTGTACCATGGGCTAAGGGAAAATTGTTGTTTAGGGACATTGAGTTTATGTCTATGGTGGTAGAATAATTTGGAAAAGGTTATAAATAATGGTTGTGCAATACAAAGAGTATAATCAATAACACTGAATTGTACAGGTAGAAGTTGTGGAATGGGAGAATGTTTTGTTGTGTATATTTTTGCCACAATTCGAAAAAAGATTACATGAATGATACTGAGTACAAGAAAGAATTGAATATGGTGAAATTGTACAACTCTTTTAGATATGATTAAATTATTCAATTGTACAACATGTGAATGAAGTGCTAATAAAACTGTTAAAAAAATGAGTTATAGTCTCAGAAACTCACAGTACCTGCCCTATAGGGTCACTATGAGTTGACATTACTTGCTAGCACTGAGTTTTAATTCACAAAGGCAGAAATAGAGAAATAACAATGTGCAACTGAATTATTAGCACCAAGACCAGTTTGGAAAAATTACAAGAGGTGTTCTCAGTGAAGCTAACATCTCCCCAAATAGTGTCCTTCTTCTGTCCCTGCCCAAGTACCCAGAAGATCAATGTTTTAGGGGAGAGTAGAATGGTCCCATAGGATTCCGAGGGCTATAAATCTTTACAGAAGCCGACTGCCGTAATTATCTTCCACAATATGGCTGATGGGTTGAAGCAGCCAATTTCTGGTTGGCAGCTAAGTGCCTTAACCACTGTGATACTAGGGCTCATAAGACATGTATGGCTTCCTGTTTTCAAGGGTCAAGTGGAGCAATTTCAACTGCAAGCAGTAGCTGTACAAAACCAAACCAGAAATGACTTGTTTCTGAGTCGTGGGATCCCTTTCACGATCAAGCAACAGGTTGCTGGAAAAGTGTGGTTCTCTACATCTACAGTCAAATTGCAAAAAACAAAACAAAAAACCCTCTCCAATTATTAAAGCAAATGCACTGTCTTAAAATGAAATCAGTGGCATACCTAAACTGTTGCAGGCAAATGATATTCAGGTGTATGTAAACATTATGCCTTTGCATTTTCTGGTTTCCGAGAGTCTTCTAGAGACTTAAGTAAGGACTCTTGGATTCTGTTTGCAAATGTAGCCTTTGCTATCAATTTATATGTTTAAATTTGTAAGACAAGTAATCAAGAGGCTGTCTATTTCCTTCTGAATGTTTAGTACATAATTGGGAGAAGCAGAAAGACCAGAGATGTGGTGGCAGAATTCTGCCGGTCTGCATAATGGACATTGTCCTCTCCCAGAAGGAATAATATCTATGTAAAACAACAACAAACGTTCTACTCCCCATGAAATATCTGGTTGAATTTTATTTATCTTATCTGTCATTATTAAACATAAGATGTGATTCTCAGCAGCTTTTTCAGCCTATCTTTTTTTAATGGAATCATCTTTTGTTCCATTATACTGTATATCCCAGCTTATTATAAAATTCTTATTTTTAAATAAAACCAGGTGCAGATTCATTTAATTTTTATATTTTTTTCTATCATGAAAGTAATAAGTTGGTAAAATAAAATCCAGGTGACAGAGAGAGAAGACAAAATACAGAAGAGCTAGAACTGACAGCTCGGTCCCCACTAAAGTTGTGATATACTTTCTCATCCTGTTCTTCTATGCATACATTTTTAGAAAGATTTCGAAATCATTATAGAAATACAATTCTTTGTACTTTGCTTGTAATTAGTATGTGCATTAATTTTTGATTGTTGAAGAATAGCCCATTGATTATATGTATTTTTGAAAATGGGTTGTTTCTAAAGGTTTTGTTATGACAGATAACCTACTGATGGAAGCTCTTTTGTATAAGAGCTGTTTCTGTTACATTTCTAATTTATCTAGAAAAAAAAATCAAATTTAGACTATAATTTTCCAGAGTGACGCCATTTTACAATCTACTAGCAGTTTATGACAGCTATTATGGATATTATAAGGTTTTTAAATGTTTACTAATTTGATAAGCAAAAATAGTGTCTCATTTTAATTTGCATTTCTTTGATTACTAGTGAGGTTGGATATTTTCCATTTGTTTGTAATCTAATTTTATTTCCACTTTTGTAAATTGATCGTGCCTTTTGCATACTTATCTATCAGAGGCTTTCTATTCCTTCCTTTGTGAATGTCCTCTCCATAGTAGAAATGTACTGTCACAATTGATGTATTTGCTTTTCCTAATGTGTTGCCTTCCTGTTAATTTTAGTTATTTCTTCAGAGATAAAAGTTTAACTTCCCTGTGGATCAATATTAGTCTTCTCTTTTATCACTCATTCTGAGCTTGTAGGCTTAGAAAGTCCCTGCTGATGCTCCTGTTCAGAAGCTCAATCTTTTAAAAAAGTTATATTGAATCTTTTTCTCGAGTTAACTCTTTCATACATCCCAAATTTGTGTTTTAGGTGTATTGTGGGGACCAGGGTGCTGTGGTGAGGGAGTCGGTTATGCACTGAGGTGCTGAGAACAAGGCAGGCATTTCAAACCTGCCAGCTGCTCGGCAGGAGAAAGTGGAGGTTGTCTGCTCCCCTAAAGACTGAAGTCTCAGAAACACAAAGGGACTATTCTAGTCTCTCCCACAGGGTTGCTATTTGTCAGAAATGACTCAATGGCAGTAGTTTGCTTTGTGGCGCTAAACATAAATTAATTCTCCTTCTAGTGTTACCCAGTTACTTCTTCTTTGTCGGTGATTGAGAATACCTCCATAAAAGTTTTACACATACACACACATGTGCGTGTGCACGCATACACCATGAAAGTGTCTTGTTTCTGTTTTTATAGTATAGCTAGTTTGCTCTAGGATGGAGAGACACTGCCTTAACTTCATATATTGCTAAGGCTGAAACTCATGCTAGGCTATTTGATTTTCCAACCAGCTCTGCTCAATGGAATCTGCAGGAATGATATAAAAATTCTTCATTTACCATTGAGCCCTATATATTGGACTACTGACTATCATTGATCAACTCCCTACTCTTGGCCAAACTATATCTATTTCCAGCTATCTCCTTTCAATTTTTAAGTTTTTTTTTATGAGGTAGCAACGTTCCTTTGGAACAATCCCCTCAAATAAATGGTTCCATGATCAGAAGCACCAGGCATTGAATGCCGTCCTTAGAAAGAAACCCCAAACTAGTTACTTTCGCTATACCCATCAACATCCATATCTACTTAGACAAGACCAAAGTTTACTGGCACAACTTTACGTGGCTCTGATAATCCAAACTCTCGCCAGCTGACACTACATGCTGTTAGGTGACTAACCGCTCAGTTCCAACCCATGCAACCCAGGGTACAACAGACTTAAACACTGCCCAACCCTGCGCCATCCACACAGGTGTTCCTAGGCTGGAGCCCTTGCTGCAGCCATTGTATTGAAACATCTCATTGAAGGCCTTAATTTTTCTCACTGCCCTCCTACTATACCAAGCATCATGTCCCTATCTAGGGACTGGTCTCTCAAGACACGTCCAAAGTAGGTAAGATGAAGTCTCGTTATCCTTCCCCTAAGGATGGTTCTGGCGGTACTTCTTCCAAGACGCATGCATTTATTCTTCTGGAAGTTTATGGAACTTTCAATATTCTTCACCAGGACCACAATGAAAGGGCAACATGTCTTCTTTAGTCTTCCTTCTGCAATGTACAGCTCTCACACGCATAGGATGCAATTGAGAACACCATGGCTTGGGTCAGGTATATTTAGTCCTCAAAGTAGCCTCCTTGCTTTTCAGTAATGAGGTCTTGTGCAGCAGATTTACACAATGCAATACATCTTTCGATCTCTTGACAGCTGTTTCTATGCACATTGATTGTAGATCCAAGCAAGATAAAATCCTTGACTATTCCAATCGTGTCTCCATTTATCATGTTACCTATTGGTTCAGTTGGGAAATTTTTAATCTTCTTTACATTGAGTTGTAATCCATACTGAAGACTACAATTCTTGATCTTCATCAGCAAGTGCCTCAAATACTCCTCACTTTTAGCAAGCAATGTTTTATCATCTGCATATTTCAGGTTGTTAATAACCCGTCATCTAACCCTGATGCCACATTCTTCATATCATTTAGTTTCTCTGATGATGTGCTAAGCATACAGATTTAACAATTATGATGAGAAGATAGCATCCTGATGCACACCTTTCCTGATTTGGAACCAAGCAGCATCACCTTATTCTGTTTGCACAGCTGCCTTTTGATCCACGTACATGTTCTGCAAGAACACAATGAGTGTTCTGGAATCCCCATTCTTCCACGTTGTTTGTTATGATCCACACAGTTGAACGCCTTGGCATAGTTAACAAAACAGAAATAAGCATCTGTCTGGTATTCTCTGCTTTCAGCCATGCTCCATCTGACACCAGCAAACAATCCCTTGTTCCACATCCTCTTCTGAATTGAGCCTGGACCTCTTACAGTTCTCTGTCCATTTATTGCTGCAACTATTATTGAATGATCTTCACAAAACATTAATTATCTGTGATATTAACAAATGACAAATGTAACAAGTGATACTACATATGCAACCAAAAACTCACTACAGTCTCATCATTTCTGACACAAATCAACCCTACAGGACAGAGTACTTTTCCATTGAGCTTCTGAGACGTTAAGCCTTTCCAGGAGCAGGCAGCCTCCTTTCTCTACCTCCGGGCTGCTCGTGGGTTTGTTTAGCCATCCTTTAGGACAGCAGCTCAATGTTTAGCCCACTACACCGCCAAGAATTCTACATGTATTATAAAGATGGGCTACATCTAACACTGGTACAACAAATTACCATAAATGTGCTGACTTAAAACAAAACTAACTTCCTCTCTGAGTTCTGGAAAGTAGAAATTCAAAATGAGCTTCAGTGAGCTAAACTGTTACATAAAATGCATTGCATGTTGGACCTAAAGAAACTTGCTGAATTAAGGATATGTGATTTAATCGTTTTGTTGTTGTTATGAAAAGCCTTTTATTTATCATTGACATCTGCTTACAAGCATTTTAATATGTGCCGTTGATGTCATCATTTCTTATTACTGAAAATGTTGAAAGTACTGATAGTTTTTTCCCCCCCTTTTTTTAACTTTTGATTGTAAATTAGGTGAAAGGTTGCAGAGCAGGTTATCAGGGGGTTGTTTGTTTGGTCTTTAATACTTTTATTGGGGGCTCTTACATCTCTTATCACAATCCTTACATTCCTCCAGTGTGTCAAGCACATTTGCACATATGCCGCCATCATCATTTTCAAAGCATTCTCTTCCCCTTTGAGCCCCATACCAACTCCCCGTTTCTTCCCTCTCCCTACCTGCCCCACCACCCTCCCTCACGAACCCTTGATAAGTTATAGATTATTTTTTCCATATCTTACATCGTCCTACGTCACCCCTCACCCACATTTGTGTTATTCGTCCCCCTGGGAGGGTGTTCTAAGTTGATCCTGTGATCGATTCCCCCTTTCTCCCCCCACCGCCTCCCCTAAACCTCCTGGTATCTCTACATTCCTTGTTGGCCCTGAGGGTTTACCTAGCCTGGATTCCCTGTGTTTCGGGCTCTCTATCTGTAACAGTGTGCATGCTCTGGTCTAATCTGATTTGTCTAATTTACAAATCAGATTAGACCACAGCATGTTATTAATCTTTCTTTTTTTCTCTTCCTTCAAAGAAATAAAGCAAAGCAAAGCACAGATCATGGTCTTGGTTTGTTTGTTTCTTGTTTGAAAATTCCCCTGGAAGTTTCTTTGGAAATGATGCAGAGGAGAGAGACACATGTGAGCACTGGCTTAATCTATCAGAACAAGTTTTGGGTTGCTTGTTTGGGTTTTTGGGGTGACTATCAGATCCAAAGACTTCAAATTTTACAGTTGCAAATTTACTCTCCCCAATCCCACAAATTGTATCTGTCGTTGTGTAACAGTGTTGTATAACGATGCAGACCAAAACTTTGAGATTCAAACAGACTTCCATGTAGCTCACCATGCCATCTGCATAGGGCTTAGTTTGTGGCTCTTCTGCGGGTTTCCATGGGATTCGTTCACCAAAGCCAAGTGACAGGCAACTGAGTATATCCACTTATGAAAATAGGTTATTAATCAAGTGATCGTAGGGATAAATAGGCCATATGTTTCTGGTTGTCTGTCAGGCTAGTCCATGTTTGGTCACAGGGTGAGAATAGCAGTTTTCTAAAGAAAGCAAGAGGGACAAAGCCCCAGCGCCCAAGCACTTTTCAAACCACAGTGTATTTCATATTAAGCTTATCCCATTGGCCAAAGTAACTCACATCCCAAGCCCAGTGTCAGTAGAGGAATGGACTCACTAAGAATATGGATATAGGGAAGTATGAACACACCTGAAGTCAATCATGTAACTATTGGAGAGAATACAAAGGTCAAACAACAGAAGTTGACTACCGCTAGCAGATCCCACTAAATCATTACCTTCAAATCACTGGATTTTGCAATGATTCTCAATAGTTCCTCTATGTTGTTATGTCACCAACTTGGCACACCGGTTCATTTGTTACATTCTTCTTTTGAGAATTTAAGTTTATATTAGAACTATATAAAATATTTGCATTGTTCCAATTTCCCATCTACATAGCAAAACACATTGGGAGTGATGTAACTCATTTCTGCCTGCTTCATGCCTGCCTTTATTCAGTCCCTCATCACGCTGAACTGTGATCCTGAAGCATATTCTATTTCTTCCCTTATCTTCTGAGTGCCTCAAGGACAGAAAAGCATGTCCTCTCCGCCCCCCCCCCCCTTCTTTCCGCCTCTAGATATTCTGTTCGCTCGTCAGTTCAGAAAATGTTTCCTGAGTGCCTGCAGTGTCGTCGGCCTGGGGACATGATTATAAAGAAGACTGACATGGTTTCTGCATTAACAATTCTCAGCTCTCACAGGAAAGGCAGGCCTTTAAAGGATAATTGTGGTAAATATTTCAGAAACGGGGGAAAATTGCTCCGTAAGTGCTTATTCAAATTAATGTTGTTTTGCTGCCGAAGTTATGTCTAGATCACTCTCATTATTTTACTTCTATAAGGTTAAAAATGACTTGAAATAAGACTTAAAAGTTACCAGTCTTGCTAGATTTGTGTGCAAAAGTTCCTAATTTTCTTTGCCTCCTATTGACCCGACAATCTGCCGTTGCCCAAAGTCGTTGTCATGAGAAGCAGAACTCGTCTGGGGACACGAGAGCTTCCCATGTGACACTTTCGGTGGTGTCACTGTACAAGTCAATCACAGGCAAGCTGCAACAAGAATGTCAGATTAGACAGGGACATGGGGCACGGGTAATCAACATGGAAATTAGCCACAAGAAGCAGCACAGCTCAACAGATTAAGTCTGTGTGTTTCTTACAGCAGAAGTGCAGGTCTCTCCAGTCACAAAAGTTAATCGAGAGCAGGAGCCAAGCAGGGCTCTTCAATTATTCACGGACACACATCAGTAACAAGCAATTATTTCATTGGTTATAGGGGTTCAGTTGCCATTGAACATGGAACCAGCTGTCTTTACGGGAACCTAGACAACCTCCAGAGGGAGATAGCATCAATGTCTAATTACCAGCCTTAGCAACCAATCTACATATCCTGACAGTGTATTCCAGCATTTCTCAACCCTAGCTGCCTATTACAATCACCCGAGATTCATTTTTTTTCTTTTTTTAAGTAAAATCATCAGTCCTACCCCTTAGAGATTTTGACTTAATTCATTTAGGGTAGCGTCTGGGCACCCTCCTTTTCAAAGTTCTTCATGAAAATTTCCAATGGGAACCCAGCCACTAATGGGATGGCAATTTGAGATTACCTTTAGATAAAAGCAGAAGGTGAATGTAATGAACCTACTTGTCATTTGTATTCTAATGACAGTTAATGCAAACTCTCACTCGTGTTTATTGTAAGAGTTAGGGTCCATAAATACATAAATAAGACCTCTATTGGAAGTTCCAACCCACTTACTGCGCCACCGGAGAAAGATGGGGCTCTCTGCTCCCTGAAAGATTTACGATCTGATACCCTGAAGAGTAGTTCTACACTTTCCTATAGTGTCTCCATGAGTAGAATGGATTCAATGGCGGTGGGTTAAGCTAGCAATCGTGTAGCTCTAATGGCAAAGTGGTTAACGCACTTAGGTGCCTAGGAGTCAAAACGGGCTTGACAGCAATGGATTTGTGTGTGTTTGTCTAGTTACTTCTGCTAATACAGTGTTCATACAGGCTTTGAACAGATGCTTTTCACTTTGACCTCCTGCAGAAAATTTGTGCTTCCATTCCAAATATACTGCATCATAATCTGCACATTTACAGTATTTATAAGGATCACCTCTGGATCATATTAAAATATTGGTTCTGAGACTGTAGAGATAGTCCACAGTTTATGGAAAAAATGTGTTCCTAAGGGTGCCCTCAAGTTATTTTTGTATAGAAGTCAGAAGTGCATATAGTTCTTACTTACACATAATTTAATGCAAGAAAAATCTTAAAACCTTTTCAACGATTTGAAAATCACATGTGCAGAAAGTGGCAGTCATTGTAATGAAGAACTTGTTACAAATAGGGGTTATTTCAAGCATTTCAGATTGAGGGGAAATTTATGTATTATTAAAAGGCAAGTATGGGTTGTCCTTAAATCCAAGCTTTTAACCCAGAGATTGCTTGTCCATGAAGGGGATTCAAATGATTTGGGAGTTGGAGGGTGGGAATCTGTTATCTTTTAATTCAATGTTTCCTTGAGTGTAAAGGCCCCTCATATCTGGAGTGGAAACTCCACTTCCCAGTGAGCGAGGCAGAGTGGGGGTGTGAAATGGAATGACCATGATGCTGTTGTAGTTGTCAGGTGTCACCAATTGAGTTCCAACTCATAGCAACCCTGAGTCCCACCAGAGGAAGCAATGCCCATTACTAGACCTTCCCACCAGAGGAAGCAATGCCCATTACTTGTTCTCCTGAGCGGGCCCATTATTGAAGCCACTGTGCCTTTCTCAAGAAGGCCTTCCTCTCTTTCACTGACCATCTATTCTACCACGCGGTCCTTTGTTCAGCACAGTCCTTCTGGAGACACAGTTCCTAAGTAGGGGAGACAGCGTCTCACCATTCTCACTCCTCAGGAACCTCCTGGCCGAACTTCTTTTGAGACAGATCTGTCCGTTCTTCTGGCAGTCTTCGGTACTTTCATTGTTCTTCATAGAGTTCTGCTGCTCCAATTAATTGCTCAGCCTACAAAATGAATTCATATAGGGAAGAGATACAATCCTGACACCTTCCTTGGCTGATGTTAAACCATGCAGTACCCCTTGTTCTGTTCTAGCAGCTGCTTCTTGGCCCCCGTACACGTTCCTCATGAGCACAATAACGTGTTCTGGAATTCCCATTGTTTACAAAGTTATCTATAGTTTGTTATGATCTACACAATGGAGTTCATTTTGCATTATCGATAAAACACAAATAGATGTATTTCTGGGATTCTCCGCTCTCAACTATGGTCCGTCTGACATCAGTAACATTATTTTTTGTTGCATGCCCTCTTTAGATTCCAACTTGAGTTTCTGGTAACTCGTAGTTGATATACAGCTGCAAAAAAAAAAATTAAAATTATCTTCAGCCAAATTTAAATTGTATGTGATATTGCTGGATAAATTCCCCATTCTGTTGAGTAATCTTTATTTGTAATGGCCATAAATATGAATCTCTTTCAGTTTGTTAGGTGCCCTGGTGGTGTAGTGCTTAGGTGTTGAGCTGCTAACTGCAAGGTCAGCAGTTCAAAACCCCAGTGGCTCCTTGGAAGAAAGACAGGCCTGTCTACTCCCATAGTTAGTTACAGTCTCAGAAACTCCCAAAGCAGCTTCTACCCTCTCCTATAGGGTTGCTATGAGTTGGCACTGACTAGATGGGCAATGAGTTTGGTGTGGATTTTCCAGTTGGTTGGCCAAGTAGTAATTTTCCAAATTTCTTGACCTACACTAGTGAGCGCATCCAGAGCTAAATTAATTTGTGGAAATAATTCAATTGGCAGTTCAGCAATTCCTAGAGCATGTGCAGCTTGGGCTTCTTCCTTCAATACCATTGGTTACTGACCATATGCCACATCTCAAAATAGTTTAATTGTGATGAATTCTTGGACAGTGACTTTGTGTATTCATCTTCTTTTGATGCTACTTGCATCTTTAAATACTTTGCTTAGAGAATCCTCCAATATTGCAAAGAAATTCCTGAAATTTTCTTCAGTTCTGTCAACTTGAGATGTTCTAAACATACACTTCATGTAAAAAAATCATTTTATTGGGAGTTCTTACAGATGTTATAACAATTCATAATTCAATTAGACTAAGCATAATTGTACAATTACTGCCACCATCATTTTCAGAACATCTTCTTTCGTCTTGAACGCTTTGATCTCAGCTCCCCTTTCTCCCCACTCTTCCCTCCCCATCCCCAAGGAACCCTTATTCTTATATTATAAATAGTTTGGGGTGTTTTGTGTTATTGCCATACCTTAAACCATCCATAGCTCTGTTCCCCTACAATTCTGTCATTTGCCTCCCTCGAGTGGGGGTCTTATACAGTCATCTTTCTTTTGGCTCCCCTCCCACCCCCTAATTCCAGACGTTTGCACATTTCATTATAATACTTTACCTTGTATTTTTCAGTTGTCCTTTGACATTTTCTGCTCAGCACTTTTACTTGATCATTTCATGTGCTTGCTTTAGCTACTCTGTATTCAAGAGTAAGTTTTAGCAACTCTTCAGACATTTATTTTGTTCTGTCCCACCCCCACCCCACCCCCACCCCCCGGTGATTAAGCTAACCTATGTTCTCTTCATGTTTGATGTCCTTTATGTCATCATATTAGTCATCTGGTCTTGGGTCAGTATTGTTCAATGAGTTAAATCTATTCTTGAAAAAGTCTCTAAATTTATATAGGATGCACTCAAGGTAGTTTTTTTTTTTTTGGCTATCCTAGACCTGTTTTATTTTTCTGCATCTTCAACAGGATCTTGCCTATGAGCAACTGATGGTCTGCTCCATTGTGGGCCCCTGGCCTCATTGTGGCAGGCGATATTGAGCTTTTCCAGTGTCTGTTTCCACAGAAGTAATCAATTGTATTCCTGTGTTTTCCATCTAAGAATGTTGATATGTGTAGTTGCAATTTATACTGTCAAAAAATGGTATTTACAATAAAGAAGCCATGGTCTTGCACATTCTATCATGCAATCTCCAGCATCATTTCTATCACCAAAGCCATAGTTACGATTTGTGCTCCTTCTTCTGTGTTTCCAACTCTCATATTCCAATCATTAGTGTAATCACAGGCCAATAACAAAAACTTTTCTCTTCTGGATTTCTTGGTTTTTAGGTCTGTTCCTGGGGTTCTTTGGGGCTCTGATTCAGAACATTGTGTTGGATAGAATTTATAAGCTCTGGTTCCTTAGATATGCTGTTCCACTATATTTTCAGCTATTAAATTATACTAATTTATTAGTTTATCCTCCCAATGTAAATATGAAAGGAATTCAGACCCACAAGTTGCAAAGTAAGACAAAAAAGGTAAGACATATTTGAAAAAATTTAGTATGAAGGGACTTCCAAGGATTGCAGTACATACATGGACCCATGGTAGGTACTGGTTATGGATTGAGCTGTCAATCATAAGGTGAGTGGTTTGAATTCACCAGCCCCTCTGCAGCATGTAAAACATCCAAAGGGGCACTTTTTCTCTGTCCTATATGGTTACTATGAATTAGAATGAATGAGATGGCAGTGTTTTTATTTCATTTGTTTGTTTTGTTTTTCATGGGAGCCTCTGCAATATATATAAAGTCTCTACTTTAAGCTGGGTTCTTCAAAGCCAGGACCCAGCTTGAGAAGAGTGGAAAATAAAAGAGAAAAGGCACATATATGGAAGATGGGGGAGTACTTCAGAGTGTCGAAAATATAAGACGTCAAAACAATTTTCATAAATATTTTGAAGCTCTAAATGTTTATTCCTCAAAATATACAACAAACATTTTATTTGTTCCTCAAAATACAACAACAAACATTTCAGAACACACTTTAATATATAGAAGTCAATGGATAATTCATGTTAAATGTTTCAGAGGTGAAATTGATGATAAACTTTTTTATAAGAATAATTCTAACTTTTTTTAAGGGTTTCTGTGTGCAGGTGGAGAAATTGTGTCATCTTATTGCAAGATTGGACCATTTTAATTTTAATTAAAGTAAGTTCTAACAGATCCATTTTGGTTTTCAGAACTTCCGAATCTCTATTTATTGTACCAAATGCACTACGAGTCCGTCAGTAGTGACTCACTGCCACCCAGTAGGACAGGGAGGGACGTCTGTGCGTTTCTGAGGCTGTATATCTTTCTGGGAGCAGAAAAGCTCATCTTTCTCATGCAGAACAGCTGGTGCGCTGGAATAGCTGGCCTTGTGGTTAGCAGTCAAACACATAGCCCTTTACGCCCTCAGAACTCCTTATGGATTAAACGGTGACTCTTATTTCTGGCCTTCTTTTTTTTTTTTTTTAACCTTTTATTAGGGGCTCATACAACTGTTATCGCAATCCATACACACATCAATTGTGTACAGCGCATTTGTACATCATTCTCAAAACATTTTCTCTCCACTTAAACGCCCAACATTAGGTCCTCATTTTTCCCCTCCCTCCCCGCTCCCCCTTCCCTCATGAGCCCTTGATAGTTTATAAATTGGTATTTTGTCATATCTTGCCCTGTCCGACGTCTCCCTTCACCCACTTCTCGGCTGTCTGTCCCCAGGGAGGAGGTCACATATAGTTCCTTGCAGTCGGCTCCCCCTTCCCTACTTATTCTCCCTTTACCCTCCCTGTTTCACCACCCACACCACTGGTTCTGCAGGGCTCATCCACCCTGGATTCCCTGTATTTTCAGCTCCTATCTGTACCAGTATACATCCTCTGGTCTAGCCAGACCTGCAAGGTCGAATTCGAGTCATGGTAGTGGGAGCGGGGAGGAAACATTTAGGAACTAGAGGAAAGTTGTATTTCTCATCATTGTTACATCGCACCCTGACTGGCTCGTCTCCTGCCGGAGACCCCTCTGCAAGGGGATCTCCAGTGGCCTACTAATGGGCTTTGGGTCTCCACTCCGCACTCCCCCCATCATTCACTATGGTAAGATTTTTTGTTCTGATGATGCCTTATACCTGATCCCTTCGACACCTCGTGGTTGCATAGGCTGGTGTGCTTCTTCCATGTGGGCTTTGTTGCTTCTGAGCTAGATGGCCGCTTGTTTACCTTCAAGCTTTTAAGACCCCAGATGCTATATTTATATGAGGATGGGGAAATAGATCTATGAGCCTACATTTATAGGTTTAGTATTAAGGTAGCAGAAGGACATTGGGCCTCTACTCAAGTACTCCCTCAACACAAGAATACTTTCTTCTAGTAAATTGGCATTCTATGATGCTCAGCTTCCTGACACAACCACTGAAGACAAAGCAGGTGAATAAGCAAATATGGTGAAGATAGCTGATGGTGCCCGGCTATCAAAAGATATAGCGTCTGGCCTTCTTTTTTGAACTGCCTGCTACTCAGTTTCTAATAAAGATGAAGTGATGCTTGGGGAAAATTCCAAGTTCATATAATTTTCACTCTTCCCTATAGCTCTGAATAAAAAGATACCATGTGAAGTATACAACACAGACTAAATAAAGCCACGTGCACATCCTCTATCTCAAGCTAGCTAACACTACATTGAAATATTCTGATTTTTATTTTAATGGGCAGTCAGGGTGAAGTGTGGTATCCGGCATGTATTCTATATCTCAAAAACTAGGGCTGGTAGGGGGAAATTGGTTCTTTTTTTTTTTTAATCAGCAGGTGAAAAACACTCAGAAACAAGTCTTTGAGGCATCAAAATGGGGGCTGGCCAGTGGTATCCATGCATCTTGCTTGTTATGTTTGATCGGTTAAAGACTAACAAGTGTGTGAGATTCTTTAAGTTCCTCATAACTGGCCTTAGGGTTTGGTGCAAAACTGTGTGTAGTCGCATATTAGCTGGTCTTCCGTATATAAATGTTATCCTATCACAGACAACAGTACCTATGGGCGGGGTTGCCAACTGCAAGGAGGACAGCTTGAAACAACTAGCTACAGGGCTTTCTAGTTTTCCCCATAAGTGCAAACAGTCTCCCAGAGCACAGAGGCAGTCCTGTACAGGTCCCTGTGGGTCAAAGTCCACTCGAACGCAGTGGGTGTTTTTAATTGATCACCAACTGCATTGGAGTTGAAGATAGATCTAATAATACTCTTTAACAGAAGACTAGAAGTCTAAATTTAGATGGTTGACGTTACAGGAAGGCTCTGTCTGATGGCTTCTGGGAAAATCCTTACCCGGCATGCGTCAGTACTTCTGTGATTTTCAGCTGTTATTTTCTCCTGTCTGGACTGGTTATTGTTACATTCTATCCCGCTTTACTTCAGAAGTTCTAAGATGTAGGGCACTTTCTCGTCTGATCTAGCCTCATAAACATCACAAAAGCATATTGCAGAAGAAGACTACATTCCCAAGTGCCGAATTTAAGATGACAACATGGATTTTCAAGGGAAAGGACTAAGCCCGGGGCACTCAGTGGTGAGTACCCACCACTGTTTGGTGCCTGGACGTCCGCGGTTTCTTGCCTATTTCACACCTTTCCTTTACAAATCCCCCTTTAGTGTTGAAGCGTGCTATTTGGAACTAATTAGTAAATAAAAACTGCTACTAGCAAGTGGGGCAGAAGCTGGACCTCTGGCTCAAGTCTTCCTGAACAATTCAGAAAGAATCAACAACAAAGGTTCCCTCCATCACTCCCTTCCCCTGGGAACCTTTGTTTCAAATTCCACCAAGAAAAAAGATACTCAATTAAAATGGCCTTTCACCGATCACCTTGATCATTTCCAAGAAACTTAATTCTGTGGAACAGGCTTTAGATGTTCTCCCTAAAGTCTATCCATCTTGGCTTGAGACACAGTCTTTTGAGACTGCCCTTGGGCAATGAAGGCTGGAATATACTGAGAAAGCCTCCCAGCAGAGGTGACAGATGGGCCCTGCCAGTTCTTGGACTCTGCTCAGCAAAGCTGCATCATTCACACGTTCGTAACCCACAGATCCGCGTGCCAGGAGAGATTGTGCAAACAGGAAAAAATGTGATAACAGAGAAAATATGTTCAAATTGCTAAAATTAACTCACTCATTTTCTTAAACCATGTGTATCCATATTAAGAAGTTTTAACATTTACAGCATAAGGTCATAAAAATCCAACCATTGGGATGAGGGATAAAGAATATTTGTCCCCTCATGCATTAAATAGCTTCATGATTAAATAACTTCACGAAATCAACTTACATACCATCCTTAATTTATCCTTTGTAGTCACTGAAAGCCATGTTTAGTGCACTTAAGCTAATTCCCTTGGTAAATTCAAGGTCCCTGCTCAGGTTATGGGGAATATTGATTTCTTTATTGACAGCATGGTGCAGAAGAAGTTCTTCCATAGACACTGCCTGAACACTTTAGAAATAGCCTCACTTTGACATCAGGGCTGGGGTGCTGAGTCTCATTAAGATACTCAGGAATTATTCTGGCAGTTCAGGATCACGGTGAGATTTCAAGCATCATGAGGATGGACCCTGCTGTGCTACCAGCAAGCGGGACCAACTCAGCTCTTCGCAGAAAGCCTTTTGTCAAATTGAAAGTACAAGAGAAGAGCTCTGGCTTTCAGAGCAGAAGTTCAAATAGGGTTGGAAGTCAAAGAAAGAAGCTCATTATAAAAATCTACACCCCTGGGTGATGCTTTTTGTACACAATCCACCACTGCATACACTATTTAATTAAATGTGTGGTCTCACCCGTAGCTATTTTTTTATACAAAATTAAAACTGCAGTAGGAAAGTAACAATCCTGGCATTAATTTAGAGACCCATTCAGGGAACTCTGTGTTGTATAATGCCAAGTGTTAGTTTAAAGAGGTGGCCTCGAGGGGCTGTGTCATATGGGCAAACGGATAGGCAGATCAGGGTTCAGAAAGTGGGACAAAGATTGGACTAGTAGCAAGTGTGATACAGAAAATTATAAAGGTCTCCATCCCCAGGTTAAGAAGAGAGTCCCTGAAGAGAAATGCGACTTCACAGACAGGTAAACATGATGCCCAGAGGCCTAACCCATTGCAGATAATAAATGAGAGATTGTTCCCTCCTGGGCATTTTCTCTGCCAACTTTGGGATGTTATACATACAAAAATACATATAAAGCTTATCAAACTAGTGCAGAGAGAGTATGCATTTGGGGGAAAAAACAACAAGGAGGAGGCTTCAATAGTTTACTGACAAAATTTCATTTTCTTTTAATTCCATGTTTCCATGAATTTTCTGAAGTCCATGTAATGTGCAAGATGTTAGCATAAAAATCAGGTGCTCGTGCTACATACCAACCTAGGACACTAAAATGATCCCATAACTCAGATTGCTCTAATAATTTACTTTTTTATTTCAACTACAGCAGATATTATGTGAAGTGCTGGTGGCCCTCTAGTGAAACACTTGCCTGATAATGGATAGATCGGTGGTTCGAGTCCACTAACTGTTCCACAGGAGGAGAGATCTATAGACCTGCTCATGGAAAGATGGCAGCCTAACAGGCTCAGATAGGGCAGTTCCACTCTGTCGTTCGGGGTTGTTCGGGGTCAGAATTGCAGGACAGTCACAACAATAATATAGAAAAATCACTTGAAGCTGAAGTCCGCATTCACTTTGCTTCTTTTTGTAATAATACCTATTACAATTCCTTTCCCATCATAGACATTTATTAGATAATCATTGAGGAGTTGAGAAAAAGAGACATCAAAGGAAGGAACAGAAGGAGGCCTAAAACCTTTCCTCTAGTTCTTAAATGCTTCCCCCTCCCACTATCATGATCCCAATTCTACCTTACAAATCTGGCTAGACCAGAGGATGTACACTGGTACAGATAGCAACTGGAAACACAGGGAATCCAGGATAGAGGACTCCTTCAGGACCAGTGGTGAGAGGGGCGATGCCTGGAGAGTGGAGGGAAAGTGGGGTGGAAAGGGGGAACTGACTACAAGAATCTACATATAGCCTTCTCCCTGGGGGATGGACAGCAGAGAAAGGGCGGGTAGAGTCGTGAGACAATATAACATGACAAAATAATAATAATTTATGAATGATGAAGGGTTCATGAGGGAGAGGGGTGAGGGAAGGGAGGGGGAAAATGAGCAGCCAATATTAAGGGCTCAAGTAGAAAGCAAATGTCTTAAGAATGATGATGGCAACAAATATGTGCTTGACACGATGGATGGATGGATGGATTCTGAGAGGAAATGTACGAGCCCCAATAGAATGATTTTTTTTAAAAAGGAGGCCTAAACAAGAAAGAAGATAGAGAGTGCGTCCAGGTTGCCTGTGCTGTCAGCTGCCGAAACTTCCGAAATCAATCGATTTTCACGAGGCAAACAAAATGAAAAATGTTAACAAGGAAAATAGTAAATAAATAATAAGTAGGCAAAATGGTCTTTTTAAAAAACATTTTAATAAAGACAATAGAATTACCATAGCTTAAAGAAGATTTAATTGTCTTCTTAAAACCTCAATGAAACCAGTGAGAAAATTATCAGATCGTTCAATACCAGGACTGAAATAAAATCTACACTAAAACAGAAACACGAAATACAAAAATATTACAAATATCTAAGATGTATACAATTTTAAAGACACTTTTCAAAGATGAACACACGTCACCAATTGGGAAACAATATTTAAAAACAGATGTTCCACAAAGGACTTGTATCCAGAATGCATATAATTTTTGAAATCCGGTAACATAAAAATAATATTAAAAATAATCCAAATTAAGAAGTGACAAATGTTTGAAAAACCATTAAATTACTTGCACACACGGCCAGTGTTGTTTTCAGGTGTCACTAGTCAGTCCAGCATGTAGTGACCCTGTGTACCAGAAAATCAAGCCCTCCCTCGTCCTGCACCAGCCACACAAGCGCTGTTATATCTGCGCCTGTCACTGCAGTCATTATGTCAGTTCAATCTCACTGACCTCTATTTTGGTAACTAGGATGTCACCGGGAAACTTTACATTTTTGTCTATGTCTAATCTACATGTCATGCCAATTGAAATATAATCCTGAAGGTGGTAGCCAAGCATGGACATTGCTTTAACCTTCAGGTGATTCCAAGCAGCAGTAAAATTAGGAAGCCTTTCCTGATCTTAAATGAGTTGAAGTTTCTCCAGAAATAATAACTCTTCAACCTATTAATTCTTCTTGAATTGGAAAAAGTCTCCTTCTTCCACCTGAGAGGCATAGTCTGTACATAGCGTGCACTTGGTACATCCGTAAAACAGACCTGGACCCACTTGCAAGCCACTGCCTTTGCGCCTCGGTTTCCATGGTTTCTCAGAATAGTGTCCTTTACGATGCCCTCCAAAACTAAAACCTGTGTGACACTTCCTCCTGTTTGATGTCTCCTTTCTCCTATCTAAAGCGATTCACTGTGGTTGGTGTTCCTGTTAATCTCTGTCTTTGCCCTCATTTCTCAGTGCCTGGCACTCATCGCTAATTGGGGAAGTCATCTTCTCCAGGCTCTGATGCTGTGATTTAATCATCTGCGGAGTGAGGGCCTTTGGACTTAAAACTGGAGGACTCTGCTCTCTTCTTGCTCTACATTGCTGTGAGCCCTTGAAACCTGCACGTGCTCCCAGGAAAAGCAGCCAGTGCGATCCCCACCTTGTCACAACAAACCAGTTTGCAACCGATTATTGATTTTTGATTTTTGAGGCTTCAGAGGTAGCACATGTATTTTCCCTTTCCTGAGAAGGAGATAGTAATTGTGGTAATATCTAATACACACCAACACACACTATACATCACACTGCATATAGTATACTCACAGTTATCATTATAAATTGTACACTCACACATATACGTGATATCAAAACATTTTTACATTGTCATCTCATTTTACTCATCATGATAAACAGCCAAGGCAGACAGGCAGTACTACTGCCATCTTACAAAAAATAAACTGATGCTCAGACGGGTCAAGCCTTTGCCTAAAGCCTCATATGATGAACATGAAAGGTCTCTGCCTTGAATCCATTCCATGTGGGTCTTCCTGAATTTGTAATACTGCAGCTAAACCGAAGCACCAAACCTCGTGGAGCCCTGCTGGAGCAGTGCGTTAAGCACTGGGCTGCCGACCTCATGGCCAGCAGTTGGAAGCCACCAGCAGTTCCTTGGGAGAAAGATGGCATTTTCTACTTCCACAAACAGTGACAGTCTGGGAAATCCACACGAGCAGTTCTACTCTGTCCTATAGGGCCACTATGCGTCAGAACCAGCTGGATAGCAGTAATCTTTATTATTTATTATTATCATTATTTACCAGCGTGGAGTGTCTTCCAACTCATACGCACCTTAGAGAGTGTTTCCAAAGCTGTACATCTTTATAGGATGGGACAAGTTCATTTTTTCCCCCTGTGGATCAGCTGGTGGCTTTGAACATCTGACCTTGCAATGAGTAGCCCAAAGCTTACCCAACAGTGCTCCCAGGGCTCCTAAGTTCTGTGCCTACGTTTCACATTTATGACAAGAGTGAAAAAGTCTACAGGGCTTAACACAATTTAAGTACTCTTGGATTGTGAGGGGGATAGTGCTCCCTCCTGAAATCCAAATTCTTTTTTTTTTAATCATTTTATTAGGGGCTCACACAACTCTTATCACAATCCATACATACATCAATTGTGTAAAGCGCATTTGTACATTCATTGCCCTCGTCATTCTCAAAACATTTCCTCTCCACTTAAGCCCCCGGCGTTAGGTCCTCATTTTTCCCCTCCCTCCCCGCCCCCCCTCCCTCATGAGCCCTTGATAATTTATAAATTGTTATTTTGTCATATCTTGCCCTGTCCAACGTCTCCCTTCACCCACTTTTCAGTTGCCCGTCCCCAGGGAAGAGGTCACATATAGCTCCTTGTAATCGGTTCCCTCTTTCCTACCCACTCTCCCTCTACCCTCCCAGTATCGCCACTCACACCACTGGCCTGTATGGATCATCCTCCCTGGATTCCCTGTATTTCCAGTTCCTATCTGTACCAGTGTACATCCTCTGGTCTAGCCAGACTTGCAAGGTAGAATTCCACATTCTTAATCCCTCCCATCTTGCCCTTCTCCAGACTTGGGTGATTAAAATGAAAACAGCAAAGAAGGCCAAATCCCGGCCTATGTCCTTTACTTTACAAGCATGCTCCCAGGCCTCCTGGAATCCGGGGGGCCTGCAGGCTGGTGGTGGAATTGCAGCTTCACGTTGTGAGTCTGCAGCAAGGTGGTCTGGTGGGGGCAGTGGGCCACAGACCAGACAAGTGGCAGTTACTTCGCCATGGAACTGGGGATCTACTGTTTGCATGCTTGTGACAATGATGCCAACAGGAAATGGTCACACACCGATGAGTGTTTCCATGGGCATCAAGAACCCCATGGGTCAAATTGGTCAGGCCCCTTCCTTATGTAAATCCTGGCCTAACCAGTTCTGCCTATGGTTTAAAATGGCACAAGCCCACACACCTGCCTGAAGTGGCAAACTCAGGCAGAGATGAGGGAGCAGCTACAGAGAAAGTACCAACCCCACAAGATCTCTTTCAAAGTTATCTGTGGTGTCTGGGGAACATTTGATCACTGGATATTCACAGAGTTGACTTTCGCATAGGGACCCGATCTTTGGAATGGAGTTGTGTGGCATGCGTGAGAAGTGAGTACATGATCAGAGAAGTAAGGGAATATCCCTGTCCTGTGATGCACTGGACTCCACCCTGTCTGCTCTTCCCCTTTCAAACTGGGATCTTGGAACTCAAGGAAATGCTAATGTTTCTGAGCTCTGCTTATGTGTGGCCAGCTAGAAGAAACCAGAATCATATGGTGTCTCGGTGACCTCCATTTACTGATGAATAGCTGAGCCTTTTTAGAGAAAGTGGCCTTTTTGTGGGCAAATGGAGCATGTCTGGTACCAACTATTCTTCTCTGCCAGTCATCTCATACCTTTGTGCTATCAGAATGCAAATTCCTGTCATCCCTCAAGAATGCTGCAGCCGGGCACTTTGTCTTCAAGGAGCAATGATGTAGATGCTTCCAACAGGGGAACTGGATAGCTACTGTTCAGTGGGGTATGGAGAACAGTCCTCTAGTACTCTGTCCTTGGAGGTTTACCTTGAAGAAGTGATCTCACAGCCATTATCCTCATTTGATAAAGGCAGAGAGCGAGGCCTCGGGCATGACAGGGTTTATGTACAGCCCATAAAATCAGAAATTTCAGACTCAAGACACTCATTTCTAAACCAATTGTGGGCCACACAATTCCATTCTGAACTTGAAGAGGATGTTTTCTTAACCAACTTTGTTTTCTTCTGGGCTTAGAACTAAGTTTATTTCAAGCAAAGACTTGAAGGTAATCTATATCCGAAAAAGACACACAAAAAATGCATCCCAAACAAGCAATCTCAGGGTCAATTAATACACTTCTATGAAGTTTATTGCTGTTTTTGCACTCTGCTTGTTTTTGTTTTAAAGCTTGTGACGGTGAATCTTATATGCCAAATTTATACTAGTCTCAGTGCTGTCACTTAGCATTGTATTTATGTGCAAATAATTCAATTGGCCTAAAATGAGGCAGATTACCCCCCACAATATGCATGGTTCTGATCCCATCAGAAGAAGGTCATAGAACAAAAAAGCAATTTTGCCAAGGGAGTATCTTACCTCCAGACCGTCCCAGAATTCCTTCATTTTTAAAATGCCTGTTACAACATGAGGAACTGTCTTAAAGGGTCGTGGTGTTAGGAAGGTTGACAACTGCTGGTCTAGGGCACCTGGCTGAGTTTGGGTTGAGGTGCTGGGTGCTACACTTTTCGAGGACCAACATGTATCCACATCATCTTCACTGCCACCCAGTGCAGCCAGTAATGTTACTACCCTGCTGAAGAAGAGTGAAGGCTTACCTGTGTTTTGCTGCCGATGAGCTGCTTAAAAATAAATAAACACAATGCCTGTTAGACATAAGATTTACTGTTTATGTGTTTTTAGCAAATATTAAGATAAAACTTTATTTGGGCAGCCTCTAAACGTGAGTGCATAGGCTTTTACACAGGAGTTGATTGTTAGAAATAAATGATGAAAGGAGTGGTAAAACGAAATCTGTCTCTATTGAGTTGATTCTGACTCAAAGGGACCCATGTGTGATAGAGCTGCTCTGTAAGGTTTTCTTGGCCATAATCTTTATGAGGTAGATCACTGAAGTCTTGCTTCCCCTGTGTGAATGTGAACCACCAGCCTTTAGATTGATGGTTAAATGTCAACTGTTTGCACCAGCCAACAGATGTTACCTAGACGTTAGTGAGAAGGAGGGCACTATAACTCTAAAGGGTTGCGTGTGGTAGGCTCCTGGTGATGGAAGAGTTTTGAATCGTGACTGTGGTGATGGTTACAGGAATCTATACATGTGACAAAATCCCATAGAACTACGTATACATCCCCCCACTCCAAGTTATATATTTAATTTTTTAAGTAAAACAACCCATTGCCTTCAAAGTACTCTCCATCACACTTAATACTTTTGTCAAATCTGCGATTCCATTCTTGGAAACATTTTTCAGACTTCTCTGTTTGGATGGCTGACAGCACCTCCCTCATTTTTTTCTTCACCTCTTCTGTGCTGTCCTTTCATGTCCCTGTTCATTCGCAGAAACAAGAAGTCACATGGAGTAAGGTCAGGTGAGTAAGGTGCATGGGGAAAGAGAGGCATGTTGTTTTTTGCCAAAAAGTGGTGCACTGAGATGGCCGTGTGAGCATGGTCGCTAAATCTGTCCTCCGTCTGCTGCAAATCAGGCGTTTTTTGTCGCATGCTGTTATGCAATCTTTCAGAAGCTCTAAATAGAAAGCTTGACTAGCAGTCTTACCTGATGGAACAAACTCCAAATGTATTATGTCCTTCACATCGGCAGAGCTTTGTTCTGTTTTTTTGTGTTTTAAATGCATGTAGAAAGTGGAAAAATACGAATAAGATCTGTGTATTTTACCAATGCTACCACTGGAAAGATTAGTTGAAATGTATACTGAACTTCCCTGGATAAGTTTTATACCTTCTTGGGACCCTATCATTATATTTTAAAATAGATTATAAATGATAATGTCTTTTGAAAAAAAAAGTTATAAATCCAATTAAGACTAGGATAATGTCTCCCTGTAATTAAAATGACAGCGTCTGTCCCAGTGGGGACTAGGATGGTCTGTGGAAGTCTTCACTGGGTCTTTGGACTCTGATTGAAAATATAAAGATGTGAAGCCAAATTTCTTGGTTTCAGATTCAGGCTCCGCTGGTTGTTGTTGTCTGGTGCCACTGAATTGCTTCCAGCTGAGAGCAGCCTTTGATTCTGCACAAGCCACATAATTGTTTCTAAAGTTCGAGCCATTGGTGTAGCCACTATTCCAGTTCATCACCTTGAGGCTTTTCCTCTTTTTCTCTAACTCTCTATGTTAGCAAGCATGATGCCACTTTCATGGGATTGGTTCATCTTAATAACATGTCCATCATATATGAGATCAAATTTTGTCATCTCACTTTCAAGGTGTATGCCAGCCTTACTTCTTCCAAGACAGGTCTGTTCGTTCCTGGCAGTCCATAGAACATCTAATACTGTGTATCAACACCACAAATCAAGGACATCAATTATTCTTAGGTGAACCACTTGCACCATAATCCTTTCAAAATATTCCCCCCACCCATGGAAGTTTGTAAGCCAGTCACTTCATGCCTTTATACTCCCATTGTTGGCATCCGATTTCCATATTACCATTTATATCAACCCAGTGCTCTGAGGAAATAAGCATGATCCTTGATGTGAAGAATCTTTATTCCAGTTGGAACCTTGTGATTCCGCATCCATAGGCAATGTCAAATCAGCATAGGCAGCAACAATATGCACCATGAAGTCAACAGCAATACGCACCAATTCACAGGCTCAAATATCTTCTCTTCATATGGTGGGCTTTCGGTCAAATCAATATGTGCCACCTAGCTTAGCATTACCAGTGAGCCCATTTGTATCCTTGCCTTTTGACTAAGGGCTTTGTCACAAATTCTCAACAACCGTTGCTCTTTGGGCTAGGTCATGCCATAAGCTCAGGTTCTGCACGATTCTTTAAACTTCAGATCAGCTCACCCTCTCTTGTCTTCCCCTCTAGTCCCTGTTAACCAGATCTGCAGGTGTCAGTGAAGACAAGTAGACTCTGGTAGTCACCTAGCAAGCCTTTCAGGCTGCCCACACCCTCTCTAACTTTTAGTCCCAGAAAAGAGAGTTTCTTCATGGCTCTTAATTTTTTCCAGTTTCAGGGGGCAAACCACTAGTTCAAAATTCAAAAAGCCAAGGGCTCCTTTTTCTTTCTTCAGTCTGTCAACAGCTCTCTCAGCAAGTCTTTTCTAATGCAAATGTCCTGATCACTCAAGGCACTGGGTGAGGTTTATCTTTTCAGAGCCTTCTTTGCAGGCGTGTCCTATACCCATTTAAGAATCCAGTTTAATGGCTGAAGGCAGTGGGCTTGCAAACTATTTCATACTTCCTAATAATCATTTCTATCACATTACACCAGTAACAATAGTTAGAAGAAACCAATATAATCCTAGTACATCCAGATCCTAAACACATTCTTAAAACAGTCCAATTTAATCCTTATCGAAACTATTCCATTCATATAAAATATGGCCTTAGGCTTCTGGCTGCCTCAAGTCAGGGCCAGGCCTTCTCTTGGCCATTTTGACTAAGCAGCATGGTTTCAGAGGATAAGTTCAAGGGGCCATTGTACCCCCTGAGCTCAATATTTACATTAATCACATTCAGTTTCACCATTTCATACAGGAATAACTAAAGACAACAACCAAAGAATAGAATCAAAACATTAACTTCCCATATTCTTTCCAGAAAACAGTCAAGTAAAGAGTGTGGCCCTCTCTGAACTCTGACTATCCAAAGAAGAAAAACTTCCATGAGGCAGAGTTCAAACAAGCATCCACTCTCCATCTTTATTATTTGTTTCGCTAGTACCTCACTCCCAAGATGCCATAATATGTTAGGCCAGGCTGATTAGAGAAACAAACCCAGGGACACTCATATATTTGTAAGAGAGAGCTTTACATTAAGAAATGTTATATATCAGGAAACCATCCCAGCCCAGTCAAGAGCAAGTCCATAAGTTTGTATATCCCTCTTTAGACTCACACAGCCACAAGCAAAGATGTATAATTCAGGAAGATCACTGGCTGGTGGGTAAAATGTCTTCTGGATCCAATGGCAGTGGAAGCATCACAGAGCTCTTGCAGGTCTCAGCGTGGCTTGTCAGCATGAAGGTGAAGGCAGAGAGAGAGAGAGAGAGAGAGAGAGAGAGGCCTGCCTTCAGAGAGCCCTTCATCACAGGGACACCTCCAAAAGAGATGATCAAACTGAACTTGATTGACAGGCCAAATACCACCCATATCTTCTTACTAGTGCCATTTTGGCACACACAAAAAATCTATCACACTTGGTTGATGTCCACTATTTTACCTACCTAGGTTCTAATATCTATTGTGATGGCTACACAGAACTCACAGTCCAAAGTAATGATTAAAGAGTATATTAAGGAAGTTAACAAGTTGTAATACCAGAAAGAAATATTCAGGGTTGTCATTTGCCAAAACATGTTAGAAACTTTTAGTTCTGCTAATAAATGTCCAAAGGGACCCTCTGCTGTGGGCCTCAACCCAAAGAAAGGCATTTGGCTCAAGGACCTTGTGTCAGCAAGCCCAACTTCCTGAATTAATTGCCCAGAGGCACCGTTCTCCAGTAAGCCTCAGCCCTAAGGCACTCTGTTCCAATTCCTTGGGTCAGCAAGCCCAAGATTCTGGCTGCTTGTTGTGCGTTGCCAAGATCACCAGTTCCTTCTTCCTAGTCTTTTTGAGTCTGTAACCTACACTGGCACCTGTCTGTCAATGGTCATCTTGCTAACATCTGGTCCTCATGATAGCATCACAGCAGCATGCCAACCACCACAGTATGCCAAGCTGACAGATGACTAGTGGTCTGCTCTTCACTAGTCATGCGACCTCAGGTAACTTCCCTTGCTTCTCTGTGTCTCAGTTTCTCATGGGAGTCTACAAATTGTCCTACTCTTCTTAGTATTGAAGCTATGGTGGAATCTTTTCAGTAGCATAGCAACATGCCAGCCTCCACTGACAGTTGGGTGGTGGATGTGCATGAGGTGTACTGGCTGGGATTCAACCCAATGAAAGAAAGAATTCTACCACCAAATCACCAGTGCCTCATGTGTTTCATTTTTAGCATGCTTTATTAAATCAATTTCCTGACATCGAGTCAATGGTGACTCATAGCTATGCCCTGTAACTTTCTGAGACTGTAACTGTTTACAGGACTAGAAAGTCCAGTCTTGCTCCCACAGAACTGCTGGCAGTTTCCAGCTCAGATGCAGGGAGGACCATACAGCCTACTGGTCTACCATGTACTGCAGGCAGAAACAGTTGTTCATAGGAAGGTCAGGGCTGTAAAAGGGAATTATGAGCGAAGAAACTGATAATGTTACAACAATGTAAATAAATACTCACAGTATGAAACAATAATAATGCTGTCATGTCATATAAGGAAAGAAAAATCCTAAACCAACAAAAAAGTATGACTAGAGAGAGCACAAAAATATACTCTGTAGATCATTGTATTATTCAAAAGAAGGAAAACATGAATTAACTGTAGGCTTCCATAAGCATATTGTACAAGCTAAATCTTTCTGGGTTATAAAATACTAGAAATAGTTGAATATTTTCCGATCAAGAAAATGAAAGGAATACCAACTATATATATAATTAATCCAAAAGACATGACAAAAGACACTGGCAAAGATAGGATTAATATAAAGCAAAAACTGAGATGGTGTAAATAAATCCAAATATAATAGTATTTATAGTAAATGCAAAGAAATTATAATGATTTTTTTAAAATCACAACTATGCACTATTTACAGGAGACAGACTAAAACAAAATAATAAAACATGTTAAACATCTAAAAATATTCATTTCCTTTCCCTGTAAGATTAAAATGTGCATAGAAAACATAATTTACCAAAAAAGAAAACATAATTTACAAAAAAAAACAACCATTTATATTTGTAATAAACATATAAAGGTTTTAGGGATAAGTCTAATACAAATTGTGCTCAGAAGACCTAAATAACTCTTGGTGAAGAATAAGGTTATCATTCAGAAAGTGATTCTTCTAAATATCCTGACTTGCTCAGACTCTTATAACATCTTACTAATTATTTCAATATGATGTGCACACAAAGATAGGTAAAACTATGGGATCATAATAGTAGGGCCACAGATCCACAGGAACTCCATTTGTAATTGTCACACATTATGAGCAGCAGGAGCCTCTAAGCAGCAAATGATGTGCTCAACGACAAGCCCAGAGTTTGGCTGTTCAAACCATCCGAGGCACTTCAGCAGACAGACCTCTCAAATACTGCTTCTAAAGGGTTATCACCTTGGCAATTCTATGGCGGGGAGTTCTCAGCTGATACACATGAGCTCACCACGAGGTGGAGCTGTTTTAATGGCACAACTCGGTGCAGCTAACAAAAGAGCAGTAAAATTCCCTGCCACTAGGATTAATGGATCTGGGTTCTCCGGAAACAGCAGTGGTTTTCAAGCTTCAACATCACCACTGGTGACAGAACACCTGGCTGGAGGGCTTTGTGTACTACCAGAATCACACCCCTATGTCGTTCAAGGATTAGTCAGTAATTCCAAAACCATCCTAAACAACAACAATCTATTGCCATTGAGTTATTTCCAAATGATAACAACTCTGTGGAATGAAGTAGACCTGCCCCATGGCATTTCTAAGGCTGTGATCTCAATGAAAGCAGCCAGTCACATTTTCTGGCATGAAGCCGCTGGTGCCTTCAAACCACTGACCTTTTGGTCAGCAACCACGTGCTTACCACTGTGTCACCAGGGTATCATGAACCTGTTCTAGATATTTAAAAAATAAAACTTTTAAGTGCTGTGCTTACAAAGATGTTTAAAAGACTGATAGAAGCCAATTCTAATCCATGATTCCTCCCATCAAATGTAGCAACATTCTTGTTCTGAACTGTTCTCCATCTATCGTAGTAAATGTCACCCAATTAGCCAGCTGCTCAGATACAAATCCTCTGAGCCACTGTTGCCTCTCCTCTTTCTATGAAGCTTCATATGAAATTTATTAGCAAAAACCCCTTGGTTCTATCTTCAAAATGTATCCAGCATTCAACAAATTCTCACCACATCCTCTGCTATCCCCATGCTTTCGGCCTTTTCTTTTCTTTATAAATCATTTTATTGGGGGCTCACACAACTCTTGGTAACAGAATACACTCCCTGCCTTTGCCCTTGCTCACTACATGGTGCTTTCCACACACCTGCTGGAGACAGCACGCTAGACAGTGCAATCGACACGGTGCTTTCAATGTTTCTGTCAGTACACCAGAAGGTTCCTCATGCTCAAAGTCGATTGTGTTCTTTGTGGGGATCAATGGAATACAAATGGAGTGACGTGACCCTCTGAGGGGATGGAAACTCGGATGCTGGACTAAGCTGACCACATTCTTTTCCCAATGGGGATGGGAACCAGTAGCCCACCAGCGGCCAGTCTAGACTCAAGAGAGAAGGCTGTGCGACACAATCTCCAACTGGATGCAGTGACTGTGTGATGTGGGCAAGAATGGAATTTTCCTGGTTTCAGGCCACTGAGACGTAGCAGTTATTTACTACTGAAACACAACATAATCCATTGTACCGTGCTCTTTTGGAAATGCAATTCAGATCATGTTGCACTCCAAAGGCTTCCTGTTCCATAGATTGGACCCATGGTCCCTCATTGAAGTCACCTTCTTTCTTTTGCTTGCTCAGACCTTGTAGTCAGAAGGTTTTTCTGAACACATCAGGCACACTGTACCTCAGCGATTTACACCTTCTCTTGCCACTATTGGACATATTTCTCCACCAGATGGACACATGGCTTGTTGTTTCACGTCCTTCAAGTCTTTACTCAAATGTTTCCTTTTTAGTCAAATGTTCCTAATAATCCTATGAAATATGCACCCCCAACTCTGCATTTCCTGTTCTTCTATTTATTTATGTAAATTTTAGTGTCAGGTACTTTGTTTTCCTATTTGTTATCTCCATTACTTCTTAAAATGAAAGCTTCATTAGAGTAGGAACTTCCATCTTTTTTATTGACTCTGTCATCTGTCTCTGAGGGTAATGTCAAGTACATATTAAACTGCACATTCAACTCACTGCCAGCAAGTCAATGCCGAGTCATAGCGCTCCTAACAGGACAGGGCGGAACTGCCCCTGTGAGTTTCCAAGACTCTTCACAGGAGTAGAAAGTTGCACCTTTCTCTCAAGTACCTGGCAGCCATGCAGTACTAGCAGAGTGACTCAGTGGCATAGCTGACATTGTAGATTAGTGAAGAAAGATAGTGAAATATAATAAATGACACCAGGACGCAAGAGTGTATATATGAAAGCTTTTAAAAAAATAAATTGGACCTGTACCTAATATTACAAACTAAATCAGTACCAAGAGTACATTTTTAAAAATTAAATGTTAAAGGCTAAATTATTATATTTTAGGGAAAAGTCAATGTCAATGTAATTTCATGGTCCAAGGAAAGATTTCACAAATAATAAACAAAAGTCTCAAAGTAAAAAGAAATTATTGAAAAATCTATCTGTCACAAAATTAAGAATAACTCCAAGTTCATTCAGCAAATGAAAAGATAAGTGAAAAACTGTGAAAATATTTTCATTACAGGGCCTGCACACTATTTAACAAAGGGATACTCCTCTACTCTGGGTCTGGACAACAGTTAGCCTTGGAACAACATGTATGGTCACTCCCCCCACCCCCTGGTGTCTATCTATATAAGTTGACATGACAGGCAATCCCAAGAAGACAGCAATGAGACCAATGGTCCAGGGGGGCACCGGAGAGGACAAGGAGGGGGCAGGAAGTGATGAGCATATAAAGACAAGGACAGGGAAATAGCAAGAGATCTAAAATTGACGGTGAGGAGGCAAGCGTTTAATCAATTGAAATGTATCTGAGAGGAGTTACTGAGAAGTGAACGATGGACACACATGATAGTGGGACAAGAGGTAAGAAAAAGAAAAGAGGAAAGAAGAAAGTACAAATTATATATATGCATGTATAAATAAGTCTAAATGCAGATATGTAAATATATTAAGATAGGTGTATTTGTCTATATATGTGTTTATGTATAGATAGATAGATGATAGATAGATAGATAGATAGATAGATAGATAGATAGATAGATAGATAGACAGATAGAGATACAGATTGACTTTGGGCCTCTACTTAAATCTTACCTCAGTACAGAAGAGTATGTTCGAATAATGTGGCATTATATGATACTTAACTTCCCAACACAATTGCTGAAGACAAAATGGGTACATGAGTAAATGTGGTGATGAAAGCTGGTGGTACTGGCTATTAAAAGATATAGCGCCTAGGGTCTTAAAGGCTTGAAGTTAAACAAGTGGCCATCAAGCAAGGAAGCAACAAAGCCCACACAGAAAACACACACTAGCCTGTGTGATCATGAGGTGTTGATGGGAATAAGGTAATAGAAATTCAAAAATAAGCAATCACATTGACATTATAGAGCGTAGACAAAGCCCACCTGTAAGATAATTGGACAGTCCCTCACAGAAGGGCCACACAGAAGGGATGATATATCGAGGGTGTAGAATAACACTGATGAAACACATAAATATCCTCCCTTACTATTATGGTTTTAGTTTTATCTCATGAATCTTTTGAGACCTGTGTATGTTCATTTGCATAATTAAGTTCATTGATGCATGAAATCCAAGATAGATAAACCCTTTAGAGAAATAGTAATGGGAGTATTGACTCCCTGAGGAAACGGGGACAGAGGGAGTGGGGGGGGGATTAACAGCAATGTAACTCTGTAACCCCACTCGAGGTGACAAATAACAGAATTGTAGGTGAATGGATACATTGGATGGCATAAGATATGGCAAATTATATATGGGTATATGGGGTCTTGAGGGGTCCGGGGGTGGGAGGGAGGGTATAATGGTGAGCTGATATCAGAGTTCAAGAAGAAAGAAAATATTTTGAAAATTATGGTTGCAGCAACTGTACAATTATGCATGATCAAATTGAATTATGGATTGTTATCCCTATAATGCCTGAGTTTTTAATTTCAGGAATTTTTTTGGTTTTTGCTCTTTACTTTCATAGTTATCAATATATACATATTAATATATACATATAATTAAATATTATGAAAACTTTGTGCTTGGCATTATAGGGTTAAAATATCTGTAAGAGCTCCCACTCTTTTTTTAAAAAAGCATTATATATAGTGACACGCTAATAAGAATAAGGCAAACCATTCAGAAGAAAACCAGCAGAAAGCAAATTGCATGGAAAACCCAAATGGTCAGTGAACATGTGAAAATGTGGCCATCTCTATGAATAATCGGGCAAATGCACTAGTCACAACATGAGAGCATTTCCCCTTAGGCAGATACTAAAAAATGGCAAGTTCTTATAATATCAAACCATTGATGATAATATGGAATGTGGAAGAACTTTACAATCACTGTACAAAAATTTTAGATAAAATTTTTGATATAATTGATAAAGTAGAAGATGGAAATGCACTATGGACCCTTAGTTCCATATACTACTTACTAAAGAAATATATATCAGCATATATTTATACAGATATATACCTAGAGAAAACCTTACAAATATACAGCAAGAGATGCATGCATGAATGTTCATTTATATGAGACTATTCATAGCTGATCTGGGAAAAAATAAGAAAAATCCAAATGCCCATTGTCTTAAATATAAATAAATTTTGACATGTTCATATAATGTAATCATATCCAGTAATGAAAATAAGTGAATTATAGTTATAAGTACCACAATGGATAAATATTACAAGCACACTATGGAGCAAAACAAGTACTTCACAAAAATCTACACAGTGCGAGTCCACCAGTACATAGTTCAAAATCATGCAAACTAAACAATATATTTTTGAAGCTCAAAATTGAGTGCAGTTATTTTTGATGGGGCAGGATTCATATACAGGAAATTTCAAAGGAAATATTTTGAGGATTTTACCCTTAAATGCATAGATGGTATATGGGTTTTGTTTTACTGTTATTTCTTGCAATTTATGTACATTCTTCATAAATCTTCTTTCGTATTTATCTAGCAAATAATAAAAACATTTTAAAACATCTTTGCAACAAAGCTTTTAGAGAACCCCCCATTTATTTGCCATGATAACAAATAGAAAGCCTTTTGATTACCCAATGGTTTCTTATCTATTTGGGCAGCAAGAAACTGTGCCGCTCAGCATTACAAACTGCAAGGAAAGGCCTTTTGAGAAAGGTAACAAATCAGAAATGCAAAATGCCATCACTGATTAATTTATGAAAATGAAGGTTTCCGCGTACGAGAACCAGGGGCAAAACAAAACAATAACTCACTGGGGCCTGTGAGCCCCGAAGTGTGGCACTTGGCCATGTGTAACTATTTATCACTTCAGGTCTCAAATCTGAATGATATCAATCATGCTGTTTGCCAGGGCGCCGACTGAATATAAATTGGCTTCCTGGGCATCAATAGGCCTCCCTCTGCCAAGTGATTTGATAGTTCTTTTATTTTAAAACACTTAGGATGGATTAGAGAATGAAAGCACACACTCTGGAGCTGTTTAGGAAAATCCATTCAAGCCACACTTAAAGGACAAAGAAAAATCCTTCTTTCTGGTGGCACAGCTTACCCCATGGATCATCCCATGGAGATGCTAATACTTGTGCAAGGTAAGCTTCTATGGTTCTGTGATTGCGAGCACATGTGTCATGTTCTCATGGTGCTGATCACCACCTTTGCTCTAGCAGTGCTGCAAGTGGCCCAAGTGTTTTTGAAACCACCTGTAAGTTCTGCTGGTTGACCCTTAGAACCTTGCCTACATTTGGACAGCCTGGCAGTGGATTGCTTTGGTTTATAGAAAATGCCGCACATCTTTTGGAACTAAGGGTAAAAAAAGAAAGTGCGTGTTTGACATGCTCAATATTTTCTGTTTAAAAAAATTTTTGAAGCCCTGTGTTCTCAGTAAAGAATGGCATTTTGAATGAAATGAAAAACTTCTTTTTTTTTTTTTTTACAAAATCTGTTATTGGCATAATTGTAGGGTCACACATATCCTGAGAGGGCCCTGGTCCTGGAGTTTGGGGAAGGAGATCTGTTTTGTTCATATTCTTGTGGTTGCAGAGCCACCTTCAACACCCCCTAGATAACACCTTCCCAATGAACCCCAGAGGAGTAAGTTCTGCTGGTCATGAAAAGATTACAGATGGAAACCATTGATTTGGCCTAAACACAAGGTAAATTCTTGGGGAGATGAGTCTGGTTTCTCTGGGTGGGACATATAGCATTGCTGATGCCAATTCCTCAGGGCAGAATTGAGGTGGCCCAAAGTTTAGACTTGGGAATTAAGTCTCCATGGGAACCCTGAATCTGCCATTTTGCTAGTTCTGGGGCAACATCAAAATGATGAAACTCTTTTAACAATCAGCTAACTCTCCTGGCAATGAGAATTACCATTGCTATCTTAAAGAATTGTTACAACAATTTAAAGAAATGGCTTCAAAATAATAATAATCTTCAATAAGAGATAAAGAAAAGAAAAAAATATATAGTAAACCTAATCCAGAGGTCTTGCCTTTAGTATACATAGTGGAATAATAGTGTATAAAGTGCATGTGCCTTCAAATCAGACTCACCTACACTTAAATTGCAGTTTCTCCATTTCCAGAATTGTCAGAAAAGTATTTAATATTACAAAAAATCTTCAACTAAAAATGGAATAATGATGATATTTGTTGATTACTGTAACATTAATAATAATATGGAGATTTAGTACTAAAAAGGAATCTGTTGTAAATTTAGCCAAAGTTGCAATATTTTAAATTTCAGGTTTAATTAATTTATGGTTAGGTAACACTTTTAAAAATTAGTTTTATTGATATATAATTCACATATCATATATAATTTAATCCTTCAATCATATTAAGAAAATTTGTGCAATCATCACCACAATCAATTTCCGCCCATTTCCTTCTCATACTCATTGTTGCTAGCTCCCCATTTCTGTCCTCCTTTTCCCCTGCTAATTATCAATCCAGTTACCATCTCTAAAGATCTGCTTTTCCTGGAGTGCATTTAGGGAAAATCACACAAAGCACAAACAAGATGCCAACAAACAAACACACAAAACATCTCCACCGAGAATGACTTCAAGACCTGGTAACTGCATGCAGCGTTCACCTCAGAACCTATCATTGAAGAGATAGAAGGGACACACACACACACACACACACACACACACCTTTTTGAGATTCTCAATTTACTAATATCCCTGTCCTACCAAAAACTAACATTCATAACTACGTATAATGCTAAGACTAAAGCATAGAAATTATATTTGATCAATCTCCTGGGTGTACGTCCTGATTCCACAAAAGATATGAAAATTTGCTTTCCTTAAAAGCATGACAATTTCTATAAGATGAAATTTACCTTCAAATGTGATGTTTCTGATATGGTCTTGATTAGAAATGTGGCTTATCCAATGACATTATGGTAGAAATTAAGAGAGACTTGTTGAATCTATCATGGAAAGCAAGAAATTCAATGAAGCTCTGGATAGTGTTGCAGATAACGCCAATCAAATGTGTCTTCATTTTCTACACAATCATTAGACTTCTGTATTTTTCTGAATTCTGAGGAATAAGTTGAAATGAGTTACTTTAAAAGCAATATAATTTTTACAAGTACAAAGGGTCTTCAAAAAGTTGATGGAAAACGTATGTTACCAAAAAACTATGCATGGATTTTGTTTTTGCAACCAATGTAAACTCATAGTAATTTGATACAATATAAATAGACAGAAGTGGCTTGAAAAGTACAAGATATCAGTTTGAAAAGAACCTCTATCAGAGCAACATGATTTTTTCTAAAACTTAAGCAAGATGAACAGCAAATTTATGATAAAAATGTGGGTGAAACAGTTGATTCTTTGCAAAGTGTCTATGGGGATAATGCACCAAAGAAATCGGCAGTTTACAAATGATTCACTAGTTATAAGAAGGGAAGAGACAATGTTGAAGATTAAGCCTGAAGCAGCAGACCGTCCACATAGATTTGTGAGAAAACAGTTGATTTTGTTTGTGCTCTTTGAAGAGGACCAACAATTAACAGCAGCAACAACCTGCAACACCGGAGATGACTTACATTGGTTCATCTCACACAATTCTGACTGAAAAATGACAGTTGAGCAAACTTTCACTTTCATGGGTGCTGCAACTGTTGCACTCAGAAAAGTACAGACAAAAGAAGGGTTTTCCATTTAAATTTTAAACAAGTGGGATCAGGATATGGAAGCATTTCTTGGAAGAATTGTAACAGGAGATAAAACGTGGCATGACCGGTATGATTCTGAAGATAAAGCACAATCAGAGCAATGGTTAACAGAACAAGGAAGTGGATTAGTCAAAGCAAAAGTTACCCGGTCAAGAGCAAAGGCTATGGCAAAAGTTGTTTTGTTGTTTTTTTTATTTTAAATATTCAAGGCATCTCACCTGTTGACTTTCAGAAAAATCACAAACAGTAGCACATACTTATTGTGAGTGTCTTAAAAAAATTAGCCGGAGCTTTAGTTAAAATGTTTGGGAAATGATCACCCAAGTGTCCTTTTCCACCACTGTCAAAAAAAAAGAAACCAGAAAGTCAAACCTCACTGCCATTGAGTTGACGCCAATGCCTTGCAACTCCTCTCAATAAGTAAAGGCAGTTTTGCAAGAATTCCTAAAGGAAATCAAAGGGAAAATATCAACTTTACCATTTGATTTAACTTCTTTTTAATCCATAAACGAATCCATAATATTAAAAAATCCTTACAGGGCATCCATTTGTCTTGTTAGTAATGTAAAAAAGACGGCATTGAGCTGCCTCAATTCCCAGGACTCTCAGTTCTTTAAGGGTGGACTAAATGTCTGGCACCAGCATTACAAAAGTGCCTTGACCTTTGTGAAACTAAAGGTGAGAAATAAAATTTACATATATGTAAACAAATGTATATATTACCTTTTTACTTTTATCTTTTAATTTCATTTTACAAGAATTTTTAAGACCCCATGTATGTGTAAAATATTTCATTGTAAAAATCATAAAAACAAACCCAACCTCTGCTGGAAAGTTGATTTAGACTCAGCAATCCTATGGGACAGGGTAGAACCGCTCTCTAGGATTTTCGAGACTGTAATATTGGCAGATTAGGTTTGAATTGTGGTGCTGGTGAGGAATGTTGACAGCACCATGGATGGCCAAAAGGACAAACTAATCTCTCTTGGAAGATGTAGGCCCCGAGTGCTCCTCAGAGGCAAGGGGGTGGAGATGGCACCTCACAGACTGGACATGTCAGGAGAGACAAGTCCCTGGAGAAAGACACCATGCTCAGTAGAGGACAGCGGTAGTGAAAAAGAGGAAGCCCTCAGGGAGAGGGAGGGACCCTGCGGCTGCCACAATGGGTGCAGGCCCAGGAACAATTGCGAGGCTGGCGCAGGACCGGGCCTGCAGAGGGTCATGATGGATTGAGACAGACTAGCTGGCACCTAGCAACAGCAACCTGTGCAGAAGCAGATTGGCACATCTTTTTCCTGTGGAGTGGCAAGTGCATTTTAACTCCCAATTTGGGGGTAACATTTGACCATTTTAACCAATAAAACCAAAAACCTAAACACACTGCCACTAAGTCAATTCTGACTCATAGTGACCCTCTAGGACAGAGTCAGACCTCATTACGGTTTCTGAAGCTGTGAATCTTCATGGGAGCGACAGCCTGGTCTTTCTCTCAAGGAGAGGCTGGGGAATGTGTCAGTAGCAACCCAATGCAGACCTCACTAGGCCCCAGGGCTCCCTTTGGCCAATAAAAATTCTGACTCTTAGTGAGCCTATATTGGGTTCTGAAGCTACAAATGTTTACTTGAGAAAATGGATGTCCTGCAAAGCAGCTCGTGGATTTGAACTGCTGACCTTGTGGTTAGTAGTCCAATGCTTATCCAACAGCTCCACCAGGGTGCCTTTAACCAGTAATACGTGTCTTATTCCTGTTTTTCACCGGTCATGCCTGAATGTCTCACCATGCACTTTGGTGTTGCTATTATTTTCATGTTGATATTATAATTAAAATATTTTAGAAAAAAATGTTACTTCTCAGTTTTCTATGAGAATTAAGTATTGAAGAATGCCAAATGATCTTTGATAATCAGGATCTGTGGAGCTTTTATATGATTGATATTCTAAAATAAGCTATTATACTTGCAATTCAATCATAACTCTGTTTTATTTGGGGTAAATTGTTCTCTTGCGGCATTATTGGATTTGACGGACTAACGTTGTATTTTGAATACTCATAAGTGCCTTTGATCCGCAGTTTTCTTTCATGTGACATCTTTGTACTGCTTTGAATTCTGTTCCTTGCTTCAAGAAGTGAACGGAGTGGCTTTGCATCTTTCCTATTTCTGGAAAAAATATTTATATTAAAAGAGAATTGGTTGTCACTTGAAGTTTGGAAAAACTTCATAATCAGAAAATCTGACCCCAGAAGACATTTCAAATTAATTTTTTAAACCTTTAAGATATTTGCCCTGATTGCCACTACCATTGATTCCATTCCAACTAATACACAACTGAGCATGGTTTCCAAGACTGTAAATCTTTACAGGAGCATACAAATTCATCTTTCTTCTGAGGACCAGATGCTGGCTTTGAACCACTGAACTTGCGGTTAACAACTAAAAACCTAATCCATAGTGCAGCCAGGGCTCCTTAAGTGCAGGCATGTTAACCACACAACCAGTGGTTCAAACCCACCAACAGCCCCTCAGGAGAAAACTGAGTCTATCTGCTCCCGTAAAGATACAGTGTTTGAAAACCTATAGAGGGGCTCTATGAGTCAGTATTCAATTGATTGGGATGGGTCTGAGTTCATAGATCTAGTACGTAAATATTAACTTATACTGCTAGTTTATATTAATAGACAATAAAAAATTGTCACATTGGGAGCTCCATATTTATAAGTATATATACTTGTGTTAGTCTGTTAGTTGTATTACACTAGAAAAACAAATCCACAGAAACTCATATGTATAAGACAGAGTTCTATATAAAAGGTAAGTGTACATTAAGAAAGCATCCCAACCCAGTCCATTCCAAGCCCATAAGTCGGACATTAGCCAATATGTCCAACACTGATCTACAAAGTCCTCTTCAAGCTCACAAAACACACACAATAGCACCGAATGCAGGAAGAAAGCTGTACGCATCTCAGCACTGGCAGGGGTCTACACATAGCTGCTCCAGCACCCAGGGCTGCATAGGGGTAGGTCCATGTGGCTTCTCCTCAGGGAAGTGAGCCTTGCCAGCTGAGGCAAAGAACTAGCTAAGGCAATTGCACTCTGGTCCAACCATCAGAGAGCAAGGGACCCGAGAACAATAAAGGTGAGTCCCACCGGCCCCACATGTGTTTATGGGCCTGGTTGGCACTATAAACCTTAAGTATCACAATAGTTTTTAATTATTTTTGTATGACTTTTCCCCTACTCGTTTTTCTATTTATTTATACTCTCTTTTATTTTTGCTTTCATATTTTTTAGAAACATGTCTTTTAAATTTTTCTCCAGAGCTATATCAATCATACTTAACAATTCAGCTATTTTAGTGTTGTTTTCTAATGTATGTATTTCTGGATTTGTTTCTATTATTTTCTTCTTTGTGTAATGTGAGCCCTGGCAGTGAAGTGGGCTATGGGTTGGACTACTGAACCCAAGGTCAGCAACTAGTCGGTAGAAGGACGAAGCTTTCTACTTCCGTAAAGAGTTAGTCTCAGAAACCCACAGAGACATTTGACCCTATCCTATAGGGTCGAAGTTGGAATCGACCCAAAGGCAGTGAGTTTTCCCATGGAGTGAGGACACTGTAGACCAGGAAGATGTGGAAAGAGGACCCAGCAGACTCATTATTAACCAATCTTTGTGAAAGAGTCAAATCAAATGAGAACTGAGCTAACCAAACTATATCTAGACAATGAAAACAGGTATCCAGAAATGGCTACCAATTATAGGGGTTCTCACAGATGTTGAGAAAACTTATGGCAAGAGACAAAGGTAATACGTGGTGCAAATCATGTCCTAAAGTTGCACCTCAGGCCCAAGTTCTGATATAGAGATGTGTAGAAAAGTTACAACTAGAAAGATATTTGCCCTTTTAACTACTTACCATATATATTCGTGTATTAGCTGAGTTTTTCAGCACATTTTTAATGGTTTTTGTGGTAAAATCAGGTGCCTGGGCTGATATTCGGGTCAGATTATTCTTGAGTATGTAAGATAGGTCTGGCAGTAGATGGTTGCTGCTTTGGAATTTATTTATTTATTTTGCAATTTAGGAGTAATTTCAAAAGAGTTCAAATGGCAACAAAAATGTGGAGAGAAAGACTCTGTATTTAAACTCTCTGTTTGATTTCTATCCCAATGTGGCAAAGAACAAAGGTTCTTCCTTTCGGCCGGGGATGTAATTATCGGGAACGCAGATTGGGATTCACTCTGTCTAGGGTAGGACCTAGGGATCTTCATCCCAAACAAGCTTGTGGGTGAAGGTTCTGGTCCAAGAACCACACTGGGAAGATTAAGGGTGTAGATGTGATCTCAGTCTTTCTGTCTGCTCCATGAGGGAAGCTGAACACAGCTGAGAGGCGAGGTAGGGAAACTTTCCCAAGTCATTGCCACGGAGAGAGCAATGTGGCTAATGAGAGGCTAGCAGCTGCTCCCACGACATATGGGACAAATAAAGGTCGTGGGCAGACCTCAGAGGTCTTTATAGCCAGTGAGTGTGAAGCAAGCTGGTTCAGCAAAGAAAGATGGTAGACTACCTAAGCCACTCTTGTCAAAACGGCATAAAACAGACAACAACTTCTACCATCCACTGGTTTCAGCAAAAGAATACACAAGAATCTCCAGGAGTATGGGTCAAGATCATGGGAAAGAGATGGGTGGGTATGGAAAGCCCCATTTGACTAACTTTATTTATTTATTTATTTTTTTATTTATTTATCGAGGAACATTTGTGTGAACTTGCAAAGAATTCAAAGAGAAAGCGCTATTCCTTAGTCAAATGAGGATGTTACCGTCTGTTTACAAAGCAAGAATTTATGAGGTATGGCTAGAGGAGAGGAGGGTGTGTGTTCAGAATATTAAAAAGACAAACTATGGTGACTTCCCTGCAAAGTGGATGCCTAACTCCCTATGCTATCAGAGAAACCCCCTCTACTCAGTCTTCATTTTAACCCTGGAGGTTGTGGTTAGCTGGCTGCAAATTGATTCACAACAACCATGGGGCTGACCAAGCAAAGCTGGGTTTCCTAGGCTGTCAGCTTTGGGAGGTAGCACCGTGCCTGGCTTCGGGTGCTGGTGGTTGGGTTTGTTGTTCTGATGCACCATCCTTGTGGCTCATCATGTTAAGCATCATTTCATGTGTATATGGGTTATTTGTGTTATCTTTTTTGGACAAATATCTATTCAAGTCATTTGCCCATGTTAGGCCAAATTAGGTTGCCCTTTTATTATTAAGTTATATATTCTAGATACAAATCTGTTAGCAGATATGACTTTCCCCCTCATACTCTGTTTCTTTTTACTTTGTTGATCGTGTCCTTTAAAGCCCATTTTTAAAAGGTTGATATGAAGTTTACCAAATTCTTTGTTTATTGTATTTTTTGGTTATATCAAATGCACTCGTCCTTAATCCAGGGTCACTGAGGTAGTTAGTTTATTGAGCCAACCTGGCCGATAAACACATGTGGGGCTAATTGAAGGGTGGAGGGGTAAATGGCTCAGTGAGTCTTGCCTTTCGAGTTCTCAGGTCTCTTGCTTTCTGATGGTCCAATCAAGGTGCAGCTGCCTTAGCCAGTTCCCTGTTTCAGCTGGTGAGGCTGACTTCCTGAAAGACATTCCCGAGGAGAAGTCACATGGACCCACCTCGATGCAGCCCTGGGTGCTGGAGCAGCCAGGTTGAGACCCCTGCCAGTGCTGAAATGCTTACACATTCACTGACTCGATTTTCCTCCTGCAGTTGGCATCATTGCATCTGTTTGGTGAGATGGAGGAGGACTTTGTGAATTGGTGTCGGACATATGGGTTATTGTTGGACTTGGGGGCTTAGGTAGCATTGGGTTGGAATGTTTTCTTGATGTGCACTTAACCTTTATATAAAATTCTCTCTTATACATGAGTTTCTGTGGATTTGTTTCTCTAAAGTACCCAGACTAACACAGTCACAAAGATTCATACTTATTTTTCCCCCCTAAGGGTTTTATAGCTTTACCAAGTATGTTTATCTCTGTTCTATTTTGAGTCAATTTTTCTGGAGTATGGATTCGACTTCAATCTTTTGCATGTGAGGAGCCAATTGCCCCAGTATTGCTTTTTGAAAAGAATATTCTTTACTAATCTAATTGTCTTGACACCCTTATTGAAAACCAATTGACTATAAATGTGAGGTTTTATATCTGAACTTTCTATTCTCGTCCATTGATCAATAAATAAACTCTTATGCCGGTATTACACTCACTTGATTACTGGAGTTTTAGAGGAAGCTTGAAATTGGGAAGTGTGAGTCCTCCAACTTTGTTCTTTTGGCTATTTTGTGTCTCTTGAATGTTCATATGAATCTCAGGATCAAAGCTGCGTAACAAAGCTCCATCATCGTCAGCTTGTGGTTTGACAGAGCGTATGGTGGCGATGTCAGTTTAGGCTGTTATGTCAGTGGTTCAAACCCAGCAGCCATTCCTCGGGAGAAAGATTGGGTGATCTGCTCGTGTCAATACGTACAGCCTCCAAAACTCTGTACAGGGTTGCTGTGAGTCAGAATTGAGCCAGTGGTAGTAGGCTGGGGTTGTTGCTGTTGTTATTGTTGTTGTTGTGTGTGTTACATCTTGGAGAATCAATCACCTCAAAGAATATTGCTTACTTACAATGGAAAATCTGATCCATGAAAATAGAAGTTCTTTATCCTTGACTTGGGTTTCTTTAGATTCTTTTAATATTTTCTGGTATTCGGGGTCAAGTTCTATACTTCTTTTGTTCCTTCCTTTCTGAGTATTTTGGGGGGTTTGCTGCTACTGTAAGTAGAACATGCTTCTTAATTTTATTTTCTATTTTTTCATTGGTAGTATACAGAAACAGGTGGTGTGATATAGAAAAACAGGTTATATGTTGGGCTACTAACAGCAAAGTCAGCTGTTCAGAATCAGGCTTTCTGCTCTCTTAAAGAGGTACAGTCTCTGAAATCCACAGGGGTAGTTCTACCCTGTCCTGCCCGGTCATTATGAGTCAGACACAACTTGATGAGAGTGGGTTTGAATTGAAATATTATTGATTTTATGTATTGACCATGCAGCTTACCATATTGCTGATCTCATCTATTATTTCGAATTGTTTTTAGCAGATTCTTTAGAATTTTTCATAAATTAGATATCTAATGTTATCTGCAAATATTTCTCTCTTTTTTCCCATTATGGATGCCTTTCTGCATTTTTTTCCCTGCCTAATTGTCCTGGCAAAATCCTCCAGGAGAGGAAAAGTTGTCTTTGTCTTGATATTAACTTTGGGAGAGAGTGTTCAATTTTTCATGATTAATTATATTAGCCCTGATTTCTCCTTAGATGCCTTTTGTTGAGAAACTTCCCTCCTGTACCCTGTTTCTTTGTTTTTGAGTATTTTCATCATGGTTATATGCTGAACTCTATTACTTTGGAGGAGAGCATCTGTTAAAATAATCATGTAATTTTTGTCCTTTATTTTATTGCTGTGGTTTGTTATACTAATTGATTTTCTAATATTAAATCAGCACTGTTCCTGAGATAAATCTGCTGTGGTAATGGTACGTGATTATTTTTTATATATCACTAAATTTTGTATCTTTGGGGGCTTATAAATGTTCATGGGGGAAAAAAATCCATTATCTTTTCATTTCCATTTTTTCACACATTTCATGAAGTCCTTGCATATTGCTTTAAGAGTACATTTACTAATAAACATTTTAACCACGGAAGAAGATTCTGGGTAGAGAATGACACTGTTATTGTCTTTTGCATATAGTTTAGGTGGATTCATTTATACAAACAGTATTCAAATCACTTCTTAAATTCCTCACAAATATTTCAGGAGGTTTTACCCCCAAGTTGATCATCTAAATTGCACTCCTAGCCCTTGCCTGGGTTCCAGACTTCTCAGGAATGAGTAATTTCCATGCAGAGAGAGATGAATGGGCTGCAGCCAGCTCATGATAACTAGTGCAGAGACGGATGATAATTAAGGGCACAGACTCTCAAAAACATCTGGATTTGAATCTTGGAGTTTGTAACTGTATCTGTGTGACCTTGGGGAATGTATTCAATCTTCGTGTGTTCAGTTCCCTCATCTATAAAACTGGAATGATAATAGAACCCAACTTGCAATGGTGTTGGCGAGGAAAATGGAGTGTTTAAAATATTGCCTCACATGTACCGAGAGGTTAATAAAAAGTAGTGCTTGTCAGGACTAAGTATAGGTCTGAATGGCCTATCCCAGATATCTTCCCAGGATCTATTCCAGTGGCAGTTTCAGAGTCAGAGAAAGGTCCCCGATGACTCATCCCAGCACTGCTTCACAGGATAAGGAGGGGCACATGGGTTACGTAACCAATCACTATCCTGGAATAAGGACCAATCAGGATGCAAGAATAAAGGCCAATGGGAAATCGGGACAGGAAATGAGGCCAGCCAATAGGGTCCCGCCACCCAATCTCCTTAAGACCTGAGGTAACAACCCTAGACCAGCGTCTTCCTCAAATCAAGAGGGGGAACTAGTTTGGGATTGAACCCAACGTTCTTCGGATAGCTGTCCTGTCTCACTGCCTTGCCTTCTGGGCTCATGTGAGTGGCTCCCTCTATAGCGGTGACAAACTGAGAGATCCTTGCTAGGACCTCTGAGGGGGAAAGCCCAGCCACATTGGCTGTTGACCTGTATGTAACATTGCTTATTGTGACAGTAACCCAACCACTTGGAACCTGCATTTTGCTATTTGAAAGTTGCATGATTTAAGGCAATTTATTTGGATTCTCTAAGTCTAGATTTCCTGAGGGTATAAATCAGCCAACTCTGATTTTGACTAGTTATTTTTCTCAGAAAATTAAAATGTTTATATGCTTGTAAGTATGTATCATAATGGTTGGATTTTAAAATTTTGCATTTAGTACTTATTGCTTTACTTATTTTTAATCTATCTCCATATGTTCCTAGGTTTCTGTGCAATCCTCCTGTGGCAAAGCAGGTCTGCCTTTTAGACTCTGCCCTTGCCATCGGGCTCCTTCTCCCTCCCCCTTCAAAGAGTTGAGGGTAGTTTCAGTCTTCTGTTGTTTTCACTCAGGTGCATCTTCCAATCTCCCTGACATGATCCCCGAGCCCTTTGGCCAAATTCTCAGCCTCCTGTGGAACAGACAACACTATGGCGAGGGAAAATCACCACTCACAGATTCCGGCCCTTTCCCTTCGCCATTAAGTCGGTGAAAACAGAGAGTTATAAAGTTGGGCAGTCCCCATTCATGTTATTAATGAAGTGCTTCTTCACAATGCATTTGCTTGCATGGGCATCTTGTAAAATTAAATTGAATTTCAATTCTTTTCTCCAATCAAGGACAGTGCAGATGGTGAGTTTAATTCCGATTATTGTATTCCAGGGAGATGCACTGGTTAGCTATTTTCTGTGTAATTAAAAGCACTTCTCTCTGTTCTCATGCCTCTCTTCTGCATAGCTGCCTTGGCCATGATCTAGAGTCAATTTGCATAAATACATCTATACCTATATTGACTTAAGAGGTGAGGTGGTATAATTATCAGGCACATAGGCCATATCCTCCAGGCTTCCATTTCTGCAGGACTTTGATCCATTCATTCCAGTTCTTCCCCCTGCTGAGCGTTTGTCATTCCACACCAAGTATACATCTACTGAATCAGAATCCATGTGCTCCCATGATCTCCAAGTGGTGATTCCTATGTATGCATAAACTCTTGCTAAGCTGTATATTTTGATTCAGTATATGTGGGGTAGAAATGAATATTCTCACCAGGGGGTTAAACTAGAACAAACCTAATTGAATCAGCCCTGCTTTCTTTGGGGGGGACTTGGGGGCGAGTGGTGGGCTATGATTTTGGGAGACAGTATGTTACCGAAAGAGCTCAAGTTTTATGTCTCGTTCTCAAATTCAGCACCAATGACTTGTTTTTAACTAAGAAAACTTCAAAGATCAGTTGAGATTAAAAACAAACAAAAGCGGCCATAATGTTGCCAGGCCAAGTTTCTGAGAAAGTGGCTGCTGGACCTAAGTGCGTGGAAAGCAAAGAGAAACGTTCATGTGCAAGGCCGAAGCCTGCATGCTGCTGATTTGGGTGTCCATGTGATGTCCAACCTCATTGCACACATCTGACTTGTTACTGGATCCCACAGGCCTTTACAAGTTAAATAAAGATGATGGTTTAGTTCAACCATAAATAAGTAAATATGCAAATAATTGAGGATGAATCCTTGATGGTTATGAAGATGAATTCACTGGGGAAGCAGTAACTGAGTGTTTTAACAGTACTGGGATCTTATCCATTAAAAAAATATAACAATAATTTGGACGACTATATAGTTGACTTCCCTGACAAGTTAAAGAAAATCCACAGTGAAAGGCAAGCAAATGGTTACTCCATACACTAAGACAGGATCAAGGGTCTTTTATGTTGAGGACCATTTGTCCACAGTGAGAATGTGCTTTGGAGAGCACAACCATTCACAGTGACGTCATTTGGCACACTAGAAAGTACAAGGGCTTTGCAAGTTACACTCGCACGTTATGGCATAGACAAGTTACATGAACCCTCTGTTACTAAGTTTTCTTATCTATGAACAGGGCATAAAGAGTTTGTATTGCAAGTGATTATTTTGTAAGTATGTATAATACGTTAAAGAGAACATCTTCAACACGTGTTTGTTCTTCCCTCTTATCTCACTCAACTGCGTTGGGACCAATCTAGTCTAAACCGTATGTTTGTATATGGTTACCTTGAAGCTAGGTCAGCATTCTCCCTATCACTCATGCTCAAAATAGTTCTGGGTACAAAGTCCTGAGCTCAGGGCTATTGATTTTTTTAAATAGCATAACTAGAATTAATAGTCAGTGCTTTCAGGGTAGCATATGATAGGTGGCAAAGGGCTGGATGATACCTAACCATGACAGCGATGCACACAATATAGGACCTCATTGTCATCTTCACGTCTTTATTGTCATCTTTCCTGGTGGGTTCTTATGCCGTGCTATCTCCTCATATCTCCTTGAAATAAAGAAAATGCATTCAACAACTTTTTCACCATCTTGGGGCCCACTTTCAGTGCTCCATCCCTGGTTTTGCTTGACATCATACTCCCAGTGTGGGCTAAAATAAAAATAGGATCAACAAGTTGGACCCAATTTCCAAGATTCTCCCTCCTGAAAATTTCCCAGCCTACCTCTGTGCCTCAGTGTTGGAGGGCTACATGCTGATGATACCGTGCAGGTGCTGGAGGCTACACAGCTGCAGACAGCACCACTGGGTGTCCATGGCATGCCATAGTTCAAGGTTGTGCTTATCATCTGTCTGGATGAGACAATTCTGAAACACTGGCCAATAGGATAGTGGACGTGGGAGGAAACTGGAAAAATAATCCGAGGCACCATTTCTCAAGTATAACTCCCCAGACACCATTCCAAGTGACAATGTATGCATTGGAAAAGGAACAAGCTGCATTTCTTAGAATATAGACTATACCTCATGACATTATAGCGTGTAAGGACTCAAACAATTGGATTAAACCTATTAGCTCCAAATAAGCATTTCTCCAATATTCATAGAACATTGAACTAGGGAATGCATTCATTGTCACATTAGATATACCAATTGCCATCCTGGAACACATGTATTGTACCAACCTGGCCAATAGGAACATGTGGGATTAATCAAGTGTCAATTTGATTAGAGGGCAAAGAGATAAATGGCTTGGCAAGGCACGCCTTTCTCTCTTGCTCTCTGGTGAGCACACCATCATGTGGCTGTTGTAACTAGTTCTTTGCCTCAACTTGTGAGCTATGCTACCCATGGGACAGCCAAGCCATGAATCTGGTTGTTAGAGCTTGAGGTTCCTTGGAGACCCACTTTGCCAGCTGCTCGTGTGTACGTGCTTGAGTTTGAGGATGGTGGATCCTGTTGTCTTGCATTGCTTGAGTTTAATTTCTCATCCGGGCTTGCTTCACTAAGTTCCTGAGCTCACGATTGTTGATGACCTTCCCTGCCTAAGTTCCTGAGCTGATGGTTGTTGATGACCTTCCCTGCTGTTTGCTGCCTTGGGCAAATTCTGCCTGTGTTGCAGACTCAGCTGTCTGCTTTCTTGACCTTGGGCCCCACACCCCTGGTGAGTTGAAGGACTTCTAGTATATTAACTGTTCCATGAAAGTGAGTTGAACTGAGTCCTCTGTACTTCTTTTTTATTTATTTTTTTCCTCTGTACTTCTGTGTGGACTAATTAGCTGTTAAATTCCTCCATGCTGTATAAATCTATCTAATCATAAGTGTCCTCATTTTGTTTCTCTAGAGAACTCTGCCTAATACACTAGTCAAGTAAGAATTTAGCCATGTGAGGAGCTAGGAGCCTCCACCCATGTCCCCTTTCTTTCCTCTTTCTGGTGCGGCCCATCCAACATCTGCAGGAAGATGAGGGTGGGCAGCAGAGGGGGAAATTCTCTCTCTTCATTGCTGAATAGGGAGTCCTGCAAAGTCCTTTGGCCAAAGTTGAAAGAATGAAGATGCATTTTTATGCCTGATTTACATGCTTCTGACACATAGTTGCTGTGGCTTCATGGGTAAGCTGTTGTAACGTTCCTGTGTAATAACAGAGATTCTACTTGCTGTAGTCATTGCGTACCTTTATACTAGTCGTCATTCCACCACTCCGTTGTCAGTTGGTTGTGCTGTGATGGTTTGTGGGATGCAGTGATTCTACAAGCAATGTCATTACTATTTAAAATGCTGGCAGGTTTCAGTGGAGCTTCCAGACTAAAACAAACTAGGAAGAAAGCCCAATGATCTGCATCCAAAATAAGGCACTTGAAACTTTATTGATGAGCCCTTAGCTTGTAGGGCATTAAAGAATAACTACAAAAATGGATTCAGACAAGAAGGTAGATGACCATGAAGATGGCACAACTGGACACTGGCAGTGCCCCCCAAACACTATGTAAGTAGGAACTCCCTTAGCTCCCACAATTCCTCTTAAGATGCTATCGTTACCCACATTGTTCTGTTGGTGAAAAATATGCCCTTAAGAGGTTAGGGCCGCCCTAGGAAAGGGAATGCCTAGGATTCACAAGCAAGGAATTTGACCCAGAATCTGTATGTTTTACCCCCTTTGCTAGTCTCTCAAGAAACATTGAGTGGCTTCTTACAGAGTATAAAAGATGCAATGTTTAGCCATTTGGATATATTTTTTGAGTTTGGACAAGGGACTATTTTTTCCATTTAACATACAAAAAGGGGAAAAAAAGACTGACTATAAGTAAGTGACCATTCTATGTTTGCCTAAATAACAATTGATTAAGGCCAGTTTCAGACTCTGACCAGGCCATCTATGTGAAACTCCATCCATTCCTGATATTGTCTGTGCCTTTCCTTAAGATTCTCTGAATACTTAAATCCTCATCAAATAGAATGTCAGTGTTGTTATGGAAGCTGATACCCCGAAGCCCTTTTCTAGGGCCACCTTCCCAGCCACGAATAATCATTGAAAACCTGCTTCAACCTAGAGAAAACGCTTGAGTGTCGGGATCCTATCATATACAACCCGGGATGAGATGGGGAAATCTCGCTCTCATGTTGCTGCTAGTCAGGTGTCTTCAAGTGAGTTTCCACGTGTAGCAATCCGTTGGACAACAGGAAGGAACACTGCCCGGTCCTGTGCTGTTCTCACAATTGTTATCTGAACCCATTGTTGCAGCAACTGACTTGACCCATCTCCTTAGATCCTCCACTTTACCGAGCATGACGGATTCTTCCAAGGACCAGTTCCTCGGGATTACAGCTGGGATACCATCGAACTAAGTGTTGGGATGTGACAGAGAATTTCACGGTATAGAAGCTCAAATCATAGAACCTTCTATGAGCAGAAATAACAAAGAATGGCTTCAGATGGTAGACCTGAACTTTCATATGTTAACTTCACGCTGGATGATGATAAGTGGAAAAGAGAAATGTTTCCTGGAGGGAGCCCACCTGCCACACCAAGTTTCTTGGTATATAGATTTCTCCAAAATCTAATTGAACCAATCACTGTGGTTCAATATAGCCTCAAACTTCCTGGCGCCCTAAAGTTGGGATAACTCCGAACATAACTCTAAAACTGTTCTGGGCAGTTGAAAGAGTTGCCAATGTTTCGGGCAGGTAAAGGCTATCAATCTGGGTCACTGACTGTAACCCTCATAAAAGCATAATAATTAGCCTCTCGGTGTTTCACTTAAATAGGACTTTTCCTTTGTGTATTAAGCATTATCTCATATTCTATTATTGGTGTCTGTTTGCATTTGGTGCAGTTGTTTCATTATTAATGTAAAAGAGCAATTCAGAATTTCCCGATTAATTTTAATGTAGCCTTTCCTCCGGTAAATAATTGATGAGAAAGATGATCAGAGCAATATCAAGTCAGGAGCTGATATTCTTTCTGTCAACTCTTATCTTCTCAGTCATACTCATTTTGAAAACCCCCCTGAGAACCTTCATTTGGTTGCAGATGTTTTGTATTCCCCAACTTTTTGTCACTTAGTTCTTTGATTACATGGCTACAAATCCTATGATACCTTCATAAAGGAAAATAAAACGCTATTTCCCCATTTTCCTCCAACTATTTATAGGAAGAAAGCCTGAGGCAGCAGAAATGAAGTCATTTCTGTCCTCCTGGGGTGCTGAGGCCCATAGCAAATGAGTTAAGAAAAGTCTAAGAAAGGAAAAACAGCTTACATCTACACAGCACATTACACGGTGCTTTTAAAATTAAAAAAACTAAGGTGCCAGGAATAATATCTCAGTACATTGTGAAATATCTCTCTCACTCATCCATTCTACCTGGGCTATGCCAGCTCATCTGCTGAATTTGTAACCCCAGCATGTGTTCTTTGCCCAGAAATCTGGTAGGTTCTGTGTAATCCTAGAAGAAGAAGGGTGCCCACCGTCTTTGTCAGCGCTATTTGGCACAGTGTTCTCCCCGGGCATATTTAGAAGTTAGTGATGGGAATAAACCAGTTGCCATTCAGTTAATTTTGACTTCTGGGACTGTGTGTGTCAAAGAAGGTACTAGGGTGTCTTGAGTTTTCAAAGGCTTATTTGGGAGGCAGGTCTTTGTTTTGATGCTTCTCTGACTGGGCTTAGACAGCCATTGTGATACCAGCTCAATGCATCAATATTGACTCCACTCCTAGACTCAAGTATAGAAACAACAGCAAAATCCTCACTGGGGTTTTGAGACACACAACTGTGTCTCACTTCTCATTAGATCTTCCTCTGGTCTGGGTTTTCTTGAAGCTTCCCGCTCCTCTTTCTTAAAAATCAATCCTATATCACCATCCATCTCTCTTTCTCCAAATTCCAAACAAAAGAGTGAAGTGAGATTTATGACCATTCTATACTGAATAGGGGCCAGAGCGCACAGAGTGGGGCTAGATCTCATTTGTCTCTGGCTTTGATTCTGCTGGCTACAATTAACTCCTCTACCACTTCCACCCTTGGCTCTTCATTTCGAGGGAGTCACTGAAACGTTTTGCCCTTGCTCTCCAACCCCCATCAATCACAATAAGAGTATCACTGACTTGACGGAATAAATGTAAGCAATAATGTATCGCATCAACATGCATTTATTCAGCAAAGGTTATCGTGGTTAGATGCAGTTCAGTTGGTTCCAGCTCATAATGACCCTGTAGAGCAGCATCTTCACAATTTTTCTTATAGTTGAGCTCATTGTTGTGGCCACTGCGTCAGTCCATCTTGTTGAGGGTCTCTCTTTTTTTTGCTGCCCCGCAAGTTTACCGAGCATGAGGTCCTTCTCCAGGGATTGTTCTCTCCTGATACCACATCCAAAGGATGCTGTAAAATACCAGAAAGATATCAGTGACATATTAGATATTGCTAGAGCTATAATGAGAAGGAGTCGGTTACAATTAGAAGTGAGTACAATGTCATATGGCTAGGTAACTGCGGAGACTCTACAAGCAGATACATATGAAGACTTGGGGCATAAAAATGCTTGCAAGAGAAAGTACTGAGTCTGTCTGGGAGAACAGTCATCAGCATCGTGTGAAGTTGGGGTAGGGTAACCTGTCCAAGCAGTTAGAAAATAGGTGTGAAAAATTAGGCCTGAAAAGAGAATGTGACGTTTTCTAAAATGATATACAGATAAATCATTTTATAAGATGAACGCTTTTTTTTATAAGGGAAAAGCAGTGAGAGCAGTGTGAGATGAGGATGAAGCGATAAAAGATAGGTGGAGTTTGGATCAGGAAGCATCATACTGTGATCAAGATCTCAGCCTGACATTTCCATCCAAGCTGTCACAGAAAAAAGCCTCGGGATACAACTTTGTGCACGTCAGGTCCTTTTTAATCAAACCATTTCAGACCCACTGTTACTCAAACTCCAAAGTTTGGCTGAGAAGCCCTATTTAGGGCACTGAGCACAGGTTACCCTGGACCCTAGTGCTATAGTGGTTATGCATCGGACTGCGAGCTGCGTGGTCCGCAGTTTGAAACCACCAGCGGCTCCACAGGAGAAAGACTGGGCTTTCTACTCCCAGAAAGAATTACTGTCTCGGAAATCCACAAGGGGTCGCTATGAGTCAGCATTGACTTGATGGCAGTGAGCTTGGCTTTTTAGAATAAAGGTTATGCCGTTCATTCATTCTTCACAGTCATTGCTGGAACACATTTGACTGATCTGAGAAGCTTGGAAAAAACCCACATTCATGTGGCATTCACTCTCAGAGGTTATATTCTCATTAGTATTTCTTAAAGCAATTCACATACTTCTGTGTGGTCAAGGCAAGAATCACTGGTCTAAACCACCTAATATCTACCTTTGGTCTGAGCTGTAGCTTCAGAGTCTTGGTCTTTAGCTGTATAACAGCACTCATTCCCAATCACCTCTACCAAATCATATGAACTTCAATATATAAGTCACCAAAGAAGAAGTAATCTATTTGAATCATGGTGTTGATGAATAATCTTAGATGCACTATGATTTATGTAGGGTGGTCTTGTAGGTCAATCTCTTTTACAGTACAAAAGAGATCAAACATGAGAAAGATTGGGACAACACATTCCACGCCACACGAAGATGACCCAGGAGCAGAAGCTTAGAAGAACAAGGACTTTGCTCCAGAGCCAACCGAGAAAAAAATCCATCTCCTCTAGCCAGCACTAAACTAGGAATTCTCACCTCCATTTAAAACCGAGAAAGTAAATTGATGTTCGTTAAAAGCCACTCACTTGTATTTCTGTTCTAACAGCAATAGATAATAGATCCCTGTTGATACAATTGCAATAGTTTTTTTTAACTATATTGAGCATTAAAAAATTAATGATATTGTTTAATAACTTCTGCACTTTATTGGGTCACCTTTTTTTGACATGGGCATAACTATGGATACTTTCCAGTTAGTTGACCATAACTATGGATACTTTCCAGTTAGTTGACCTATAAGTGTCTTTCAAATTCCCTGGCTTCTAGTGGTGCATCAATTTGTTGAAACATTTCAGTTGGCATTCCATCAATTCCTGGAGCCTTGTTTTTTGCTAATGCCTTAAGTGAATCTTGGACTTCTTTCAATAACATCAATTCTTGATCATATGCTTTTGCAGGTTATGGTTGAGCACCACGCAGTATTTTGCCCATAGATGCTTTCAATAGTCAAACAACTCGAGGCTTTAATTTTTTCTTCATTCTTTCATCTTAAGAAATATTGAGTGTGCTCTTCCTTTGTGGTTTCTAACTTCAGGCCTGCGCACACTGCATTACCCTACTTTGTCTTCTTGAGTTGCCCTTTGACATTTTATGTTCAGCTCATTGCCTTTATAATTTCTTCAATTAACTTAAGCAACTCTATAGTCAAAAGAAAGTTTCAGTCTCGTCTGACACCACTTTGGTCTTTCCTTTCTTTCCCGTTTTTGGTGGCCCTTTGCTTTCTTCATACCTGATTCGTTCAGTGTCACCTTACAATTCTTCTGGTCTTCAATCATTAATGTCAGTGAGTCAAATATGCTCTTGAAATGGTCTCTAAATTAAGATGAAATATACACAAACTCATATTTGGTTCGTGGAAGAGAATTTCAACTTTATTTAGCTTCAATGGGAACTTGTCTATGAGCAGTTGATGAGACCCTCGGTTGGACCATGAGCCCTCGGCTTTATTTTGGCCGATGACCTTCTCCATCAGAAGAGGAGCTTCCTCGTCATCTCTGCCCACAGATGTACTTATTTTGACTCCTGTGTTTCTCACCTGGCAATTTCCATGTGTAGAGTCAGTTTGTTTTTCTGAAACATGTATTTGCAGTGAACTCCTTGGTCTTGCAAAATTCTATTATGTGATCTTTAGGGTTTGAGGGGTTTCTTTTTTTCTATCACCACAGCCCTGTTTCCCAACTACCCATCCTTCCTCTTAGTTTTCACCTTTCATATTCAAATCATCGGTAATTACTAATGCATCTTGATTGTATGTTTGATCAACTGCGTACTGAAGGAGTTGGTAGAATTCATCCTTATTCCCTTCGGTTTTGTAGGGACAGAGGAAGTATCAGGGGCCAGGCCAGTAGTTGGGGCCACAGGGAGACAGATAATGTGCCTGTTTTTTAACTCAATGTCACAGTCTACCTCCAAAATTGCCTTTCTGTATTTTGACCTGGGCCTTCAGCCTCCCTCCCATTAACAGGGTGCCTTAGCTCCCTGCCCCATGCAGCCGGACCGGGGCCGCCACAGATAGACACACAGATACCCTTCTCCCCTGGCATGCTCGCCAACAGCTGGTAAGGTCTTCATGCCCTGGTTCCTCGGTACTCTGCTTGGTGGCACTGACATTGAGTGGTCGAGGGGCAGTCTATTCCAGGGTACCCTGAAGTGGCCGGCCTCCTAGACCACAGAGAGACCCCGCTTTACTATTGCTTTGGAGTTGAGATCTTCCTTCCTGTATTCCAAACATTAGTGCAAATAAACATTTTTACATGAAAAAAATAGAATTCATCAGGTTCTTCATCATTGGCTTTAATGGTTCATGGGTAACTTTGAGTGATAGTTGTATGATCCAGTCTTTGTAGGTGTACAAATATCTCATCACATACAGTGTTATACTTCATTATAGATCTTGAATTTTTCCCATTCCTCTTGAATTTGTCATTCCTGGCATAGTAAATCATATGACTGTCTGAATCAAGATGCCCAGTGTCATTACACTTCAGCTCACTAAGTTATCAATGTTTGTGTTCCATTTCATTTTTGATGAATTCCAATTTCTCTAAATTCATATATTCTATATTCCACATTCTGATTATTAATGGATGATTCCAGCTGTTTCTTCTCACTTTGAGTCGTGCCTCATAAGCTGGTGAAGGATCCAAACGTTTGCTCTATGTCCACATCATTAAGGTTGAGTCTACAAGCATATTTTGAGGACCGTATAACCAGAGGGACGCATCTTCAGGCACTATATTGGACAGTGTCTCACTGCTATATAAAATGTTCTCAGTGGATTGTCTCATACTTTTTCCTAGTCTGTCTTAGTCTGGAACTTCTGTGAAAGCCGGTTACCATGAGTGATCTTGCTGGCACTTGAAATTCTATTGGCATCGCTTCCAGCTTCATAGTAACACTCAACCCAGTGCAGTATAAATAACTGACAGATTAGTGGTAAGAGTCTATTAGAGACTAGCAAATCTTTTTTTTCCTTTGACTTTGCTCTGTGTCCTTCCTAGGCACGTTGTTTTTGGATTTTTTTTTAACATGAGAGATAGGATAGAGTATAGAGTATTAAAATAGGATAGAGTATTAAAAGCTTAATAGAGACAAAAAATTTACTCTGTTTTATGAACACTTAATACATCTGGTTTTTTTTTTTATCAGGGAAGTTTTCTATCCAAAGTAAAATTTTAAATCACACTCTAATCCAGTTCAGTCCATTCCCCTAAAAGAAGACCTTGGTTTAAACCTGTTCCACAGTCACAAAAATAAATACTGGCTCACCATCAGTTTCTCCAACAAGCAATCCAGTGTATACTGGGTTGATTTTTTTTAAATATAATTATAAATCTCAGCTAGTGTCCATGCATCTGTGATGGTGGGGAGTAAGAAGTCAGCCGAGAGTCAATGTCCTGTCAGCATTTTAATGTGCATCATTGAGATCACCTCTTCCCTGTGTAAATAAAATGACAAGCTTATCCAGGAAATTTTAATATCTATTAATATAATATGTCTCAGAGATATTCCGAGTTGAATCTCATGAAGGAAGAACATAGCCTGATGCCCTGGAATTCTTCCAGAAATTTTCACCGTATATTCCATTCTGGTTGGGAGGATTTTTAATTTTGTTTTCTTTTTGGCAGACTATAGACAGCAGACTGCTGAGCAGCTGGGTTTAGTGAATGATCAGGGACTATCTTAAGGTGTATCGTCTGACTAGTACCTGCCAAGAGAGCTGTGGTTCCTGCTTGTTTATCACCCATCTTTTCCTACTTCTCTCTGTCTCTCTTCGTGGCTGCCAGCTTTGACCAGCTGTGTCAACTGTGAGAGTCCTTGTGCTCTAACCACAGTAATGCCTGGTGCGAGATGAACATCTAATAAGGGCTGCCAAGCATATAAGGGCTTCTAGAAAGTATGGAAGGGGGCCAGAACCAAGAGGCCAGGAGCTCTTCCAACTGGAAATATCACCCTCTCACTGGTTAACCCTAAACCAATAGTGGAAAATTTCTCATCACCCTATTATTAAAAATGCATTTGCAAAATTTCTATTTTTCAGAATGTCTTTTTGTGATGGTGGAGAGTTTATTTTAAGGTTTTATCTTAACCATTTACCATTTTTAAGACTCATCCTGATTTTCGTTGCCCATAGTCCAATTTTCCAATATTTAAATTCAGTGTTATGTAATATCTTCTAATTTGTCAGTCTGCTTTTGAAAATACAAATCCTTATGTAATTTTAACCAAAGGCAATACTGCATATTTATATGTGCAGGAAGCACTCCTAAGGTGCATGTTCTGTTTGGGGAAAATGACGGGCAAAACAGTGGGTGCCGTTGCTGTTAGCTACTATTGAGTTGATTTGTACTCATGGCGACTGCATGTACCCCAGAGAACTCCATAGGGCTTCCTCAGCAGGAGTTTCAATGGATTCAGACCACTAGGCCTCTTTCCCATGTTTCATTGGCTGGGCTTGAATCACCAACCTTTAGGATCCTGATCAAGCTCAAACTGTTTGCACTGTGTGGGACCTTAGAAGTCAGTGAGGACGTGAAGTTGATACATATCAGATGACTGATTACATGATGACTACTTATTCTTGCTTTTTAAAAAGTATGTTTCTACTTAAAAAATATGTAAAATTGTGAATGAAAGGCCGCTTACCTAAAATTGGGTTGCTGAATTCAGATAACCTAAACAATGTAAATTCCCTTGAGTGTAATCCATTAAAAATATGTGGGTGATCTTCTAGTTTTTATCATTTAATTTGATTGATACTCATATTTCCGGATGCTGGACACCTATATATATATTTATATATTTATATATCATATTTGCCTAGTCAGGGAAAGATGTTTTTTAGGAGTTTTTATTAGCATTTCATCCACATGTCATACAATTCAATAACTCAATCACATCAAGAAGAGTTGCACAATTGTCACTATATTCAATTCTAGAACAATTTCTCCCTTGTAGTCATTGTTATTCATGTAATTACTTTTTGCTAATTGTGGCAGAAATATATATTCCAGAACATTCTTCAACTTCACAACTTCTGCTTGTATAATTCAGAGAAATTGATTATACTCTTCATGTTGTATAATCATTATTGATGTCTTTTCCCAAATGACTCTACCACCACTGGCATAAACTCAGTGCCCCCTATGCAAAAGCTCTCTCCCCTTTGCCTATGGGAACCATTGGTCAAGTTTGGTTTCCTTTCTTGTCCCTCATGGTTTTCTTATTGCTTATAAATGAGTTATATATACATAATCACAATCAGTTCTGGTACTCCCTCACCCCTCTTCCATTCATTGTTGCTCCCCAAATCTCCCAACCCTCCCTATCTCCTCCCCCAATCTTACTCCCCCAAAAAAACCATTGTACCAGTTATTAGCTCTATGCACCCACTCCTTCTGTGTTTCACAGCCTGGGAAACCCAACAGAAATAATAAAGAATAAGTAAATAAAATGGCAAGGATAAAATAATAATAATATAAAGCTAACAATACAAATAATGAATAAGTGCTAAAAGATCACCATCAATATTTAGACAGTCAGGGAAGAAATTTTTGTCCTGTAACAAGCAAGAAATACTTGAGCCTAGAACAAATTCAGATTGGGTCAAAAAGAAGGTCAACTGACCAGGTATCAAATTCCATCCAACATAATCTAGTTTACGATGATCTCTGTCTGATAGTAAAGCTGTTGGAGACCCTTGCCTGTGGCTAGAGGGGATCTGCCAGAGGCTTAATCTGACTATAGATACTCTGCAGATGGGTTTTGTGCTCCCATTGACCTCCATAGCCTTCTATAGATAAGAGTGTTTATGATTTAAACTCTGATATTTTCCCCTTCATTATATTTGGGTTTTGTTATTGTCATCTTTGGATCACACAGGCTGGCGTGTTTCTTTTATGTGGGCTTGGCCCACTCCTTGCTTAGAGGGCTGCGTGTTTGAATACAAACCTTAAAGGCTCCAGACCCTATTCCAATTGATAGCCAGGCACTATCTGCTTCCTTAACCACACTTTGCTCTAGCATCCTTATCTTCAGTGATCATTTAATGAAGGTGAGTGTCCAGCAGGGCCATGTTATCAGAACTAGATGTTCTTGGAATAGGGCCAGAGTTAAGAATCTATCTGCTTAGGGCAGTGGTTCTCAACCTTCCTAGTGCCGTGACCCTTTCGTACAGTTCCTCATGTTGTGGTGACCCCCCCAACCATAAAATTATGTTCGTTGCCACTTCATAACTGTAATTTTGCTACTGTTATGAATCAGTGACCCCCCTGAAAGGGTCGTTCGACCCCCAAAGGGGTCGTGACTCACAGGTTGAGAACCATTGGCTTAGGGAAAGACTTTTCAAGGAAGTAACTTTTAAACCTTATCTTAAACAATGAAGAGACAGTCATGAAGGGATCTAGCTGGAGAGTGGTCCAGATGGAGGGAACCACTATGGCAAAGCTGTTTATGTAAAACAGAGGTTCCTCCCAAGAGGGTTGGGAACAATGGCTGAGTCTGCATCCTTGTCTTACCTTCTTTGGCTTCCCGATTGCCATGAGAAAGGCTTCCGGTATGCATCCAACTTCCCTCTCTCATTATCCAATTCTGACACCAGCCATTTCTCACCTGGGGCTCCACTTAGTTCTGATAAGTCATTGCATCGCTGAGGTCAGTAAGTCATTGCAATGGCCGCACAGAACACACCAGCAATACGGATGATTTGGTTTAGGGAAGTTCACAGCTTACCGCAAACCAGGATCAGGAAGCTGTGAGGATACAGTCATTGGTCCACGGCAACGTGCTCTTCAGCCGCAGCCAAACCCTTCCCTAATCCTCAGCCACTTGGTCTCCTGGTTTCTGCCTCTGTGGGTCATGGAGCCAGCCCATTGCTCCCCCCATAGTCTCATAGTCTCGGGGCTACTCCTCTGTCTGCCTCATGGTCTCCTTGCCTCAGCCTCTGCTCTTAGCCTGCCTCCTTCGCTCTACCCCATGGTCCCGTGCTGCAGCCTCTGGTGCCTCCAGTCTTGGCCTCCAGATCTTGACTCTGCTCCACTTTGTATGTCCTGGGATTTCTCTCTCCTCCTGCCCAAACAGCTCATCCTAATAGCCAGGGGAGGGGCAACGAATACTAATACTAATTAGTGTTACACATGCCTTATTTGTGTGGTTCGACCTAATCATTTGGTGGCATGGATAGAAATGGATAGAAATCATTAAGAAGCATGGATAGAAATCTCACTCCACCACAGGGTTATAAGGAAGACTGGAGTTTTGTGAGCAAGGGGAAATGGGTAGGGATGAAATAGAGTAGATAATTTGGGGAATTCAAGGTCATGGAAAATTTGTGAAATTTATTCTAATAGCCATCAAAAGCTATTAATGGGTAAAAGTCTTCATTTCTGACAGTCTGTTTTTCTGATACAAATCTCTATAGCTCTCTGGGAAGATAAAAATCATGATAGTAAGTGTATTGGGGTTTACTGTAAATAGTTGTAATCTAGGTATATAACCCTCAAAAAGAAAACAATGACACTCCAAGCACATTGCCATTGAGTTGATTACCATTCTTGCTGACTCCTTGCCTTACAGAGCAGCGAGGCTCCAGCAGGTTCCTTGGCTGCAGTCGTTCAAGAAGTAGATGACCAGGATTATCCCTCACAGCTGTGCTAAGTCAGGGCAAAGTGGCAACTTGCAGGTGAGTAGCCGATTTCTGGCCATTTGTACCACTGAGGGACCTACATGACCCAAAAGGTAAGAAATGAAAGAATACCAAGGAAGTATTCGTGTTGTTAGGTTTCCAGAGTTGTTAATATCTTAGTTCTTGACATTGTGATGAAAGAATTCATGCTGAAGCCTGTTTTGTAACCCAAGTGGGTTTTTATGACTGACAAGACAATTTCAGGTTTTATAATCTCAAAGGGATTCACAACTGGGCCTGAACAACCATGTGGAAAGAGCACCCGCACTTGCGGAACTTGGGGGGATCCTGGAAGGCTAGAAGCCCAAGATCCTTAGAGGCTGAGGGCATGTGGACCAAGAGGCTATGGGCCCGAGTATATCCGGAGCAAGCACATGTACGTGGGGGCAGGAGACCCTCCCTCTGACCAGGAGCAGGGTAAGAGAGCGCATCCCAGAGATTGTTTTCTGGCTGGGGTAAGGTATAGTTGATGGCATTGGTTGACTCCATTGGCTTAGTTAGGCCCAGCTGGGTGATGTCATGAGCCTGGGCCTAGTTTGGCCGGCCCAGGTGTACCTCCCACCTGGCTCAGGGACTTGAGTACAAGCAATCTCAGTTTGAGGTCATCATAAGTGTCTAATGGTTGCCTGAATTCTTTCCAACCTCCTCTATGGGGGCCTTTGTGGGCATGGGATGGACAACCCTCTAAGCTAGCTACCTAACAGTATCAGCTACCCTGATTCAGCTGGGGCATGTTGGACTTACAAAAATCAGAAGCCGGAGGAGAGACTGATGGGGATTGAAATTTGGAGCTAAATTAAGGAGGATCTGTCCCTTGACAGTTGCTGGCAGCCTCAAAACAGAGGCGCTGTGATTCTAGAATCCAGGTCTACGTGGAGGAAACGCTGGCTAGTTGCTACTAATGTCTTTGAAAGGACTCCATGAAGCTACTCTCAGGGTGTTGGGGGAAATTCCACTGAATTCAACTCTCCTACCAGAAATAACTGCTTCTGCTAGGCTGAAGAAGCATGAATGAGGCCGAGAACAGAAAGCAGAGAGAAAGTCCACTGGGCATACGGAGAAAGGAGCGAGTCCATGCTTCTAACTCCAGCCTTGCAATCTCTCTCCTGTGGCTTCTATTGGCAGAGCCAGTAAAAAGGCTCCTGACAAAACAAAAGTGCGCTTGCACCGTCCAAGCATGGAACAGAACGTGCTGAAGGGCAGAGATGCAAGTGCCCCTGGAATGTAATGTAACACAGGATCAATAACTGCAACAGTTTATGGATGCCCATTGTGACTCTTTGTTTCCCCTGACAATGAACTAGACCAGTTACCAATTGCTATAGGACCCATTCCAATTCATCACAACCCCATGTATGTCAGAGTCAAACTGTGCTCCACAGGCCTTCCATGGGTTGATTTTGCAGAAATGGACTTCACACCTTTTCATCTGAGGAATTTCTGGGTGGATTCAAACCCCAACCTTGGCTTAGCCTCTGAACATGTTAACCATTACACCATCCAAGAATGCTTAGCAGCTCTCCCCAAATAAATTTTCTTCCTTTTAAGTCTCCCCAGTAGGCTTCAGGGTCCTGACTTGTCCATTCTACATCATTCATGATCCTTGCGCACATGCACTGCGTTGCATTCTCCCGGTGGGTGCTATGGCAACCAGGTCATCCCGACAAAGCATATCTGAGCAGTAGCAGGCCTCAGGACAACCTTAGGACCAGAGACGGGCTTTCCTGCTGCCCCCCCCAACTCATCCTCCATGCTCCTCAGTTCCTGAAGGCAGATCCAAAAATACTCGATTTCGCCTCAGGCAGTCATTTAGGTAATTAGCTCAGGTACCCCACACTTGACTTTGCTTTTCATCTTTGGAGAAGATGTGATCAACTGCTTCTTTCAGAAGGTCTGGGGCTATTGGGAATTTCAGTTCTGACCGTAGCTAATTTGCATGCTGATGAGTGCATGTTTTACGATTCGCACAACCTGCTCATCTTTGGTCTGAATGCAGTCTCATCACACCTGGTTACAGCCACAGGAGTCCTTGCCATTCTGAGCCTAGACTGGCTTTGTTTGGAGGAGCCCAGAGGCTCCGTTACAAAAGTGTCCTTAAGAAACTTCTCAGAGGCGCGTGAGCCAATGATCTGTGCACAAAAGCTGGTCTCTCCAGGCAGGGCTTGTAGAGAGAAACAAAAGTAAAGGGAGGAAACCATATACTGGGTCCTTAATGATCATCAGAACACAAGCTGGTCACTTTACACACGTTGAAAGATAACCCAAAAGTGACAAGCCCTGAAATAGGCAGCCAACCCCCCAGAAGAAAAGGATAGATTATATTTTCTTTAAGGTCACCCAGGGGAAAAAAAAGAAATAGAAAAAAGGGTGGAAGAGGAATTCCCATCTTCATTGTTGTTAGCTGCCATCTCATTGGAGTCCATGTGGTATTGCAGAACGCCTGTGAGCTGGTCTGCGCGGTGCCCCTTAGCGATGCGGACACCCTGGCCTTTCCTTTGACTTGCCTTTCATCCTTGAGCCTCCGGTAAGCTCAACCTCCCAACCTTTGGGTTACTTCAAGAATGCACATCGTTTTCACCACCCAGGGACCTTAATTCACACCTAGTCAGCCCAAAGCCCAGGCCTTTCCCCTGCCCTACCCAGTGGTGATGTGGGAGTGTGTGTTGCTAGGAGACGTGGTTCAGACTGTGTACACCTGTCTGGGGATCTTAACTTTTCCCACGTCACATTAGACCTTTAGAGGTAGAATGGCCTAGTTAAGGTGGAGATGTGTGATGACCCCATAGCCCACCTAGCTCTCTTTTTAAAATGTATTTAACAATGACACATAGTTCCATGTAATGGTTTCCCACTGTGAATTCTTTAAAGCAGAGATGTTGCTAACGTCCTAACTTGGAGGAACTGAAATACATTCTTAATTGCCTTTTGCATGTCTGGCTGAACTGCTGTTAGAGGTACTGGGACAAGGAGTGCTACCTGCAATGAAGCATGCATTTGCATTGATGGTGCATGCTGCTCATAGGTGATGTCTATGTTCGGTTTGCAAGCTTCCTCTGCTTTGCACTGATAAGGAGGCCTGCGATGTTATCTAACAGGGGAAGCAAAAAGGTCTTCACACTATGGAAGAGAAAGACAGCTTCCCTAAAGAAATTAGGAACTGGAGAGATAACCACCCTGAAATCTTCCCCCTGACCCACGTGCTGAAGCAAAGCAACAAGATGGGGGCCAGCTTTCAGAGGATTTGCAGGGAGAACCCAGCCCCAGACGTTCAGCTGGGTGACGGTAGCGACAGACAGGAGTGGGGAGAGGGGCTCATAGAAAAAGCTTGTCTTTCCTGCGGTAAGGGAAAACAGTAAAACCAGGGGATACAATAAAGCACGGGTTTGATTTGGTCTGTAGATTACTGTTTGCACACTTTTTCGTGTTTCTTCTTCCAACCTTCCCTCGATAATAGAGATGATTACAGTTAGAGGCTTAACTGTAGAACAGAACAAATCTCTCAGAGGTTGCGTGAGGCAGCAGAAAAAACTCAAGCCGGGGTCCAGGAGACCTAGTGTCTAGAGATTTATGAGTCATTTAACAGATTTAAAAATTACAGTGCGCCAGGAAACGTCAAAATGTTCATGGAAAATCGCATTAAAAAGTAAGAGCATTTTTCCATGAGCTTTCTGAAGACTGCATGCATGCGCATGTGTGTGTGTGTGTGTGTGTGTATGTTGATTTTATTTGAGTGTCTCAAAAATCCGGGTGAGTAGTCAAGGAGAGTAGTCAAAAAGTATTGGGTTTATATAGCAACTGACATTCATAGCTTAGGAACGACTGTAGCATATATTAAGTGGCAATGCTAAACTGGAACCCAGGACTTCTGATGCATGCCTTTTCTTCTTTATTAAGTTATCTACGGGAAAAGAACACTGAACATTAACAACTTCACTAGCTACAAGGAACCAAAAGCCACAGGCAAAATATTGTTGAAATTCTATTTGCCCTGATTTTACCTTCGTAACAACCACCCATAGAGTTGCTTGGTTATATAGTATATAGTTATTATCATAACTGGATCGTTGTATGTAAAAAGCACTAGGAAAGGCTTTGAAGTTGCTAATCTTCTGAGCAAAGCAGGGGAGAGCAAAGTTGCTAATCTTCTGTGCAAAGCTGACCTCTTCTAGCTATGGAAGGGTCACTGTGAGTTCAAAGTGACGTGACAGCCCTAAAAACATCCCCAATAATTTGAGATTGGAAGATGAAGTGATATAGATACAATTACTTTCAGAAAATCAGCGTGATCCAACATGGTGTGGAAGAACGTGGAAATGCTTGTCACCTGCCACCTTGTACTCTCGGTCCTCTGTTCTCTGTCCAAGTCATCTTACCAGTCAATGGGCCTGATGTCCAACAGTGGCTCCATGCTTATCACCAGGGATTTCGATATATGGACTCACAAAAACCATAGCTAAACAGATGCCACATCTCCCAGAGAGCCCAGTGCTCAGGGGTTGCCTGGCCTCTTGCATTCACCTGCAGGCTCTGCTTTGTCTAGCTGCGTCAGACAGACCTTGGGCTGATTGGTTAGGGACAGCATCTCTGATTCTCACTGACCTCCTTTTCCATACTTTCCTTTTCTCACTTCCTCCCATATTTATATGAGGTCTAATGCCTATGGAAAATGCCTTACCTAATTCTTATAATAATTCTGAATCCCCATCTGAACATCAACAAATCAAAATGACTATTTGTAATCTTGTAATAACTGAGTAACACATATTTCTATAAAAGAGCTTGGCATAGAGTGATGGCATGGCAGTTTTTGAACCAAAACAAAGCCAGTTCCTGTGGAGTCTGTTTCAAAGGATGGCCACTCCAGGTATGTCAAAACCACAACTGTGCTTCATTAGAATTGCAGTAGCGGAGTTTGTAGAAGTCCATTGCTCCTTACAAAGGTTAGCAGCCTAGGACTTAATCATTTGTACCAACTCGGTACTGCACAATAGATAATCCAAACCCCACAATCCCTGCCATCAGCTGATTCCAACTCATAGCAACCTTATACAGCAATCCTGAGACTGTAAATCTTTCTGAGAGCAGACACCTTCATATTTCTCCTTCAGAGCATCTGTTGGGTTTGACTATTAGCAAAGCAAAGCTAAAACAGAGAGGCTAAAATGTAACAACTATGGAGGTTACTGTGGGGGAGGTCAGATGCGCAGGCATTCCCTCCTCTGAGGGTGATCAGTTGCCAGGCTGCACTGGGCCTGCTCCCTGCTGCTGGGGACAATGGACAGGCTCCTGTGGGCGGTGTTCGCATCCTATTGATAATGGTCTCTATCAGTTGGGCCAGGAACAGGCCAAACCAGCTCTGTGACATCCGAAGTTAGGCTGCCATCCTGAGTCTGGGATCAGCCCATCACATGTATACCCCAATCCCTCCTCTTCCTATTGCGTGTATGTCCTTAGACCACCCCTTCTCATTGCTGTGTAACCTATAGTGCAGCCCCTCCCTGTGATGTATGTCTCTACCTGTAATTAGTGGGCTGGCATGCCCCCAAAAGGTATATAGGTGTGGGTCAGCAATATAGAGCGCTCTGACCTCTATATTGGACCTGGTCACTCCCCTCTCGTCCCCCTCTCCTCTCTCCCTTGTTCCCTTGACCTCCTTCCCTTCCCCCTTTCTCCACATGGACCACCAAGCTGGGCTGAGATGAGCAATGCTACCATGTAATGTGTCTGACTGCATTATTGTAATATCTCTCATGCTCTCGATGACTTTAATATAATACTTATATATCTCAATCGTACCATTGTGCTTACTGAACCCGTGGGTAGTAGTAGCAGTGGGGGCTGGCTCCCTCACCCTCCAAATTTAACTTAATACTACAGGTTACAGTTCTTAGCCAGACTTTATAGAGCTAATAAATGCTAACTTTTTAATTTATTTGGTTGTTTGAAGACAAGTTCTATATAGTGCAAAATGTATAAATCTTCAGAGTACAGTTTGAGGAGCTTTGACAATTGCTTACAGCAGTATTCGATAGAACCAACTCCTATTAACTTCTGAGAGTCCATCAGCAAAGATTTCAGAGATTTGCTGTTGATATGACCTGGCAGTGGGCTATCAGAAAGAGTGCAGTCTGGGAAACCCTATGGGGGCTGGTCTGCCCTGTCTGAGTTAGAAAAAAAATGTCGATGCTTCCCAGTTGTCTCAAACACCCCAGAGACACTCGTGTACCGACTGCCTCCCTTACATTCATTTTATCTTTGAAACAGCCTGTACATGGAAGAATACAGTGGGTGCCATGTTGTCTCAGCCTCTTTTTTCTCTGCATAAAGCTTTTGAAGTTCCTTTGTGTTTCCCTATGGAGCAGGGTGCATGTTTATTGCTAGGTCCTATGCTGTCTGAGAGATTGGCCTCATTGTTTTTTATTAATCCCTGATTGCCAAACACTTGAGCTTATTCTAGTTTTGCCTATTGTGAATGAAACTATTATATATAGACTTGTACAAATCTTTCTGTGGATATGTTCTCATTTCTCTTAAGGATATAGATATATCAACTGAATTCTTGATCATAGGCCAGGTAGATGTTTATCAGTATAAATGCATCACCAGAGAGAGTTCTAAAGGTGCTAGATTCATTCAAACTCCCTCCAGAAATGTGTGAGGCCTCCTGTTGCTCTCCATCTTTGCTAATATTCATTCTGGATTCATTTTTAATTTTAGCTATCCTTTTAAGTTTTTGAGCGTTGAGCTGTGATCCATTTCTATAAAGAGTTGCAGTCTCAGAAACCTACAGGGGCAGGTTTACCGTTGTCCTATAGGGTCTCATGAGTCAGAACTGACTTCATGGTAGGGGGTTTCACTGGATTTGGTGGATTGTTATTTTCTATGCCCTGATGAATAGCAGTAATTGAACATTTCTGTGTCCTCAGTGGGCGTGCACATCGTTCCGTTTGCACAGTATCTTTTCAAGCATTCTGCCCATGTGCAAGATCTCCTGTTTCCAGCCTGTCACATATTCCTCTTAAAAGAAATCCTCTTCTAATTCCAGTTCAATTCAAATTCACTTAGCTAAATCCCTCCTTCTGTTAGGGCATCTTTCTAATGGGTTTAAAACATAATGGAATATTTCTGTGAACATTTTTTTCCTTATTCATACAGTATTTATTTGTCTTCACTCTGTCAAACCCAATTACTTTCCCCAGGCTGCCCAGGGAGGTACATGGAAGGGCATATAGGGCAGAGAAGACACAGGGGAAGGATTATTGGAGGTGGAGAGAGCACCTTCATGATGCGGTGAGAGACCCTTGGCCTCCCAGAGGGCAAACCTTGGGAGTGCATAGGAGAAGAGCTGTTGCTTCAAAGAAGAATTTCTGACATAACCAAAGATGAGACTCCCAAATACAGTCCCAGTCCCAGCTCCAGCTCCAGCTCCAGCTCCAGAGCCAGCCCCTCCAACCATGCCATCACTGACCCTAATGAACTTGGCTTCTGGGTCAATGTCCCTGGAGACAGGCAAGTGTGGAAATTGTGAGTGGGACCAAGGATAAGTGAGAGCAAGAAAGGTGGGGCTGTCAAGCTGCTGATGAGTTCATCGGGCAGCTCCCAGCTGTCTTAGCACCGCTGCAGACCACGGTCAGCTCAGTGGTGGAGAGGTGCTCTTAAGCAGGGGAGGGGTCAGGGTGCAGGGGCACATTGGAAGGGGTAAGGGTTTGGGGTGGGAGGGCTGCTCCTCAGTGTAGGAAGCCAGAGAGGGGAGGGGTGAGCTTCTGTGAACTTTTTTGAAGACCCCCTTGGAAGTAGTCTTTTTGTATTTTGGTTTTAGAACCCATTGCAATTGGGAAGAAATGATGGTTCTACATCATTGTATAACTTAATCGCCACCTAGCCGTGGAGCAACAGCTAAGTCTCTTTACAAACAAAGGAAGCATAGGTAGCTGCAAGCACAGAAAGAAAGAGCACAAGCTAAGCTTTCTCTTTGTAAGTGGAGAGACCCATCTCCTCTCTCAGCTATCTATCCCTGGCGCCTCCTCTACACCAGACAGTCCACAAATACTGACTGAAGGAAAGAATGAATAAATGAATAAATGAATGAATGTCTCATAATTAGCCAAGGACTGTCAAGTAAATGGGCTTCTTCCAGTCTTTAAACCACGCAACTCTGGGAGGTAAAGGCTCCAACTGTTTCCAGTATATCAGTGCATAGACCTCACTCTGGAAGAAGTGAAGTTTCTTCCAATCGGCAATCACCAGAGGGCTTTGGTGTGGAAAGGGAGCCTGGTGCAGGGATGGTGCTCAAACAGGCAAGGCTTGTTGTCTCACCCGGAATGTGTAAAATTACCTAATGATCAAGGTGAATTCAAAAGAGCTTAGTTGAATTTGATTTTGATTTTCATTTTGGGTGCTTGATTTTAGCAGCGTGTGACATAGGAAAGACTAATGTTAAGTGACAGAGCCCTGGTGACATAGTGGTGGCACATCCACAAGGTCAAGACTTCAACCCACTTGCCGCTCCGAGTGGGAGAGACCAGGCAGTCTACTTCCTTGGAGAGTTACACTCTTGGAAACACACAGGGACAGTTCTACCCTGTCCCTCGGGTCATTCTGAGCCGCAGTGGCTTCAGTGGCAGTGAGTGGTCTTACGTGGAGAATTCCTGGTGGCAGGGCTTAAGGAATCAGTTCTAAGCAAAGGGCCTTGGCTAGACACCCTCAGCTTCTCTAGAAGAGAACAATGGGGTAGTCTGTTTTCATAAAGAATTACAGCCTTGGACACCTGGTGGAGCAGAGCTGCCCTCCGTGGTCTGGTCTTGATGGGTCAGAAAAGGCTTGATAGCGATGAATTGGGGTTCTTGTTTGTTCGCTTATAAGTTCAGGGTCTCTGGCACCAGAATGACATCACACGAGTGAGCCTGTGCTAAGAGCTCTGGTGGGACAAGGGACGTGCTGGGCTGCTCACCTAAAGATCACCATTTTGAGCCCACAACTCACTCTGTGAGAGGGAGGGGTGGCAATCTGCCCCTGGAAATATTGATGGCCTGGGAAACCCTGTGGGGCCATTCCAGTCTTTCCTATAGGATGGCCGAGTCACTATCAACTTGAAGTCAGTGGGCTTATGATTTTGGAACTGGATTAAGTGGGTACACACACATATCCCTCACCTAAAGTTTGTATTGTTAGCCAGACAATAGTAAGAAGCCACGTGATACCTAGAGCGCTGGTGAGGGGACAGGTGGAGAGCGGGAGCTGAGGGCATCACCCTAGAGAGGGTTGGTTCATGGTTCATGCGGCCTCCTAAGAGCAGGCAAGTGTGCTGCACTAGGCAGGCTAGGGGCTCGTGGTGGAGCATGGGAGAGGAGCTCTGACAGCATAGCCTCCCACTCTGCTTGTGCATCACTGCAGCAGGTCGGGGTGCCAAACTAGGGCCCATAGAAGCTCCAGGGGCTGAAGCTTGGAGTGGAGGAACTGCAGGATGAAGTGGGTCCAGACAGGCAGGCAGAGGGCAGGGAGGACTTACAGTACTGGAACATGTGTGGGGCAACTGGACAGAGAGAGGACTAGAGGTGCCCGCCACCATGGCTGGGTTCCATAGGCTGGCTTGTGCTGCATTGGGAGGGGCTCTGCCCTGTGCCCCACATGCACCCCAAGAAGGAGGAGGCAGATGTACTGTACAGGAGAGGGCTCTGTGTGTACAGGGTACAAGGTGGCCCCTCAGATGCAAGTTGAGCTTGGATGTTCCAGGGAAGGAGGAAAACAGCAGGCCCATCAACCAGGGGGCAGTAGTTCTCGGAGGCCCCCTTGTGGTCAGAGAGACTCCCACTGGTAGGGATGTTCTTATCATCCAAGGACCTTAAAAGGAGGGGCCCTTGTTCAGGAAGGGGATTTTCAGCCTAAGGTACAAGAGGAACAGGTGCTACCTTCTCCCACTTGGCCCTGGTTTTGACTTTGGTTTCTGGGCATAGATAACAACAGTCATTTTTTGAGAAAAATGAAATCCATTTACTCTCTTCAACAACACAGACTCTGTGTGAAGATAAAAAATGGACCACACGTTAGTATAAAGGGGTTAGAGACCCTCTATTCTGAACAGTGATATAGCTACAGCCATCTGGGGAGTAGATTTCAGAAATAAATCGGTTCTCCCAGTTAGAAGCTAAAGTATCTCCCAACATCCAGATAAAAATAACCTAGCTAGGGATGCCAACCAATGGACTACCCCTTTGTCTTGGCCACAAATGGACAGGGAAGTCCGGTATCACAAAAACTCACTCTGCCTACAGATTGACTCAACAGTAAAATGAATGCAGACTCTGAGCACCTCCTAGAGGGAAGGCGAGATTGCATGTGGGGAATGATTCAGACTGGAGTGTGTCTGTAAGTGCACACCTCTGACGGCATGCTTTCTGTAGCCCGAGAAGAGACAGGAGCAAAGTCATGAAGAATGAGAGACAAAGTAAAAATCCAAATTTTGCTCCAAATCTTTATGAAAGAGTCCTTTGAAAGCTACATCCCTATAGTCTGATATGCCTTCCATTCTAATGCTTACAGATACTATTCCCTTCCCCGCCCCCACCGCCCACAAGAAATACTTGTCCAGAGAATAGCCAATACTTCGTCAAAGGAATGACAAATTGGTAAGAGCCACCCAGAGTTCTTCTTCAGTGTTGTGAGGTTAAAAAACCATTCTGTGTTATTCCAAAATCACTGTGGCTGTTAAACCTTGAGGAAGCAATCCCCAAATGACTGTGGCAAATTAAACAAGGGAGAATTGTGAACTTTTTAATGTGGGGTTTTCAGCTGGAGCTCAAGTTATAAATATCAGCAAATGTTGTACTGTGCTTCGTTGCATTCCTCTCGTGCAATTTGTTTAGTGCTTCAAGATATGAGACAGCCATATATTTTACTCTCACTGCCAGTAGCCAATTTGCAAGAAAGCAAGTAATATAAAAATGGCTATTTACTCTGTTATAAGCGGTACAGTCCATTATCACTCTCCACTGATGTGCTTACAAGGATAGCAAATCAATAATCAGTTCTCATTCCCTAACTCGGTAAACCATCTGCTTCCATTATTGTAAACCATGCTCGGTTTGGAGGCAACCTTTACTGCCATGCCAGCAGCAGATTCATTTGATGAGACCCCGCACATCACCACAGGAACATTCTTCCTTAATTACCGTCCTCCAAAATTTAAATGGTTAAGTGCTATAGGATCTCATAGCCATGGGAGAAGTCCAAATTACGAGGCCTTGTGAATGCATCAGCTTTGGTCCTGCACAACTTTGGCTGAGATGAGATTGCTCCAGAAACATGTGGCTGCAAAGGAGAACCTCAGTTAGACTTGTCCTCACAACTATAGGATGCGACTGCTGGAGTGACAGTGGGGAGGTGGGGGGAGGAAGCATTGAAGAACTAGAGGAAAGTTGTGTGTTTCATCGTTGCTACACTGCACCCTGACTGGCTCATCTCCTCCCCCGCTACCCCTCTGCGGAGGGATGTCCAGTTGCCTACAGATGGGCCTTGGGTCCCCACCCCTCACTCCCCCTCATTCACGATGATAGTGTATTCTTTTAATAATTAATTTAAAAATTAATACCTGTAAAACCACTGCCCAGTCATGTCTAGAATGATGAAATAGACCAAAAGCCTTTTCAGAGACTCACTGGCCGTGTTTATCCTTCCTGTTAAATATGGGCTTTGTCCTCCGGTGAAGAATTACAACCTCAAAAACCTTAGGGAGCAGTTCTGCTCTGTCGTGTAGGGGAGCTGTGGTAGTTACATAATCTCGTGTCAACCTGAGGGTGTTAAGAGTGAAGGGGTCTTGTCTAGCTTACCAATCAGGTCACAGCCTGATGATGCCTCCTTGTTGGCATGGCCTTCTCATGAGGATTCTGGGAACTTTCTGTCTTTCTCCTGGGAGGCAGGACACACTCTCTCTTTGTTTCACCTTCCTATTCATGAGCCACTTCAAGCCAAGCGGATGGCAGCCAGAGCCCCGGAGTTGCATCTACTGCCAACTACAAGACCTTGCACTCACCAGCCTATGATCGTCCAACATTCTTCATAATTGCATGTGACTGCATGAGTCTCAAGAAGGATTTTTGGACTAGTATTGGATTTATAGGCTAATATTGGGCTTATGGACTTGATCTGGACAGGTCTGGGACATTTTCTTAATACACAATTACTCTTTGATATAAAGCTCTTTCTTATACATATATGAGTGTCTCTGGATTTGTTTCTCTAGTCATTTCAGCCAAACACAGCAGCTGTGAGTTAGAAGTGACTGCATGGTAGTTTGTTCAGGTTTTTACATTTTTATTTTTGTTTATTTTTAACTCTTTTTATTATTTCTTTGCTAATTTTACTCAGGCCTATTTGGCTGTTATTTTTCTGATTTCTTTATATATGTGCATATCTTGTTAAATTTAGTCATCTTCTAATACACACACAATATGGTTACAGTAACTGCTGTAACTCCTAATTCTGACGACCCACAATGAAATGGACTGACATAGAAGCTGTAACGATGGCCTCACACAGAGGAACAATTATGAAGATGAGGCAGAAACTGGCTCGGCTTCATTCATTTGGACATCAGGCCACTATGAGTTGGGAAGACCTAGACTGTACCTAACAACAACAACTTCCATTGAGTTAAAAATAGACGAAGGGTCTTGAAAAATTCATGAGAAAAAGGAAATGACAGTTAAAGGATTTTTTCTACCGTTTTGAAGCTCCCCTCATGTTTTAATATAGACCACAGTTTGTTATATTGATATATGAGTTATTTAGAAGTATTAATTAATTTCTGAAAGCATAAGGATGCTGTGGTTTTTGTTAGGTGCCATGAGTATTCTTCCACCCACAGTGACCCTATGCACAACAGAATGGTCCACTACTCACTGTGTGGCATCCTCACAATTGTTCCTCTATTCGAGACCATTATTGTAGCCACTGTGTCAATCCATCTCCTTGAGGGTCTTCCTCTCTTTTGCTGTGCCTCTTACTTTAAGTAGCGTGATATCCATCTACAGGGACTGGTCTCTCCTGACAACCTGACCAAAATACGTAAGATAAAGTCTCACTACCCTTGCCTTTAAGAAGCACTCTGGCCATACTTTTTCCATGACAGATTTGTCCTTTTGGCAGTCCATGGTACTTTCAATATTCTTCTCCAGAATGACAATTCAAATGCATCGGTTCTTCTTCAATCTCCCTTATTCAGTGTCAAACTTTCACATACGTATGAGGCAATTGGCTTGCGTTAGGCACACCCCAGTCCTCACAGTCACCTTCTTGCTCTTCAGTATTTCAATAAGTTCTTGTGCAGAAGATATACCCATTTCAACTTGTCTTTTGATCTCTGGGCGGCTGCTTCCACAGGCATTGATTGTATAGCCAAGCAAGACAAAATGCTTCACAACTTCAACTGTTTCTCCAATTATCATGTTTCTTATTGGTCCAGTTGTGAGGATTTTAGTCTTCTTTACATTGAATTGTAATCCATCCTAAAAGTTTCAATCTGACCTTCATCAGCAAGTGTTTCTTGTTCTCCACACTTTCAGCAAACAAGGTTGTCATCTGAATATCACAGGTTTTTAATAAGCCTTCCTCCAATCCAAGTGTTGCATTCTTCATATAATTCAGCTTCTTAGATGACGTGCTCTGCATCCAGATTGAGTACAGTGAGAGTATACAGCTGTGGCATTCACCTTTCCTGATTTTAAATCAGGCAATATTTCCTTGTTCTTATCTCACAACTACTTCTTAATCCATGTACAAGTTCCAAGTAAGCACAATGAAGTGTTCTGGAATTTCCTTTCTTCTCAAGCCTATCCATAGTTTGCTACGATGCACACAGTTGAATGCTTTGGCATAGTCAATGAAATACAAGTACAAATATTTATGGTATTCTCTGCTTTCAACCAAGATCCATCTGACATCAGCAATGATATTCCTTGTTCCACATCCTCCTTTAAATCTGGCCTGAACCTCTGGCAGCTCTCAAGCAATATATTGCTGCAACCTTTGTTGGATGATCTTCAGCAAAATTTTACTTGCTTATGATATCGATGATGCTGTTGTTGTTGAGTGCTATCGAGTTGTTTCTGACCCATAGCAACCCTATGCACAACGGTCTAAAACTTGGCGCCATTACAACTGTTCTTATTTCTGAACCCATTGTTGTAGACATGGGATAATCCATCTCCTTGAGGGTCTTCCTCTTTTTTAATGTCCTTCCACTTTACCAAGCATGAGATGTTGGTCATCCAGACTATCAATGATATTGTTCTATAATATAAGCATTCTTTTGGGTAATATTTCTTTGAAATGGGTATAAATATGGATCTCTTCCAGTCAGTTAGCCAAGGAAGCTGTCTTCCAAATTTTCTAACATAGACAACTAAGTGCTTTCAGTGCTTCACAGGCTAGTTAAAACATTTCCATTGTTATCCCATCAATTTCTGGTGCTTTGGTTTTTGTTAATACTTTCAGTCCAGCTTGAACTTCTTCCTTCAGTAACGTTGATTCTTGTTCCTATGCTGCCTCCTGAAATGGTAGTTGACTAGTTCTTTTTAGTACAATTACTCTGTATTCTTTCCATATTTTTTGATGCTTGCTGCATCATTCAATATTTAGCCCCTAGAATCTTTTGCTTTTGCAATTTGAGGCATTAGTTTTTTTTCTTGAGTTCTGTCAGTTTAAGGTATGTCAAAAAAATCTTCCTTTTTTATTTTCCAACTCTTTCTTTGCACATTTCGTTATAATATTGTACTTTGTCTTCTTGAGCTGCCTTGAAGTTTTCTTTCCCCATTTTTAACTTCATCATTTCTTTCATTTGCCTTAGTATTTTCTGATCAAAAGCAAGTTTCAGAGACTCCTCTGACATTCACTCTGATCTTCCTTCTTTCCTGTCTCTTTCAGCACTTTTGATTTCTTCCTGAATGGCATTCTGCATGTCCTCCCACAGTTGATCGGGTCTTCTGTTATTAGTGTTCAATGCAGCAAATCTCTTCCGGATGGATTCTTGAAATAGTCTCAAGCTTGTATTTTGGCTTTTGTGGACTTATTTTCATTTTCTTCAGCTTCCACCTGAATTTACGTAGGAGCAAATTGAATGTCTTTTCCACAGTCAGGTCCTGGCCTACTTATAGCTGCTATTGAGCATCTCCATTAGCTCTTCCCACAGATGTAGTCAATTTGATGTTTATGTATGCCATCTGGAGAAGTTCATGTGTAATTCAAAAAGATATTTTCTATGAACAAATTGTTGGTCTTGCAAAATTCTATCTTGCAATCTCTAGCTACATTTTTTATTATCAAGACTATATTTTCCAACTATTCATCCTTCCTATTCTCTCCTAATTATCAATATTTATTAATACATCTTGATTGTGTGTTTGATCAATTTCAGACTGAAGACATTAGTAGAATTTTTTAATGTCTTCATCACTGGCTTTTATGGTTGGTACATAAATTTGAAAATACTTGTATTGATTGGATTTCCTTGAAGGCAGATAGATATGATCCTATCATAGGCAGTGTTGTACTGCAAGATAGAATTTGAAATGTCCTTTGTGACAATGACTGAATGCCACACCATTCCCATTGATTGTGGCATCGCCGGTATAGTAAAACATATGATTTTCTGATTTAAAATGACCAATATCAGTCCATTTCAGCTAACTAACACCTAGGATATTGGTCTTTCTGGGTTCTGTTTCATTTGTGACGACTTCTAAGTTTCCTAGACTCACACTTAGTTCATCACTAGTTCTGTTCACTAGCAGACTTCTCTCATCTCGAGTTGTGTCCCATCATCAAACAACGGTCCCATCCTGAAGCCTCCACTCCCACAGCCTTCACTCATTCGCTTTGCCGTGGTTGGCTCTATTTTGAGAAGGCAGTTCCCCCGGAGTTATATTTTAAGTGTCTTCTGACCCGAGAGGCCCATCTTCTGGCTCTGGCTCAGACACAGCCCTGCTTCCTTCAGTATCGGACAGGGTCTCCATGTGATCTGCCAGCTTCCCAGGGGCTGCTTTTTCCTAAATGGGCAGCTGACTCCTCTGTGCTTGTCTGGAAGCTCTGCTGTGAATTATTCCCCCCATGTGACGCTGCTGACGTTTGAAATACAAGTGACATAGCTTCCAGCACCACAGAAATACACAAGCCACCCCAGTACTACAAACTGATAGACAGGTGGTAGAAAACATAAAGAAATATTCTTTTAATTTATTATAATTTCATTGTGTGGAGATAATATACTATGCATATATTTAATCTTTTAAACATGTGGAAACTAGTTTTATGGGTCAGTATGTGAAAAATTTCGTAAATATTTAATGCGTCCTTGAAAATAATGTATGTTCTGAGATTTGGAAGTATAATGTCCTATATATATTATCTCAATTTTTGTCTATCCTGAGATTTTTGGTACTTATTTTATCTGTGTGAAATACACTCCCCCTTATTTTTGCATGGATAGCTAACTACCTTACCTCATTCAGGCCTCTGCTTAAAGGTAAAGATCACCTCTTCAGAGTGATCCTCTCTGTCCCAATTGAAAAATAACCCCCACCTCTTAGCTCCCTTTATTCTGTATCATTTTCTTTAAAGCACTTATCTCTACCTAAGATTCCATTTTATCTTTCTTTTACCTACTTATTATCAGCCTCCTTAACTGTAGCACAAACACTTGGTGGACAAGTATCTTTACACGCTTATGCCCCAAACGAGGACCTGGTGCTCACTCATTGTTCAGCAAATACATGTTGACGGGCCAAAGTCATACATTTCAAAAGTGTCTCTAGCCGAGAATTGAGCAAATATAGATGTGAGATTTATCCCATCATTTTCTTTCAGTAAAGTGGGTAGTGTCTATGAAGGAAACCATTAGATTTAAACCAACTCTAAAAATACAGCAAGAAATGGAAAATAAGACCTATATCTATGTCTCCCCAAAGTAGGCACTCATAATCTATTTGCTGTATGGGCAGAATGAAGCCCATTCACCTACTACCTCCTAAGGGAGGAGAAGCTGATTATCAGTTGATGGTATTGTAGCTGGGAGTGTGTCTATCCAGCCCCTTCCCCTCCTTGTATTTGACATTGATCTCCATGAAAAAAATGGATACTGTACTATAACCTCCTTGTTTTAAATTTTATAGCAGGAGAAAATCTGCAATTGCCCAGTGCTATGTGGGTCATTTTTTCTTTAGTCCTAAAGATGAATTTTATGAGGCCCATAGTTGTTGCAGAATCAACACACTTCTCCAAGCAACTTTATCTATAATAATGCTAATATCTTCATCTCTATTGCTTAGTTCCTTGATATCTCTTGATTATTTCCAAAGGAGGAGAATATCTATGTCTATTTATGAGATTGGCCTGTAGTATAGTTTCCTTGATATGCATTTTCAGTACTAAGAGCGCTCCTTCAAGTAATACTTTTGCAGTGACAAAAACAATGGCTGAGAAACCGAAAGCAGGAAAGGAAAACAGGTTTGGGTTTAGGCTGATGGTGTCCGGCTATCAAAAGATATAGCATCTGGGGTCTTAAAGGCTTGTAGGCAAACAAGCGGCCATCTGGCTCGGAAACAACAAAGCCCACAGAGAAGAAGCACACAAGCCTGTGTGAACATGAGGTGTTGAAGGGATCAGGTAGCAGACACCAAAGAACAAAAGCCATCATTGTGTGATCACCTTCCCCACATAAACGCTGAAGACGAATGTGTGCATAAGTAAGTGTGGTGAAGAAGGCTAATGGTGCCCGGCTATCGAGACCTATAGCATGTGGGGACTTAAAGGCTTGAAAGTAAACAAGTGGCTATCTAGCCCAGAAGCAACAAAGCCTACATGGAAGCAGCACAGCAACATGTGTGATCATGAAGGGCCGAAGGGACCAGGCTTCAAGCACCAAAGGCGGGGGAGGAAAACAAAAATCATAACGTGAATGATGGTGGCGTGTGATGGGGACCCAATGCTCATCTGTAGACAACTGGCCATACCTTGCAGAGGGGTAGTGGGGAGGAGGTGAATCACTTAGGGTTCAGTATAGCAATAATGAAACCCACAACCTTCCTCTAGTTCTTAAACACTTCACCCCCATAACTACCATGACCCCAATTCTACCTTGCAAACTTGGTTAGACCAGAGGATGCACAGCGGTACAGATGGGAACTGGAAACGCGGGGAATCTAGGACAGATGAACCCCTCAGGACCAGCAGTGTCAGTGGCGATACCGGGAGGGAAGCTGGGGTAGAAAGGGGGAATCGATCACAAGGATCTACGTATAACCTCCTGTCTGGGGGATGGGCAACAGAAGGGTGGGTGAAGGGAGATGCCGGGCAGTGTAAGATAAGATATAATAATAATTTATAAATTATTAAAGGTTCATGAGGGAGAGGGGAGGGGGGAGGGAGGGGGAGGGGGGAAAGGAAAATGAGCTAATTCCAGGAACCCAAGAGGAAAGCGTATTTTGAGAATGATGAAGGCAACAAATGTATAAGTGTGCTTTACACAATTGATGTATGTATTGTGATGAATTTTATGAGCCCCAATAAAATGATTTTAAAAAAAAGAAATCCAACCCATTTGCGGTGTAAGCTTTTTCTCATTACATGATTCGGTTAGTCACATGTCCTCAAGCTGTCTACACAGGCAAAATCAAATGTAGAGACATAGCCGTTGCTCAGTACATTTAGACTGATGGGGCAGGGGTGGGGATGGGGTGGGCGGGAGATGCCTTACTGAGATTGTAACAGGGATTTACTGGAACAAATTACTGCTGAGATTTGATCTCCAGGTTGTCTTCCAAAATAGCCTGTGTGATGTCCTTCATAGAAGTTTCTGACCAACTGGGTTGGAACAACTGACTTGTGAACACAGAGCCGTAACAGATATGGCTGATCCATAACAATTTGGATGAACACAACTGAGATTGAAGGCCTTGAAAATAAAATTTGAAGAGACGACCAATTATAGCCTCGGTTAAATGATACTAGGAGGGTGTTTTATAGGAGGGTCACCTCATGTTAATTTTTTCAATCGAGACTTCTAGTGACAGCAGTACAGTCAATGTAATCAATAGTGTGATGGTAACCAAATATGGTACCTACTCCTCTCTTTTCAACTATCTCCTTATCTGACTTTTCACCTTTACGATAATAGTAAAATATCTACACTCCAACTATTTTGTGCAGCAGTGATATACATCTGGCATTAAGAATGCCAAGATGCAACCTGAGACGGATGCTGGCTGTGGTGGTGGAGCTGATGTGTCCGATTGATTCTCAGTCTTTGGCAGTTCGGTGATTTGACAGTCATGTAATGATCTGATGTGATTATTCTCCATTTTCACGTAATTTTGATTTTCAAATAACCTAGTCTTTGGCACCTAGCCATTTGATAAATGAGGAGTGAGCATACTACAATGTGATTCAGGGAGGATGGAGTCATTTTTATTGCACCTGTATCTCAAGCATTCTGTGGTCTCTGTGGTCTCTTAAGGAAACAGTGTTGGGGGAGCAGTCAGCTACTTCCCACTTCTCCAGGATTTCTGACACCAGCTGCTTCTCCCCCAGTGCTCTTTACTTCTCTGCTCTTTGGTGTGTTGCTACACCTGACTCACAGCCCACACTCACAGTTGTGTAATTTATCAGGGAAGTAACAAGCAATAACGTAAGGTCAGAATTAACTGGGAACTGACAGAAACAACTCAGGGTCATGTTAGAAAGCATACAAACAACTTCTGTAAGTTATCCCCAGTGGAGTATGCATTTCTCCCTCTAGGGCAGCAAACTCAGTTACTCTCTGCTGCCAGGCCTCTCCCCTGTTGGATTATGTTACTAACTGACCCGGCTCATAGACAGTGAGAGGAGCTTGCTCAACTCTGTTAGCTGTTCTCTGACATCAGGCCTCTTCATGGTCAGCCTCCTGCACATGGAATTCTTTACTACTAAATGGCCCAGCTCAGAGCCAACTTTAGGACCACTCAATGCCCACATGGCTGCGTTTCTGCCAGCCTAGCTCTTTACTAACATCTCTCTCCCATTCTCAACCGGAGGCCTACTAAATGCCTACAGCTCTTTCTCTAACTAGGGGGCCAAGAGTCAGATCAGAATATTGGAATGTAGGAGAAGGACAAAAGCCAGGACAATTTGTTCTCTGCCTGAGTGGATAGTGGCTTAGTGGTCCAGTTTTCCCTCTGTGACCTTGGTTCTGGACAGGCAATCTTGCTCTGTGTGGTCCAAGATATATCAGGACAGCTCATCCTTGGGTTTAGCTTCTTCCACTTTGCCTTGGTTTGACTTCGGCTTCTAAGCATTGGCAACATCACTTATTATTATTATTCTTTCCAAAGGATAATAAGTATTAGAAAATGTTAGCCCAGCTTCCTGATGTTGCTAATTTCTCTGTTTAGTATCTGACCTCTACCAACACATGTGCAACTCCTTCCTAGAATAAAATTACCTGTGTTTGAAATATACTACCTGTGTTTGAAATGTACCTGTTCTCTTCACTGCACCCAAATTGGAATATTTAGTGATCAGAATAAAAGGAAATTAATGATGTTGGATAAAAGTGGGGGAAAATCCAGATAAGCAAAAGAAACATCATTTTAAAATTATATTTGAGTATGGGAAGAGGAAAAGCATGCATGGGCCAATTTTCAGTTGAAAATTAAATCCTTGTGTTAGCCTGGGTTGACTAGAGAAACAACTTCATAGACACTCATATGTGTATAAGAAAGAGCTTTAGATAAAAGAGCAATTGAATATTGAAAAAAAATCCCAACCCAGTCCAGATCAGGTTCATAAGTCCTATATTAGTGCATATGTCTGAGACCAGTCTATAAATTCTTCCTCAGACTCACCCAGCCATGCAATAAATACCAAATCCAGGAAGACCACAAGACAGTGGGTGGAATGTCTTGTGGATCCAGTGACAGTAGAAGCAGCTCTGGCTGCCATGGGTCTCCATGTGGCTCCTCCAGCTTCAGGACCCTGGCTACCATCAGCCTAGCTCTATGTGGCTTGTCAACATAAATGTCTTGCAGGGAGAGCCTGTGTCCTGCCTTCAGTGAGCCATTTATCTCCTCAGCGCCTCCAAATGAGGTCATCAAGCTGCGACCTGATTGACAGGCTGTACTCCACCCCTTCACTCTTAATAGTCTCAAATTGGAAACAGATTATGTAACCACCACAGTCCTCCAGTGGATTCAAGTCCTAGATCTGACCATTGAAACTGTTCAACCTTATGCAAATTACTTAACTTCTTTCTGCTTCTGTTTCCTCAATTATCTCATCGGCCTGTTGTGAACATTAAGGAAATTACTAGCAGTATTTATTTCCTAGTTAATCCTTAATAGTTGTTAGTTATAATTGTACATTGTGTTAGAATATTCTTGGTAATTTGGGGTTACTAGAGTTGTAAATAAATATTAAACATATTATTTTAGGTAAAAACCTTTTATTGAATGAATGGATGGAAAGAGAGATGGATGAATAAATGAAGTAAAGAATGAAAGGTAGGTGAATGGTAAAATAAAATGACTTTCCAAATGGGAACATTAAAGATAATAACTGAATATATTCTCTATTAACAAAGGCCCGCTTAGGAGCACAGTTATTCTTGAAATCCAGCCTTAGGTCTTTACCCCAAGACTGAAGAATGGAGAGAAGGTTGAATGGTCCCAGTGTTTCACGTCCTCACTGGCTAGTTCAGCTTTGTGCCTACTTTCCTCCAGTTCTTCCATTCACCTAAAAACACACCTCTCCTCACCTCATTGTCACCATCGCATTCGGGTCTTGACAACCCTAGAAACCCCAGTTACTGAAGGAGAAGAGGACACAGGGCAAGTTAGGGATGTAAGAACTGAAATCAAAATGGATCTTGCTCAACGAATAATGTGTTTGTTCCCAGTTGACTTGTTTGGCACCCTTCAAGAGCTGCCTTTTCTTCTAGTGTGTCTGACACTGTTCTTTGTAGTCTTCTTGGCTAATTTACTTTAAATTAGTCCATAAAAGCCTCAAAACCAAAATTCCAGAGTTGTAAGCTTTTCTAAGTTATGTGCTAAGGGGCCAAGAGGTTGTCATTGATAACCCAATTTTACAGTTTTGATTTTGTGTTTATTTTTCAGGGAAGGTGTTAGTGGCAATGCTATACACCTGCTCTTAAATTTGTCCTGTGACTCACTCCTCCACATTTATTTCTTGCTACTTTTCCCTACCTTCTAACCCATAATCATGTCTTAGAACTATTGATCTCCTTAAAGATATCACTGCATATACCGTCCCTGTGATTTTTGTTAAGTTGTTCCAATATCCTGAAACAGAATGTGCTGAAGGAATCTCTTAAGTATCTTCATCTCAATGCAGGCTTCGCTATGAAGCCTTCTGGACTTGTTTCCCTCAGAACAGTGGGTGAGGTGCCCCTCCTTTGAGTTTTCTTAGCACCTTATGCTGACCTCTACCACCATAATTAGCATATAGCCTGTAAATTCATCATGTATTACCCCATCTGAATCTTACTCTCCTCAAAGACAAGCGCCTTTTTCTTCCATGACTGGCGTCCAGTTGGTGGATATAATAAATACTTCTCCAAGTCCCAAGGAGAGGTCTGTAATTTAGCGCCAGACCTTCAATTTAACTCTCCCTCCTTCCTATCATCTAAACAATTTAAGCAATTATGTTTGTTGTTTTTTTTCCTAACTCATCTAGATAATTGTATCTGGATAGAATAATTGCAGGATCTCACGTGTAGTTTTTAATATAAGTTGCTTCCATACAAGTTTCTTGCTCTCTTAAAAGCAATGCAGTGATGCAATCAACTTTATCTAATTTTATCCTTGATGCTCGTTCTCTGGGAGTGGGAAGAACAGTTGTTTATAGAGTCTGTCTTCAATCAGTATTATGATCTGGGTGGGAGAGGAAATGACTCACCTATTACAAGTACCACTGGGATCGCTTTTCACTAGGCTTCCTTCTGAACCCCTGAATATATTTGCTTCGAAATATACCCACGTTTATAATTCCTTCCTGGTGCCCAGTAAATAGTGGTTGATCTGGTTTGATGGGGCATCTTCAAAAGGGACTACAGTAAGCCTATTCTTTTCTTTAAAAATGTTAAGCTTTGTTCCAGAATTTTTCTTCCTTCAGGCCTGCTCCTGAATTTTCCCCCATGGCTCAAGTTCTAGCCAAACAATAGGCAGACCTTTAAAGGGAACAATCACACTAGAGAGGGAAGCAAATGTTATAATAAGTAACCATTTGAGGCCAGAATGGCAGCATTTATCCAAAACAAAGTGCAGAGAGGTTAGGAAGAAGAGGAATGGAATCAGGGAAGAGGGAGGAAGTAGGATAAGAGGTGCTACATATTATGGAGACAAATTAAATGAAGCAAAATGTGCACGCATTATTGAATTGAAAACCAATACTCTGTACACTTTCACCCAGTTCACAATAAAAGTTGGGTGTCAGGGTGGGGGTAGGGGAAGGAGGGGAGGCAGGAGACCACAGTAAAGCCCTGGTTGGGAATGGACTTGCCCTGTAAGTTACATACATTCGCCCTCACGGTGAAATGATTGAAGCGACGTGTACTGAGCACAAGTTCATCACAGTCACCTTCACTTTCTGCATGTGCAGCTTTTACATCCCGGAAATGCCCTTGAGCCTTTCCTTGCACAGAAATAAAGCTCAATAGGAAGCCAGGCATCTGTTTCGAGTCACCTACAATTTTGGCTTGAGGGCACCCTGAGGAACAGACCTGGCTTGCCATGCTGGACTGCCGATATTTGGTAGACCCCATGCACATAAGCGCAACTAGCTGTGGGTATGGTGAAGCTGTCCAAATAGGGGGACTTTGAGCCCAAATCTCCTCAGCATCTTCTCTGTATTTGAAATGCTTTTTGTCCTTTATTATTTCCAAAGTACCATCAAGTACATTGTTTCTTCCCTCCATTTATTAACTCTACTGAGGAATAAAGTTCGTTGCAGGTCCCTTCCTAGGTAAAAAATGGGTCCTCCCTTGCAGTTGTTCTAAGAGACACAATACTCAACCTTTTTAGCGGCTCAGTCTTTTTCAGAACAATTAACTTCAAATTACCTGCCTGCTCTTTACCATTCATTGGGATGTTGAGTCCCTTGGCCAGTAGGCAAATCATTTAAAATCATTAACCACTTGCTTATGATCACCCATCTCGCCTACACCCCTTTGTCACAGTTTTGTTTCCTCACACTGCCTGACCAAAGAATCGAAATCAAAATTGTAGAATTTCCCAGCGGGTTTGGAGCTGTTCAGAAGCTGTTCATCATTTTAGAATTGTCTTGCTTCCCTCAAAGTACTTTAATACTTTAAAGTTTATCATTGATCTCTTTAGCGACATGGGCCCTCAGGGAGGACAGCCAGATAATACTTGATGGCTTATCAGCATGGCCAAGAGATTTGGAACTGTGAAGACGACACCCCAGCCCATGTCTAGCTATCACGTAGTTTCCCAAGAGGTTGATGAAAGAGAGCGTACATCCATGAATGATTGTGACCTGTGGGGCCGGGTTCAAAAGGAATATTTCTGTCCTTAACCTAAACCTTCCAACGATGTGGGAAACAGGTAGAGAAACTTGTCCAGTCTGAGAAAAATCAAGGAAGCCTCTTCTTATAACAACCCCCCACTAAGCATAAATAATAGTCATGTATTTCACAAAATAGTTCTTAATATTATAAAAGCCCTTCAGGTCAGGGGTGTTAACTCTTCTTTTAGAAATGACAATATAAGTACTGATGCACAGGAAGAAGCTGTTCACACATGACCCAGCTAGGATGTAATAGAACTGAGATTTAACCCAGGACTTCTGACCTGTTTCAATCTGACCCCAAGCTGATAATTTCCATTTCCACCTCAGATATACTGACTCAGAAGCTGTAGTTTAACAGGATCCCCAAGTGATTCTAAGGTAGAATCTGAGCCTCAATTGGCTCTTGAGTGAAAATGCAAATTCTCAATAGTGTGGTCGAATTCAAAGCCCAGATTGAACCTAGTTTGGGCTGGCTCTACTTGTCCTGTGTTTCTAAACCTTTTCATGTATTCTTATGCCATTTACCACTTAGTTCTCTGGTAGATACGGCATCATGCATATGTCTCAATAGGGAACCAAACCATGCTTTGTCTTCCCCACGTAACCAAACCTACCCATGACATACTTCTCAAGAGTATGAAAACTAAGAAAGAAATCCTACTATTAGTGCCAGAAAATCATCAGGGCTCAGTTAACACAGTTTATTCTTTTAATTTTCTGTCATTGTTGACCCTGCATCTTCTACAAACCTACTGACTGGCTCAGAATCTTCCAGAAGGCTGGACTTATCTGGCTCAGCGGAACTCTTGAGGCCAAAACCTACCACTGCTCATTCGTTCACTGCGTATTCTATCTCCTTCAAAAATAGATCAGTCTTTGAGGTAAACATTAGCACAATGAGTGCCCAGTCTTAGGAGTTTGTTTATCCAGTTATGTTTTCTTGATCAATTTAACCCAATGCTATATATTTTATCCAATCATCTGGAAGTGATATTTTGCTTTGAATACCAGTAACATTTTTCCTATAGCTACTAAAAGTACCATTTTGGAGTAAATGAAATGCATTCAGTATCTATTGTTGTTGTAGCAAATTAATACAAACTTCTGCTGGCTTGGCTTAAAGCAACACAGATTTATTATTGTACAGATTTGGAAGTCAGAAACTCAAAACAGGGCTGGTTGGGCAAAATCCAAGGGGTCTGTGGGCTTGGTCACCTTTTGGAAGCTCTACGGGAAAATCCATTGTCTTGCCTTACCAGCGCCTAGATGTCACCCACATCCCCCATCTTCTTCTTGGCCCTCTTCCAGATTCAAAAAATCAGTGCCCATTGGAGTCTGTCTTACATCCTGGGGCACTGGTACCGATTTCCTTCTGGCCTTTCTATTTCCATATTTGAGGAACTTTGGGTCCACCTGGAAAATCCACAATTCTCCCTATTTTAGGATGATTAGCAGCATTAATTTCATCTGCTGCTTTAATTCCCCTTTGCCATTTCACATAGTGTAATCACAGCTCCTGGAGATTAGCAGATGTACATCTCTGAGCACCAATTATTCTTTCAACTACAGATAGTACTTTTATTATATTAAAAACTCATCTTTATTATTCATATAGTAATCCCCCCCATATCAGTAACGGTGATAGTTTCTAAGATTTATAACAACTACAAAATTGAATTATTCTTCTGTTTTAGCAATAAGAAAACTGTGGCTTAGACACATTAAATAAACTTGCCCAAGTTCTCAAAGCCAGTGAATTTAAACTGAATTTAAATTCAGTTTACTGAGTAACATAACCTAGACCAGTGTCCTTTCAATCAGTGCGTTTAGTAATGATTAATAGTCTATTAGAAATAGTTGTCCACTTGAGAGTTAGTCTTCCTTCATCAAACACTATTATCCAAAGTAGGTGTTCCATAAAAGAATCTGGTCAACATTTAGCAAATAGACTGTTTCAATAAACAAGTGAAAGTATAATACATTAATCAAAAGTGTTGATATTCTGACACTGAGAAAGAATTCTTTGAATGAAGATGTGTACAGGTGGTAGGGTGAGGGGTGGCCCTGGTTCTTAAGACACACACCCAAATCCCAGTCATAGTTGTTGTGCTCCCCAGCATGGGCCAGGTTCACAAACTGCTCTCTGATCTGTTGCGTGCCATATACTGCTGCTTCCTCTTCTCTTGGGCTTCACAGGAGCAGTCTGGCCTGTTCTCCTGGTCTGAGTTCCTGAGCTTCACTCCTAAATTTCTCTTTGTCATAAGATATCATTTATTGTGTGTGTGTGTGTGTGTGTGTGTGTGTGTGAGCGTGTGTATGCTCCCGACTGTAGACATTTTAGTAGCTTTGCCCACTGTGGATAAGAATGATTTCTCACCCCTCTCCCCCTAAGATTGCTTTATGACTAGGAAAACACATCTCCCCGCTGAAAAGCAGTGAGATCGAACCCTCCAGACCCAGAGTCCAGAGGCAGATGATAGACAGGCTTCTGCCAGCGCTTGGACAGCAGGCAGCACTTCCCAGCTCACGAGGCAAGCCCACTCCTGAGAACAAATGAAGAGTCACAGGGTACAGGAGAGCCACAGTGGGGTGGTGGCAGACAGCTGAAAACAATTACCCACCTCACCCAGAATGGGCCAGTGACAATTAACAGCTGCTGAATCCTGGGGAGAGGAGACCCTTCTAGCCCTGCATGTGCTAGGCATAGATGATTACATCCAATGCAGCACAGCAAAGTGCTTCTGAAAATTAGAATCAAAATGGTGGTCCTTCAAGAGCTGGAATAGGATTTCAGGGCCTTTGAAACTCAGCCACACACACGGAGCCAGATAGAAACGATTTGTTCTAATCTATCTCCCTATCCTATTGTCAGTGCCCACACCTGTGAAGTTATTGATTTCGTTTTTCTATCCATATTTCTGTAAAAGCCTTCCTGTTACGTATTCAAGACAGTTTCACATCTTCCTTCCTAAATCTCTCCCGATAGTCCACATAGCTTTTGAAAGAGAAACAAACAAAATCCTGTTCCTCGCAGTTGTGTGTCTTAAGGCAAAGGACTTTTCTCATCAGCAAAATGAGGATAATTATCCCCAACTTTCCAGGCTGTTGTATTAAGTAAAGCATATTTGCATATGCTCAGTGCATGGCTGTTGAGTAAAGATTAATTCTATCCTCTTCCCTGAATCTCAAGTGACCCACTAAGCACTGTTGAAATCAGAGGTTCTCAACCTGTGGGTCGCAACCCCTTTGAGGGTCAAATGACCCTTTCACACGGGTCGACCAATGCATAACAGTAGCAAAATCACAGTGATGAAGTAGCAACGAAAATAATGTTATGGTTGGGGGGGTCACCACAACATGAGAAACTGTATTAAAGGGTCGCAGCCTTAAGAACCACTGGTGTAGATGATTAGTGGGAGGGCAATTAGCCCTGATGTTCTTCCTGAGCACAAAATGCCCATATTTCTTCTTTGTGTGGGTTCTTTGCTGAAAAGCAGGAATCAGTAAAAATGTATAGGAAACTCTTGATTGTAAGTTAATAAACTCAGTGGCACAGGTGACAGGTGTGATGATTTGATGCCATCAGATCGTCCAGGAAAAATGTTCTTGTCCTGTTAGTGAAGGATATTTGCAATGAACACATGATTCACAAGGCTTACAAAGTGCATCCTTTTCAAGGTTTATCTGGAACACTGTCAAGGGCGAGGGGAATATCTCAGCTTAACTTTCAGATGAGAATTCACTACGCTTATGTATCTGATTGAAATTCCTGATCAGTATCAGATTGACTATTTTTTGGTTGTATCTTAGAATGAGAAAACACATTTCTATGGCCTTAGGCCACCACTTCCATGGCTGTTTGTTACGCCAAGCAGAGGAGATGAATACGCACGCCTACTTTTAATTTCAATTTCATTCCTTTCACTACAAGATGTTTTCCCCAGATCCAGTTTCTACATTTTAAGAAATTTCTAGAACAGAGAGGAATGTCAAACGTTCCTTTCTCAGATGGGAAGCAGTGGTGGCCACAGAGGTCTGTCTGCAGAGGAGAGAATCGTCTCTTTCGGTTTGCCTAGGACACTCCACTCAGGGAGGCCGCCAGGAGCGCATGCGCTTTCCTTCATCTGCTCGTGAGCTCCCTGATCTGCAGGCTGTGCTCCTGAACGAGTGGGAACAGGAAGATCCGTGCGTCCAGCTCTCTGGGCTCTCCAGTAAGTGCCCACACCATTTCACCGTGACGAGTACATTCCCCTTGGTGCCTGCTCAATCCACACACACCTCAGTCCAGTCCCTTGACTTTCAAGGGTTCTGACAAGGGAGAAGACATTTCATCTTCATTCTTCTGAATGAGCACTTTCTACAAACATACCAGTTGCTTCCGCAATAAAAATATGTACGACTACAGCCTATTTTCTCTAACGGGTGGAATCACGATGTTCCCTTCCACGAACCTTGACAGCAAGGGTTGCAGTTCTGGAAGAAATAAACTAAGCAATAGAAATATCAACATTTGTATTTTGTAGAAACTGACACATAACATCATAATGATATGTTGGGGTTTGAATGCAAACAAATACCATATTATTAAAATACACGATAAAAAGGGAGTGAGGAATGATTACAAAGAAAAGGAACTAAAGTAGTGATCTATCGAACTTGATAGTATATAACAAAAAGAAACACTGAGGAGTTTGGGAAAACTGGTCTCACATTCTTAACGGGCAACAATTAGCCTTGCCTGACCACACACTGAGGTGTGCACGATCCACGTCCTCGCAATCCCCCCCCTTCAATGTCACCCTTCATGTCGCTCCTGGAAATAGATTGTCATTGAGTGTTTAGGCCTATTTTTGAATCTTCAATAACCCCGACCATAGATTCTAATTTAAACAACATCTACTCCTCCAATAAGGTTTTTTTCCAAATATATGGACAGTCCCAAGGTTCTTTGTCAAGTGTCGTGCTCACAACAGAAGCATGTCAGCTCTATTTGCAAACGCGATCCAAGATAATGCTTCCTTCTGTGCCACCATCACGGCATGGCTCATTCCATATTTCCACTCTGTTTTCCTCCAAATGTCATCACCTTTCCCCAAGTTGCTGATACTGTTTTAATTTTGAAACAAGTATTAGATACATTTTTGCAGTTAAAAAAGTACTCCCACTGCCCATCCTGATCTTCACTTGGCCCTGCACTTGATCCCCATTCATAATAATCCTGTAGAGTTTCTGAGAGTGTACATCCTCACTCTGAGCCAGCGTCATCCTTCTCCTGAAGAGTGGCCCACGAGTCTGAACCACTCGTCTTGTTGTTAGCGGCCCAGTGCCCAACCACAGCGATTCCAAAAGCTAGTAAGTGTCCTTTTTCAAGTTCTTGTCAAAATATGAATGCATTCTTAAGAATAGCATATTAACTGCCAGTTACCCTAGCTAAATTTGCATTTTTGTGTTTAACTATTTCTTATCTTTCTTGCCTCAAAAACCAATTACTCTTATTTTCATTTTAAGAGTATGTGTCCATGTTTTCCTCTTAAGAAAGGAGTAACTGACTTGGTAAACTTAGATTTTGCATCAATTATTTTCTTATAAAGAAGGAGATTGTGTAAAAGACTAACTGCTATTCATGGTGTAGATATAATGCTGTTTGGGTTTTCCATGTGCAGGTGCCCTAGCAGCCTTTACTAGAATTTTCCTACAGCTATCTCAGTCCTGAGGGACAGGAAACACGGAGGTGATAAGAGACATTACCATTCACCCGCGATTGTCTTTAATGCATCCAATTAGAAGAGGTAATAAAAGCTTACTTTAAAGTGGAAAGCAGAAACATATTTGTCACTGGTAGGGTGAGATAGAGGCAAGCAGATGGGTTGGTGCTGGAGTTCTAGGCTGTGCTCTGTAGAGGAGCCATTGGCCCCCTCCGGGCAGGTTTCCTCATCTGTGAAAGTGAAGGTGCTGGCTGGGTTCGCGATGTGTGTGGGCGAAGAACACGCGTGATGATAAGGGGTCCCACGGAGCGCCAATTCTCCAACTTCTGCTTCATCCAGAAAACTCTGCTACAGTGGGAACTTTACATTAAGTAGCAAATGTATTTTGATGTTTTAAAAGGATCTTATTGTTAAGAACGCTTGAAAACCACTCTACAGGATTATTTCCAATAGTCTTTTGATTCCATGAAAATTTATGAATTCAATGTTTAATGAATTCATTGAAAGCCCACTCTGTGTAAGGCACTATGTTAGCGTGCAACCCAACAAGGTTAGCACACATGTATGTAACCACAATAAGCGGAGAATATGTATTAAAATTCTATAACAGTGACATAGATGCAGAGCTATCGGCTTAGAGGCGAGGAAGCTTTGGGAAATTAAAACACTTAGATGGTGTATAGAAAGAGGAAGAGCAGATGAAAGGAAAAGGACGGTGGAAGGGAGGGCGAGAGAATTGATTCACATGCAACCCCCCAGAGAGACAAAATTTGTGTTTCATAGAAATGTGATAGGCTCATTTACAGGATTTTCATTTCTTCTCATGTTCTACTGAATAAAACTGCTTTCATACTATTTATAATTAATAGCAGCTACATGACTGGTTTTGCATCCATCATCAGTTTCTTACCAGTGTATATGTCAGCATTTTAATACAGAGAGCGGTAAAAACTCTAGTTCTGGTTTGTAAGGAGACAGATTTCTAAGCACTGCTTCCATTCATTAAAGGGACACTCATTTTACACTGCAAGGTATAGAATAAGAATTAAGCACATTCCTTCAGGAAACTTGCCACTAAAACAAACACTCATTTTCTCAACTTCTAGGCCAAGAATGTATTCTGGGTAGTAACTTGTTTCAATAGGAATTCCTAAAAGATTCAAAACTTGTCAGCACCTTCTGTCAGCCCACACAGAGCTGATCTTTTTGTTCATTTATGGTTTTCCTATAGAGCAGCAATCTGTTTTGTTCATTATGATTTTCCTAGCAGAGATTGGAGAGTACTTTGTGTATGTAAGATTCAATATTTTTAAAGTAAGTAAAAGTCATCAATTATTTTATTGGAAGTAGAACTCCTATTGACAGGAGCTGGGAGTATTTTAAACTGTGCTACTAAATATCAATAACATTTTGTCATCAAGTTAGCAGATATTAAATTTTCCCTACCAGATCTAAAGTGAAAAGTCAGAAGTATTGGTTCTAATGATTTTAGTTGTAAAATATGAGTATTATCAGATGAGTTATCAGTGCTAATGACATGGCAGTAAAGTATGAACATATAACAAACTTAAATAACACTGTGATTTTTGCAATACTCACACTGAAGTTCAGTCCCTATCTACATGAGGGTTCAGCATAGTAACCGGCCATGTGGTCTGTTAGGACGAGACCACCCTGAAGCTCAGCATGAGTAGACAGTGGTGGTGGCTGTGTCCCAGTAACACTAGCAGAGGACAGGATTTCACCTGCAATAGAAGTTTGCCAACCCTAGACGGGTGTAATCACACATTGCCTCTCAAATGTCTCTAGTTTTCCAATGAAGATTGCAAAGTCATTTTCAATGGAGTCACATTTTTGAAAGAATAATCTTCACATTTTTCATTCTAAGGTAACCGTAAAGAAGTAAAATAGAACTATGTGCTTAAACCATACTACAGCTGTAGTTCCAAAGCATGGTCCTGAAGCTGCCCTGGTCTGAGTTTAGTCCAAGGAATTAATGTCACACAGTCAGTTCCATTTTCACACAAGAAGATTGAGTAATGGACCGATCCCGATGAATGGTGGTCAGAGCTTGCCATTTTTAATTAATCTCCAGTTATTTGGGGACATTAAATTATCATTTTTAGCACGAGTGACTCACAAGACATCTTTTATGTTGTAGAAGAAACAAAATCCATGCACTAACTTGACTCTGAATGAGAATGGTTGTAGGCGGCTTAGGTATTATAAACCACTGCAATGGGATTTACCTGAAACTGTAACCTCCCCTGGAATTTTCAACTCAAGTAAAATGGCAAGTCTATATTTTATTCATTTTGCATAACTCAATAACTGTCAACTCTTAAAAATATGGTAGTGGTTCAAATAGAAACATTTGTTGTTCCAAAAGAATTACCGAGTATACAAATAGGTTTTCTTAAAAGATTTTTTTTTAACTTACACAGGAGACATCATGGTTTAGAGGGAAATATCACTGGACAGGAATGAGAAGACTTGGTTACTTGACTCAACATACTATAAACAAATTGCTTGATTAGGACTCTTTAATTTACTAATAGGCAAAGTAATCTGTGATGAAAAATATCAAACTCAGAAATTCTATAGAACAGAGTAGAGCCTGCTCCCTTTAGATTGCTGAGACGGTAAACTTGTATGGGAACAGCAAGCTTCTTCATTCTCCCTCGGGTTGGTGCGTTTGAACTGCTGGCCTAAACCTTAGCAGCACAGAGTGTAACTTACAATGCTACCAGTGTCTTGTAAATTATTAAATACGACACAAAACTGATGCAAAGATATTTTGTCTTTCAATGCCAAAGGGGTTGTAAAGTTTGCTGCCTCTAAATCTGGGATTAAGATTTTGCTTCGATTTATTTTTAAGAGATAACAGAGAGATCTGCTGGTTTTCTTAAAAAAAAAAAAGCTCATTTCATTCTGTTTGCAGTCTTTTCCATATTAATATATCATAAGGCCTTCAGTCTATTTGAATTGAATGTCTGGGTTTCAAAGTGTGTTCAAGGGACATGCAATCAATGAATGATGCAATTGGATTCTACGCACCTGTTTCTATCAATATATTTGACAGGGACATTAGTATGCAGTGGATTGGGACAAAAATCACAACAGGCAACTTTATTTGTAGAATTTGATCCAAAAATCCAGAAAATAAATAAATAAAAGGAGCCAAGTCTCTCTGATGTCATTACACCAAATAAACAAAAACATACAGCAACATTTACCATGAGATCATTTAAATGTCTTTGCAAATGATCTGATAAGGGAAAGATGTGATTTACAACACGGGTAACTTCTCTTAACAACCATAGACTTAAATGCACTGCACTGTGGCCACCTAGACTAGGTTAGCAAGAATGAGCAAAGTGGTAGGTCCTCCAAGGTAACCCCAAACACCTTCCTCCGACGGAGACTTTGGTAATTGTCTGCAGTGCTCAACACCAACTCCCACTCCTTATCATGCTCGATGGTCACTTTGTCCATTTCCTCCAGTGATGAGTCCATGTCAATACTTCAGTTGTTATGAAGACAATCCAAGTCCACAGAACAGCAGACACTTCCGTTCTGTGCAACACAGACACACGTGTTAGCCACTGGAGACACAGACTATATATCAACTGCCAGTCTGCCATTTTTATGTTCCAAACAAACCTCCCCATTTTGAGACCACCTTTTATAAAGCTGTAGAAAAATCACTAAAATCAAGCAAACACAAACTTTAGGGGAAAAAAATAGCAGAGAAAGAAGGGCTTGGGAGGCTCAACCAAGCCCTAGCTTCCTCTTGCTGGGGTTCTCCCAGCAGTGAAAACCTGTGCCGAACCTACCTTGGATATTGTGCCCTTGTCAAATCTATGTGCCTGAAAGGTTTGCAGTTTAGAAACAGATACTGTCTTGACAGTCATTAAGAATAAGTTTTAAGCATTAATGTAAATGTTGTCTCATTACTCCCCAGCTGCTGTTGTTAGGGGTGCTGACGTCAATCCGGGACCCTAGCTAAGAAAGAGGAATTGCCCCCTGAGCGTTGTCAATGTAGTAATCTCTAAAGAAATAGATCCTTTCTTTTTCCAGCATCTAACTGCTAACCTGTTGGCTAGCAACCCAGTGCTTAACTGGTGCACCACCGGGGCTCTTTATCATCACCCTCAAAGAAATAATATTGGATACTATAACTCTCCATGCCACCTGGATATTTTGCTTTCTGAGGTAGATGGCATCAATCAGATAATGGCTCTTTCATGGTATGCAGCCTGATATTATCCTTTTGTTTGGGAGCTCTATCATGACATGATACTTCCCCCCCAAAAGAATCCATATTAATACGTAGTTGCTTGATGCCTGAAGTTGAGTTGGGGCTTGATGGAACCTAGATGGTGAGTAGTTTTAAACTTGCTTAGTCATAGGAATCACAAATAGGTGTTTAGGTATGGATTTTCACATTGCATCACCCTTGCCCCAGGAGCCCTCCTGGTGTAGTGGATATACATTGGGCTGTTAAGCACAAGGTCAGTAGTTCAAAACCACCAGCCAGCTCCATTGGAGAAAGATGAAGCATTCCACTTTTGTAAAGACTCACAGTCTCAGGAACTCACAGGGCACTTAACATCCTGCCCTGTAGGGTCCCTGTGAGGAGGCATTGACTTGATGGCAGTGAGTTCGGTTCAGTTTACCCTTGCCCCAAGGAGTGCCCTGAGACACTTGGCTGCTATCCCTAAGGTCGGTAGTTCAAACACACCAGCTGCATGCTCCTATAAAGATGTATAGTCTCAGAAACTGAGTGTGCACATACACTATATGGTTTCTGAGACTATACAATATTACAGGACAGGGTAGTAGAACTGCCTCTGTGAGTTTTTAAGACTGTTATGTATATGTGTGTAATACATATGTAACACACATGTGTATAAATATATGTACACACATATGTACACACATATATTGAGTTGGATTCAACTCAATGAAAGTGGATGTGTACACTCTGCTAACCCTTGGCTGTAGTCACAGGACCTCATGGAGGAAGGGAGAGGGTAGACTGTCAAGCTTAAGGAGCTATCAGGATGCCTCTCAAACAAACAAAAACCCAAACCAGAAAATAACCCCAAATGAGTAAATGCTACCGCAAGAGCTTCAGGTGCAGCATTAGTCATTGTCGATAAATAAACTTCATAGAGCACTTTTTTTTACATGAAAGAGTTTGTAAAATTTTTTCCAGGTTGAAAGGAGGTAGATTTTTTTCTCCTTTTCTTCTTTTAAATATGTAGATCAAAATAGCCAAAATCAGCCATCATTGGTTCTGCTGCCATTGTTAAAAAATCTATAGTTTAAAGGGAAGACAGAAAGCCATTGTATTCCATGTGCATTTTGAATTTGCCTTTATCAAGGGGCAGCTATGATCCATTCAGACACGTTCACTCCAGAGTGAGAGGCTGGCGCCTACCTGTGTTTCCACTATATCACACGGCACCTTCACACTCAGAAACCTCAGTAGTGGACCTCCTGTGAGTTCCCTGCCAATCGTGCAAGGCCTGATTATCCCTAGGACATCCAATTACCTTGCATTTGCAGGTTGTGCAGGGAGATCCTGCCATTGTCCACACTGAGCCGCTGAGCCTTGAAACCCCATAGCTGTCCAGGCACGTCTTCCTGATGTCATAGGTAATGTTGTCAGCCAGGCAGGGGTCACTGACACAGCGGGGGCAGCACTCCCCTTCCAAGATAGCCCTGTACTCACAGCTCAAATTGGGGCAAGCAAGTGGCCAGCAATCTACCTCGCCTTCCTACAGAGAGAAAAGGAAACATGCTTTTTCATCGTTAGGCATACTTCTATTCCCAACGTCCCAGGAGAGAAAGAGGGCACAATTGTTTTCTTCTTGGTGATCGTTCCTACTTAGCACTATGGGTACAATGGCACTCCCTTGGGGACTGACCACAGGTGTCACATACACATTAGCCTCCAGAGAGGAGAGTTAGGTCCCCTCTCTGTTACCAGGCGAACAGCTTTTATTGGGCTCATTGACTCGTGGTGAGCCTGTGTTGCTCAGCAGAACTACTCTGGAAGAATTTCCAGGCTGTGACCTTTTGGAAGCAGATTGCCATGTCTCTCTTCCCAGGCGGCTCTAGAGGAGTTTGACTTGTGAATGTTCTGGATAGTAGTCAGTCCCTTGACTATTTCTGCAACTCCTCATGGCTAGTGCACCCATTCTGACTCAGAACAACCCCATAGGCCGGGGTGGAGCTGCCCTATGAGGTTCCCAAAGTTGTCAGTCATTATGGCAGCAGCCTGCCACATCTCTCTCCTTTGAGAGGTGTGCCATAACTTTATCGTGATACTTACAAGCCTTGTAATCATTAATCATTAGTACACTGCATATTAACTTTTGACCTTGGGTTCAGAGCTTATTCTTTCTCTGATGCTTAGCACATGCTTCTTCTGTGAGTGCTGATTAAATGAATACATATATGGGAAGGTACTGAGCAAGGAGCACTGGTGGCGGAGGGGGGTATGTGTGGGACTGCTATCCTGTGCTTCTCCATGGGACAAAGATGAGGCTTTATGCTCCTGCAGAGAAATCCATGGGAACAGTTTGGTTGTGTTATACAGGGTCACTATGAGTTAGAATCAACTTGATGGCATTCACTAGTGTATAAAGACAATTTACCTTTCTTAATACAGCGGTTCTCAACCTGTGGGTCGTGACCCCTTTGGCGGTCGAATGACCCTTTCACAGGGGTCGCCCGATTCATAACAGTAGCAAAATGACAGTGATGAAGTAGCAGGGAAAAGAATTTTATGGTTGGGGGGATTACCACCACATTGAGAACCACTGTCTTAATATCAGTGGAGGGAATTGAAACATGGTAAAAAATTTGAGTTGAGATTTAGAAGGCACTTACAATAAATGAACTTTCTAAACCAACTACGGCTCCAGATGGTAAATCCAGATGCCTTTGTAGCTTCTTACTCTCTAATCATGACAATGCACATAATTGTGGGCCCAGATCAAGGCCCACTGCCATCGAGAAGATTCTGGCTCATAGCCGAGAGCTTCATCTTTCGCTCACCAAGCAGCTAGTCCAATGTTCACCAGACAACACTACCAGGTACTGGTTGCTCAGACCACCAGGTTATGGAATTTGGTTAAATAAGTGCTATTTCTATCTTGATCGTCATGACATCCTCCTGATCTGGCATATGCGTAGCTCTGTATGATTCAAGAATTTATTAACTATTGCTCACATTGTTCTCCCAAGAAGTTCAATCTGGGGTTCAGCTTCAGTCTGCTCCAGATATATTCATGGATAGTGTAGGACAGTGGTGCGCAACCTTCCTCATGCCGCACCCTTTCATACAGTTCCTCATGCTGTGGTGACCCCCAACCATAACATTATATTTGTTGCTACTCCATAACTGTAATGTTGCGACTGTTATGAATTAGGTGACCCCTGTGAAAGGGTCATTTGACCCCCAAAGGGGTGGTGACCACAGGTGGAGCACCGCTGCTGTAGGATCTGGGGATGGATGAGGAGACACTTGGGAAATTCATTGTATGAAAATTTCATGTACTAAAATTAATACCGATTTTCTGAGTAACTGAGTATTGGCTTTTAAAAAAATGAATGCAATTTTTCTGTCTGATACATGAACGAACTCGATAGCTGTGTGAAGCTTTCTTGTTGTGTGGGAGTTCAGAAACAATAGCTATCATTTAAATACCCTGAAATTTACTCCTCAATCTGTAATTCAGAAATATCTATTAACATGATTTGACGATTTACTAGATGACTAGAAAATACGAGGGAAACTTAGAGGCAAATATCTCTGAAGCCTTGTTTACCAACAGTATCCACACAGTGAATGGTTAACTCTAGTGTGTGTTGAACAATGGACGCCCAGCCGCTAGCACCCTGGGTGCTTCGACTCGGAAAGTGCCTCATATGCATGTCTTCTGACAGGTGAAACATCACATTCCGTGAGATCGAATGTCCCTTAAGCATCACTGTTTATGATATAATTTAAACTGGAAGAACCTGGCCCGGCACACAAGCTTTTTCTCTGGACGTTCTCAGATCTAATGATACTATCAGTATCTCTAAATTGAAATCTGAAGTAACCTTTTTTTTTCAATGGTGAAAAAGTTCACCATTTGCAATAGTTATCTCAATGTAGGAGATATTAAGAAAATTAGTTATTACTCATACTGTGTTAAACGAACCCTATGGAATCGGTAGACGGCATATGCTTCTTGTACATTTGAGGGAAGGATGCTCACAGTGAAATTCGAGACATAGCAAATGGTGACTACACAGAGCTAGCACATGGCACAATTCCCATGAGGCGGCTGTTTTCCAGGTTCTGCGTTTTAATTAGTAGAAACTAGATGCCTTTTGACCTAACTACTCTCTGTTGGGTGTGACGAATAGCCAGGAATTGGAAGGAGTGTGTTACTCCTTCCAGGGTGAAGGGATTTCCAATGAAAGCCCACATACCAGACAGCGACACTGCTGGCAGCTGTGCGTCCAACTGTCTCCACTTCGATAGAGCTTGTGTCCGTCTGGATCTAAGCATTGACTTGTGACCCTGGTGTCACACTCTGGGCAGCAGAAAAGGTCAACGCTTGGGTTCTGGCAGTCACAAGCTGTCCTCCGGCAGAATATCTTCCCATCCTGTGTAGATGCAAAGTGGAAGAGACTTCATCAGTAGGGAAAGGCGAGGATGGGCTGGATCCTGAAAACCAAGGCCTGCAAGCACTTTACAGAACACACAGCAAGCATTCTGTGCATCTCAGGAAAACCTGGACCCCAGTCCCATTTTGTTCAAATGCTCTGGCACCTACGCGCCTTTTCTCTCTGATCTTGTCTGAATGCTGCCAAATGAAAACGGGGATGTTTTTCAGTTTAAAAATGAAGTCAAACTGGAAGTTCACATTTTCTAAATGTTTCTTAAAACCATATTTCTAAGTAAGAATTATAACTAAGCTGAGCGGCTATAATGCATATAAAATCAAGATATCCTTTGGGTGGAACATCAGGGGATTGTGCTTTCCCTAGTTAGTGGTTCCACCTAACACTTTATACAACACAAAGTGGACATGTAATTATACTCCTTTTACAAAAGAATTAGCTGAGACCCAGAGAGGCTAAATGACTTACACAAGAGCACACAGCCAGTGGGTCTTCAAGCAGTGCCACCAGAGTTGCTAGTCTTAGAAGAGCATTCTTCCACAGACAGCCTTCAGGTAATTACAAAAGGCACCACCCTCTACCTCAAGGAAATCCCCCAAATTATAGGCCATGTGCCCTGGTGGTGCTGTTGAGTAAGCTTGGGACTGCTAACAGGTAGGTTGGTGGTTCAAAACTACCAGGGGCTCTCGTGGGGAAAGCTGAGGCTGTCTGCTCCAGTCAAGATTTACGGCTTCCACCCCTATGTAGGGGAGCTATGCGTAGATTCAGCTGGGGCAGTGGGTTTGGGGTTTGGTATAATCTCAAAAATATTGGTCCTGAGGGCTCATACTTAAATTGGAGATAAACAACATTTAAGCATTAGGATTAAACATTTTGCAATATCCCTCATTTATATTTTCTACAGTGACTACTTAGCTTAGGCAATTAAAAAAAACCTAAAATGTTAGGGAATCTGGACATAATGGGTCAAGCATAAGACCTGGAGCTTCCATTTATGTTTTTAACTTGCCTCCCAAACATTAACAAAAGAATCTTAGGACTCAAAGTTATCTTAAAGGTCTCCTAGCTAAATTTCTTTTACCTAGACTAGAATTATATCTACAGCAAATGTATTCTAAAGTTATTCAGCCTACGCTTGAAGTTATCTAATTGTGGACAACTTATTCATTGTATGTATCTCTACATTTCTGAATTTTATAATTTAAGCTTCATGATATCTCTATCTATACATGTGAATTCACATATTTGGCAACCATAGAATTCTCACTCTCTGCTGCCATAGATCAACTCTAAAATTCTTAGAAGGTAGCTCTTGTCACTTCTGAAGGTTAAGCATATTTAACGTCCCAACCAGTGACTGCAATATCGTATTATTTCACTGTTATAGTTGCTACCACCTTCAGAAGTTTTCAGTATTTCAAACAACAACACTGTGGTAGCTTACATACTGTTGTGATACTGAAAGCTACTTCAGTGCCATTGGTATTTCAAATATCAACAGTGTCACCATGGCGCACTTGTTTCAGTGGAGGTTTCAGACTAAAAAGAGACTATGAAGAAGGAATCAGCCATCTACTTCTGCGATTAGCCACTGTAAAGCTTGTGAACAGCCACAGAGCATTTTAGACACAGTGCTAGAAGATGAGCTAGGGAGAGCTGCCTCCTCCAAGTAGAGTCAACCTTATTAATGTGGATGGATGGAGTAAAGGCTCCTGACCGTCTCATTTTGAGTCGTGCCCCATCTGGAAAAGAAGAAACGGCTACAAAATACATCCATAATGTTAATATGGAAAGGACAGCATGCTTGTTTAAGTAGAGGGTTAGCAAAAAAGAGGAAGATCCTCAAGGAGATGGATTGACACATCATAAACACAGCAACACTGGTGAGAATGGCCCAGGAAGGGCCAGTGTCTTGTTCTGTGGCACATAGGGCTCCCCATCAACACCTAACAATACCAACTAACAGCCATTAGTGGAGGATTTATCTTGATTAATATATATATATATATATTATTGCATCTAATCATAATAATCTTGCAGAATAGACATGTATACATCCATTCCTCAAACAATGCACCTAAGAGAGAATTAAATACAATTCTTCAGTGATGGTCTGATCGACACAGAGTGGATTAGGACTCACGCTCACCTTGTTTTATGCATGGTTCTTTTTTTTTCCCTTTTGCTTTCAATTAGGCTATTTTATATTTTTATTTTATTAAAAGATCATTTTATTGGGGGCTCTTACAACTCTTATTACAATCCATACATCAATTGTACCAGGCATATTTTTACATGTTGCCATCATTCTTTTCTAGACATTTGCTTTCTATTGAACCCTTGGTATCAGCTCCTCTTTTTTCCCTCCCTGCTCCCCGCACCCTTGTGACCCCTTGATAGATTATAAATTATTTTCATATCTCACACCAACCACTGTCTCCCTTCCCCCATGGTTTCTGTTGTTTTTCCCCTTGGAGGGGTGTGTGTAGTTATATGCTGACCATTATCTATACCTGTGTACATGCTCTGGTCTAGTCCGAAGTGAGAAGCAGCACTGGGGTCATGATAGTGGGGGGTGAGGAAACCTCAAGGAACCAGAGGAATATTGTGTTTCATTGGTGCTTTACTATGCATTGGTTGACTCGTCCTTTCCCTGTGACCCCTCTGTTGGGGGATGTTCTATTGCCTGCAGATGGGCTTTGGGTCTCAGCTCTGACCCCCCTAGTTCTCAGCAATCTGTTTTTGTTTGTTTGTTATGGGTCTTCTGATGTCTGTTACCAGGTCCCGATGACACCTCATGATCATACCAGCTAGTGTGCTTCTTCCATATGAGGTTGTGGCTTCTCTGCTGGATGGCTGCTTGTTTAACTTGAAGGCTTTAAGACCTCAGATGCTATATCTTTTGACTGCTGGGCAGCATCAGCTTTCTGCACCACATTTGCTTCTGCACCCATTTTGTCTTCAGTGATTGTGCTGGTAGGGAGAGCATCAGAGAATGCCAGTTTGATAGAATAAAGTCTTCTTGTATTGAGGGAGGGTATGAGCAGAGGTCCGAAGTCCATCCACTACTTCAGTGTATTGCCATATAAATATATGTACCTAGGCCAACACCTCTATTTCTATTAATTAATATGTTTACCTATGCACACACCTATGCTTATACTTCCATCCATAGCTTTGCTTCCTAGATCCTTCCTGTTTCCTTTTACCTTCCTCCTGCCCCACCATCATGTTCCCCCTGCTTCCACCTCTTTGTACTTCCTCTCAGCTAGATTGCTATTGTTCCAACACCCCCAGGATTTCTACATCCTCCTTGTTGCTTTTAATTCCCCAGTTGTTCCCCTGTCTATGCCATTGTTTGCTCACTGCACCTTCTCCCCTTAGGCCCTCTGGGACTATGAGTCCTATTGCTTTCTCCTCATACCTTTCTGAAATAAGTAGGCAAAACAACGACATAGACCACACGAAAGGCAAAAAAACATACATAATTCCAGGTCTGTCTGCTGACCTTTATGACAACCTCCCACTGGTCCTGGAGAAATTCCAGGAGCTGCCCCTCCTAGCTTTAAGTCCATTTTGGGGCTCTTTAGGTGCTTGGCTTTGCCCCACTGTTGGGGATTCAGACTGTACTATCCGTGAGCTGTTGTTGGCCCTACAGTCTTCTCTGTGCAGGGATGTCATCCTTTGGGCTTGGTGTGCCAATATGGGGGTCTAGATCAACCTTCCCTTTCTCTTTTTACTTCTTGGTTTGCTTCTGTGTGGGCGTGGCATGCTAGCCTCTCTCCCCAATGTATTGTTCTTTAATGCATTAATGCATCCTGCTTTAAATCTTTACTTTCTTACTTTGGATGTGTGATAATCTTGCCTTATATTGAGTTTATAGAACCTGAAATCTCATTAATACCCATGCCATCTGTGTAGTTTTTGGTTAGTGCAGCATTGCAAAATTAGATGTTTATCCCTCTTATATTTCTCCTTGTGTGAGGCATTTCCTCTCTTTTGTTTATGACAATGTTTTTTAAATGTTGTTCTGTCACACATCATCGCTTGCACTCCTTCGTGCATGCTTCCTGACATCGGCAGACTTGATAGACTTTTCTTGGGGTTTCATCTATTTCATGGATAACTATGCTGAATAGGACAGCACTTATTGGGATATGATTTATGTCAACTGACATAGAAATCCTCTGGCTACATGTATAACAGGTTGACAAATGCTTTTCCAAAAAATGTGTGTGATGGTATTACTACACACCCATATTTGCAGAGAGACAGAGACATACAGAGAGAGTGATGGAACCAAGAGTTAAGCAAGTGAATTGAATTATAAAGTTCAAGTAATCAAGACAAAAAGGCTTCTAGACAAAAGATATTAGTAGAACTCTTCTGATATACTTTGCTGTCTATCCATGGCCCTAAATGGCTACGTGGAAAATTATTTTAATAAAAAAAAAAGCTTAGAAAGGTAATGATAGCTACAATATGAAGCTATTTGGTTAACTCAGTTATCAATGTCACAATAATATTCTTCTCTAATATAGAAAGAGACCAATAATAAACAAAAGGATACTATTTTTGTAGAAGAGCTTATTGTACAACATGCAATGAAACTCATGCTTTGTTTTAGCGAGAACTTGGTTTCTCCCAATGTTCTGATTAAATGAACGAATAAGAATAAATGGAGAGCCTCCAAGTTTTGTGCAAAATAAAGCAATTTCATATCTCATCAATTATGTGAAAATGCAAAGTAGTCCCCTCTTAGTCTCCAACCTGCTTTAGAACAATGGCTACAGTCACACTGGCTTTTGAATTACAGAGTAATTGGCAAGAAAATCATTTTTAATAATAAAAATGTCTCAGGTAGATCCATTAATTCAAATGAGAATGCCATTTTAAAGCATCAGCTCACAGAGCACAAACAATCCAAATTTGAGTCCATATTTGCCAAGAGGTTGGCTCCTGATGATGTTGAGTTATCCTTTTCATAGATCCATGGGGCTATTCTAAGAACTTGACCTCTGTGCCACCTTAGTGATTAGAATGAATTTCGAATAATAGCAAAAAAGTGTTTTCCCCACTTTTTGACTATAGAAGCTAAATGTCTATACAGTTTTATAATGAAAGTTCAGCTAGAGACCATTAATAAGTGTTATAATATCCAAATTGCCTCTGCATATTAAAAAGCAGAAATAGACATTTTCCTACTAAACTAAAAAATTTTTCTTATTATGCTCTAGAAAATTATAGGCTTTATACTGTAAATTACATATCTTATTATGGAATAGTCAACATACTAATACATATAATACAGATTTGCACAATATCACTTTGCTGTCATAAAGTTTACAAACTTTAAATCAGGGATGTAGAATTAAGTAGGTTTATTTATGTAAATTAAATATTATAAATTGAACCAATGGCTGATAAATGGTGGTCTGCAATCCAAATTTGACCCGCTGACTCTTTTTACAAGTACATTTTTATTGTTAAGCAGTTTGCTTTATCAAATTACAAATTGCTTGTGGCTGCTTTCACACTAGGACATCATTCTGAAGTTGTAACTAGCCTGCATCTTTCTACCTGTGCATAGAATGAAGGGTGACATTTACCACCATGACTCAGAATCAAAGATGTGTATCATCTGTCCTAAGGGACCATGATTTTGAGTTGTCATGAGACCTTGCATCTGTATCCTTTATTCCAGTTCTCATCTTTACTCTCCTAAACCTTTGCTTCAGCATCACACTTGAGTAGCTAACCATGCCTCCTTGGCTGTAATGGAAATGTGCCTTTTTAAAATAACATTCACTCTGCCTTTTTTTCATCAGTTTAACCTGAACTTTTGTTGGCTTGTGTGATTCTTCTATAGTACAGTTTTGTTTCACTTTCCAACTTGAAAATATCAAGGATAGGATTAGAAAGCAAGTTCTCTGATTGACCACCTTTATTTTATTGCTCATGCTACCAAGATGATGATATTATGGTCATGGTTTGGATATTCCATTGCTGACATCATTTTTTATCAAAATCATAATGGAACACTTCCAGGGAGATGGCACCCAGTTCTTCCAAAATGACTTGCAAACAGCTACATCCCTCAACCCCCTCCAGCAAGAAAAACAAAATGCAACAGCGGAGGAAGCTGTAAAGTTAACAATGCTCATAGAAGAATCAGACATTGATCTGCCACAAAAAACAAATCTTCAGAATGCTGCTTGGAGTAATACAGGTATGAGAGAAGCAATATAGAACAAGGACACAATGATAGAGGAGATGAAGTCCACGCATCAAAAGGAAATAAAAGCACTAATGGATCCAAGGTGACAGAAGCAAAACACAAGATCACAGACCTCACCAACAGACTAAGAGAGGTATAGAATTGTACCAGATATCCAGAGGACAATTAGGCAGACGAAAATATGAGGCAATGTCAAATGCTGTGAAGAAAAACAAGATTCCTGGAAGCAAACTTCCCAACAATACTGAATGAGAGTCAGACATTCATACAGGAAGCAGAGAGGACACCAATTAGAGTAAACTCTAGAAAGAACTCACCACAGCACATATTAGTTAAATTATCCAATTTTGAGGAAAAAGAAAATTTTAAGAGCAGCAAGATCAAAAAAGGTGGTCACATACAATGGTACTCAGGTAAGAATATGCTCACATGAAGAGGAGGAGAAAGTGGAGTAAAATCTTCTGAAAGCTGAAAGAAAAAAAAAAAACCCGCCAACCTGAGAATCCTCTAACATGCCAAACTATCAATTAAGGTAGACCGTGAGGTAAAAGTCTTCCTAGACAAGGAAAAACTCAAAGACTAGGCCATAAGGCAGCCAAACCTGCAAGTCATCCTTGCTGACTGACTGTGACCAACTACAAGCAGGAGGCCACCATATAACACTTCTCTTTCCAGAAGTCAACCCGCTAAATCAATTACCAAGTTAACATTGCTACAGAGGAAAAAGAAGGCAAAAATGAAGCTCCCCACATAAATACAGCACACTGATATGAAGGAAGTTGGGAAAACACCCAACACAAAAGGTATGACATGACAGCAATGAAACCACAGATGGTGGTAATAACTCTGAATGTCAACATCTGAACTCTTCCACTAAAAGACAAAGGTTAACAGACTGGCTTAGAAAACAGAGCCCATCAATATATTGCCTGCAAGTGATATATCTTTAGCTTGCAGACAATATTAGACTAAGAATAAGGCTGGTGGGAAATATCCCAGGCAAACAGCAGTTTAAAAAAAGTAGGGGTTGCAATCCTAAACTCCAACAAAATCGACCTCAAGGTGCAAACCATAACAAGAGACAAGGATGGGCACTGTATACCGTGTTCCCCAAAAGTAAGACATCCCCGATAATAAGGCCCCCCCCCAAGCTACTGTAACTCTGGACTGTAGAGGCGGGTGCCGCCACGCAGCTCACTGTTGGCCACAGCGCAGCCAGAGCAGACAGGAAGTGCTTGATACTGTAGGATTCACAGCTTGTCTGGTTATGCTGGTTTGTGATGGCAACTACTACCGTACCATATACAGGTAATAAATTTCATTTTTTGTTGTTCAACAATAAATTTGTACCGTATTCTTCTTCATGGAAAAATAAGATATCCCCTGAAAATAAGACCTGGAGCATATTTGGGAGCAAAAATTAATATGACACTGTCTTATTCTCGGGGAAAGAGGGTAATGCTCAAAGAATCAGTAGACCAGTAAGCAAACTAAATATATATATGTGCCTAATGAAAGATCCGCAAAATTCATCAAACTATTCAAAAGATGAAAAAAGAAATCATCATAGTAGGTGACTTCAATACACTGCTATCAGAGAAGGATAGATCACTGGAAAGAAGTTCAGCAAGGAAGTTAAAGAGCTAAACACTACACTTAGTCGAATGGACCTGATTGAGAATCTTTTTGCATTGGGATAGAGGGCTCTAAAAATCCTTCTTTTCAAGTGCACATGATTCATTTTCAAAAATAGATCACATGCTGAGACACAAGTCAAGCCTGAGTAAATTCAAACACTTAGAGATAGCTCAGACATCCCTCCCAGTCCATCACACCATAAAGCTGGAGATCAACAGGATGACCAGAAAAAATTGGGCAAAAACCTGGAGGTTGAATAACAATCTTCTGTGACACAAATGGGTACTGCTTCACCTATGGGATACATAGTTATCAGAGGTGATTTTTAGGAGGTAATGTATATAGGAAAAAGGAGAAAAGACTTATGACTGACACACATCACAAAATCTCCAGCAATTAAAACAGAGTCAACAGAACAACCCCTCTAATAGAAAAATAAAAGAAATATTAAAAATCAGAGCACAGTTAATGAGTGGGGAGACAGGAGAACAGTGCAAAAAATCAACACAGCAAAAGGTGGTTCTTTGAAAGGATCTACAGAATTAACATACCATTGGCAAATATAACCAAGGAAAGGAAGGGGCAAACATCAATAGCTAGGATGAGGGATGAAAATGGAGAAATCAAAATGGACACCAAAGAGATTAAAGGGATAATCACAAAGTACTATGAAGGCCTGTAGTCTAATGTATTCAACAACATAAAAAACATGGACAAATACCTGGAAAAACAATCCCTTGCCTAGATTATCCCAAACAGAGGTCAAGAACTTCAATAGACCATGGCAAAAGAAATAGATATGGTTATCAAGAAATTACCAACGAAAAATCTCCTGGACAAGATGGCTTCACAGGAGAATTTTACCAGGCATTCAGGGAGGAGCAGACGCCAATCTTCCACAAATTATTCCATAGCAAAAAAAAAAAAAAGACTGCAAACTCCCAAACTCATTCTATGAAGCCAGTATAACTTTGATACCTAAACAGGGCAAGGATCCCACAGGACTAGAGAACCATAGACTGATATCTCTAATGAACATAGATGCAAACATCACTAACAAAACATTGGCCAATAGAATAGAAAAATATATAAAACAAAGATGGTCTCTTGTCCCCATTTCCTTTCAACTTTGTACTTGATATTCTAGCTAACAACATAAGGCAGTGGAAGGACATTAAAGGTATCCATCTAGGAGAGGAGGAGGTAAAACTATCACTATTTGCAGATGATATGATACTAGATATTAAAAAGCTGAAAAGTTCCACAACAGAAGTACTGGCAGTGATAGATTAATATGGAAGAGTGGTGGGATACAAGATCGTCAAACTGAAGCCTATTGGTTTGCAGTGGAGATCAAGAAGGCCAGTATCCTTCAAAATACGCAAGAACAAACTGAAAGATCGAGGGATATATCAAACAAAACAACAAAAAGTCTTATACAAGGAAATCTATAGAACCCTACTACAAGAAACCAAAAGCGACCTCCACAAATGGAAGAATACCCCACGTTCGTGAATCAGAAGACTCAGTATAGTAAAGACGTCAATCTTATCCAAGGCACTATGTACGTTTGATGCTTTCCTGATTCAAATGCCAAAAACTTTCTTCAAAGAATTGGAAAAACTGACCACCAATTTCACATGGATAGGAAAGAAGCCCAGAATTAGCAGAGAACTCCTCAAGAAGAAGGAAAAAGTCAGAGGGCTTGCCCTACCTTACTTTACTACCTGATATGCAGTCACAGTAGTCACAACTGTCTGATACTGGAATAATGACAGTTACTCAGACCAATGAAAAAGAACAGAAAACCGAGAAATAAAACCATCAATATATAGACTGATCTTTAACAATGGCCCAAAGAGCAGCAAGTGGGAGGTTGGTACCCTCTTTAACAAGCGGTGCTGGAAACAATGGGCATCCACCTATAAAAAAATGAAACAAGACCCTTACATCATCCCATGCACAAGAACAAATTCAAGGTGGATCACAGGCTTAGAAGTAAAACCCCAAACTATCAGGATCATCTATGAAGGAACTGGGACAAACCTAAGAACCTTGGCACAGTGGATACACAGGTTTACTGTAATAGGGAAGGGGTATATACACAGATGATGCTGAAATCGAAAAATGGGATTTACTGAGGATAAAACACCTGTGTGCATCAAAAGACTTCACCAAAAGTAACAAAAGGACCCACAGACTCGGAGAGAATTTTTAGCAATTACTCAACAGACAAAGGGCTTATCACTAAAATCTATCATACCCTCCTAGCCTGCAAATAGAAGAAAACAGTCAACCCCCTGAGGAAGTGGGTAAAAGACCTGAACAGAAGTTTCATGAGAGGAGACCAAAATGGCCAATAAACATATTAGAACATGTTCATGATCATTAACCTTCAGAGAAATGCAAATTAAAACAATGAGATACCACCTAACACCCTTAAAGGTAACCGAAATCAGAAAATCAGAGAGTAACAAATGTTGGAGGAATGTGGTGAGATAGGAACTCTCCTCCACTGTTGCTGGTCTTGTAGACATTTACAACCTCTGTGAAAAGCCATCTGGTGATATTTAAAGCCCAGAAGAGGTAAGAAATAGACCACAACCAATTGCTTGTGCTCCAGTATTTACTGTGGCACAATACACAATAGAAAAGAATTGGAAACAAACTAAATTTCCATCGATAGATGAGTAAATTAGAAAACTCTGGCACATGCACACAATGGAGTACTACACATCACTAAAAAGCACTGATGATGACAAGAAGCATATTGTCTCATGGGAAGAGTTGGAGGAAATTATGCTAAGCGAAGACAGCCAATCACAAAAGGGCAAGTACAACATAAGTCCACTGAGTAAGTATAATCAACACAGTAGGTAAAGAAGAAAAGCCGCTTATCTCATACTAATAACGCCTGAATTTTTAATTTCAGGAAAAAACTTTTGTTTTTATTCTTTACTTTCATAGTTATCAACATATGTAACAACCAAAATATATAGCGGTATGCATTTGCACTAGTAAAGCGCGGCAATTTTGTCGACATCGTTGTCGGCTCCAAAAACTTTATAATTTTGGTACCAGATATATTTTAATTAAAATGTCATGCTCAGCTTTATAGGGCTAAGGTACAGACAGTTGGGCGGGGACAGGTCAAACCCAAGGATGGACAATTCATTCCAACACAAAGAAGAGGAAAGGTGTGTGAGGGGGCGGGGTAAGGGAGAAAGGTGGGTAGGGGAGAGGGCGACAATGGTATTAGGTAGCAGGGCACTAACCCTACAGGGGGAGGGTATTGTTTATGTCTCCACAGAAATGGGAGTGTTCATGCAGACCCCACCATGGCGTGTCAAACCTTGGGGGCAATGTAACCACATGGAACAACTCATGAACAGAGCAGGCTAGAGGACTAGCCCCAATCAAAGCCAAACTGAATCCTCCCGAGAAGGATGTGCTACAGAGGACAACACTAAACCTACTGGTTGGAGAGGGGAAAGCCTGCCACACCCACTGGAAGCAAACCAAGAAGGAATAAAAGAGAGTGTGAGTCTAGATTCTGCATTGGTACACCAAGCCCTGAGGACGATGTCCTTGCACGGAGCTGCTAAGGTAGAGAGGACTGGAGGGCCGACAACAGCTCAAGACATGTCCCTATTTGAGCATACTGCAGTAAAGGACAATACTGGGGACACATGGCGGGGAGTGAGTCCTGTCTAAACCCCCTACAGTGGGGCGAACCAAGAAGGGTACATAACAGATTAGCAGCAAGAGCAAAGCCAAGCCACAAAGTCCCTGAGGAGCTCCCAAAATAGATTTTAGGAGGGGCAGTACTGGAACCACCCAGGACTGGTGGGGAGATAGTCATAAAGGTCAATGGACAGACCTGGAATTTTATATGCTTTTTCATTTTCTTTTGCTAGTTATTTATTTTTATTTTGTCTCTGTTGTTGTTGGCTTGCCTACCTATATAAGATAGGCATGTGATCCTTCATTGTTTCTGAGGAGAAACAATGGGACTGAAGGCTTTTGGGGAACAACTTAGGAATTAACAGCAACAATGAGGAGCACGTAGAGATCCTGGGGGTTTTGGAGCAACAGCAAGCTAGCTGAGAGGAATTACTAACAGCAGAAGAAGGGTGAACATGATGGTGAGGCAGGACGAAGGTAAGTTGAAACAGGAAAGATATAGGAAGCAAAGCTATGGATAGAGGTATAAACATAGATATACATAATGTACATATGTAAATACATTAATTAATAAAAATAAAGGTATTGACCAATGTACACATATTTATATGGCAATACACCGAGGTAGTGGACAGACTCTCAGCCTCTGCTCAAGCCTTGTCTCAATGCAAGAACACTGTGTTCTAACAATCTGGCATTCTGTGGTGCTCACCCTTGTGGCATGCTCACTGAAGACAAAATGGTTGTATAAGCATATGTGGTAAAGAAAGTGAATGGTGCCTGGCTATCAAAAGAGATAGCGTCTGGGGTCTTAAAGGTTTGAAGATAAGCAAGCAGCCATCTAGCAGAGAAGCAACAAGCCCACATAGAAGAAGCACAGTAGCCTGTGAGATAAGGTGTTGACAGGTTTGGGTAACAGCTATCAGAAGATCCAAAACAAATAAACAAAAATCCATATGGTTGAGAACATGGGAGGTCAGAGCAGTGATATAAAACCCATTGGTAGACAATGGGGACATCCCCTCACAGAAGGGTCACAATGAAGGAATGAATCAATCAGGGCATAGTATAGCACCAAGGAAACACACAAAATTCCTCTGGTTCCTTGAGGCTTCCTCACACCCCACTATCATGGTACAGATAAGAGATAAGAGCTCATGACACACGGAATCCAGGATCAGGAATGGGAGTAGTGATACCAGAAGGGTAGAGAGAAGGTGGGGAGGAAGGGGGAACCAATCATGATGATCATCATGCACGCCCAAGGGGACAGACAACAGATACCGTGGGGGAAGGGAGACAGTGGTTGGTGTAAGACATGAAAATAATGATGGCAACATATGTACAAATATCCTTGATACAATTGATGTATGGATTGTTGTAAGAGCCCCCAATAAAATGATCTTGAAAAAAAATTTAAAAAGAAATGCTGCCTGGCATTTTTTTTTCCCATAAAAGAAGAAGGGGTATCAAAATATAACACCAATAAACAGATTAGGAGAATTGTTCCTCTCCTTGGGAAATTTTAGTCTTATTCTCTTAAGACTTAGAGGAGTTATTTTAGGAGCCAAAACAGAATAAATCAATTTGGGCTGGTTGGATTATTAATATAGATAATTAATGAAGCTCTGGGAAATTTTAATTATTAAGTTCTCTGCTTTATCATGAGCTTAAATTTTAAAAATTAATTAAACTTTAAAAGCTGCAAAAGAAATGTTAGTCTCACACTACCCAGGTCCTCGAGTATCTGGGAAGCCCACAAAGAATCTGGATTCATTATGTTATGCTCATCAGCAAACAGTAGGAAAGCCACACTTCTGGACTAGAAGTAGCAAAGGAGGTTTTTTGGTTATTTTGCTCGTTAAACTGAGATCTCTATATCAAATTCTTCAATGAAGATCATCTCAACTCAATTATTCCATCTCATTACCAGTTTCTCCTCATTAAAACTTTCACCCTATGAGTAAGGGCATGTTTAACTATCATACTTAGGAGCTTAAAGGACATTTATAGAGGTATAAATACAGGGATGTATACATATAAGTATATTTATATATAATGATAAATAGAAACTATGTACATAAATATATGTTATGTATTGAAGTGCAAATGGACATTGGGCCTCTAATCAAGTACTCCCTCAATGCACAAACACTTTGCTCTAATAACTGGGCATTCTGTGATGCTCACCTTCCTGACAAGATCGCTGAAGACAAAATGGGTGCATAAGCAAATGTGGTGAAGAAAGCTGATGGTGCCCAGCTATACAAAGCTATAGCATCTGGAGTGTTAAAGGCTTGAAGATAAACAAGCAACAAAGCCCATATGGAAGAAGCACACCAGCCTGTGTGATTATGAGGCATATCAATGGGAATGAGGGGGAGTATGGAGTGGAGACCCAAAGCCCATATGTAGACAATTGGACATCCCCTCACAGAAGTGTCACAAGGAAGAGACGAGCCAGTCAAGGTGCAGTATAGCACTGAGGAAGTTTAGAAATTTCCTCTAGTTCTTTAATGCTTCCTACCCACCACTGCCCCCACTATCATGTCCCCAATTCTACCTTAAAAATCTGGCTAGACCAGAGCATGTGCACTAGGAGAGATGAGAGCTCTCAAGACAGGGAATCCAGGATAGATAAAGCCCTCAGGATCAATAATTAGCGTAGCAATACCAAGAGGGGAAGGGGAAGGTGGGGGGGGAAAGGGGGAAGTGATCACAATGATCGATATACAACCCCCTCCCAAGGGAATGAACAACAGAAAAAATGGGTGAAAGGAAACAGTAGTTGGTGTAAGACATGAAAAAATAATTTATAAATTATCAAGGGTTCGTAAGGGAGGGAGAGGGGGAGGAGGGAAATAAGCTCATACCAAGGGCTCAAGTAGAAAGAAAATGTTTTTAAAACGATGAAGGCAACATATGTACAAATGTGCTTGACACCATGGATGGATTGTGGTAAGAGCTGTAAAGGTCCCTAATAAATTGATTTTAAAAATTTGTTGGAGGCATGTTTCACATGGTTTGTAACTTAGTCCTGAATTGACCATTTTTTTATCAGTCAGGTTGGGTTGAATGATGTTGAACTGTTTTTCAATATATCCACAGCTACCATCTGTAGAGTGTATCTAGATGGGAAAAGGAACTGGAGTTCGATCTACAGCTTAGCAGATGGTATAATGGGATAAGCTTTGGGTTGTTAACAGCAAGGTGGTAGTTCAACCCTACAGCTTCCCCATAGGAGAAAGATCAGGCCATCTGTTCCCATAAAGATTTAAATTTGGAAACCCTACATAGAGTCGCTATGAGTCAGTATTGACTCGTTAACAGAGGAGTGTGTTGTTATTGTTGTTGTTTTGATAATAGGACAAGTTGCCTAACCCCTTTGAACTTCAGTTTCCTCATCTTACAGGAGTGAGGTGTAAGGGTTAGATGTGATACTGTTAGTAAATTACAGCATAGTGTGTGTGTGTGTGTGTGTGTGTGTGTGTGTGTGTGTGTAACATAGGGAAGTCCCTAAGTGGCAAAGAGAGTTAACTTGGTTGGCTACTAACAGAAAGATTGGAGATTTCAGTCAACTCAGAGGAGCCTCAGAATAAACACCTGGCAATTTTCATCTGAAAAATTAGTCACTGAAACCCTATGGAATTCTACAATTCTACTCTAACACACACAGCCACCATAAGTTGGAAATGACTTACAGCAACTGCATTTCTTTTTTATAAACAGAAGAGGTACTCAATAAGTGGGGGCAATAGACCAAAGTTTGTGTGTATGGAAATGTTTTTAGGGGGACAGGCACTATGAGGTCATGACCTCAACACTTGATTAATGAGTGCCACTAAATAGCTACCCCTAGGTCTATTAAAGAGTGGCATAATTGAAGGCTAGTTAATGAGCTAGATGAAGTCTCAAGATTCATTTCAACTCTATTCCTAGGGAGCACTCTGGAAATTTATCAGAAAGCCCCACTCTCTACGAAACTATTAAACAAATAATTTCTCTAGCTTCCTGTGCGCACAAAGCCTAAGATTAACAGGCATAGGAATACAATAGAAAACATTCAGCACAGTAACAGCAATGGGAAATAAATAGAGAGGGCCACCTAAAGAAGAAACAAAGCACAAGGAAATCAAACACTTTAATAGGCCCATTTTGCAAAGAATAAAGCAAAAGTATAAAGTATGAACCAGATGATGACAGAATTTTATTTCCACAAGCACTGAATTCACTTCTTAACAACCTAATGTAAGAAATAGCCCAGCACTGAGAACAATGATGCCATCAGGTACCAAGAGGCCTCACACTATCATTATCATCTGTTCTGAATGGATGTCCATCTGTCTTACTGCAGAAACAAGTGTGTGAGCCTTGCCTTCTGGGAGGATGTCCCCACCAAAGGGAGCAAGTTCATCAAGTGACCATTCTAGTTTTTAATAAGCCCCTGGGTGAATAAGAGCTCAATAATCAAGCACTCTAATCAACCTTAAAGGCCTGGCCTGCCCTGAGGAGGAAAAGCAGCATTGGCATTTCTCTATGTTTCTCCTGTACCCCTCGTCCTACCTTTCACTAACAACACAGTCAGTTACAAAGCACAGTCAATTACATGCTTGCCTGTCAGTCAACATCATCATTGGCTTGAGTGTGGATTACAACCAGAGAAACCATCTTAGGGATTACAGGACAGCCAAGAATCAACAGCCTGTGGTATGAGGGAACAGATAGGAGAGGGAGGAAGAAAGGAAGGAGAGAGAAAAGAAACAAGAGTTTCTGCTGCACATTTTAGACTCACCTTGCAGGAACACACAGAACACCTGTCTTCTTTCAGTGTCCACACCTGCCCATTATGCTTCAGTCCTCCTTCATGAGGACAGTCACCAGAGCAAGAGGGACCAGAAGGACAGAGGCAGTCAAAGCCTCCTGCCAGATTGATGCAGGCAGAATCGTTCCAACAGGTATGAGTTCTTAAGGCACATTCATCGATGTCTGCAGTAAAGGAATAATTCAGAGTTTTAGACATGAGCCAACGGAACTCAGAAAATAATAACTCAGAATAGCAATAACGAACATTCTCAGATATTTACTTTATGCTAAATACTGTGTGAAGCTAGTCACATGCATCATCATCATTTACTCTGCAAGGCAGCTCTGTTGGAGAATCCGATCTTATCTCAATTTGGCAAACATTGAGCTGGGGCTCATAGGTGTTAAATTGCATAGGTCTTGTGTATAGCTAATAAATAGCACCTCAAATCTGACACCAATGACTGAAATATGCAGTAGCAGTAGTGAATGCTTTCAGATATTCTCAAGAACCATTCTATCCGAAGGCCCTGAACCATGGTAATTCATTAACAAAGTGGATATACCCTATGGAAATACGAGACCTTTAGGAAAGGTGTGAATAGATCGATTAGCCACTTCGGGTACACATAGCCCAATTAGGCTGCCACCAGATCCTGGGGCCAAGGCTGAAATAAGAGGGCATAAAGTTGACACCTTGCCTAATCAAAGCCTCACCGTCTCATGACCAGCAGAAGGTTAGCTCACATGAGAACATATCTCATAGCTACAGTAGAGTATAGCATGGATGTTGATGGAAGACAGATCTATATACCGTGCTGTTTCTCATTGGCAGTCAAGCATGGAAGGAAAAATTAAATCCTGTCAGTTTACCTTAACATGCAAAAATCTCAGCCAACTCCAATACTTAGCTGCTGAGCCCTGGCTTGAGCTCAAACCCAGCGGAAAGCCTACTACCTCTCAAGGCGGCCATACTTAGATGAAATGTGGCCTCCAGTAGCTTCTGGGTTGGCCCTGATTCTGAGGCCATTCAACTCTATTACATAAACCTTGCTTATGTGTCTAACAGTATCTCTACGACCCAGACTAATCCACGCCATGCCTTTCAAAGTTTCTCCAGATGATAGCAACAATTTCATCCCCCCGACCCCCACCCAGGGAACTCTCAAAGAGGCTCTGCATATTAAATGCTACAAAGGTTGACAATGACATGTCAAACACTGTTCTCATGGAGATAATCAGGGGCACAGGAAATTATATGGATAATTGGTAGGCTAATCAGTGGTAGGCCTGGCACTTATATTAAGTGAGAATAACAAAAGTGTGTGTTAACTTATTTTACATCCTGAATTTCATCTTACAACATGTACAAGATTGTAGGCATTTGCTCACGTGAACAGCTGAGCTAAACTAAAGAAAAAGGTCATCAAAAGTAGCATTTTCCCCTAACAGTTGGGAGCAATTTGAAAATCCTAATATCAATGCTATTGCTACTATTTTAGATTTGGGTACATTGTTTCACAGTTTTTCAAAGTTCCTTATTATTGGTTATGTCAATGGATAAAGAACCCTGATGGTATTAGTGGGTTAGCTGTTGGACTGCCAATCTCAAAATAAGCAGTTCAAATCCACTATCTCATCTTTCTGCTCCTGTAAATATTTACATCCTCAGAAGCCTAAAAAGACAGTCTACTTTGGTCTAAAACATCAGCATGAATCAGTGGTATGTCAGTTAAAATCAAGGCAAAAATAATTTTTCTCATTTTACAAAAGGAGGAACCAAGGCATTACAAAATGAAGTGACTTATCTACTGTTATGTTATAAGAAGAATGGTATCCTGGACCTTCTGCCAGCTACACTATGGTTTTCTCCACGGAAGTGATCTTTCAGCATACTTGAATGTTCTATGGTTTTATCTACACAAATTCTTTGCCCTCTAGATACTGCAACTCATTTTCAAGGAAAAGATCTTATAATTTGTGATGAATTTTATGAGCCCCAATAAATTGATTTAAAAAAAATCCAGTATTTTCACTTAAAAGGTCTGTGGGTGATATAATTACTCAAAATTTGCTAGAACTCTGAACCCACTGTGACTGAAAATAACAATAAATGGCTTAGTTTCTCTACTGATTGCATGCACTGAATTGGTATAAAATCTTAATTCTCCCAGCAGAACTATAAAGTGAAACAAGGCATTGTAATTCCAACAATATTTGCAGAAGCTAATTTCTTCTGAAAAAGAAGACCCTTAATGGGATGGATTGAGACAGTGGCTACAATGGGCCCAAGCATAACAATCATGAGGATGGTTCAGGGCTGGATGGTAGCATCACCGTGAGTCACAACTGATTCAACCGCTCCTAACAACTGTCCTGCCATGGTTTCCTTTTGTCTGTCCACCAACCGTAGGACCAATTGTCAAGTTGTTTAGTTAGTGGATCATGATTCTCTCCTCTCTCTTTTTAAAATTACATAAAGGATCCTAATTTATGATGCCTGGATTTGAGGTCAAGTACAATTGGGCTCCTCATTTTTTCTGGTGATGCTCATGCAATCCTGAATCCAATTGACCATAAGGTGCCTCTGTCTAGAAACTGCTCATTGCCCAACTCACTCTCCCTCCTCCAATTCTTCCCAAAGAAAAGGACTTCAGAGCGGATGATCTATATTTGGAACCATTCTCTTCCCCTGAGGGCTTATCAAGTACCATCATTTCACACATTTCACAGTTTGATGTCCTTGGGTGCATTATTTAACACCTTCACACACACACACACACACACACACATTTTCTCCTGTGTAAAACCACACTGGCCTTTTGGTTAGCAGCACAATACTTAACCCACTGTGTCACTAAGGTTCCCTCATCTAATGCTTCAGTTATTTTCTGTACCTTCCATGTTCCATTTAAATGCAATGGAGGGACCACAGATATGTCAGATTGCTTCCCGCGCCTGTGATTTAAATGTGCTCTTTCTTAGTGCTCACGGTAACCTCCTCTGATCTCTTTCTCTCCATCTGCTTGGAAAGTGGTAGAGTATATATTCATTAATTTAAGAAGAGCACCACTGATAGTTCTGTGCTACCCTAATTTTTACATATCCTTCCAAATCAAGCTCCAGCACCACCATCCCTCATTCTATGAGATAGTCATTAACTTCTTTGCTTTCTCTATAGCTCATGTGCAATTCTATCCTTATCCTTATGGGAGTTTCCTGTTTAATCTATTCATCTCTGCATATAGATGGTGAGCTCATTGCAGTCAGGGACTGGATCTTATTTCCTCTTTTCTTCCCAATGCAACAGAGTGCATGGTGGCTGTCTAACATCTTTTAAAATGGAATTAACTGAAATTCAGGAAAATTACAGGCCAATAATACAGTAAAATTAACTTTTCCCTGTAGGGAGACTTTAATAAGCACAAGGCAAAGCCACAGCCCTTCTCTTGAAAGAAAGCATTTTATTTTGAGTTTTCATCTGGAAATCCCTTGGGTATGGTTGCAAATACAGTCCCATAGGGACCATATTGAAATGTAAAGGCAATTATTATACATGGGTGTAACACACACCCCCAACACACACACACATACACACAATTCTATGTCAAACACTAGAGAAAGGGCAGAGGAAAATCCATGAAGACATCACCCTAGGAATTGCCTCACAATGTAATTTCAACTGATTTACCTCCGGTGGCTACAAAAAGATCTGTACTTTATCATCTGTAAAATAATATTTGAACTGACAACTAATATACAACCATGATTTACTCTTTACATATTTTCTAATTTTCCATTTACAAAATTTCAAAATATTGGCAATGTTTACATCCCTAAAATTAAGAAATCTGAGCATCAAGACATACACACCTCGTTTGGGCAATAAAACAATGTACAAAACCAAGATTTGCTTTCACCATTCCCGAATGAAAGGATTTCAGTTGAATATAGGGCCATATTGCCTACAGAGTTCCATGTAATTGCTTCACTTATGACACAAAAATCTAATTCTACTTCTATGCAATTTAACAGATTTATGGAAAGCCAGATGTTAGCAATTATGGAAACCAACATTATTCATATTCTTGGTAACACAGACCTGTTTGCTCTGCACAAAGCCAGCAATCTATTATCCATATCCCAAGGCATCCAAAGGGAAGAGGCACCCTATTTACATATTGCAACTGTTGTTCTCTGCTGAGCAAACACAAAGGCATGCACCCAGGAGACTTGCTGAAATCGTCAGACAGGCCTCCGATGACAAAGAGTCACTGACAGCAAACTCAGGCAAAGTATTCTGTGCTCAAATCCACAATCATCCACGTGTGCTGGTTTCTTCTCCTTGTAAATAGCGGCTCTCTGTGATTTCCTCTGTTTCTCCTATGTCTTCATTATTTCAATGCTTCATGCTTGGATGAGAATTTTTTCAATAAAATTCCACGGCTAAGCCTGCATTAGAACTAATTTTCTTGCATTGACATTTTCTCAATTTCTGAAAGCTGTTATTGTAAACTCAATTTTGCTGAAAAAAAAAAAAAAGATTCCTGGTTGTGCCTCGTCAATCTCCCTTCTCTTTGAGTCGAGGGTTAGGTTACTCGGGCATGTGAAGTTAATGTAATTCAGAGATGTCTCTATCAGCGGCAATCAAAGCAATCCCAACCTAGCTCCAATTTTTCTACTCTTCTTGGAAAAATAGCTCTGCAGAAGTTTTAATAGCATAACAACAGTAATGGTATGAGCCTCAGGAGCTGAGATGTCTACAAGTTGATTTCAGAGAACAAGAGAAACATTTTTTTTTTAACAGTGGTTTGGGAGCAGTTAGGTCAAAGGAGTGAGATGTTTGCATCACTCCGTATTTCCCCTTCTTGAATGATTTCACAGCATATCTAGTCTTCTTTTCAAACTTAAACCAGGCAATATGTTGGAAAACAAAATTTAACCTGGGGTTTGAATAGCCAGCTGCGTGTGGTCTGACTTGGAATTCATTACTAACTGTGATAGGTAGGTATACTGTGCCAACCTGGCCAATAGGAACATGTGGGATTAATAAGGTCGCAGTTTGATTGGAGGGCAAAGAGACAAATGGCTCAGAAAGGCCTACCCCTCTCTCTATGGCTCTCTGGTGATCGGACCAGCTTTTGGCTGCTTTAGTGAGTTCTCTGCCCCAACATGTAAGCTACAATATCTGTGGGGCAGCCAACCCATGGATCATGTTGCTAGAGCAGCGGTTCTCAATCTGTGAATTGTGATCACTTTGGGGATCAAATGACCCTTTCACTGGGTAGCCTGATTCATAACAGTAGCAAAATTACAGTTATGAAGTAGCAACGAAAATAATTTTATGGTTGGGGGTCATGACAACATGAGGAACTATATTAAAGGGTCATTGCATTAGGAAGGTTGAGAACCATTGTGCTAGAGCTTGAGGTTCCTTCAAGATCTGCTTCGCCATGCTGCTGGTGTGTACATCACTTGAGCTTGAGGCTGGTGGATTCTGTCATCTTGCATTGCTTGAGTTCAATATCCCATCAGAGTCTGCTTATTAAGCTCCTGAGCTTCTGACTCTTGGGTAACCTGCCCTGTTGTTTGCTGCCTTTGGGCGGACTTTGCCTGGATGTTCCTAGGGAAGACTCAGCTAACTGCTCCCTTGACCTTGGACCCAGCAGCCCTGGTGGGTTGAACTGAGCCCTCTGTACTGCTGTGTGGACAATTAGCTGTTTTATTTCTTCATGTTGTATAAATCAATCTATCTGTCTATGTGGGGACTGAGCATGATAGTGGGACAGGAGGAGAATCAATGGAAATAGAGGAAAGAGCTGGGAGGCAAAGGGTATTTATAGAGCTCTCGATAAAGA
>NW_022103958.1:30564609-30601627 GCF_000313985.2 Echinops telfairi
ATTGATGTGTGTATGGATTGGGATAACAGTTGTATGAGCCCCTAATAAAATGTTTAAAAAAAAAAATCTATCTATCTGTCTATCGATCGATCGATCAATTGATCTATCTATCTATCTATCTATCTATCTATCTATCTATCTATCTATCTATCTATCTATCTATCTATCATCTATCTATCTAAATATCAAATCATAAGTGTCCTGGTTTTGTTTCTCTAGAGAACCCTGCCTAACACCCCTACCATTAATGGATCTGAAATGAGAGGAGGGCTTGGGGGCTTATTAACCAGAGCCAAGATCAAGATCAGGTGCCACTCTCATAGCTTGAGCAAGCCCGATCCTCTAACAGCAGAGGAGAAAATGTACAAGCTGGACAGGAACACACTGAGTGAGGTGCTAACAGAGAAGGCTGAGGGCTGAGGTCTTCTAACATAAGAGTCTAAGGCAATTTTAAGCTGCATAGTAAGTGCCAGATGCAGAATAAAAGAAGTGATGACCATGCACTATTTATTGGGTACTGGTTAGACCACGCTTAGATATTATGTTCCTTCAACAGCAAAGAACTATTGAGTGGACCTTACCCACTAGAACACAAAAGAAGACATCAATCAATAAGAGGATGTCATTCAATATCATCTTGCTCTAAAGCAGCGGTTCTCAACCGGTGGGTCTCAAACCCTTTGGGGGTCAAATGATCCTTTCACAGGGGTCACCCAATTCATAAGAGTAGCAAAATTATAGTTATGAAGTAGCAACGAAACTAATTTTATGGTTGGGGGTCATCACCACATGAGGAACTGTATCAAAGGGTCATGGCATTAGGAAAGTTGAGAACCACTGCTCTAAAGGAAAAGCAGGTGTTCACCCTGAAAAGGCAATGGCACAAAGAGGAGGTAGTGGGCTAGAGTGGTCACTACTTGAGATGCTATGATGTACCTCTTAGGAAGAGTTAACCCTTTTCAGTGTTAACCCTTTCATCTTTGTTTCTTACCCCAATCTCATTTTTGAATAAGAAGATGACCTTTGCTGTGATCCTTCTCTTACTCTTCAGTGTGTAGCCCTGTTGTTTTCCAGTGCATCCCTCATGTCCCCTTTTATTTATCACTCTCTCTTGAAACCATGGAAAAAGAAAACACTTTGTGTGGGATCACAATTTTCCTTACTTCTTCTTATATCCTGGTCTTATTTCCTAATGTCTACAAGGAAAAACCCCCTCCAGTAACCCATTTCTGTTCCACTATGGCCATCTGCTCCTACTGTACAAGCTTGAACTCTAATGGGCCTCATGACCACAGAGTTACACACCATGACCATTTACTTAGGGCAGGGAAGAACTAGCCCTGTGGCTTTCTAAGACGGTGTATCTTTATGGGGCTCAAATGCCTTATCTTTCTCCTGAGGAGAAGCTGGTGGTTTTGAACTGCTGATCAGTGGTTAGCAGCCCAACAGGGAACCCCCTACACCACCAGGGTTTTTAAGACCAGTCATGTATTTCTTAAGCATCTACCATCCTCTGTGTCATCCCTAGTGTATGTGTTAGAAACACAATTCATTCTTACAAGTATAGACCTGACATTTTTATCTTACTGAAAAGAGTATCCACATTTCCCAATGTTCCTTTTCTTGTCTCTGTCACTCTTTCAGCTCAATGGAAGCAGTACAAGATACCGCAGAAAAGATGAGATTACAGCCTGGCAGCTACAGGTTTCAGTTAGAGCGATCAGGCATTTCATCTGCCTGGGACTGGAGGGTTCCCAGCAACTGGGGGCCTTTCAAGTTTTAGGCAAATTACCTCACTTATCTCAATGGATCCCATTTGTAATCTTTCAATGCATTAGTTGCATGTCTCCTCAAAATTCACCAAATTTCAATGAGCTTTGATCTTATAATTTTTTAAAAATGGAGATAAAAACACCCCTATATTGTGACACAATTTGAGTAAGCACATAACACAATGTCATGTAACAACTGTTCTTGTTCACTGCTTCTATAAGTGCTCTCCCATAAGGTTCAACTTATCTTATAGATTCTGCTGTCCCATCTCTTCAGGATGCCTTCAAATTTGTACCAAGAGTTAGTTGTGAGCCTTATTGCGAAACCATTCCATATATATATATGGAATTTCCACTGAAATTCAGAATTCTCATAGAAATCTACAAAGGTTTTCTCACAATAATAGCTAGTCAAACCCAGAATTGCTAACACATCAAGCCCTTTATGAACTCTAACAAGTGTAATGTAAATATGAAGTGACTCATGTTGAAAGAATATAAATTTCCAGCACTCTATGAACTTGCCTTGGTTACCAAGCGTATTACTTACAGGTTGTACAAAATGTAGGTGTTTGCCTGCAGATGGAGAGAACAATTTCCTGCAGGGAGGGGATAAGATGAGAGCGAAAGCGGTGCAGCTTTCTACATTAACGAAGTTGGTTTATTCTCTGCCAGGAACAAGTCATGCTTCTGTAAGTAGTGATCAAATCTGCTTCAAATCAATACACTTCTGACCAGTGTCTGAGAATAATAAAAATCACTATGTTTAGAAATATTTGTGATCTAAAGGTTGTTTTACCGCACAGAGCAGCTACAGTATTGATGGCAGTCACCTTAAATTTATGTTTTCTTATATATATGTTTATGGGGAGAGAAGACTGTTATAGATGAACTCTGAACTATAAAGAAATGGAACAGATACTTATTTCAAAATAAATACCAGCTGTTTATCACGGGGTCTTACACATTATATTGTGATATTCATTGAATTATTTAATTTCTTTAACAAAATTTCTCCCTCAGCTGAAAAGTATAACTCTCCTATACTTTAACTTTATGTGACCACTGTCTTCTCTATCTTACTGTGCATAACTATATGGGAACTTGCTTGCCTATTTTACTTAGCCAGAGATTTGTAAGATTCTGGTCTTACCTAGCCTTATCTCCCACAGTACTTTAAGAATTATCTTTTAACTATTAAGAAAATGCATAAACTGTCGAATTTGAATCAGGTTGAGTTGTGATTTTAACAAGAAGCTTTGTTCTAGTTTTTTGGACCCAAATTTCTCCTGGGGAAAATAAAGAAGTCATATGAAATAGATCCCAAGCACTTACCTGTTTCGAACCTATGAAATTATTCCTCACATCTGTAAGGGTGAGCGTACAATTCAAATTCAGAATGTGAGTCATGACAGACAGAGGAGCCAAGATAAAGATGATGGGAAAAACCCTGTCTCAGGACAAGAAATGGGTTTCTTAGAATTCAACAGTTGTCTAGGACATTCAATATTATTGAAGCATCTCTAGTCTCCCTTAATGACTATTTGCAAACCAGGACTCAGGGGTGGAAGTCACAAGAGAAGAAGCATCATTTCCCTGTCTGCATTGCAATCTTTGCAATGTGATCCTTGGTGACAAATAGGCATGAGGAATTCAGTCAGGGTGAAAAACTAAAACACTTCTATTTTTACAAATTGTTTTTTCAAATAAGTTTCAGATGAGAAATAAGGTTGTCTTCTATCCCAAGAAAATATCTTAGGCAGAGAAGTTACCAAGTAATTTCATTTAGTACAAGAAGCATCCACAATTTAGATGGAAATCAAAGGGAACAACAATCATTTTGAAAACACAGAACATCCATTTCAATGGCATAGATCTGAAGCCTGATCACAATCTAAATGGTAAGAGTCATTTATAACATCTAAGAATCCAAATAACTCTTGTGTTTTTTACTTAGTGTCTCTTTTCATCAATCTAGTAATTGGAGTTATGTTTTAAGAGGGTAATCACGGCTTTCCCCCAAACTCTCCCCAAGTAGAAAGTAAGTTAGGATGAAATAAAAAATAACATTTTGGACCCTGAAGCCAAGAAGGGCAGAATCTATTGAAAACTAAGCTATAAATAAATCTGGACTTGATCATATACTATCTTTATTGGAAGGATTTCATTTCCGTGAATATTATTCCTTTCTTCATATTTCCTCTGTTGGAGCACATACTCACTCAGATCAACTGGTTTCATGAGACCAATCTGAAACCAAGAGTGGGAGATCTGAGCAGTGGCAACCTGCTGCTCTTGGCTGCTAGAAGATTAAACTCCTTCTATTTTGAATTTGTTTGGGAAGTCTAACCTTAAGGACCAAAACTAAATTAGTGGTCAAGGGAAAGCAAAGTAGGTCATTCACCTGTTAGAATCTAACAAAGGAAAGCTTGCAATTTACCTGTGATTCAGCTCAGCTCACTCATCAGCGTAAGTAGTGACCAGAGGCCAATGGAAGTGCACTTTTTTTTCTTTCTGAAAGTTCCTTTATTAACTCACTTATCCAAAGAACTCTTTATTGAACACAGATGATCTGTCAGGCACTATTCTAGGTATTAATATATCAAACAGACAAAATTCCTGTTCCTAGTAAAGCTAACTGTTATGAGGCAGATACAACCGCAGAGAAGACCTTCCATGCACACTCCTCAGGAGCCTGAAGCTAATTTGCTTTTTGACCATTTCCAGATCCTTCTATTGAGTCATGATGGAGAGCTCTGGGTTTTTATTATGTATAATAATGATCATTTACAAAGTCTATGCACTATACTTTTAGAATTTTCAAGATCCTTCCAAATACATGATCTCATTTATCCTTCCCCAAACTTAGAATGTTAGCATTTCCATCATACCCACTTAGAAGATAACAAAGCTTGGGTCACTTAAACAATCAATGTTTCTCAAACATTTCTACAGAGAATCCAAAGCTTACATAATTGTGTATATATAAGGGGACTTCAAAAAGTTTGTGTGTGTGGGGGTGGTGGTAGAATTAAAAGGTAATGGAGTTTTTTCATGATTTTGAAACCCATATACATCTATCTCCAAACGATCTGCATGAATACATTCTTTTCACCAACTCTCAGCTGAGGAACGGTTACCCCTTATGGGAGCAGCCTGGGAAAGCCTGACCTTCCTGACCTTCTCCCTGGTTCCATCTATAAAGCAGGAGTGCGTGGCAACCTTCTGGGGTTGTCATGAGGATTACAGGGCACGATGTTGACAGATATTGGTTGCTCAATAATAATTCTAATCGGTAGCTGGTTAATTGGGAGGGCCTTGCTCTTTTCTGGAGAAAATAAGCCTAATCAATCAGAATTATACAAGCAAAACTACACATATGAAAAGAATCACATTGATATGTTTGTGATAGAGAAGTTGAATTTTGGGAGAAAACCACTCCATTTATAGAGCCATCATTTATGTTACAAAGATACTTTAAAATAATTGAATATTTTCTGTACCATTGCAAAGCACTGAGAGGAGCAAATAGGATGCCAGTCCTTACATTCCTTAGGTTAGAGCCCAAGGACTTTTATCAACTGGGCTCCGTGTCTGTTTCCAGACTTCTTTCAAGCCATCTCCCACATAGGAGTACCAGCTGAGACTCCAGTCAATCCCAGGGATGTCGCAGTAGAATCATGTGTCATAGCACTTTCGATTGCTACTTTTAAACAAAGGAAACCATTTTATTGGCACACAGTCCACATGCCATACAATTCAATAGTTGTGTCATACCCAGAAGAGTTGTACCATCAGTACCATAATCAATTTTAGAACATAATGACCGCTTTTTCAGAAGTAGATTGTGAGGCTTTTTTCCCCAAGACATCTCTGGATGGATTCAACTATCTGGTTTTTGGGGGTGGCAGCCAAGTGCATTAACCGTGTGCATGGCCCAAGGACTCCTCCTCCTTGATATCCACAACACGTGTGGTAGTTATATAATTGTTTGTCAATTTGAGGATTAAGAGTGTAGGGGTGGAGTCTAGACTGTCAATCAGATCACCATCAAGGAGGCCTCTGTGTGGGCCTGGCCTTCTCCTAAGAGTTCTGGGAACTCCTGTATTTTTTTTTCTTGGAGACTCTCTCTCTGTTCACTCCCTGAGAGGATGCTCTAATGACAAGACACATGGTACTACACTGATAGACCACTGTGTCCTAGGAACTGGAGGAACCACGTGAAGACCCCTGCCAGCATTGAGATGCTTACAACGCCACTGGATCCACAAGATTTCCAACCCACTGGCCTGTGATCTTCCTACATTTGGCATCATTGCATGTATTTTGTGAATTTGAAGAGGTCCTTACAAATTGGTATTGGACATATGGGCTAATATGTCTGGTACCTCATCCTTGTTGGAAATCTTACCATCTAGAGGCAAAATTTAAAGACACCCTAGTGTACACTGTAAGGTAAGCAGTGGACTGCAAACTGGAGGATTGGCAGTTTGAATCTCTCAGCTGCTCCACAGAAGAAAGATGAGGCTATGGGCTCCTTTAAAGATTTACAGCTTCAGGAATCCTCTACAGTAGCAGTTCTCAACCTTCCTAATGCTGTGACCCTTTAATACAGTTCCTCATGTTGTGGTGACCCCCCCAACCATAAAAATATTTTCACTGCTACTTCATCACTGTAATTTTGCTACTGGGTTGTTTGACAACCAAAGGGGTCGTGACCCACAGGCTGAGAACCGCTGCTCTAAAGGGTCACTGAACATCAAAATCGAATCCATGGCAGTGGGTTTTTGTTGCTGTTGTTTGATGTTTTCTATAGAATAGAACTAGATCTTGCCCATGCCTCCTATTAGACTGCTATTTGCTCCCCCTCCCTGGAATCCTTTTCTTGGGACCTACTTTGTCTACACAAGTTCACGGGTATCCACCTCCAGATTTAGTGAAAAGAAATCATCTTCTATGAGAGATTTCTGGAATATGTTGTCCCCCTTCATGCCTCGGCTTGGAGAGAAGTTAACCATTTTTCTTTAGTCTGTTATTGTTTGTTTGCTTATATACAAAGGAACACCAAAAGTTTGTGAAAGATTCCATTGTTTTTCATTCCCTTTTCCAAAAATGTTTTAAAGTCCATGCATCTCCCTCATGCCTGACCACCTCCTCCAAGCCCTCTTTAGCCTAGAAGGCTGTGTCTTACTCCAACCTGAATGCCCAGTGCGTGATGCACAGAGTGGCACAGGGTACCCCCCCACTCTCAATAAATATTCCTGACAAAAATGAATGGTGAGTGTATGCTGACAGTGCTGTCTTTGTTTGGAGTAAGACTGCTTAAAATCCCCTGCTCACAAATGCACAAGTAAATATCTCGCAGACACACGAGGAAAGTGGAACTAAAACAAACAATTCAATATTCACTCCAAACAAGTTGTAGATGCTGGCTTCTGAATTGTTGCTCAGAGCTGATCTGTCTCTTAAACACAGCCAAGCCAAAGATGTTTGTAATGAAGCAATTGCTCATACTGAGCCCCAAGAGGCTGGGCTCTGACAAGTACAAGCAATTCCATATCAAGGTGTGCACAGCAAAGAATGCAGGTGAATATCCCTCCTGAGACTCAGAGAAGTTCAATCAGAGGTGGCTGGAAACCCTGAGCCTGGATCTGGTGATTTCAGCAGTTGTTCTTACTTTCATTTTGTGACCTGGGTCATTCTAAGATTCTAGTGCAATCTATGAATTCTCCTCTTCCAAAAGAGGTGCACAGCTACATATACTCAAAGGGTTTTGTCCAATTTCAGGCCATCCACAACTGGACCAACTGGGAACATCATGATAAACAGGAAATAAAGTTGCTGAGAATTTCATCTGGCTTGGATCCACAATCATGGAGGCAGTCATTAGAAGATCAAACAGTGTCCTGCATTGGCTAAATCTACTGCATAAGACCCCCTTTAAAGTGTTGAAAAGTAAGGAGGACACTTTGAGGCAAAAGTGCATCTGACCCAAGCTATGGTCTTTAGAATCACGTCATCGGCATGTGAAAACTGGACACTGAATAAGGAAGCCTGAAGGAGAATCGCGGCATTGAATTAGGGTGCTGGTGAAGAACACTGCAAGAACTAGGGACTGCCAAAAGAACAACAAACAGACAGATCTGTCTTGGAAGAAGAACAGCCAAAATGCTTCTGAGAGGCAAGGATGATGAGACTTTGTCTCACATACTTTGGACATGTTGTCAGGAGAGACCAGTCCATGCATAAGGACATCATGCTTAGTAAAGCTGCAAGGCAGCCAAAAAGAGGAAGATTTCCAATCGGATGGATTGATACAGTGGCTGCACTGAAGGGCTCAACACAGGAGCAGTTATTCCATGAACAGCACTACAAAGCAATCCTTTGTATTGCCATCCTCCTGCATATTATCCAACCTTTCCTATAAAGGGGATGGTGGTATAATGGTAGCTTCAAGGTCAGAGGTTCGAACCCACCCAGGAGCTCTGAGGGTGAATAGACCTGGTGATCCACTCCTGGAAAAGTTCCAGCCTTGGGCTCCCTTGGGAGTAGCGTTGCTCAGCCCTGCAGTCACTGAGGCAGAAGTCACTAGACAGTAGTGGGTTTCTTTCTTTTTTTTAGTCAACGCAACAACCCTCTAGTACCATCCAGTGAGCTCCACCCCTTCACTAAGGCCTTCCTCCCAACTCCAGGCTCCACTTTATTCTTGTCTTCAGAGCTCCCACGGGGCCTATTCATGAAATATAAAATCCCCATCAAGTGCCTGTGGAACCCTGTATGATTCCACTTTATATGCCTAGTGTCTAAGATAGCAACTGGATTCTACATATTGCGTCTAAGTTTCGGTGGCCTGAAACTTCACATTGTCAAGTCTTAGTTTACTATAGTAGCCAGAAAAGTGGCCTCCTAGATATCATTAGAAAATTAGAGGTTATCCTGGGAATAAAGCAAAAGATACTACATAAATGAAACATACACTCATCTAAAATATAATGCCTAGGACCACTTCGTTTAGGACAATCCAGCTATCCCCACTCAACCCTTATCACATAATTAGGTAAAATACAGTTAAGCTGAATGATTTACAGTGTCATTGATCACAGTAAAAAAATTAATAAATAGACATAGAATGATTTCCTGACAATAAAATTAAAATAATAGAAAAATTCTTGTATTTAAAGAACAAGGATATACTCAATGCATTTTTGTTGCAGAACTAGAAAAACTATTTACTGAAGCAGCTCATTATTTAATCATACTGAGTCACCAAAATTTTCTAGAAATTTGTAGAATGGACGACACTCATTCTCAAGTATTCATTTAGTGTATTATGCCCAGGATTCCTGGGCAGAAATAAATGCTCTGCTGTAGAAGATTACTTTAAAGGGCTACAGAGCAAAGACTCTCTTTGGAGACCAAGGTGTGCCTGATCCACACCATAGTTCAGACCCACTTCTATGCATGTGGAACTCGTGGAAGTGTAAGGAAGATCACAGAAGAAATAGTGCCTTTGAGCTGTGAAGTTGATGAAGAATCAACAAGTCTGTCTTGGAGAAAGCACAGCCAGAATACTCCTTAGAAATAAGGATGGTGAGACTTTGCGCCAGATACTTTGGGCATCTCTCCCTGGAGAATGACGTCACACTTGAGTAGAGAGTCCATGAAAAAGAGGAAGACGCTCATCAGATGGATGGCTACATTGCCTGCACCAACGGCTCTCACGCAGAGGTGATTGTGAGGCTGGCTCAGGCCCAGGCAGTGTTTTGCTTTGCTGTACACAGGCCCACTATAAATTGTTTCTGACTAGCAGGCATCTAACAACAACAAGGTCAACTAGACTTTGGGCATTTACAATGGAGTAAAGACACTGAAAAGAAACCAGCTTACTTATAGTTAATCTAAAATTTTGCAAATATATTTTCAAATTGTACCCTTTATTGGAAAGTACCATAGCATTAGTGCTCTAAGGACCAGATTTTGAGCAATGTACTATTGGAGACATGGTCCCTTTCTGTGTAATTAGGCCGGACCCGCTGAGACTGGTTGTAAGGTAAAAGAGAACCTCCCATTCGTCAGACTCACTTCTCACTTTACTGTTCTCCTTGTGTTGCTATGCACAAAAGCTATATCTGTATCTATCTGCAAGCTTGGCTGAGCTGCTTAGCTCAGAATGGCAGGGGGATGAAGACAGAAAATCCATTGGCTACACCTGATGAACAGTGTGAGCATCTGCTTGTTCCCCATCCCACTGTAACTTTTCAAAGAGACGTACACATTAGCACATGGAGACACAGACAGTGGAATGCTTTGAACTGCGCCACAAAGGAGCACAACTTGAGCCTGGACCAGAGTGGTGGTCCTCGGGTGCCCCATCTGGTCTTTGCATACACTGTGTACCTTTTCAGGGCCTGCATCCAAAGTTGTTTCATTTGTTCATGGCTAGTCATAGTGGCCATTAGGAAATCTTCACCTGTAGGGACTTTGTCACCCAAAGGATACATCCTGGAAGGTGGCAGAGTAGGAATGACCCCGAATGCCTCTTTTGTCAGGATTAGAAAGGATCACAATAGGCACACGGCCTAGCTCATAGGGCTGCTGGAAGAAGGCCTGTGGCACTGTTTCCAGGCTCGATAGCTAGTGTGTGACCCTTCAGCACAACTCCTAGGAAGACGTGGTTGCCATTCCAGAGTCCAAGTGGAGAACTACAGGTAATCACAGGAGTCTGCTGTGTCAGCTCAGGGGCCGGAGAGCGATCAACACACCACTCCCTGCTTCCTGTTCCTTCCTATATCTTGATTAAAAAGCTATCAAAATGAATATACAGTGAGGCAGGGTTGAGAATCACTTTAGGAAACCGTACTTCCTTAGGATGTGACAAGTGAAAATAGAGATATTGAATGGTGAGTAGAGGTGTAGAAAGAGAGCCGTGGTCTTAGGTAGGCTCAGTGTGCCTGTGTGAGGTGTGAGAAGGAGAGAGGAAGGGAGGGAAGGAGGGAGAGAGAGACAAAGATTAGGGGTTGGGGTTAGGAGGAGAGGGGAAGGGAGAGGGGAGAGGAAAGAAAAGAAGCTTCTATGTGGGAACAGATCACAGAGATGGACTGACATTCACAGGAGTTGGGAATCTTATTTTCAAAAACATAAAATACCAATTTGTAAGTAGATGTTGGTTTTTCTTCATTTTTAAACTCATTTAATTGTCCTCAGTAGTCCCTAAATAAAGAGGCAACGGATCACAAGTTCTTTGCTAAAAGTGAGAATCACTGACTCCAACCACTGAGTCAAAAGGCCGAGTCTTCCTTACTCTTCAACAACAACATTTCACATTCATATCTTTATGAAAATGCAGGTTTGCAACTTCCGGTGCACCCACACTCTGGGCATAATGATACATGGGAGAAAGGAAGAGGCAGGAACTGGTAAGATGGTTATTGTTCAAACATATGATCTACATTCGAGGGAGAGAGGCAGATCTTAAACATCTTTGCTCATAAAACAATTAAGACTCACAGGCACACCATTCTCTATGATGTCAATGCCATTTGATGCTTACAGTCACTGATGAAGTCAACAGAGCAGGTGTTATTAGCCTCCCTCATCTGACAAAGACTGGTATGGAGTGACATGAGATTGCTCTCCTAAAAGCCTGCATCTCCTACACTTTCAGATCTACCACATGCTATTTTTTCCATTGTCGAGGGAGGGCAGTGGGGGTGGGGGTGACTATAGCTAAGCACACATTTCACAACCACTTTGAAAAAAAAATCAAGAATGCCTTAGATGCTATTTCTTTTTAATGTAAGCATCAGTAGTTGATGTTATTTAAGGCTTTTATTCCGATGTGCCAATTTTCAGTGCCATTAAGATATGCTATTGTGATTCAGAATAGTTCATATCACAAGTCTCTCAAGAACAAAGATTGATCTTCTTCGTATCTGTATTCCCAGAAGGCCTAACAAGGTGCTCATATGATGGTTGCCCTCAATAAATATTTTTTTTATACTGAATTATTTAAAAGACTTACATGGTTTTGTGATATTTAATATCTTACATCGTGCACTGGTGCAATTTACACAACTAGCTAGGCCAAGCCAAGTATGAAGATAAACCCTACCTGATATAATTTTGAATGTCTGTTTCTTCACTCACTGACTTCCATGCATTTAGTGTCTGTTTAGGTGGAGGAGCCCTGGTGGTTGCTAATGCAAGATCAGCGGTTTGAAACCACCAACCGGCCTCTCCACCACAGGGGAAGATGAGGATTTCTACTTCTGTAAAGGGTTGCTCTCTCCAAAATCCACAGGGGACATTCTGCCCTATCCTATGGGGTCCCTAGAGGGCTCCTATGAATTGGAAATGACTCCGGCCCAGGGAGTTGATTATTTTTTTAATGTGCGAGGCAAGTCCCTAGGTAGAGCAACCTGAAGGTTGTCTTCTGTCTCCCACAGGACGGACATTGCCAGTCTCCCACACCACTCTTCTTTTTCATCCAGAGTCCATAACGGATTGCAATGGCCACACAGAAACTCACAGACAACGTTCACAGTTATGGAGCTTATCACAGAAGTGACAGATTACAATACAGGTAGACATGGTCAGGCTAAAGGTGTACACTCAGGACGTATTACAGAGTTCTTTCAGGGCCTCTAAGAAACACTGAAAGGGCATGCCACTGTGCTCTAAGCATCAGCCAGAAGGCACGCAGTTCCAGCTCAGTGAGTCAGCAAACCCAGCTCCCCATGAAGAGCCCAGAGGCACCCCACTCCACAGGACAGCCTTCCTCCTCAGACCACTCAGCTTTGCTTGCTTTGTGGGCTGTGAAGTCTTCCACTCTGGCTCTGGCTCTGGCTCCTGGTTCTGTGGCTCAGCTGGTGTTAAAGCTCTGGGAGGTTCTCTGTGCAGGGTCCTCCAGTCCAGAGGATGTGCTCCACTCCTGGCTCTCACAGGGGGTGAGGCTCGCCCTCCCCCCCCCACTTCTGAGATGACTGCTTTTATAAGCAGCAGAATCACAATCACAGTGAATCCTGTTAACAAACACTCACACTGAGTCCTAGCAGTATTTTCCCTAGTGGAGGAGTAGATTAGCTTAATCTATTTGCAGTGCTTAATCGCAAGGTGAGTTATTTGAAGCCACTCCATGGGACAAAGATGCAGCTTTCTGGACCTGTAAATGGCTTCACTCTCAAAAACCCAGGATGGTAATGCATTTTATGAATTTTATTTTACCTAGACACATCAAGAAAAGGTTGTTTGGTGGGAGTTACAGAGAATATGGCATGAAGAGCCACATTAATGATTTGCTGCCCTTCAGGTTGGTAGTTCCAACCTACCCTCAGGCACTAAGGTCAACCGGCCTGGTGATCTGCTTCCACAAAGATGAGAGCCACAGGCAGCTCAGACACACTTTCAACCTGTAACACGGGCCCCTGGGAATGGAACTCAGATCCATGACAGCATGTTTGGTTTGGCTTTTAATGTTCTGGTTATGACTGAGAGACTGGGGGGGTGCAGTGATGGAAATACAGACAAGGTGTCTACCCTCAAAGAACTTACATACTTGTGCTAGGAGACTGATAATTACACACACATGTAATAAAGTTTGGAATTTTAAGAATGCGACAAAACATTTAACAAAGAATGATATAATGAAGTGAATGGGGAGAGTTTTACTTTAGGTAAAATAGTGGGGGGTGGGTCTCCCTGTAAAAATACTGTTTGAACTACAAACTAAGGAATAATAAGGAGACCTTTAGGGAACAGGAGAGGAACCAAATGTTCTTGACAGAGACCAGCGAGGGTAAAGGTACCGGATTAGGTAGCAACTCGCTGCCATGTTTAAGCCATGTTAAGTAAGCAGTCAAGGCAAAGATGAGCCCAACACTGACACAGGGGCGGTATCACCTAGCGTTACGGAAGCTGTGTGAAGAAGTTAGAAGTCTATTGTAAGTTCACTATGAAGGCACACGAGATAAGAAAAACACATGGTTTGATTTATACATCTGCTTCCCACGCATATCCTGAAACAACAGGGGATCTCAATTACTAAATGAACATTAAACGAAGGTCAGGTTCTCATTCTCATTAAGGCTATTTACAAAGATTTTCCCAACATATGACATGAAAGGGAATTCAGACGAACAGTTACTCAAATGGAAACTGCCAGTCATGCAGACAATTGTATCCCCTGGTAAGGAGTTCAGGTTGCCGAGATTTCCTGAGCAGAGCGTGAAGCAGCTCAGGGATGAGCCAGGGCTTCCCCAGGGAGTGCAGGATGTGGTTTCCTCCAAGGCACACGAGTTGGCAAGGCCGAGAGTAGGCTGAGTGGTCATCACCTCTGCCATGACACCAGAGATGTTTGTGAGAGTGGCAGCAATATATGGATAATTACATCAGGGAGAAAAAAAGCATCAACTGGGACTGCTTCTGGCAGGAAGGATGGATGGATACTTTTGAATCAGGGGGCCTAGACTTGAGTCTAAGTCATATTAAACTATTAGGGTCAAGACAATCCCCTTTCGGGGCCAGAGTTCCTTCACCAGTAACATGGAGTAGTTTAATTTTTTCAGCTTGGGAACACCAACAAAAGGGGCTCATTGGAGAGCTGAAGAATAAATCCCTTTTTCTGTTCACAATCCTGTTCTATAGCAAATACATTTCAATGCAGTTTAACAAGAACAGCGTTAACAGCATGTATGCGGGCAAAGATCTAGAGTTGGCAGTGGAGAGGCATGGTAACTCCTGGGAAGACATGAAAGAATGCTTTGGGTGAAACATGGGCTGACATTAGACAAATGAACATCAGAGATCAACATGATCAAGGAAAAGAAGGGATCACCAGAGATCTAGAGTTCCGTGCATTCCAGCTAGGGAAAAGGCAATATATGCAAAGGCACAGAAGCCTGTAACAATGAAGCAGGTCCAACTAATTATAAAACAGATCAACTACATGATCTCTATGGGCTTTTCTTCACTAACATTTTATTATGGATTGAATTGTGTTCTCTCCAAAAATATATTGAAGTATTAACCTCTGTTACCAGTAAATATCAGCTATTTAGAAACAAGGGCTTTCTATTTTTGTTAATAAAGTCATATCTGAGAAGACTGGGTCATGAAGCTAAACATTAATTGATGCTTTACACAAGTAGAATAGACACAGAGACACACAGAAGGGAAAAACAGATACCATGGGAAAATTACAAGTCAAAGAATGTTAAGAAATGCCTAGATCTACAGAAGTTTATAGATACAGGGACATTCTCTTACATACTGTAGCAAGAGAAAAGGACTCTGGCTGACACCCTGAATTCAGACCCTTTGAATCCAGAACTGTGAAAAACTACATTTCTGCTCTTTAAAGACATTAACTTGTGGTATTTTTGTATGCCAGTATTAGGTAGCTAAGACAAAGGTTAAGTGGTTCTATTTCAATGTAGTTTTTAAAAACACATTTTTTATTTAGTCCTCATAGTTAAATTATACATTAATATTTTAACATCTGTCTATCCATCCATCATCCACCCATCCCCATCCCCATCCCATGACAAATACATGATTGTATCTATCCCTCTTCACTTATCATCTGTTTACAATTGTTGCTGAAATATCAAGAAATATGAGAAGCATATGAAGAGTTAGGATAAATATTAACCCTTCGTTGGAGCTACAAATCATTCATTACTTTAATATCAAAAGTAACATTGATCAAATATGAGTAGTTATCATTATTTAAGATAAGAAGTAAGATTTACTGAACACATGGATAATTCTTATAGGACTCATGTGAATTAAGTCTGAGCTACATGTCCTTTTTACAAAATAATTAATTGAGGCATGATTCCGATAAGAATGCACCCATAGCTACTGAGAAGTGGAGGCTACTCAACAGCATCCCTCAAGTTTAAAGTGGCAGAGCTGGAGTTTGCACCAAGTCTGGCTCAAGGGTCCGCCCTTTTAACTATGATGTTATATTCTTCTCTAAGCTTGGCAGAAATGTCAAGGTTAGAGGAGACGTTTGATACTATATGCCCATTGTTACTTAATTTATCTTTTTTTAAAAGCATTTCATTGTAGATATTAGCAGAAGAATGGATATCAGTAGATAAGATATGCAGTGAGTGGAGACCACACATTCTCACAATCAAGTCCCTGCATTCTATTTCAGCAGCCTGTGGCTAGCGAATTGTTGTGTAACACTGGGAACTGCACAGAGTACTGGGAAGGCAGCTCCCCTTACAATGGTCCAGGTGGATAAAAGGCATGGCAGAAAGCTGCTTACCAATACAGGACTCCCCGGACAGTGAATAGGTCCCATCGTCATGGAAACCGCTTCTGCACTCACAGTGGTACCACCCTGGCAGGTTAACGCAGCGGGAATGGTTGTGGCACTCAATGATTCCCTCTGTGCACTCATCAATATCTGCCTCAGAGAAAAACACAAGCCCACCAGGACGTTAATTTCTTTTGACACTAACCTTACAGTGAACATCCAAAACATGCTCATGTCAACATATCAATTAAAACGGATGGATTATTTACCTAAAATGAAAAGTCCCAAGATGAACCAAATCTCTTTTTCCATAATACAGCTAAATTGAAAGCTTTATTTTTACACGCTTCCATATATTGAGCAATGAATGAAAGCTGATGGCCACAGAAACATTCCTAACCTGAATGACCAAAATCTTCAGTCAGGAAGGATGTTAAGTACAGTTTTGGGACTGGGTCGGTATGGCTTTCCTTGGATTCAGTGTATCCTACATAATGATTCTAAATTGTATTTCCTGTTTTTGGAAAATGTTTGGGAACAAATGGACTTAAGAAACTCTGGATTAAGTTCAATGCATGTGTACACTGTTTTATTTTCTTTGCAGTCTTAGAGATTTATAGCATTAATATGACCTACCAAACTGAGTGGTGAATGATAATATGCATTGTTCCTCAAACATATTTGAGTGCAGAATGTTTTTCCTTGGCATAGTTTCAGTTCCTTGTGAAACTACTTTCTGTGTAGCATGGTTTGAGAAGTATTGTTCTAACTCCACACACTCCTGTTTCACTTGAGGATTAGGTTTGTGAGAAGCAAAAAAGAAACCCAACCCTACTGTCCTTGAGCCAGTCCCAGCTCCGAGAAAAACTACAGAGGGTTTCCAAACTGTAAATCATATGGAAAAAGACAGCTCTTTCTCCCACAGAGTGGCTGGTGGGTTGGAACCACTATTTTTGCAGTTAGCCACCCCATGCCTGGCCTGCAATGCCTCAGGGCTCCTGAGGTTTGTGGCAGTCAACCAGAAATTGTCATTCTGATGAAGAGAAGTCTGCTGGGCTCTTGCTCCTCTGGGATCTGGCTTTGGAGGATCTTCAGATCCTTAGACCACGGCAGAGATTTCCATCACCCAGTGGTTCAACTGAGTTGAAGGAGCTTGATGACTTTACCAATTGTTCTTCCAGAGTCAGCTCTTCATTATAAAATGTATCCTTGCAATTACTACTTGGAATATAGCTACGGATAGTGAGTGATCTTCCCCTAGTTCTCTGGGTAATATCTGAACTATGGCAAGCACATGAATTGAAATCTAATTAACACTGGGATACAAAATATACTGAATTGAACACCCTCTGAGACCTTTGTGAACAGGGTCTCGTAGGCATCACCTTACGGGCAATCACCTACCAGGGATTCTACTCACCTTGACAAGTCTCCCATTGTATACTTGACCATGAATATAGTTTGAAATCTAACATTCTCACTCCAGACATCAGGCCAAGTAAAGTGAGAAAAGCTGTCATTCCTAATAACCCACAACCCATACTTGGCCTTTCACGGTCTCAGGCCGTTTTCTCCCTCTGGCTTGGATCACTTGGGCCACATGGTTCTTTCACTCCAAACTGCCCTGAGGCGTTTCTATGTCATCAGTTCTCAGGACTATGTGCTCCTGTGGCAGCTTCACCTGTTTCAGGCAGTCGGTATGCACACTCATGATAAATCCCCAAGAAAACAAATTCTCTAAAACTGTACAGATGGTCATTGATGAAATTTGGCAGGTTTGTGGTTCTTCAAGGCACGCTTCAAGTTGCTAACATTTTCAAAGATTGACGTGGAGGAGAGACTAGACAATGGGTAGTAGGTAGGGAATCTCCCCAGCCTGGGGGGGGTCAGTAGGTGCTCATGATTCACGCAGACTCAGCCACTGACCTGACTCACCAGAGAAATGCAACAGAATCACAGTATCTTTAAACAAAACATTACCTCGGAGAACATGGATGGCCAGCCCATCATTTTACAGAGGATGATCAACGTCCCCCCAAAGAAGGTGGCCTTACCCTACTAGGTAATGCAGTCAGCTTCGTTCCCTTTTCGAACATACGGTGCCAAGAGACATGGAATGGCTTTCTAAGGACCATAACTGAGGACCAATTTTTAGTGATGACTTCTTTATATTAAAAAACAAACAAACAAAACATTGCCTTGCAGTCAATTCTGATTCATGGTGGCCCCTTAGGGCTTTCAACAGTGATTAATTGTTCAGAAATGGACCACCAGGCCTTTCTTCTGCAGCACAACTGGGTGGGAACAAACCTCTGACCTTTTGGTTACCAGCAGTGTGCCTTCACTGTTCGCCTCACTCAGGGGCCCCTTGTGCCTTAGGCTGAAGAATACTTCTCTGTAACTGAGGAGGAATAAATTCTCCTTAGACCTGTATTCCTCAACCTTTTAGCTACAGTTAGTTGTTATAAGAAACCAGGAAATACACATACCTCTCTGTGTTAGTCTGGCTAGACTAGAGAAACAAATCCTGGGAGACACTCATATGTGTATAAGAAAGAGCTTTATATACAAGAATAATTGAATACTGAGAAAACAGTCCAGTCCAGATCAAGTCCATAAGTCCGATATTAGCCCATGTGTCCAATACCAATCTATAAATTCCTTTTCAGACTCATGAAACACATACAATGATGCTGAATGCAGGAAGATCACAGGCCAGTGGGTGGAACCAGCAGTGGTATAAGCATCTCAGTACTAGAAGGGGTCTCCATGTGGCTTCTCCAGCTCTGAGGCTCTAGAGTAGCTCCATGAGTTTTGTCAGCAGGCATGTCTCACAGGGAATGAGCCTGTGTCCTGCCTCCAGCGAGCTATTTATTTCCTAAGTGCTTCCAATTGAGGTCAGCAAGCTGTGACCTGATTGACAGGCTAAATGCCAACCCTTCACTCTTAAAGTCTCAAATTGACAACATAGTATATAACTACCACACTCATTGTCATAAAAGTGATGCTGGCACATAGCAACCCTACAGGACTTGGTAGATCTGCCCTTGTGAGTTTCCAAGACTATAACCCTTTCCACAAGTAGAAAGCCCTTTCTTCTAAAGAATGGCTGGTATTGAGCTGCTGGCCTTGTGGATTGCAGCTGAACGTGTAACCACTATGCTACCAGGGCTCCTTCTACAAACACAAAAGCATCTCAAATAACCAATGTAAGAGTATGGAGCCCAGTTTGCCTGGATACGCGCTCCAAGATCCTACAGCCCTGCTGTCCCTCCTCGCACTCTCAAAACCTTCCCACTTTGGAGAATTCATCACCTAAACAACTCCTCCAGTCTCAAATATAGTTAGGAGGTTACCAGAGAAAAGAGGAGGAGAGAATGTCATGCAATCCACCATTTCTTCTATCCCCTTGAAGAATGAGCAAGGTCATTCACAAGAGTTCCCAGGATTCCGCAGGGACTACCATAGACAGTGAAGAGAATCAGACATTTATACATCTACAACTTTCCCAGGGGCACTAGGGAGTAGAAGACAACTGGTGACGATGCCCTTTGGCCGACAGCAGATACTGGGCCTTCCTGGGCTAACAGGTGCTCATCATGGTACATGGGGTACCAGGTAACGAGGTTGTGTGTTTCTGTTCCCTGTGATGGGCTGTAACTAAGCTCGGAAAATCATTTTATGTGCAACCATACTTCAGTTGAGAGCCTCTCATATTTCCTTCCTGTTTCTAAAAGTAGTTGTTTCTTCTGCATATTCGCAACACGAAAACCAAAGGCAAACTCAATTCCATTGAGTTACTTTGGATTGATAGAGACAAATTGCAGGGCTGTAAACCTTTATGGGAGCGGATAGTCTCATCTTTCTCCCGAGGAATCGCCAGGGTCGGTGGGTTTAATCTATCCACCTGTGGCTGGCAGTCCCACACTTACACAGCAGAGCCACCAGGGTTCCTGGTCCAATTAGTACACGGTAACAGTAACCACTGCTGAGTCCAATACGGAGAGCACGTGGAGTGACGCTTTGGAGACCTTGCAAATTATACATGGTGGTTTCTTCCCCCACTGGTTGTGGCAGCCTTGGTCCTCAGAGCTTTGTTCCCTCTCTTCGTCACTTGCTACAGGCCAACGAGCAAGACAGATGCTCTGGAAATGGAGTCTCTGTGAGTTCACAGTGCAATCCTGCTTTCTCACTCAAGGATTTCTGATAAATCGCAGGGAACAGCAGCACCCAGTGTAGTAGCTCCCCCAAATGAAACAAACAACTAACAAAACCATTTTTTCCTCCCCAAAAAGAGCCCTAGGACTTTGTTTAAATCAGCTTAATACAGCACAGGCATGCAGCTGAGGCCCAGAGAGTGAGAAATGGCAGGGATCCTTGAGAGTGAAGTCTGCATTATGCATGTCTGCACCGTCAGTGCCAGGATTCCGCCACCCAACAAATACTATACTAACCAGGTTGCACAGTGAACACACGGTGACATCAGGTGCAAAACTAAGTAGAACCCACAGTTTTTAATGGCTGCATCGTGTCACCTTGTTGAAGGATACAGAAAGGAGGACAGACACAAAGAGAATGCATTTACTCAATTCTCTCCATGGTTGCTGAGTTCAAAGCAAATGTCAGAGATTCTTTTTCAGCTGGAGGAGATACAGGGTGGGAAGGCAGGATTGCTGAAACCCAGGAGCTCACACTCAATGGTACAAAATATGTACACTCATCTTTCAAACCTCGGGACATAAAAATATTCCCTTCTCTAACTCCTCTAGACAGTCACGTCCTCAATCACCTGCTGACTCAGAATATATGGACACATTTATTTAAGAATACTATATGTACTCGTTTATAAGCCAAGTTTTTCAGCACATTTTTTATGCAGTTGTGGTAAAATTGCGTGCCTCGGCTGATATTCGGGTTGGCTTATACTCGAATATATACGGTGTATGTTTCTCTGGCACACTTATTCCTCTGTTTCCCTCATACAAAGACTAGCATTTCCCAAGAATAAAGATACCATGTGTTAAGTTTTAACTTTATAGAAAATTGGAAGTATTAAGGGGCTTAAAGGTACCCAAATATGGATGTATGCGAACAAATGAATAAAAATAAATAAGAAGTGGTCCGAGTGAATGGATGAATAAACAAGAGCTGTAAAATATGTTCAATACACTGTAAACTTTACTGTTCCCATCACAGAGACACACTAGCAATTCACAGAATTAAGTGTAGTAGGGTTAATTTGATCTCATATATGTATATTATTTTCTTTGATGATTACTGTATCCCCAATCCTTAGAGGTATTACAGTAACTTAATAGGCAACAAAAAAGATGTCAATGAAGACTTTTTCTATGTATAACGGGAAACATATGGACACCCAAGGCTTTTCTTGTGGGCTGTCTTCTGAGTAACACATTTGACCTTATTTGAAATATACAGTGAATTTGCTAGGACAAGTCAATAGCAAAGCCATCCTTTTGATTGCTGGGTGTTTCTAAGAATCTTAGTCTCGTAGTGTGGATGATTTATTTTTCCCTTCCTCGGATAACTTCCACGTTGGATTTGTCCCTTGAAAATTTACAAAATCAATTAAGAAGTTCTCAAAGTTTATTCTTAAGTAGAAACTTGGGTTTCATGTTAATTAGGTAAAGCTCACAGGTGAGGCTGAGGCTGACAACATCGCAGGTGGGCTACAGCTTCTCTAAGAACTTGTAGAGTGTGGAGACTGAATCACGAGAAAATCTTTTGATTCTTTCATCCAGTCAAAAATATTTTACTGAGCATCCAGTCTGAATTGAGCACTGTATCACATCCTCTAATACAGAGATGAAAATATAAGGTGCTTGCTCTCCCAAATCTTACTAATTTATCAAGATACAAAAACAACAGGGTTAAGAACATGAGTTTTGGAGACAAATTCAAATTCAAATGATCTCACCAACTCCCTCTTTAGAAGTTGTTTAGATTACCCAAGTCTTTATTTCTCTATTGGGGATAATAAAATCAAAAACACAGAATTGTTGAATAAAAACAACTTTTAAGAAAGATCTATCACATTTCTCTTATCATTTAACTTTTAACTATATACTATTGCTAAAAATGATTGTGCTCTGAAAGCTCAAAGAAATATTAATATCAACTTGTAATCCGAATAATGATTAGAACTGAGGAATGATTTCTGGACTTTGAAAATTATTTGGATTGTGAGACAATGAATACTGTAAAATCATCAAGAATCAACTATTTTCATTCATTGTAGGAATGAAAATCATACAAGAATGAACAATGTATACTGTAAAATCATCATGAATGAATCATCAAGAATATATATAGTATACATTCTCTGGTAGTTACATAATCTGGTGTCAATTTGAGAATTCAGAGTGAAGGAGTAGAGTCTAACCTATCTATCAGGTCATAGTTTGATGACATCATTTGGAGGCACTAAGAAGATTTCTAGAGGTGGGACACAGGGTCACTCCCTGGGAGATATTGCAGTTGACATGCCACACCTTGACAGGCAGAAAGAGCTACATGAAGACCCCTGCCAGTGCTGAGAATGCTTACAATGCCACTGTATCCACAAAACTTCCTATCCCTTGGCCTGTGATCTTCCTGCATTCAGTGTCATTGCATGTGTTTCGTGAGTCCAAAGAGGCCTTTATAGATTGGTATCAGACTTATGGGTTAATATTGGATTTATGAACTTGATCTGGACTAGGCTGGGATGTTTTCTCAATATTCAATTGCTTTTGTATTTAAAGTTCTTTCTTATAAACATATGAATGTCTATGAATTTGTTTCTCTTTTCTACACAGACTGACACATATTCCAAGAAAGTTTAAGTCTACACCTTGGAACAAAAGAAAAAATATATTACATGAATCTAAGGAAGTTAAATATGCAACATAAAGCCTCCAGTGATAAATAATACAAACCTTATTTCTATATAATATTTGCTGAATTCCAGAGGCCCTCTAGTAAAGAATTCTCACTGAGAGGTCTCTAGAATTAGCCTTCGTGAATGCTGGGGACCTTCTGAGAGAAGTCAGAGTAGCTGGGCTGGACTGTAGCCGTCCAGTGTGTCAGGGAGCAGTGACCTCTTCTTCAGCCTCACTCTACATCACAGATGTTCTCCCACAACTCCAGATGTTGGAAGCATGATCTAATAACCCCTTTTTGACAAACCCTTTGCCCTTCTGCCTCAAAACTTCTCAGCGCCCAACTATCATATACTCTGAGCTGGTTGTCTTGAGTATCTATAGATTACACATTTGCTTTCATTTCATGTTTTCTCCCCTAGACTGATTATTTATATTTAAAATCCAAGCACATATGTTTAATCACACCAAGGAGGCTTCTTTATTTTCTCAGCATTCCTATGTGTTTAACGTTTCTTGTCTTTTGTTCTTCCTGCTTTAGACTCGACTGTGCTTCTTGTTATACTTTCGTTCCCATCCCACAGAAAGGGATTTTGAATGCCTGCCTATTAATAAGGTAGCTTGGGTAGCTCACTTTCCAACTCAGTACATTAACTTCTAATTTGTATAACAAGCAAAGATGAACTAAATCATGTATCAGGACCTCAGACAAATGCTTTAGATTCACTGATTTATTTGATTTTTAGAATGCCTATAAGGTAACTTGCATTACTCCAATTTTACAGAAAAAAATGGAGACTTAAATGTTTAAATAGTATGGTAATTCTAAATAGTGTGGTTAGACATTTTAAAATGTTTAAATAGGATGATTAAAAAATGGAGACCAATGTTTAAAAAAGGGTGGTAAAACATTTGAAACATGGCAAAATAGGGATTGAAGCACAGGTCTATTTACTAGAAAAGACACTCTATAAACTACTGTTCCATACAAATTCCTACACGTTATTTCAGGGCAGATATGGGCACCAGTTGTCCAAAGACCAGAGGTGCCAACTAGACTTAACACAAGGAAAGGATGTGTCCCAGTGGAAGAAAACTGGCAGGGGACTTGATTGTTACCCTTTTATTAATTTTGTATTTAATTACAACTAAAATTTCCATTCTATCTTGCATAAATCAGGTATAAGCTCACATTCAGGTCTGTCTGATCAACCACATGAGGAAGTGCCAACAAGGGCATAATGCCTTGATTCATGAGGTTTCTGAATCTGTGAAAAGTGAACCAACACAAATCTTTAGAGAGAACATAGCCTTGTATTTGACTCATGCACCAGGTAATTGCTCTCCACCAGCTGAGTCTGAGCAGTATTCTAGAGAACTGTTCAAAGTGTGCATCACAGAACGAAAGTGAGTTCACACATTCCTAAGTATTATTTTAGGATGAAAAACATTCTTGGACATATGTGAAGGGGCTGCCACCAGGTACCATATGACAAATGAATGAAACAATGTCTGATAGATTGAAAGTACTAAATCTCTTAATTGCCTCAGCCAGAAGAAGGAAATGATATATTCTAGATATATTCTAATCAGCTTATGTACTTATTAATTTTGAAAAATAAAATTTTATGTTAGCATACAAATTTGAATGTAAATTGGATCTGATAAAAATTCTTTGCTTTAGAAGCCACATTTATTTTAAAGTATTCAAATATTTCTGCTATGTTGAGCCAAATTTAAGAAGTGATATAATTTTATATCCAAGTGAAATGAAAATGCAACAACTAAATTGAGCACAAAAATGCAAGCTTACAGAAGACAAATGAAAAGGATTTGGGGATCCCCAGAGATAATGCTAAAATTAAGTTCCTTTTTGGAAGGAGTCAGAAGAGAATTCCTCCAATCAACACTTGAGTTTAATGGGTGCAAATCATTGTACTAGAAACACAAGGGCTGAAATTAAGAAATTACTAAGCGCAATAAGAATAGACTTTGGTTCTAAATTCTGCATCCATTTCTCGCTACAATAGGAATTGATATTGCTATAGAAATTGAAGCTATTTTAAATTTGAAATTAAAATCTTCAGACCTTATAAACAACAGAAATATAAATCCTGCTTTGTGGAAATTTTTTTCTTTAATGATGGAAATTATTAGAAAGAGAGTCAAGTGATCATCTAATATCATAGAGGACCATTTTAAAGAAATGTGTTGAATACATCTAAATGGGAAACAAAGCTCTACAACCAGAATTTATTTCAGGGTACAAACATAATGGTGAAAACAGCAAAAGAGCAGTGACTACCATATTCTCCAGCACTCAGCTCTTTGCATTGTTTGTTTGCAATTCACTCAATCCTAAATCCTTTCATTCTTAATTTGCATGGATGGATTTAGTGATTGGTGCAGCTAAAATACAACTGATAAACTTAGAAGGAATTCAATTCATAGAGATTTTATATCATAACATATAAACTGAGATGTGGTTTGGGCTTAATTTATTAACTTGAAATTCAAATTAATCAAGCCTGTCAGTCTGTAAAGTTGTTTTGCAGATCTTCAGTTACTATAATAACTGTTGAATGTGGGATATCTTTTCAAGGAAGAAATTAAGTGTTTGGAGCCCCTCAAATGGATAATTTGGGGTTTTACTTGAACTTTCGGCTTATTCTGATATATATTTGGAAGGTCATATCTCAAAATATGGTAAGATAGGAAAGGGTAACCCATTGTATATATCTAAAACAATGTGTGAAGAGTTACTACATTTAAGTGTAAAGTCCTATCAACTATATTTAGGGATGGATGCCAGCTTAGCTCAACATTTCAATTTCTCTGTAGATTCCACCACCACTTGTCTGTCAGTTTGTTGTGTGTTGCTCTGATGTTAGAAGCTATGCTTCTGGTATTTCAAAGACCTACAAGGTCATCTAAAGTGAACAGGTTTCAGCAGAGTGTCCAGACGAAGAACAGGCAAGGAAGAACTTGGCTGCCACTTAGAAGAAGGAGACCATTTCTGAAAATCTTATGCATCACTAGAAGCATTGTCAAATACCAAAAGGCTAGACAAAGTGAGCAGAACATTGTTACGGATACTACCAACAAACGGGCCCCTCAGGTCCAAGGGTACTGAAATGTCCTCGAAGAAGAGATGACTTACTGGACAGGTGTCTACCATAGTGATGTGAGTCAGGTAAAGCCTGTCAGAGTGAAGCCATTAGGACCATCATTTGCTGAAGGGGCACAACCCAAGATCAAGAGAAATAGCTGCAAAAATCTTCCAATGATTGGAAATTGGAATGTGCGATGTATGAATTTTGGAAAATTAGCAATGGCAAAAAATGAAATGGAATGCATGAATATTGATATCCTAGCCATTCAGCTCACTAGCTGATATGGACTGGTATTGGCCATTTTGAATCAGAAGATCATATTATTTATTATACCAGGTAAAACACAGTCAAGAAGAATGGCATGGCATTCATTGTCAGAAAAGACCTTGCAAAATCCATTATGAAATACAAAGCTGTCTGTGATAAGATTATATCTACCCACCATCAAGGAAATCCAAGCAATACAACTTTTGAAATCCAAGCATGCTCAGCCTATTGGAAACTGAAAAAAAGACTCAAGGAAAAAAATCAAGCCTTGAGTTACAATTTTGGAAGATTCTATAGCCAAAATATTGAATGATGCAGGAAGCATCAAGAGAGAAGATGGAAAGAATACAGAGTCACTGTACCAAAAGGACATAGTCAACATCCCTCCATTTCAGGAAGTAGCCCATGGGTAAGAACCAATGGCGCTGAAGGAAGAAGTTCAAACTGCATTAAATGCATTAGCTAGGAACCAGTCTCCAGGAATTGATGGAATACTATTGAAATGTTTCAGCAAGCTGAAGAAGCACTCACTTGTCTATGCCAGGACATTTGGAAGATAGCTACTTGGTGAACTGACTGGAAGAGATCCATATTAGTTCTCATTCCAAAGAAGGGTGACACAAGAGAAAGTTCACACTATAGAGTGATATCATTGATATCACAGTCAAGTAAAATTTTGCTCAAGATCATCCAACAATGGTTGCAGCAGGACATTGACAGGGAATTGCCAGAAGTTCAGGCTGGATTCAGAAGTGGATGTAGAACAAAGGATATTGTGTTAGTCTGGGTACTTTAGAGAAACAAATCCGCAGAAACTCATGTATAAGAGAGTTTTATATAAAGGTTAAGTGTGCATCAAGAAAACATACCAACACAGTGCTGCCCAAGCCCACAAGTTCAACATTAACCCTTAACCCATATGTCCAACACCAATCCACAAAGTCCTCCTCTATCTCACAAAACACACACTATGATGCCGACTGCAGGAGGAAAGCCGAGTCAGTGAATGTGCAAGCATCTCAGCGCTGGCAGGGGTCTCCACATGGCTGCTCCAGCACCCAGGGCTGCATCGGGGTAGGTCCATGCTGCTTCTCCTCAGGGATGTCTTGCAGGAAGTCAGCCTTGCCAGCTGAAGCAGGGAACTTGCTAAGGCAGCTGCACCCTGGTCCGACCATCACAAAGCAAGAGACCCGAGAACTTGAAAGGTGAGGCTCACCGAGCCATTTATCCCTCCGCCCTTCAATTAACCCTACATGTGTTTATCGGCCAGGTTGGTACAATAAACTAACTAATTCAGATGTTACTGCTGAAGTCAGATGGATCTTGCCTAGAAATAGAAAATACCAGAAAGATGTTTAATTGTGTTTCATTGACTATGCAAAGGCATTCGATTGTGTGAACCATAATAAACTGCGGATAACCTTGAAGAAAAATGGGAATTCCTGATCACTTCATTGTGCTCATGAGGAACCTTTAACTGGACCAAGAGGCGGTTGTGCAAATAGAACAAGGGAATACTGCAGGGTTTAAATTCAGGAAAGGTACACGTCAGGGTTGTACCCTTTCGCCAAACTTGTTCAATCCATATGCTAAGCAAAACACCAGACAAGCTGGATTACATTTTGAAGAAGAATGTGGCACCAGGACTGCAGGAAGACTTATGAACCACCTGTGAAGTGCAGGTGACACTTGCTGAAAGTAAGGAGGACTGAGCACTTGCTGATGGAGATCACACATTGTAGTCTTCAGTGTGGATTACATCTCAATGCCAGGAAGACCAAAATTCTCACAACTGGACCAATTGGTACCATAATGGTAAGTGGGGGAAAGTTAAAATTGTCAAGGCTTTTGTCAAGCTTGGGTCCACAATCAATGCTCATGGAAACAGTTGTCAAGAGGTCAAAAGATGTATTACATTAGGTAAATCTGCTGCACAAGACCTCTTTAAGTATTGAAGAACAAGGATGTTACTTTGAGGACTAACGTGTGCCTAACCCAAGCCACGATATTCTCTATAGCATCATATGCATGTGAGAGTTGAGCATTGATTAAGGAAGACCATAGAATAATCAATGCATCTGAATTGTGATGTTGGAGTAGAATATTGAAAGTACTATAGACTGCTAAAAGGACAAACTGAACTATGTTGGAAGAATTAAGGCTAGAGTGCTTCTTAGAGGCAAGAATGGCAAGACTTCATCTTACATACTTTGGAGATGTTGTCATGAGAAACCAGTTTCTAGAGACAGACATCATGGTTGGTAAAGTGGAGGGGCAGCAAAAAAGAGGAACGCCCTTAATGAGATAGATTGACACAGTGGCTGCATCAACAGACTCAAACAGAACAACTGTGGGGGTGGCACAGGAGTGTGCAGTGTGTCCTTCTGTTGTGCATAGGGTCACTATGAGTTGGAGCCCACTAGATGAAACCTGACAATAATAACAACAATATAGATTCCACTCCTGACTTTTCACATATAGATTAGTTAAGTATATGAGGTGGCTGGGATTTTTTTTTTACATTTACTAGCTTGAAATTCATACTAGTGAAAAAATGCAAATGTAGTGCTGTACTATTTATGGGAACTTTATACATTTGGTTTTTCTAAGTGCAGTGGTCAACCAATGCTGCCCATATGTCAGGGCATTATAAAGTCAAGCAACAGGCAATTTTATTTGCATTAATTCTCACTCCCTCCCATGGAGTTGATGCCAACTCATGGGGCCTCTTCCCGACAGAGTTGAACTGCCCCTGTGGCTGAGACTGTAATGCTTTACAGGAGTAGAAAGCTCCACCTCTCTCCCACTGAGGGGCTGGTGGTTTACAAAATGCTGACCTTGTGGGTCACAGCCAAAGGCGTCACCACAATGCCACCAGGGCTTATAGTATAGAGCAGTATAGTGTGGTATAGAGCAGTATAGTGTGGTATAGAGCAGTACAGTACAGTAAATTGTTGTCCTGCGTGTTTTTTTTCTTTTTCCTTACTGCTCAGTCACTATACCCATTGTTTTTCTGCCACTACTCACTAATGAGCAGTTCTTCACATATATTTATACAAAGATCACATATTAAAATGCCTTTAAAATGTTGGGGAGCACATGCTGTATCAATGAGTCATTGGAAAATAATTCACGCAGATCCTAGATGTCACTGAAGAGCACACATGTGTAGGAGATACCAAAAGATAAGCTGAAAATATTTCCAGTAATATGCAAAACTGGACGCTGTATTATGTTGGTCATGTGGAATAGAAACCCTGGTGGAGCAGTGGTTATAGTTCCCAGCTGTTAACCTAAAGGTGTGCATTTCAAGCTCATCTGCTTCTCCCTGGGAAGCTGATGTGGTAGTCTGCTTCTGAATGTACTTATTTACAGCCTTGGAAAGCCTGGGGGACACAGTTCTGCTCTGTCTTATAGGGTCGCCATGGGTCAAAATGGACTAGATGGCAGAGTACGTGTGTGTGTGTGTGTGTGTGTGTGTGTGTGTGTGTGTGTGTGTTTATGTGTTTAATAATCTATTGCCACATTTTCACTGGATAAGTCGAGTTCTCCAAGATTCAGATGTAAATTTAAAGACATGCATACATCTCAACCAACCAATTTTCTATTACAGCATAATACACCATCATTGACACACTTGAATCTTGCAAGTATATGAAGTTATATCAAATATGTTTTCCTTCTTTAACAATGTGGATATACATGATGAAAAATGCACACAAGCATCCAAGAAATTAGTTCAGGTTTATCCCAAGAACTTAAAACAACCTTTTGTAGTGGGGTGAAAAATCTTAATATGACTTCCTCTACCTATGTCTCTGTAACTCTCAAAAAATGATTGGGAATACACAGATAAGGTATGTGTAACACCAGTTACCCCCTGGCTTTAAGGATGAGCTCTCTTTGTAGCAGAAGCTGATAGTGAAATCCCAGGACCACGGTAAGTGGAACATGTTCTACATCTCTGTCAGAAGGGAAAGAGGCTAAGATGAGAGGCACCAGAAGCCAAAACAAAGAGACAAAGCAGAAGAACAGCTTTAAGACTATGGGACTGTGAGGCAAAGAAGTAGGTTGGACTCTTGGCCTACAGGGGCAGAAGCCAAAGGACCATGCAGCTGAGAGGTTTAGACTTGACTGCTAAATGAGTACAGGTGTTGCTCTGAACCAGTGGCTGGATCCTTAATGCTTTCTGGTCTTGGCTTATGGTAATCTGTTAGTTACTCTAGTAAATCTCTTTAATTGTAAGTATTGTCTATTTGAGTGCTATATTATTGAACCAAGTAGAGATGTAGAGTACTGTGGGAGGAGTCAGCATAGCGTAAAGAAAGATGGAGAGAAGAGACATGCCTGATCTTGCCTCATGGCAATACGGAAGTGCAAAGATGTCTACCTCCATGCTATTTACTATACCTTTATGAGGAGCTATAAATGACAATTTCATTTTCACATGAGAACTAAGTTTACAGATTCATGAAAAAGTAATTTTACCCATGTAGGCATGTAGGATGACTTTATAATAAAAGATTAAATACAATGTGTATTTCTCAATTTTAAATTGCTTCAAGCATATTCCTAAATTTAATGATCACAAACTTAACAAGAGAACACTCATTCTTTTCCAAAAAGAGATTGAAAAATCCATCCGTGTACAGCAAGGATTCAAGAAAGACTAAATTAATTATTCCTATTATGTATGGAAGTAGACATTGTTTGGCAACTTAATTGTCATGAAATTATTGAAAAATGTGTAAGAGCAAAGAATAAATAGAAATGTTTTTAATTATAACATGTTAGAGATGAAAGATCCACCCCAAAATAAAATATAGTAATTTGTTGTAATATTTCTTTTCTAATCAGTAAGTTTTCTTTTATGGCCTCTTTTTACCGGTCCATTTGTAATTATAGCATTTACCACAAAACAAGTATCAAAAGTTAAGTATGAGTCATTTTAAGCAAAACTGGTGAAAGTCAATATTTTACTGAAGGAGCTCAACAGAGGTTTACATTGATTGTTGAAACCACTAAGTTCACTGAATAATTTTCTCTGATTTGGAATATGTGAAATATTCTTTCTGTAGAAAATACGGCACATAGTAAAGCTATTACCACACCACCTCCAATAACAATTTTGTAACCCAGTTCATCTCACTCTACTACAATGGCATACACTACTTTTGCATTCAATTGCTAACAGCATCAACAAAGGAAAAAATACAAACTCACTGTCATTAAGTTGATTCTGACTCATAATGTGGCCCGGTTTACGACTAAGCATACTTCCATATCTAATGAGCTCCTAATGAATTGTTATCGTAGATGTCCAGGTGAATAACTGAGTGGAATTTCAGCTGATACCATCTCAGCAGAGCCAGAGTTTGTAGTGCAGCCTAGCCAAGTTCGCTTCCGGTTGTAATGAAAATAAATTCTTGGAGGAAAATTATGTAACACACTACCTCGACAAAATAGGAACAATAATACAAAACGAACAAACAAACAGAACTGGAAATGTAAGATAAAAAGGGGGGAGTCTCTGGGTAGTGTAAATGGCTACACACTTGGCTGGTAATCAAAAGGTTATTAGTTGGAATCCACCCAGAGCCGCTTCCGAAGGAAGCTCTGACTCTGCTTCTGAAAACACCGTTAGGAAAAGCCCCTGGGATGAAAGTTGACTGCTCAAGCACACAGGGCCACTATGAAAGAGAATTAGTGGCGATTGCTTTAGTTTTAGTTTTAAAGAAATAGAGAAACGTGATTCACACCGAAGAGGAAAATGCCGAAAGTAGAAGTCAACCTTACTTTTGCCTACAGATCGGTTTTATAAATAAGATTTTAAAGAAATTATTAGAAATATGCTCCAGGACATAGTCAAAAACTTAATGAAATGAAAAATGAACAGCTATCTAATTTTAACCAGGAAGAGTAAAAGGGACTAGATTTACCATCTCATACTAAACAGACAAAAACAAACAGATATGCCCATATATTACATGGTTGATTTTAAAAATATTGGACATTGGACCCCAAAGGAGAGTGATCCTTAAGAGGTAAAAACAAATTAGCGGAGTCCCTTAACTATCTTCCTAGCTTGAGAGCAGTCCATGTCATGGTACAGGAAAAGGAAATTCAAGGGGTGCTTTGAGGAGCTGAATCTAAATGTCTGAGAAGACGCTGGCAGCTATATTTTGAAGGATATACTCTTGGCTGCTAGAGCCAGGGCCAAAGTTTTCATCAGAAGGCTTATTGGAAAGTAAGTGATTAAAAGACTCAATGTTGAATTAAAAGTATATTAAAGGTACTATTGTCCAACATTCACAAAGTGCTTTGTCACCGAGTGCATTATGATTCAGTGGGACCCTATAGATCAAGAGAGAACTGCCCGTCTGGGTTTTTGGGGTGATCTATCTTTATGGGAGCACAAAGCCTCATTTTTCCTACTTCTCACTTTGGTTAGGAAGGGAAGCCATAATCCACTATGCCAACAGGGCTCAATACGCACAAAGGATGGGCAGGGCACAGGGCAGGCTTACTGAAGCTAAAATGGAAATCTCATAATTCATTTCCTAGCACTGGCTACAGTATGAAGAATCTTGCCTTGTATTAGGCAAAAATAAGACCTACATTAAAATATAACAACAGATAAAACACTGCCCTATTCCAAACTGAACATCTTAAAACAAGGCTCAAAAGAAGCAAGTAATTATTTATTGTGTCCCTTAACAAAAGCTCAAGAATAAATATGTTGTTATTAGATGCCATTCAGTCGGGTTTGGCCCATAGAATTCCCATTCTTCCCAATGCATCCCATAGTTTGTTATAATCTCTGCAGTCTATTGCCTTTGCGTAGTCAATAAAATACAAGTAAACATCTTCCTGGTAGTCTCTATTTTCAGCCAAGGCCCTTGTCTCCTCTCGTTCCACGTCCTCTTCTGAATTTGGCCTGAACCTCTGGCAGTTCCTTGTCAATGCACTGCTGTTGGATGAACTTCAGCAACATTTTACTTTTGTGTCATGTAAATCAGGCTGTTCTATAATTTGAGCATTCTGTTGCATCACCTTTCTGTGGAATAGGCACAATTTCAGATCTCTTTCAGTCAGTTGGTCTAGTAACGATCTTCCACATTTCCTGGCAAAAACAAGAAAGTGATTCCAGTGTTTCACCAGCTTGTCAAAACATTTCAAATTGGCATTCCATCAATTCCTACAGCCTTATTTTTGGTAAATGCTTTCTGTGCAGCTTGAACTTCTTCCTTTAATACCATTAATTCTTGCTCTTGAAAGACTTGACTATCAACTACTTTTTAGTACAGCTTCTCTGTGTTATTTCCATCTTTTTTTGGTGCTTCCTGCATCGTTCAACATTTCGCTCATAGAATCTTACAATATTGCAACTCAAAGCTTGGTTTTTCTTTTGTTGTTTCATCTTAAGATATGCAGAGCATGTTCTTCCTTTTTTTCTAACTCTAGGTATTTATTTTCTTGAGCTGTCCTTTGAAATTTTCTGTTCAGTTATTCAAATTCATCATGTCTTCCATTTTCCCTGAGATACTCTCCCATAAAGATCAGATTTCAGAGTCTCTTCTGACAGTCACTTTGAGGTTTATTTTATTTTTAATCATTTTATTAGGGGCCCATACACCTCTTAACACAATCCATACATACATCAATGGTGTAAAGCACATTTGTACATTCATTGCCCTCATCATTCTTAAAACATTTGCTCTCCACTTAAAACCCTGGCATTAGGTCCTCATTTTTCCCCTCCTTCCCCACTCCCCCCTCCCTCATGAGCCCTTGATAATTTATAAATTATTATTTTGTCATATCTTTCCCTGTCCGACTTCTCCCTTCACCCACTTTTCTGTTGTCCATCCCCCAAGGAGGAGGTCACATGTAGATCCTTGTAATTGGTTCCCCCTTTCCAACCCACTCTCCCTCTACACTCCCAGTATCGGTAAACAAACGGCCATCTAGCTCAGAAGCAACAAAGCCCACATGGAAGAAGCACACAGGCCTGTGCGATCACAAGGTGTCGAAGGGATCAGGTGTCAGGCATCATCCAAACATAACATCTTACTATAGCGAATGAGGAGGGGAGTGCAGAGTGGAGACCCAAAGCCCATTTTTAGGCCACTGGAAACCCCTTTGCAGAGGGGTCTAGGGGAGGAGACGAGCCAGACAGGGTGTGATGTAACAACGATGAAAAATACAACTTTCCTCTGGTTCCTAAATGCTTCCTCTGTCCCCCCCTATCATGATCCGAATTCTACCTTGCAAGTCTGGCTAGACCAGAGGGTGTACACTGGTACAGATAGAAACCGGAAACACAGGGAATCCAGGACAGATGATCCCTTCAGGACCAGTAGTGTGAGTGGCGATACTGGGGCCGTTTTTTTTTTAATGACCTTTGTCTTTCTTTATGAATGATGCACTAGATGCCACCCCAATTCATAAAGGTCTTCTGTCATTAGTGATCAATAGGATCAACTCAATGTTGTGTTTTTGTCTCTCATAGACTTGTTTAATTTTCTTCAGCTTTATTCTGAACTTACATATATGTGATTGGTGGTCTGTTCCATAGTTGGTTTCTGGCCTGATTTTAGCTGCTGGTATTGAACTTCTCAATTGTTCCTTCCCAGAGATATAGTCAACTTAATATCTGCATATTCCATCTGAGAAGTTCATGTGTACAGTAACTATTTGTGTTTATGAAAAAATATATTTGCTATGAAGAAATCATTGGTCTTGTGAAATTCTATTATGTGATTTACAGCTTATATAGGAATCTAATAAATAGCCACCATTCAACAAAGTAAAATACATTTTGAGTGACATCCAATGGACGAAATTCATCCAATGTAAGCAAGCAGGAAACTGACTCCTATTAAGGAAAAATCATTTGATGGCAACACACAGGTGAGACATGGTGTGAGATGATAAGAAAATTAAAGCTATTGTCATAATTATATTATTAATGTTTAAAAAGTTAAATATGGCACAAGTAAAATATCAAAGTGAATCTTTCAGAGAGAAGAGCCTCGATGTATGACATGAAGAAAACAATGAAATACCATCGGATAAGGTTATTGGCATACTGGATGTTGCAGAAGAAACAATAGTGAACTTGGACACAGAACTATATAAAATGGAGTATAAAGGGAAAAGACACTTTAGAAAATTGAAAATAGCATCAATGTGCTATGTGAAATAAAAATCAGAAAATCGAATACAGCTGTAATTAGAGTTCCTGACAAAGGAGGGTGAAAGCCAAAAATACTGGCCACAAATGGTTCACATGTGTTGAAAGGGATAAAACAGATACAGGAAGCTCAATGAACCCCAAGTACAAAAGACATAAAGAAAAGAACACTAAGGCATGTTATAATCAAACTTCCTAAAATCTGCAACAAATTAAAAAATAAAAAATAAAAGAAATGCAAGCAAGGGAAAAAAACAAACAAGATATGTTACTGATGGAGGAACTAGAATACAAATATTTCTTCTTTGAAGCAATGCAAGAAAGACACAGTGAAGAAACAACTTTAAAGCATCGCAGGAAAACCAAAACCAAGCTAATAACTTACAATTCTACACTTAGCAAAAATGAACTTCAAGCACTTCTAAAGTCTAAATAATTTATCAGCAGCCTTTCTGAACTACATGGAATAGTACAGTTTTTCAGGTACAACTATACGAATTTAAAAATATTGATCATGACTTCATTTCTAGTTTTCTTCATTCCTTTGTGTATTTCCATGTTTCAGTCTGCTCTCAGGAACGAAGAATCTTGGTGATGCAGTAGTTAAAGCGGTCTTCTCTGTCTCACAGTATCTCTCTCACTCCCGGCCAGGGAAATGCTTCTGACTCACAGTGACCCTATAGGGCAGAGTACAATTGCCCCCATGGCTTTCCAAGACTGGCAATCTCCATGGCAGTAGAAAGCTTCATCCTCATCTTTAGGATTATTATCCCTAAGAATTGAAATTGATATGATGCAGTGGGTTTGGTTTTTTTTGTTGTTTTTTGTTAGTTTTGAATCAGGAACAAAGAAAACTGGACATGGTATCTGTATGATTTTTTTTATTACAGTAATCCCTCAGTATCTTAAAGGAGCTCGTTTCAGAGCAGCAACCCCATGCCCTCTTCAGTCAAACTGCACAGATACTCAAGTCCCTTACACAAACTGGCATAGCATCATATATGTCACATGAAGTCCCTTACACAAACTGGCATAGCATCATATATGTCACATGAAGTCCCTTACACAAACTGGCATAGCATCATATAAGTCACATGAAGTCCCTTACACAAACTGGCATAGCATCATATATAAGTCACATGCACCCTCCTTTGCTCTGAAAGCATCTCTGTAGTCCTTATAAACCAATCTACTGCAAATGCTCTATAAACAGTACGTCATGCTCCCTCTTAGCCTTTGAGATGGCTCTGATCACCTAATTGCTTTTTTCCCTGAATATTTTCCATCTGTGGTTGGCTGAATCCAAGGGTGTGAGACTCACAGAAGGCTGACTGTATTTAAGCATCTTTACAATATTTTTTACTGGTTTACCAAAACAAGAACAATGAGCTTTAGAGTTTAAAACATATGTGGGAATAAAATGTATAAAAATAGTAGCGGCCATCTAGCCCAGAAGCAACAAAGCCCACATGGAAGCAGCACACCAACATGTGTGATCATGAAGGGCCAAAGGGACCAGGCTT
>NW_022103958.1:30604376-30614148 GCF_000313985.2 Echinops telfairi
GGGGGAGGGGGGAAGAGGAAGAGAGGGGGGGGAGGAAAATGAGCTGATTCCGGGAACCCAAGAGGCAAGCAAATTTTGGGAATGATGAAGGCAACAAATGTATAGATGTGCTCTACACAATTGATCTATATATTGTGATAAATTTTATGAGCCCCAATAAATTGATTTTAAAAATAAATAAATAACCTTGAAAAAAATTGTGGCATAAACAAGGAAGAAAGACATATTACTGTAAGAATCTTATACTATATATGAAGTGCTATAACAATACTTGATATTAAACTATTGTAAGTTAAAGTTATATACTATAAATCTGAAAGTAGCCGGTAAAATGATGAAACAAAAATTTAGAAAGAATAAGAACACAATGCATATAAAATGAATTTTTAAAAAACTTATCAAGAAGGCACATAGAGAGTAGAAAGTAGACAAAGATCAGATGGGGAAAATGGAGAGCAAATAATAAAAATCTTAAACAAAACCATATGATGAATATTTTAAATGGGCCAATAACCTGATGTCATCAAGTCAGTCTGGCTCATAGTGACACCATAACAGTTTCCAAGACTATAAATCTTGATTAGAATACACAGCCTTATCTCCTTCCCAAAGTTTGAGTCTGCATACCCAAAATTCTATATGCAATGAAACTATTCTTCAAAAATGAAGACAAAGAAAAATATAATATTTTCAAATGAAGAAAAATGGAATTACTGCAAGCTGACTTCTACCTTAAGAAATATTAAATGAAGCTTTCCAAGGTACAGGAAAAAGAAAGCCCCCAAAAGAAATGAAAAACCAAATTCTAAAATCACACTGAGTTGATGTGAACTCACAGTGACGCTACAGGGCTGAATGGAACGGCCCTTGTGCATTTCTGAGACTGTAACTCTTTAAGGGAGAAGGCATTCCCACTCATGTTTCTTCCACAGGGGGGTGTTGCTGGTGGTTTTGAACTGCTGACCCTGAGATTAGCAGCCCAATGGCTAACCACTGCACCACCAGGGACTCTAGAAGAAATGAACCACATTACCAAGGATAAATATGTGAGAAACTGCAAAAGTTATATGGGATTTCATGTTATCTTTTGAAATATATATGACTACTTAAGTTAAAAGTTTTAAAACTATTATAAGAGGCATAATTTGTATGTGTGCGTGTGAAACCTATGACAAAAACAGCAAAATGAAAAGGTATGCAATAAAGGCAGCTATACTGAAGCATTACAATCTTTAGAATTTTTCATTGAGAAATAATTCATGTAAAACACAATTCACCAATTTTAACTGTATATTATAATGCCACTCTCCCCATACACAATCCCCTTTCACAACCAATATTCTTCTGTCTCATTGGATTAACATACTCCAGCTATTTCATATAAGATGGACCACACAATAATTATTCTTTTGTGTCTGGTTTAATTAAATAATATTTTAAGTGCATCAGCCTTGTGGTATCATGTATCAGAATTTCATTTTTCTTTCCCACTGAGTAATATTTCACCATGTCTCTGGATCACAATTATTTTATCTATCCAGCTATTGATGAGTGCTTGGATAGTTTCTACCCTTTGATGGTTGTGAATCATTCTGCAATGAACAGTGGTGTACATTTTATTTCGGAGTCCCTACTTGTGATGCATTGGGGACTACTGTTAGGAGTGAAACTGCTAGGCCACTTGGTGTTTCTTTTCCTCCAAACATTTCATTGTGATTTGGAGGAGCTTTATGGAGCAAGTTGGTTTTCCACTTACCATATATACCCATGTATAAGCTGAGTTTTTCAGCACATTTTTAATTCAGTTTTTCTGGTTAAAATCAAGTGCCTTGGCTGATATTCGGGTCAGCTTATACTTGAGTATATATGATATGAATTCATAAACATTTTCTTTTGTGACACTGATTGCAATTCCCACAATGCAATAACACTCTTTCCCCTTCCTCCCTGTATTTCCCATTTCCCATTGGGCCTTTTATCCTACACCATCCTGTTAGTGGAACATTATTTGTGGCAAATGCTGCCCTCTTGAGTTCTTGTGGTTGCTAGTTCTCAGGAGTGAGAATGCCCCTGCAAGGAGAGGCTGAGGCCTGGGGCTGCGCAGGCCACCCAGAATCTAGGGAGCATGGCAAACGCCCAAAGTCTAGGCCACTGCCTAGAGTCTCAGAAAAGTATCCTGCTCAGCTTCTGACTCACTTGGTGCCTGTTATTCCACCTCTTCCCATTGTGAATGGAAATGCATACCCTCTGCCAAGTCTACCAATGTATTTTAGAACTTGCTACCTTATATTCTAGACTTTATAGATGAAAAGGGATCCGGGAAAGTTGGATCTGGGAGTTGATTTGAGACTTTGAGGATGATACAATGAGGTGAATATGTTTTGCGTATTTTGGACCACCAAAGGGTGACATTTTCTGTCCTGAATTGGTTCATTATATAATGATGGAACGTGAGGGTTCTAGAATGATACAATCCTTTCCCATGATGTGATCTGATGCGGTCAGCCCTGATCTAAGAGGATTACTTAGAACAGGGTGAAACTTGCTTATTCTAGTCCCAGTTGTGACCCAATGGAGAGGGAGTTCCCCTGGGATGTGGCTGAAACAACTTCTCTCTCACAAGAGGGGATGGAAGGACAGAGAAGTGAGCTGAGAGTGAGGATCTTACTATGCCAAGAAGAGTCGGGAGTGGAGCTCGTACGGGAGACTCAAGAGTCCTTGAGCCGGGTGAGATAGTTTATTGTGCCAGCCTGGCCGATAAACACAAGTGGGATTAACTGAAGGGCAGAGAGATAAATGCCTTGGTGAGTCTCGCCTTTCTTGTCTCTCGCTCTTTGATCATCGGACCAGTGTGCAGCTGCCTTGCTTGTCCTGTGCCTCAATTTAAAGGCTACACTACCTGTGGGATGCCTAGCCTGTGGACTGTGTCGCTGTAAGTTGAGGTCCCTTTAAGACATCGCTGGAGCTGGGGACTGGCAGTTGGTGACCTGGCTGGCAGTTGGTGACCTGCCTTCTGATTGGCTGCTGTGCTGACATAGCCTAGCTCTCTCTATAAATAGAGGAAGATCTGGCAGCAGATGAGACTGGAAGGACTGCTAGTCTCTTACATTTCTCTCATGGCAGTGAGCTGAATTGAGCCTTTGTAGTGCTTTATAATTTAACTGTTTCTTTCTTGTATTATATATTTAACTGTATATGATTTGACAGTTCATCCCTTGTTATATATCTAATTATCTTTATAAATAAATATATTAAATTATCAGCAATTTGGTCTTATCTCTCTAGAGAACCCTGTCTAACACACCGGGAAACTCCTAGACCGGGTGAAGACTGATGGCCCACAAACCCGAAGATCTCGGAAGAATGCCAGGCCCACAGATATTGAAAGGAGACAAGAACCTTGCACAGAGCTGACAGAGAAAGAGAATCTTCTCCTAGAGCTGGTGTTCTGAATTCAGACGCCCAGCCTTCTAAATAGTGAGAAAATAGATTTCTATTTGTTAGACTTACCCACTTGTGGTATTTATGTTATGGCAACATTATGTCAATCGTGATGTGGAATACTCTCTGTGTAAGTTATGTTATAACAATAATATAGCTACCTCCCAAGAATGTGGTTCTAAATTATGGGCAAATAACCGGTAGAACTGGATTGTGAATAGCTTTGCCAGTTGACGTAGCTACCCCTGGAGACTGTGGTCCCAAGCCCCAAGCCCAATGGGCATTACCTCAAAGTGTTTGATCCTAGATGAGTACAATTGCCCTTTGCTTGCCCTGCAATCTGAAGGGCCTTCAAAAATGTCATGGAATGAAACAGATAATATAATTCTTCCATAGTGTTTTTGAAGCCTCCTTATATGCACGGATATAATTAGAGCACATACAATATGAAGATAAAAATAGCCTCTCTCAAACCTATATTGTGTAGTATTTTTATTTTTAACTCCCTTGGGATCTGTCAAACTCACCAGCCATACCGGTTTACATTCCCAACCAGCAAAGTTCTGGTGTTTTAATGTCTTCACATCCTTGAAGAAATTAAAATACATTCTGTGTGTTTATATTACCCATCTTAGTGGGTGGGAAGTAGTATCTCATTGGAGTTTTGATCTGCATTTCTCTGATATTTACTATCTTTGCATGTACTTGTTGACCATTTGTATACATCTTAGGAGAAGTGTCTATTCATTTCTTCTATCATTTTTTTAAAAAGTGTTCTTCCTGAGAATTTAAAGAGTTCCATAAATCCAAGGTATTACATCCTATTTTTTTAATGTCTGGTTCTAAAGATTTCCTTCCATTCCATAGATTGTGTCTGAGTTATCTAGTCCTGCTACAACAGAAATGCCACCAGTAGATGGCTTTTCCGAACAAATGTATTCTCGCACACTTTAGAAGTCCAAATTCTGAGTACCAGCTGTAGGGAAGAATAACACCCGTGGGCTTGGCATCTCTTGACGATCTCCTCATGTCTTGACAGCTATCTGCCCTTGGGACTAGAAGGTTCACAGTGCAGGGAAGCGCTATCCAAAGATACACCATGCTCTTGGCTCTCTTTCTTCATGGGCCTTTTTGACCTTTTTTCCTCGATTCTCTCTCCTTTTCCCTCTTGTCAAATAAAAGACCACATCCTACAGGAACTCCTCTTACAATCAGGCCAGGGTTGTAATGAGATTAAGGGTATTGCAACCCACCCTTTTTCCTCTTACTGGTACCTAAGTGTCACAGTCCATGACAAAACTTACAAAACTGCCAAATCATGGAGCAGCATGACCCAGGCAAGTGAGAACATTTTTGGAGGGACACAATTTAATCCATAACAGGTTGTTTTTTTCACTCTCTTGGTAGTCTTTTGCTGCTGAAATACCTTTTGACCTTGACTTCAATCAGAATCTTCTTCAACCTACCCCTACCTCGTTCAACAAAGAAACACATTGGCTCACAAACCTGAGACGTCCTGGAGCCCTCAACTTGGGGGGATGCAGTTAATCACATCATTTCATCAGGACTTAATACTCTGTTCACTCTCCATTCTATTCTTCATCATACTCGCTTCATATTAGTATCAGATGTACTGAACTAGCATACCTTTACGTTCATGAGAAAGAAAGAACTTACTAATAGTATCGACAAAAACCTATCGTTTGAGTCTCACTTGTCCCAATTTGGTCAGATGTTTCTCCTGAAGAAATTATTGTGCTCACTAGCCCACCTCTAGAGGTGGAGATATAATCAGCTCAACTAGGGAGGTATCTTGAATCGAAAATTTTATTAGGGATAAATGCCCAAGGAATATTAGAGTATATACGATTACTAGAAAAAAATGGAAATGTATTATGTGGAAATAAAGCAACAGATTTCCATTAAATCCATTTTGATGTTATAAATATGATACAAAAACTTATTTTTATGTTATAAATATGATACAAATAAAAACTATACTCCATGTAACTTTCCCTTCACCTTAAGGCTCGTCAGTCCAAAGGGCACCTTCACACCTCTATTCTCTTCCTGGTGCCCTGTCAAAGTTCTTGATATATGTATCCATCATTGTCAAGGTACGTCAATGCCATTCTAGGAACTAAGTGTAAATGATACCCTTTTGACAGACATAGAATTCCCTTCTCAAAGATTTCCTTGTATCCCTATAGATCATCTTCATGCAGTGTGTCAAACACCAAGCTGTTCTTTGGGTAGGTCAGTGTTTCAGACAAGATTATACATTATTAATGTCTTTCTTGGACTGGTGCTTGGTTTTTTAATGCTGCATGTTAGTTCAGATTCAGGGATCCTGTGTTTTCATCTACTGATTATGTGATTTTGACCAAATTAGTCAAACTATGAGCCACAATGAGGCCAATCTAGATTTTGAGAATGTTCTCTCCCCCAACTCTCATGCTGAAAGCCTATCAAGAACTTGGTACCGCTTTTATGATAAGGAAGAGAAGGGTGGTTCTAGAGTTCTTTTGGAATCAGGAAGAAAGACGAGGTAGTTGTGGATTTCCAGACATTTGGGGAGGGCTATTCTTTATAAAAAAAAATAATTAGAACTGTCCTTTCTTATCTCTTTCTCTCACAGAGTGATTGACAATACAGGATTAGTAGTTATTACAATAATGAGCTAATTAATCAACGCATTAATCATGAAGAAAAAGATGTAAAAACTTGGAGAATGTAGGCTGAAATTCTGTTTTAGCAACACTGACTCCAAAAAGAATTTGTGCTCTTGAATTTTGCCTTCCCTTCTAAAATATTCTTTAATGATTCTGATCAACGTTAATAATTTATTGGATATTTCTAAATTCAGAATAAAGGAAAAATCACTAGCATATCTCTTTTCCAATTCTTAGGGACACAGTCTTTGATTTTAAATTATAGTAAAAATTATAACTTCCATTTTGTTGTGAAGATTTGCCAATTACTTGGTGGCAGAAGAACCAAGAGTAGAGCAATGGAATGAGGCTTCCCATTCTGTGTAGCCAGATAGGCATACTCGAACAGGTAGCTTTGACAATTCTGGTGTAACAGTAAGATTTTCTGTCAACTTGGCTGGTCCAGGATTCTCAGTGGTTTTGCAGTTAATACATAGTAAGCCCTAAGACCTGACATTATATAATCAACTCTGAGAACCCATACGTGGTAATCTCACTGCCATTGAGTCAATGTCAACACATAGTGACCCTACAGCACAGGGTAGAACTGTCCCTGCGAGTTTCCAAGACTGTAACTGTTTATGAGAGTACAAACCCCCGTCTTTTTCCCTCAAAGCTGCTAGTGCTTTCAAACTGCTAACCTTGCAAATTGCATCCTAACTCATAATCACTATGCTACCAGGGCTCCTGTAGAGTAGAAAACAATACCTTTTCTCATGTCACAGACCTGAGGTAATCAATTGAAAGGAAGTTTCCTCAGTACTGTGGCCTGATCCCTATGTCCGTGGAAAATGCTTGCCTTTTTGCTGAGTCTGGATCCTGCAATGGCTCACAGACCTCTGGTTCTTGAGACTTATGTCAGTGTCCTGCCATATTGCCCCATGATCCTGGGAGTCATCAGTGACCTGTCATTTGACCTACAAACCTTGGATTTATCATCCTCTGCAGGTACCAACCTGTGGTCTTCCTGCTGATGATCAGCCCCCACAGCTATGGGAGTCAGCAGCAGTCTCCAGACTAACATCTGACTCAGGGACTTGGAACCTGCCTGGATTTCAATTTGTCCACTTCTACAACTGTGAGAGTCATTTTAAAAATATTAATCAAGTCCTCTCTCTTTACACACACATACACACACAAAACTACACATTTGACTTCTCTAGAGAATCCAACCTAAGACAACTCAGCTAAATCAGATTGTCCATGAGGTACCTGGTAAATATGAGAAGACTTTAGTCTCAAAAAGTTTATAGAAAAACAGAATTAAAAAACAATGAAAATATTCCATATTTCTAGAAGCTCCCCGAAATCACATTTATTATCTTTTCAATGACACTTCATTCAAGTTTCAAGTGAAAATTTAAAGCTCAACAAACAAAAATATGTAATTCCATAAGAATTTACATTGTCATTTTCCTACTGACAAAATAGAAGTTATAGTTTCCACAAAAACTTAAAAACTCAGATTTGGTTGATAGAAATAAGTAGGCTAATGAAGTTTTCTTGATTCAGAATTTGATAAATACCCCAAAATTTGGAAATGCTGATTTGAATCACAGAATGCGTTAGGAAGCAAACCATGAAACAAGTTGCTAGTTGTCCTTTCATTATTTCCATTCTACTTTTGTGAGTGGTGAAAATAGTAGTCCTCGTTTTCTCAAAGGAATTGCTGGCTACAATTAAAGTTTATATTATGAATTATAGAGTTCTATTTGAACTCTACAAAAAAAAGATGGTGATGATTACATTTATATTGTAAGAAAAATATACATGAAGTTTTTTATATAAGAAGATAAAAACAATGGGTTATAAGATTGTTCAATAATACTCATGTTAGCCTCATGATCTTTGGCTGATAAAACTATCAATGGGAACTTTTTTAAAGGAGGCAAAATATAGTTGATTATCTGTTCAGTGATATAACACCAATTCTATTAGCACTAATGTTCTGGCTCAATATTACTATGGTTTGACTTGAGCTAATCTTTTTTTTAACCAACCTACCAACTTAAGATTTAGAACTAGGAAAAAGTTTAAGGCTTACTACTCTGTTTCCCTACACACTTTCAAGATACAAATTAAAGTCTGGAAAAGTAATATAGATTGCTTGAGAATCTACCATAAAAGCCTTTGTAAATCATCCACTACAAATATATTCTGTGTTTAATGCTATATGGAAATCATTGCATTAAATCCTCAGACCAGTCCAACCAAACATAAATCACGTGTCATTTACCTGAGGCTTAGGACATTATGCCAAGTCCTTTCAACTACACAGTTAAAAGTAGCCATAGAGTGCCTGGATTTATGTCTACATGGCTGCAATGTTGACTAGATCATTCAATCTACACGGAATGGTAGCACTCCTCTTAACTTAGTTCAGATTCTTTTCTCGTAAATCCCATGACTTCTCTCTTGAATGATCAGGAAATTTATGTTATAATTTATTATATGAGGGGCTTCAAAAAATTGTTGAAAAAGTCCATTAACTTTTAATTTCATTCTTCCATGCATTTTTTAAATCTCCCTTGTGTATTTTGTCCAGAAGTTGTGGAGTATGATTTTTAAATGATCAATTAACCATAAAATTTCAAATTCATTCAAGTTTCTCATTATTAAATAAGGGTGATGAGTATGATTTAGCATTAGCATTCATGTAGAATAAAACGTTGGTGGAATTTGGTAAATTAGCACTGCCCCAAGAAGTGAGCTAACCTTCTGTTGTAATAAGAATCTGAAATTTACCCCCTCTTGCATTAGAATTCTCAATCTTTGGACAGTTTTCTAGGTTTTCACTCTATTTAGAGAATCATCTGCATGTTTGATTAGTTCTGGCAAAATGATTATACTGGGACTATATTTTCTTAGTATTTGGGTTGTCTTTAACTACATGCCCTTAATTAAAAAAAAGAAGTATGGGAAAAGAGTGTGGGAGACAAAGGGATATAGATATATCCCTACTCCTCAGTCACTATTTCTTTTTCATTTTTTGAGTTTTAATCCATTCTTTTCTTTAATTTTTTAAATTAACTAATTATTTTATTAGGGGCTCATACAACTCATCATAATTCGTACATATGTCATTTGTGTCTAGCACATTAGTACATATGTTGACTTCATCATTCTCACAGCACCTGCTTTCCACTTGAGCCCTTGGTGTCACCTCATTTTTCCCCTCCCTCCCCGCTCCCCACTCCCCCTGAACCCTTGATAATTTATAAATTATTATTATTTTATCATATCTTACCCCATCCGATGTCTCCCTCACCCACTTCTCCACTATCCATGCCCCAAGGAGGAGGCCATATGTAGACCTTGTCCTCTGTTCCCCCTTTCTCCCTCCCCTTCCCTCCACCCTCCTGATATCGCCACTCTCTCCACTGGTCCTGGGGGTTCATCTGTCCCAGGTTCACTGTATTTCCAGTTCCTATCCATGCCAGTGTACCTCCTACGGTCCAGCCAGATATGTAAGGTAGAATTGGGATCATAGTAGTGGGGGGAGGAAGCATTTAAGAAATAGAGGAAAATTGCATATTTCATCATTACTACACTGCACTCTGATTTGCTCCTCTCCTCCCCGCAGCCCTTCTGCAAGGGGGTGTCCAATTTCCCCTGGATGG
>NW_022103958.1:30614966-30635389 GCF_000313985.2 Echinops telfairi
TAAATATATGTACATAGATCTATTTCCCCCTCATCATATATAAATATATTTACATCTTTATATGCCTATATTTATATCTCTATGACTACCCTTTGCTTCCTAGTTCTTTCCTCTATTTATTTGTACTTTCCTCTTGTCCCATTGTCATGCTCTTCCTTCACTTGGGTTTTAGGCATTCCTCTCGGTTACATTGCCCTTGATCCAGCCCTGCAAGGCCTCCTGCACCCTCCTTGACATTGATTTTGGATCACTTGTTGTTCCCTTGTCCCTGTGTTTGTTAACACCCTCTTCCTTCCCACCTCCCTTCCCTCCCCCCATGTTCCCCTGATCTGTCATCCCTTTGTTCTCTCTTCTGGCTTGTTTACTCTGCCAATCCCTTCCAGGTAGACATGCTATGTACCATCACCAGATTAGAGTGCAACAAAGCAACAACATAAAGTAAAACAATGGCTACAACAACAACACGCACACATGCATACATATATAACCATATGAATAGTTCCGGGTCTGTTTGTTTTCCTTCACGTGTGCTTTCCAGTCAAGTCTGATTTAGTGCCATGCTCCGGCACCGCCCCTATCCCTGAGGACCTCACTGCTCTGCTCCCCCTGCTGGCGTTCAGCATGATGAGCTCATGGCGGGCACAATTTCCCCTATTTGTCTCCAGTGCTGTCCCCAGTGGTGCGATGGGTCAACGAGGAATGCTTTGTCTGGTGGTGGGGCCGGCTCCGTGGTCATCTCTGTGCATCGCTGTTCGGAACAGGCACATTGTCCGCAGGGCTCAGAGAGCCAGGATGTGCTCCACTTTTCTTTTTCTTCCCCTTCCCCCCTCATTGGCTCACATGCGCTCCGACCAGACCAATCCCCCTTCCCCTTTTCCCCTAGTGCCATCCCCTGAAGCTAATTCCCCTGGGGGAGGGTGGTGCCGTGCACCCAGTTGGTAATGGGGCCGGCCCCTCAGGCCTCTCCATCTGTTCCCTACTTCATGACAATGTGTTGTGCTCCTGTCTTGGAGCTCCGAGTTGAAGTCTGGTCCCTCTTTCCCTGTGGGTTCAGTGGTAGAATTCTCACTAAGTATCTAGTTTTTCTACATTTCATATTTATGGCAGTAGCACAAGCTCTATTATTCAACTATTTACCCATGAAGGACTTATGCCTACCAGTAAGGAACACATATGCAGAGGTGTAAGGTGACAAATTCTGGCTATGATGTTTAGGATTATGCAAATTTGACTGGACCATGTTTCTCTATAGTCTGACAGTTATATAATAATGTGTTTGTCCTACATTTTGTGATATGATATGATTATCCTCTATTTTAACATAATGTTGAGTATCAAATAGTGACCCAATCTTTGGAATCTAACCATGTTGCTACGTGGGGAGTTCATGTAGATAAGAGCCATCAAAACATCATAAAAAATACATAGATTCATTCAATTTTTCCATGAACATTTTTAAGCTAACTCTTCCCTCTCCCCAAACATACATACACATACACACACACACACAGAATCATTTTCACAATGTGGTGGGTTCACCCCCACTGTATTTGGTGTTCTTATGCCCCAATGCAAGTGTTTAGGATAACATTTCCAGGTGTCCACCCATTGCCTGTTGCATTTTGGGCTCAACGCTTTTCAGAGATTTTCAATTTGCATCCAGAAATTACCCTTTTGATATGACATGGTAACTAAATTCTATAAAACAACTCTACTCCCTAACCAATGAAATCATGATCAAGGATAATTTTAGTTGCATACAGGTTGACCTGTGGCTTTCCACATGTAGAATAAGGTTATCACTGAAAGCATTCTGAGTTTGGGGGTAAAAATGGCTTCTTATTGCCTTTAGGTCTTTAGCCTCAGTAATAGAGTTTCAGAAATGGTTGCAGCAATACTTTGACAAGTAATGTCCACAAATTCAAGAAAATTTAGAAAACATCACGCAATGAGGGATATCCCTGCTGATATCAAATGGGTATTGGTTGAAAGCACAGAATACCAGAAAGATGTTAACCTTAAGGTTTTTTGTTTTGTTTTATTTTGAAACTACCTGGAGGCATTTGACTGTGTGGATTATTCATAAAAAATTGTGGATAACATTGCAAAGAATGGGAATTCCAGAAAACTTAATGGTGCTCATATGGAACCTCTACATAGAAAAAGAGATGGTTCTTTGAACAGAGCAAGGAGACACTTTGTGGTTTAAAATCAAGAGAGGTGCATGTCACGGTTGTATCCTTTCACCATATTTATTCAACCTGTGTACAAACTAAATCAAACTCACTATCATCAAGTTGATTCTGACTTGTAGTGATCCTGTAAGACAGAGCAAAACTACCCCAGTGGGATTCGGAGACTGCAGCTGTTTACAGGATTGGAAAGCTTCATCTTTCTCCTGAAGAGTGACAGGTGGTTTTGAATTTTGGACTTGTGGTTGGCAACCCACTAGGTAACTGCTCCACCTCCAGATATCCTGTCTACTGAGCAAAAACTCAAAGAAGCTGTACTATGTGTAGACGAGCACACCATCAGGATCAGAGGAAGGCTCAGAAACAACCAGTGATGGGCAGGTGACACGACCTTGCCTTTTGAAAGTGAAGGCCTTTGAAACACTTACTGCTAAAGATCAAATACTTCAGTAAGGATTACAACTCAATGATCCATGAGGGGGTAAAAAGCCTCACACCTGGTCCAATAAATGTCACAATAACTGGAGAAAATACTAGTTTACAAAACACTTATTCTTCTTGGATCCACAATAAATGCCCATAAAAGCAGTGATCAAGAATCCAAACGAAGTATATGTTGGAAAAATCTGCTGTAAAAGATCTCTCTTTGAACCATGAAAAAGCAATGATGTATCTTTGAAGGCTAAGGCAAGCCTAACACAAGTCCCACACACACAAAAGCTGGAAAAATGAGTAAGGAAGACCGAAGAAGAATTGGTGCATTTAGCTCCGTATTGGAGATGAATATTTTCTATACTGTGGACTGCCCGAACAACACACCAGTCTATGTGAATGAAGACACCGTGCGAAGGCTCCTTAGACATGTGGATGGTGACCCTCCATCTTGTGTATTTTAGACATGTTATCTTGAAGGACTGGTCCTTGAAGACAGGTGTTGTGCTTCATAAAAGAATGAAAAAAGAGGAAGGCTCTTAATGAGATGACTTTGACATAGTGACTGCATTAATGGGCTCAAACACAGAAAACAGCCATGAGGACGCGGCAAGACCAAGCAGTGTTTCAGTCTGGTGTACAGAGGGAGGGTTGCCACATGTTTGACCCAGCACAAGAGTAGCAAACAGCTAACAACTGTGCTGTGAGCTCAATGCAAACCTCGTGTCTCATTTATACCTATATTCCTTGTGCCACCAAAATGCTACCCACAGAGTGAGAACTCGGTGCTTATTTGCTGAAATGTATTTCTCATCTGTAAAATCAGGCTCCTAATGGCTGGATTTATAGAGAAACAACCAAAAAAAACCATTATAACAAATTAAGAACATGATTTTTGCTCAGAGGCCTGAGTTCAGTCTGCTTTAGCCAGTCACATAACCTGTCACTCACCTGTCAAACACTGTTGCAGCATTAAAAATAATAATCCTCAGAAGTTATTAGGAGATAGACAATTGGTGTTAATTTTGAACAATTCAACAATTAACTTCAATGACCACCCTTTTCAAGTTCCGTCAAGCTTAATTCACTTCTAGGTCATAAGAAGAAAACTGTATTCAAGCACCTATTAGGTATCCAGCATTCCCTTAAGCATTTAAGAAATAAAATGAATTTGTATAACAGTGGGAGAATTTAAACATCAAAATGATTGCTATCTTTACAAAGTAGTATCTGGAAATCCTTATCAGACAGACTCTGAGCTGTTTGATGAGCCACTTTAGAAAACGGGTCTTGTTTTTAATCTCTGGTATTATCCTCTAACCATTATCCCCACTTGGTTCATTAGGGCAGGATCCTTCTGTTCTCAAATAAAATCATTCTCATAGGAGAAAAGCTCTCTATCATTGAGTAGGTTCACAGATGCAGGCTGGAAGTTTTGATGGGAGTTCCCAGAGAAGGCTTCCCATACGATAGAGAATAACGAGGGCACTACTGGTTTAAAGGTTTAGCTTTCTAGGGGGTTTATTTTTATATATTTGTAAATACGATGGGATGAGAGCATCTGACCTCTTCTAACTGCACTAGCGGGTGGCAGGAATGATCGCCATTAGCAGCCCAAGGCTGCTCGAATGAGACTGACGTCAGACATAGGAACACCTCCTCTCCAAAGCTTTCACCACTTTTAACACAAACTGCCCGTCACACATTGACTGCTCTGCTGGCTGTACAAATTTGTTCCAATGGCCACACATAACTCATGGACAATATTGGGGATTATGTCATTTATTAGGGAAAAAAGTTAACATTTAAGATCAGGAACAGCTCAGCATATAGTTCTCGGGTCAGGATAGCATTTCAGTCAAATCCACAGGCAGGCCTTTCCCTGGCCTTTGACCTGTCAGGCCTCAGCCTTTTAGTCCCATCAGCCAGTCTGGTACCTATCCTGTTGAGGCAAGTGTTAAACAATGCTCTTTAGTTCTACTGAGAGTGTGTAGAGGTGCCCAACTCTGCCAGGATCCTTAGCCAAGAGGCATTAAGATCCCTTAATCCTGTGGGAAAAGAAGCCTTGCTCCACAGTGAAGTACCAGTCTCCTGGTTTGGCTGCCACAGTCTTTCTGCCATCACTGCTCGCCGTTGGGTGCCACCTCTGATGTTAGAGCTCTCTGTCCATCTGCAACTAAGAAGTTCTCGGTGTGCTAGTGAGCTCCCCTGCCTCACTCTGGCATTGGCTGAAAAATCTGATCAAGTCCCTCGTTAGGGTTCCATACACTTTATTCGCATGGTCCCACCCTCACAGAGGTTCCATGAACCTTATTTGCAATCTTAGCAGCCTGAACGATGCTGTTGGTGGGCAATAAGCACTTCACTTGCATAGTCACACCCACTCATTTTTTGAGATTGAAGACTTTGCAAAAGGTTCCTATTGAATCATTCACTGCCCTTCAACACTCTGATATGACTTGGAAATTATTATGTAGGTATATTTTTCTTAAAGTTACATCTCGTACTTTTAATATTTTAGTTTATTCCAAGAATACTTCAGGAAAAGTCTCATCTCATTTTGTCATCATCCTCTTGATTGCCATTGGTTCAGTCCTTGTTTTGGAACAAGCACATTGCTGACACATGTTTCTAGTATGTTGTAGTGGGTTATGTGTTGGGCTGCAAACTGCCAAGTCCCCCTCTGTGGGAGAAAGACCAGGCTTTCTACAGGCTCAGAGACCCAAGGGGGCTGCTCTGTTTTGTCCTGTAGGGGTTACAGTTGGAATAGGCCCAACGGCAGTGATATCTACATCGCTGAATTCGTGGTTGACTCATTGCTTACCTGGCTGCCATTCTCCTAGGCCTCTGTGCCAGCCAATCACTTGCTGTGGATCTAGTACCTGCCATTCTTTTGTCAGTTTCTGCGAACTCTATTAATAACATTATTACCAGTTAACTAGTTTTCAGATTCTTGTTCTATATATTTTCCCCATAGGGTTTCTTAGCCTCTAAGATTGAGAGGAGTATGTCATTGGTTCCCTAGAGTTGTTAGTTGGGTTTGAACCACTAGAATTTCAATGAGCAGTTGAGAAGTTAAATCATGGAGCCAGCACGGCTCTTTGACTTTCAGTTAGGTGTGGCCAGTTGGAGACACTGTGAGACTATGGTGGGTGGGAAGGCAAAAGGGGTATTTCTTCCAGGTCTGCATTGAATGTCATCTCTAGCCTTGGTTGTGCCTCTCCAACCCAAGCAGTATCAGTGGCTTCCTACAATACTAATCTTTTCGCATTTTTGAAAATGATTCACCCTATTACATAAACTGTTGAATTATAATAAGGTTAGGTTTGATTTCATTCTGGTGGCTGACTGATATACAATCCTTCATTTCTCCCTCTTATGAGACTTGCTTTGTTTACTTAGAGAGAGTAAGGATCTTTTAATCTCAGGAGAAAAATTTAGGGTCATATCAAATCTCAGGCATTGGAGCACTTTTGGTCTAAATAAGTAGATCTCTGATTGTGATCCTTAGATTAACAGCATTAACCTCAGCTGGGAAAATAATAGAAATCCAAAGTATCAGGTCCTATACAGAATACTGAATCAGACATTTTGGAGGTGGGTCCCACTGAGAAATCCATGTATTAACCTGGTTTCCAGATTTATCCCAGAGACCATACTTTAAGAAATATAGGTCTACATTGACAATGGTACTCCTTCCTTGCTCATGACTCATGTAGATGTAAGCATGGGCCCAAGTTCTAGTCAGTAAGAAGTTAGGGGAAGTCTGCTAGGGTGCAAGTAGGGTTCCATTTCATGTTAAAATGATAGAACCCCTGACAATGTAATTCAATTTAGCCAGCTAGATGAAGAACTCAATGGAGCCCTCTGATATCCTAAAGCTACCGAACCAGCCCTGGAGCTATATATTGACAAATTCCACATCCTAAGAGATCATTGATGACCTTACGATCAAGTCACAATTACTTGAGTTTTCTGCCACAATTCTAGCAGTTACAAAGTTCTTATCCCTATCCAAAGGAGCCCTGGTGGTACAACGATTATACATTTGGCTGCTATCTGTAAGGTTGGAAGGGAGAAGATGTCTGGTGATTGATCCCATAAAGATTACAGCCTAGGAATGCCTATGGGGAAATTCTACTGTGTCCTCCAAAGTTGATATGGAATAACATAACAACACAAAGAAACAACCATCCCTATTTGACAGATAAAGCAAACGAAGCCTGAAAGAGATCAAACAATTCCTCTAAGGTAACATATATAATACATGGTGGAGTAAGATTCAGAACTGTTCTTTGATTCCTAGACCACAGCAGGCTACTCTACCTCTTAATAGTTCCAGAACAGCAGTAGCTAGGTCTCACTTATTTCCCTGCTTCATTCCATCCCATCCAGAGTTTCTTTATGGACTTACGAATCCTAGGCTAAACCAGTTATGAAGTCAGTCTGGATGATTTGCCTTCATAAAAGGAGGAACCCACATAGTATTTAATTTATTCTTGCAAGATGTTAATCTGATCTTTAAGGACAGGCTCACACTTTATCTGTGTATTCCAATAGCCTGAATTATTCATAGTGGAGATATTTATGCACACATAATAATTTATTTCCAAATAAAACAGAGAGGCTTCATCCCCCAGTGAAAAATGAAGAATTTAAGTCAGCTATTTAGAAAGTTTTACCATATTTGTCACCAAATGACTATACCAGAGAAAAATTAATTTGTGTCCTATGATACCAGACAAGCAATTCTCCTAAGCAAAAACTTATTTGAGGGAGAAAATACAAAAATAAAAACACCTGTATTTGTCAAATTCATAGTTTTATAATTTATGTTTCTGATAGAGAAAAAAAACAATCTTTCTCTGCCTTTCAGTTAGTAGAAAACAATATTCCAAAGAGAAAATTCAAGTAGACACTTAAACAGATTGAATACCTGCATTTCAGAGTCATTATGTTGTTGTATGTGGTTGTAGCCCCAGTGCATCCATGGTACGATCGGTCATACGGGGGACTCATGGCCCCGTGAGAAGAGAAGAGGCTTTATGACTTAAAAAGACCAAAACTAGAACCAAGGAACGATCCATAAAAACAAAGGGAGTGAATTGTTTATATTTAAAATACTTCACTACATGCCTTAAAAAAGTGAATTCTATCTTGCAAGACTGGCTAGACCAGAGGAGGTACACTGGTACAGATAGGAACTGAAAATACAGGGAATCCAGGATGGATGAGCCCTATAGGACCAGTGGTGTGTGTGGCAAAACAGGGAGGGTAAAGGGAGAATGGGTAGGAAAGAGGGAACCGATTACATGGAACTGTGTGTGACCTCCTCCCTGGGGGACAGACAACCGAAAAGTGGATGAAGGGAGAAGTCGGACAGGGCAAGATATGACAAAATACCCATTTATAAACTATCAAGGGCTCATGTGGGAGGGGAGAGCGGGGAGGGAGGGGAAAAATGAGGACCTAATGTCGGGGGTTTAAATGGAGAGAAAATGTTTTGAGAAATGATGTACAAATACGCTTTACGCAATTGATGTGTGTATGGATTGGGATAACAGTTGTATGAGCCCCTAATAAAATGTTTTAAAAAAAAAAAAAGTGACTTAGATGTTTAGAGAAGACAGCCTGCAAAAGGGTACATCATATGAGTGAGACTCGCTCCATTAAAGGCGAAGATAGCCTCTATGACAGTTGTGTTTTGGGTCAAGTTGGCTGGGCCAGAACTCTCAGTTGGCAGTTGAGGTTTCCTCCGTGATGTGACCCAGTACAACGTAAACAACTGAATAATGGCATCTGCTGTGAGCAGCCAAGCAGTTGTGGGAAGATTAAGATTGAATACAACCTCTTACTCGGGCCTCGATGACGTTTCCTCAGAGATGCGACTTACTTCATTTATAAAAGTAAACACTGGGGATAACTTTTTTACCTCGTACTCCTCTGGATCCTGCATGTGGCTTACGGGCCACCATCCTGTATGCTGACCTGGGTCCCATCGAAGCCTGCTACCTGCCCTGTTTCCCTTGGAGTCATCCGTCGCTGCATCCACTAGCTATAACCCTCCTGCCTCATCTTCCTGATGCATCAGCCTGGTAGCTTTGCAAGTCAGGAAAAGCCTCCTGCTTAACATCTGCCCTATGGACTTGGACTGGACTTCTTCACTTATATAATTGGGTGAGCCATTTCATTGATATCAATTTATTTCTTAATATGCCTGTAAGCATCCTGTTTGCTTCTACAGAGAACCCAGCCTAACATTATGCCTCTGCATTGATCATCTGCCCTACTTTTCCCTTCTGTGTTGATGCAAAAATAATATCTCCTTTCAATTGTTAAATATTGTAATCTTCATGATAACTAAACAAACAAGCAAAAAACCACCAAACCAACCCCACTGCCATTAAGTCTATTTCAACAATTCCAATTGCTGATACGCATGTTCATGTGGAAACTGGAGAAAATTAAAACAAGTTCATAAAAGTTAAAATATGACCTTGAATATGTTCCAGCTGTATTCACAGACACAAGCTCAAAATACTCAAGGAATCTGGGAGACAGCAGCCTGGCCAACTGACTGGAAGAGAGTTAGATCCATGCCCATTCCAAAGAATGTGATCCAATAGAATGCAGATATTATGAAACAATCTTATTAATATTATGGACAAGTACAATTTTTGAAGGGAATTTAAAAATGGTTGAAGCAGTATGTAAACAGAGAAGTGTCAGAAATTTAAGCCAAATTCAGAAAAGGACGTGGGACTAGGAATATCATTGTTGATATCAGATGGGGCTTGGTTACAAGTAGAGTACCTGACAGATGTTTATCTGTGTTTCATAGAGTATGAAAATCATTTCACTGTATGGATCGTAAAATATTATGTTTAACATTACAAGGAAAGAGAATTATAGAATGCTTCATTGTACTCAGAAGAAACTTGTACATAGATGAAGAGTCAGTCATGCAAACAGTACAAAAGGATACTGATTGAAAATCAGGAAAGGTGTATGCCAGAGTTGTATTTTTCACTACATTTACTCAATCTGAATATTGAGAAGATAATCTGAATAGCTAGACTTCATGAAGAAGAAAGCATCAGAACTGGAGGAAGACTACCAATCAGCCCGTAACATGTGGGAGACACAATCTTGCTTGCTGAAGATACATAAACTCATGTATAAGAGAGTTATATGTAAAGAAAATGTGCATCACGAAAACATCCCAACCCAATGCTGCCCAAGCCCACAAGTCCAACATTAACCCAATAACCCAACACCAGTCCAAAAAGTCTTCCACCTCACAAAACAGAGGCAATGATGCCGACTATAGAAGAAAAGCTGAGTCAGTGAATGAATAAGCATCTCAGCACTAGCAGGGGTCTCCACACAGTTGCTCCAGCATCCAGGGCTGCATCAAGATAGGTCCATGTGGCTTCTCCTAGGGGATGTCTTGTAGGAAGTCAATCTTGCAAGCTGAAGCAGGGAACTGCTAAGGCAGCTGCACCCTGGTGCGACCATCACAAAGCAAGAGACCCGAGAACTCGAAAGGCGAGGCTCACCAAGCCATTTATCCCTCAGCCCTTGAAACACTTACTGATAAAGAGGAAAGACTACAGTCTTCAATAAGGATTTCACTTCAACCTAAAGAAAACAAAATCTTGAAAGTTGACCAATAAATATCATCACAATAAACAGAAAAATATTGAAGATGTCCAGAATTTCATTTTATTTGAATCTATAATTGATGTCCATGGAAGCAGAAGTCAAGAAGCCAAACAGCATATTGCATTGTGCAAATCTGCTGCAAACATTCACTTTAAATTGCTAAGGATCAAAGATGTGACTCTGAAAATTAATGTGAACCTGACTCAAGATCTGGTATATTCAGCCACCTCTCAATACACTAATCCCTTTTGCTTCTTCCCATCATTTTCTCAAAATCTTCACCAAAGACAGAAACTTTTAGAACAAACCAAAAACCCAGAAGTAGTAGAGATCTGCAGTTTCTTTATATTTAGGGCCACATAAAGGCCAGTGCTATAGGAAGGAAGCAAATGTAAAACAAAATAAAAAGCGTATGGGAAATGAGAATGATTCAGTTATTGTAGTGTCTACCTAAGATGACGAAAGAAAAACAAAGCCATCAGCAGAGCCTTTTGCCATGTCTTTGCTACCTTCCCCTTCCTCTCGCACGCTCAAGCTACAGGAAGACTCTTCTACGGAGGGCTCCATCACTGATGGCCATCTCTGCTGCCAGTTCTATTACCCAGACCATCATTCTTGGCTTCTCTAACAATGCCTGGACAAAGGACTAAGCAGTTGGCAACTCTCTTCAACCAAATGAGACAAGACTAAACACCATCAAATAAGCAGGCTCCCTGATTTCCTTTCCCAAAGAAAATGCTGCAAGCCCCGGTGCCAGGTCCGTTCCTGACACTTTAGAATAGAGGGTTCTTTAAGCCAGAAACAGCTTGTGCACAGTATGTAGTTTGTTTGGCATGCAAAGACTTACATTTCAAAACTTGAATCAGTTGCCAGGGTTAAGGATCTGGAGGTATCACACACAATTTCTGGACTTCTGGCATCTCTTCAAAACAACAACAATGAGCCACAGATTAACCTGGCATCAACGCTGTCACATGGCAGCTTTGGCAGGAGGTGAATAGTGGCTGCCACTTTTATATAGTGATGGACTCCTTGGTCCAAGGCATCCACACCTGGCTCACTTTTCTCACAATTGACAGGTTCAGACAGATGAGCAGTGCCATCTGCCAGAGAAGGTGGCCTTATGTTGACAAAACCAATCAGTTCCCTAAGCTTTCTGGATGGAGCATCTCTATTATTACAAATATTTTTACCATGCAACTCAAACATATCAATTTTTTACATACTAAACATACACCAATGTGTCAAATTTAAAAATGTTATGCCAAATATCCGGTTAAATTCTAGGTGATAAATATTAAATAGGTTGTTTCACAAATGTTTTTGTTCTCTCTAAAGTATTATATTGATATTTTATAAATTATGTGATCAGCTTGATTGATTCTGAAAATCTTGGTATTAAATTTGTACCATTTAACATAGGTACTCATTTATATTACCAAGCCAATTGCATATGAAGGATTATAAAAGTTTGTCTTTATCTTTGATAAGAAAATAGCTAATAAAATTAAATATTTCCCCCAAAGAACCCTGAAGATACAGTAATTAAGCATTTGGCTGCTCATTGAAAGGGAAATGGCTTGAATCCACTAGCAGTTCTTTGACATAGAAGACCTGGTTTCTGTGAAGAGCAAGTCTAGGACACCCTACAGGGAAGTTCTACTTTATCGCATGGGGTTGCTCTGAGTCAAAATCTAACTCATGGCACACAATAGGAACAACACTTCCATCAGCATGGATTATGTAAGTTGTATTAGGCAGGGTTCTCTAGAGAAACAAAATCAGAACACTTATGATATATTTATGTACCGTATATACTCATGGATAAGCTAGGTCTTCCAGCACATTTTTTTATGCAGTTTTTGTGGTAAAATTAGGTGCCTTGGCTGATATTCAGGTTGGCTTATACTCGAGTATATATGGTATGTAAAAAGATATGTTTATACAGAAGGAATATAACAGCTAATTAGTATACACAGTAGTACAGAGGGCTCAGTTCAGCTCACTTTCATGGAACAGTTAATACATTGAAAGCCCTTCAGCTCACAGGCCTGCTGGTCCAAGGTCAATGAAGCAAACAGCAGTCTTCCCTCAGGCGAGACAGGCAGAGTCTGACTGCAAGTAGCAGACAGCAGGGTGGGTCAACAACAGTAGGTAGCACCAGAGCTTAGCAAAGAAGGCTCCAAAGGGGTCTCAAACTCAAGCGATGCATGGCAACAGGATTCAACAGCCTCAAGCTCAAGCAATGCATGCCTGCAGTGTGGTGAAGCAGGCCTCAAAGGAGCTTCAAGCTTCAAGCTCCTACCACAGGTAGTACAGCACATGTTTGAGGCAAAGAACTAGCTCAATCAGAATCAGCTGGTCCAATCACCAGGGAGGAAGAGACAAGGGGTGGGCTTTGGAAAGCCATTTATCTTGTTGCCATCCAATCAAGCTGTGACCTGATTAAACTCTGCCCACATGTTCCTATTGGCCCAGTTGACACAATAAACCCAACTATCACATAAATAGATACTGCACTTAGATGTTAACTGAAAAGGCTGATAATGAAAGACCAGCTAGAAGCATCTCAAAAGGGGGTTGCATATCTGTTTCAAAAAAACAATCATCCATTGAGAACTGTAAAGAGAAAAGTTCTATTCTGGTACATAGGGGTTATCATGAATCCAAGTCAACTAAACAGTAACTAGAATATCAATTGATCTAAGGAGCTCATACCACCCTCAAAGCCACAGTTAGGTACATTAGTCTAATCACTACTGGTACACACTTATTAGGGTCAATGAAACCTAGACAGCCCATGTTATAAGGTATCTGGTTCTGGAGTGAGCCTGAACCAGGCTAAAACTCTAGTTCTGCCCCTTACAAAGTGTGTTAGTCCAGGTGTACTACAGAAACAAATCCAGAGACACTCAAATACATATAAGAAACAACTTTATGTCAAAGAGTAATTGCATATTAAGGAAACATCCCAGTCTGGTCCCCATCAAGTCCATAAGTCTGATATTAGCCCATAAGTCTGACACAAGTCTATAAATCCCTCTTCAGACCCACGCAGCAACATGCAATAATACAGAATGCAGGAGGATCACAGGGCGGTGGATGCAAAGTCTTGTAGATCCAATGGCAATAGACGCATCTCTAGGGCTTGATGTATCTCGTCAACAGGAAAGTGAGAGCAGAGAGAGAGGCTCTTCCAGGGCCCAGCAAGTAAGTCTACCACGTGTTTGTCAAGAGCAAGGTGAAGGCAAAGAGGAAGTTCCCAGAATCCTCATGAGAAGACCACACCCACAAGGGGGCATCATCAGGCTGTGACCTGATTGACAAGCTAGATTACACTTATTTATCAAACTGATATGAAATTATGTAACTACCACACCAAATATACAACCAGCTATTACTTATTCAGTTTCAGTTCTTCCATCAGCATAATGAAGAATATGGGGTCTACATCACACACATTGTTAAGACGTCATATTCTTCATTATGCTAAGTGCCTTCACATGCTGATTTCAGATTAGAGTCTATGCTTAATTTATTGCTTCCCCTCTATATAGTTTATTTCATATTACTGGCTGACTCCGTTTTAACTATCTCTTTGATAATGCCTCCCCTGTTGAAAATTTTGCTTGCTCTTCTTATCTTCTACAATTTCTTCATAAATATATGCACATATACATACACACACATGTGTGTACACATTTAAGTCAGAAAGAGTGCATTTCAACCAATTTAATTGTAAAGAATTGAATCACCGCAGTCTGGCAAAAGGATTTCTTTCAGATATCAAGGCGTTAACGTCAGACATACATATAGACACTTTCTCTCTGACATTCACATTCTCAGAGAATTGCCTCTTTGTAAAAAAATGACGTTCCTTTCTATTTGGAAAAAAACATATATAATGCTCCTGTTAGATACAAAGAGTCTCATTTAGTTTCCCTTCCCATTACTCAAATATTATTTCACAGGCACTAATTTTTCCCGTGGTGTTCACTACAATTCAATGAGTAAACTGATGCTGGAGGGTAGAGAATTACAAGTCGGAACCTAATTGAACAGCAGGGATAGACTGATTGGCATTAGTGAATACCTCTTCTGAGGCAGCTCCAGCAGGGGCTGCCTGGGGCCCCAGACAAAGACTGAAAATAAATTTGGTAGCCAATCACCTTGAATGCTTGCTTTGATTAGGCCAAAGGATGCTACGTATCCCATTTTCCTACTCCAGAATGACCAAGTATGCTCTTCCTCATCGACTGGGCATTAACCATTTGCCAGGCAACATGCAGAGCACTGTGAAACACTGGATTTGGAAAGGTTTACCAGTTCATTCCTGCGGTGTATTTATTTGTTTTCTATTTGTGTAGGCTATGTTTTCATACACTCTAGGGTGAGTTCATCCATCTATCCTTTACTACATGTATGGTTTGGGACTCCTCATCCTCATCTTTAAAACAGACAAGTTCATATTGTGTAGACCTAAAAATGAGGTGATCATTACTATCAGTAAATGTTGGTTTGATTATTACTATTTGTAGTCAGAAGCCATGGTGGTGCAACAGGCTAAGCATTGGGTGGCTAACAATAAGGTTGGTGTTCAAACCCATCCTATGTTCTGTTGGAGAAAGATGAAGCTGCCTGCCCCTGTAAATATTTACAGTTTCAGAAACCTTAAGGAGCAGTTCTATTCTGCTCTCTATGGGTCAAAATCAACTTGATGGCCACAGGTTTTATGTGTAGTAGGTAAATATAAACATTGGTTTGATTACTACTATGCCCTCCAGGCTCTTAACAAGCAAAAGCAAGTGTGCCTAAATTTTCAAGACCAGGCACCAAGTTACCTAAGGACATTTCACAGGACTCTGGTTATGATAGAAAGAAGCTCAGGGGTTCAGTGGGTTGAACATTGGGGCACTAATCCCAAGGTTGGCTTTTCAAACCTATTAATGGAAAACAGATGAGCCTGCCAGCTCTCAAAAAGATTTACCACCTCAGGAACCTTAAGGAGCAATTGCACCATGTGCTGTAGGGTCACTGTGGGTCTGAATCGAATGAATGGCAATGTGTTTTATTTGCAGTAGGTGAATATAAAATGCTGGCCCCTTTCTCACCCCTTTCTTTGAACCAGGGGTGTAAAGTTGAATACAACTATTCTTGCCTCTAAGGAATTTTTATACCCTGAGAGAGAAAACACATATATAATTAAAATACAATATAATGTTATAACATAGCTATAGATCAAATGCAGTAACTATAAAAATAAAGCTACAGTATCCACCTTTGAACAATAAAATGTACATAAAACCCTGGAATGACATATTCTCTGATATTATGAATTCAAATAAAATGGGATTTCTGAGTAGCAATTAACTCTCATTCTCTGACCAGCGCACATCTCAAACTTGGGTGTAGGTGGGGGTGGGGTGTGAGTCTCAAAGTGCTCATCTTGTGGGGAGAGGGAAATGAGAAGGGGGAAGGCCAGCGGGAATTGAAGTGGCCCTGTGTCTAAACTGAGAATGGCTCCTCATGTGCCCGAGGTTCTCTTAAATCAACTATCCGGGGTCATTCCAATCCAAAGGGTGCCCACAAAAGAGTGCATTTCTGGAACACTGCTATGCTCCGTAAAGATACAGAAACTAGAAACGTCTGCCATGCTGTATTGAGACCTGAAGGCCAACTGCCACCAGGGGGCATCAAATTGCAGGAAGGCCTGGGTGGATTGCCTCCCCAAACCACTCACTTGGACAGATTTATCCCATGCATTTCCTCAACTTTATTCTGTAGTCACCTTGCATTTCACACAGTTGACTATTACAGCCCCTGCTGTGCCAAGCCCATGGCTGCACAATATTTAGATTTTAGTAATAGCTTTGTTGTATTACAACACCCTAGAGAGAGAAAGTGGAAGACCAAAAAAGAATCTCTGAATTATGCATTGACAAAGAATATTAAATATTCTTTACCACTGACTGATAGGCGAACAAAGAAGTCTGTCTTGCAAGAAGTCCAGTCAGACTGCTCCTTAAAGGTGAAGATGGTGAAACTGTCTCATGTACTTTGAACATGTAATGGGAGGGATCGGTTTCTAAAGGAGGGTGTTAGAGTTAAGGATTATGGCAACTAGATACTCACCACTATGGGTGGAGTCAAGCCTGTCAATCAAATTGCAGCCTGATGACAGCTCCTGGATGGCATAAGCCTTGTGGATAAGAGCAAGAGGAACAGAAACCATCTCTCTGTCACTTCACCTTCCTCCTCACTGGTACTCTGTGCCTGCCTCCAGGGGAGGCCCTCTGTGAACCACTGACCGAGAGCTGTGGGTGTCTGCCATGTGTCCACCGTGGCTTCACGGAGTCTGTACCCACTGGCCTGTGATCTTCCCGCTTGCTGTTTCATTTCACGTTTCTGTGGATCAGCCGGCAGCTACCTGCTGAGGGCCTGGCTTACGTCAGACTTAGGGACTTGAGTTGGACTGCAACAGGATGCCTTCTTGATATGTAAGTATTTCTTGATAATACGCAGGAAACAGAATTATTATGGATGTAATTGGATATATTTCTCTAGCCAGCCTGGCCTAACAGAGAGAACATCAAGCTAGGGGAAAGAAGACGGTCAGTAAAAGAGAGAATGATTCTCAACAAGGTAAATTGATATAGTGGCTACAACAGAAAGCTGAAACACAGCAACCATTATGAAAACAGTGCAGGCCCCGGAAGAGTTTCACTGTGTGGTACATAGTGTGAGTAGGAAGAATCCAAGCTGCATGGAAGACATAAGCCCAAACAAGATGCCAAGAACTGATATAATACCAAATTTAAACCTTTCAACAAACTCATGAATCACTGGAAATGCTCACTAATCTATGCCAAGAAATCTGGAAGAAAATTACCTGAAAAACGATCCATATTTGTACTCATTGCAAAAAAAATGGTCTCTCAACAGGATGTGGAAATCATCTAACAATATTATTATCATGTGTATATAAAAATCTGGCTGAAGATAATTCAAAAATGGCTGCAGCAGAATATTGACAAGGAAATGCCAAAAAGTCTGCCATTTTGAAATGACTGAAGGAAATAGATGAAAATACCAGCCAAAGAGGCCTTAGCTACAAGAGATGCTGTAAGTACCAGTCAAGAGGACAATGGGTTGTAGAATAAAGGCAAAGAGCATGTGCATGATGGTAAACAGAAATAGACTAAGGGTGGTAAATAAGAATTCTTGAGATGGGCGCAGGACTAAGTTCACAAAGAGCTCACAGCCACAGCGGTATCTTTCCAAGTGTCTGCCACAGGTGTAATGGCTGTGAGCAGGGTGCGAAACCACCAGCAGCTCGGAGTGAGAAAGGGCAGTTCTACCTTGTCCTAGTGGTTCACTAAGAATCACCATCAAATTGATGGCAGTGAGTGAGCCACAGCTTGAACATTTTACACCAGCATCGACCATGACATTTTGGCACAATTGGGCAGAACTAAATGCAATACAATCTGTCCCCTCAAACTGTGTCCACGGTTAACCAAAAAGTCCATGGTTCTTAGGTGAATTCTAACTCACAGCAATCCCATAGGACAGAGTGGAACGGTCCCATTAGGATTTCTAAGGCTATCTCTTTATGAAAGCGGGCTGTCGCATCTTTCTTCCAGAGCGGCTGGTGGGTTCAAACTGCTGCTTGACCTTTCAGCTGGTTGTTGAGGACTTAACCACTACATCACCAGAGCTTCTAATCCAAGGATAGTGCCCACCAAATTCTCAGTTGTCAGCCCAATTGGAGATGTCTAAAACGGGAAAGATTAACAATTATATGAGGGGATACCCACCCCAAAAGAAAAAGGTCCATTGGGTGGAACTTTTCATAGTATGCATATTTCCCTCTAGGCTAGCGATCTACTAACTCCCTCTGAATTAGTGCAACCAGTGGCATTGCCTGGGGAGGTTCTCCCTGGTCACAGGGAATCTTTTTGTAAAAGCAGATTCACTCAAACCTTATTCTTTTGTGATGGCTGATTTAAGAAAACAGTATCTGAAATTTTATTTCCTGCTCAGGAAAAATGCCACAGAAACTCTTGTGATGTTGTACACAGCTTACAAAGACAGCACTGTAGGAAAAACTCCAGCATGCAAGTGGTTTTCTCATTTCAAAAGAGGTGCAATGTCGGTTGATGACAAACCTCATTTGGACGTGCATCAACTTCCCAAACAGATGAAAATGTCTAAAATTCATGCACTTATGCTCCAATACCAACAAGGGACCATGGAAGAGATGGGGAAGTTCTCTGGACTATCAGTGAGCTCAGTTCAGTGAATTGTAATGGAAGATCTGGGAATGAGAAGGGTTGATGTGAAATTTGTGCCTTGGGTTCTGACTGACCAGGAAAGAGAGCTTTGAGTGGAAACATGCTGTGCTTTGAAAGAACAGCTCCAAAGCAACCCAGACTTTTTCCCCAAGGTCATTACTCATGACAAGACATGGTGCTATTCTTAGGAACCTGAAAGTAAACATCAGTCGAGCCAATGGAAGATGCCATCATCACCTCTCCCCCCAAAAGCCTGTCAAGTGAAATCAAAGATTAAGACAATGCTCATTGTTTTGTTTTTTTATGTGGGGGAGAAAGTGCATTTGGAGTTTGTATGACCAGGTCACACTCTGGTCTCCTTTCTATTTAGAGTTTCTGAAAAAAAGTGTCTAACAATGTGCAATAAAAAAAAGGCTTGATTTAAGGAAGACAGGAGACTGGTTTTGCCACCAGGACAATGCACCTGTTTACGCAGCCATCTCAGTGCACCAGCTTTTCCCAAAACACATCATGCCTCTCTTGCCCCACCCACCTGATTCACCTGACCTTGCTTCCTGAGGCTTCTTTTTGTTTCCAGGAGTGAAGAGGCACCTGAAAGGACAGCAATTGATGACGTAGACGAGGTGAAGAAGAAGGAGGGAGGTGTGTCAGCCACCCAACAGATGAGTGTGAAAAACTGTTTCCAAGAATGAAATAGCAGATTTGAAAAATGTATTAAGTATAATGGAGAGTACTTTGAAGGTGATAAGGTTGTTTTGTAAAAAAAAATTAAATACATCGCTTTAAAAAAAATTACCTCTTTTGAGGTAGTACTCCCTGGTATGTACATGCACACATACATGCAAATGCACACACAAAGAATATGTTGAGCTATTATTGTTTGTGCTTCTAAACAATATAAATAAAGGACAGAAATGGGAATTTGGCAGTTTTGGTTTCAGAAAATGCCTCATGGGTTTTATACAGCACAATTAAATTACATTTGGATACTATGCTCCATTCTAGTATGGTTGTGCATGGCGTTTATTGAATCCAGCCACTATTCTCTGCCTTTCTGCACATTTGTAAAATACGATTTTTATACAGGCAGCCATTATGGCTTATGATCTATAATTGGAAACAAGATGTGGCCATTCGTGCATTTGGCAACAAAACAGAATCATGTAAAATTCTCCAGGCCTATCCCGAGAGGTCTGTGGAAGTTTGTCATTCAACAAAAGTGCCCACGATGTCAATTATGCCTCCCTCCTCAGACTTGGGCGTGAGACTTTCAGTTCACTTTCAGTTATCGTTGTGTACATGCATTTACTACCCCTTCTAATAAATATAACACAAACACTCACACCATAATCTACAGTAGTAATCCGAGTAATTTTGGAATTAATTTGAATAATCACAGGGCAATGTTAACACTAAGTATTGCTTATTGCTGAGGCGTGCCATTTTTATGAAATGTGGAACTTACCAGAAAAAGCTTGTAACACAATGAAACACAAATGTCCACCACCCAGCCTGATAATAACCTCTGGGAACCGAAGGGTATTCTGAATGCAGTATCATCATCTTTCCCTTGTTCTTTGGGTATGAATCCTAAAATAACTTATAATATCATCTTGTATCTTTTTAAAATTAGCAGAATTTGCAATTATTTTCTATTTTCACGTACCCATTGTTCTGACATTTACTCACATTGAGGAGTGAGCCTAATTTGTTCATTTTTAGTAGTCTTTAATTTTCTTCTTTCCTTTTTTTTTTTTAAACATTTTATTAGGGGTTCATACAACTGTTATCCCAATCCATACACACATCAATTGTGTAAAGCGTATTTGTACATCATTTC
>NW_022103958.1:30636755-30690878 GCF_000313985.2 Echinops telfairi
CCTCCCCCTCTCCCATGTCCCCCCGGAACTGTAAGTCCCGTTGTTTTCTCCTCCAGATTGTTCATCCAGCCTGTCCTATCCAGACAAGCCTGAATTTTCTTCTTTCCTTGATGAAAGTTCAGTTCTCAGATTTGTGCTGTTAAAATCAATGAAGTTATGAATCTTTCTATGTATGTGTTCTTATACACATGAGCAAGCTTTCTAAGCACATCTTTAGAAGTAGAATCCTTGGGTAATAGGGTATATATACATATAGTCAGTCACCTCTTCCAAATTGACAAATCACTCTCAAATGTGCCTATAAATAAATGCTCCAGCTAAAAGTATGCAATCAATTCCTGCTACTCCACATCTGTGTCAACACTTGGCCTTGTCTGAAATTTTCATTTTGGTCATCTAAAAAGAATGTGAAAGAGTATTCGTGTGTTTGTGTGTGAAATAGTATTTCATAGACTTTTATTTAAATGTCCCAGACTACTCACAGGATTATCTCTCAATATACTTATTAGAGTTTCTTGTTTCTCCCATTAAAGCTTTTATCTTCTAAGCATTTTGTTTGTTTTCACCTTTCAGACAAGTTTTAAGATATCATTTATATATTAGAGACTACCTTTAGCTTATATCTGTTACAGATATCTTTCTTCCAGAGTTTCTTCTAATTTTTCAAGGTACTATTGTCATTTTTTATAAAAAGAAGTTTATTGTGGTTTCGATAAGAGTTTACACAGCAAGTTAGGTTGTCATCTGACAAGTTCCACACAATTTTTGTGACAATAGTTAAGCTTTCCTTCCTGTGTCATCGTGCATCTCAAAGGTGCTCTGGTCCTATTTCCATTACTCTCGTTGCCATGCCCCTTGCTGTTTATTTTTTTTCTTTAGAGTCACTGTTAACCTTTGGTCTCAAATAAATATATATATATATATTTAGCAGTAATCCTATTTTTTTAAATGTTTCATTCTGTTATTTCACTAAAGGATGATCCCGTGAGAGCGTTATGATTCAAGGTCTGTAGACTGACTTTTCCTGATAGTCTCGGGAAGTTCTCTGTTCTCAATTAGTCCAGTTAGTGTAGCCCTTTCTAATAATTTGAGTTTTCAAGTCCTCCATCAATGCAAGAACCTTTTGTTTTAATAACCTGGCATTCTTTGCTGCTCACCTTCCCAACACGATCCCTGAAGTAAACATGGGTGCATAAGCAAATGTGGTGAAGAAAGCTGATGGTGCCTGTCTACTAAAAGATATAGCATCTGGGTCTTAAAAGTTTAAAGTTAAACAAATGGCAACAAAACCCACATGGAAGAAGCACTGCCTGAATGATCACTAGGGATGTTGTGTTGATGGGATCAGTATCAGGCATCAGAAAACTCAAAGCAAACAATCATATCGATGCAAAGGTGTGGGGGCAGAGTGGAGACCCAAAACCCATCTGTAGAAAATTGGCAATCCTCTCACTGAAAGGTCACGAGAAAGGGACAAGACAGGGTGCAGTATAGTACCAATGAAACAAACAAAATTCCTCTAGTTCTTTAAAGTTTCTTCCCCACCACTATCATGACCCCAGGTATACTTTACAAATCCAGCTAGACCAGAGCACGTGCACGGTACAGATATGAGCTCTCGAATCATGCAATCCGGGATGGAGAAACCCCTCAGAAACAATAAGCAGCGATACCATGAGGGTATAGGGTAGGTGGGATGGGGGAGAAGGGAGGAGCCAATTGCAATGATAGACAGATAACCCCCACATCACCCGCCCCAAGGGGGACAGAGACAAAGAACAGAAATGTGGGTGAAGGGAAACAGTGGTAGGTGTAAGGTATGAAAATAATAATAATTTATAATTTATCAATAGAGTTTCATGAGGGTGGGAGGGTGGGAGAGGCAGGAGAAAAGGGAGAGCAGATACCAAAGGCTCAAGTAGAAAGAAAATGTTTTGAAAATGATGATGGTACATATGTACAAATGTGCTTGATACAATTGATGTATGGATTATTAGAAGAGCTGTAAGAGCCCCCAATAAAATGATTTTTTTTTAAAGTTTGAGTTTTGTTCTGCTTTTCTCTCCCATTCTGCCTACCGTGTCCCACGCCTAAATGGCCAAAGAGGACACCATCTATTTCTTCTAGTATCAAGAGGCACACGATGAGGTGGAACTTTGTATAGCCTATCAGCTATGTAGCCTAGCTTCTTCTCTGAGATTTTGGCTACCTCCTTACTCTTTTGTTCTTGAGGAGTAGAGACAAATAGTTAAACTCAGATGGTTGCTCATAAACTTCTAATACCCCAGACATTTCTCACAAGGATGCAGAACATGAAGGAAGGAAACACTAGTATAACTAGGCTGTCATCCGAGTGTAGGATCCTGAGCTTTCAAATCTAGGAAACCACCCTTGCAAGGTGTTTGGTTATATCTGCGGTATATCTGTGGTTGTATCATCAATAAATATCTGGACCCACACACATATCTGTATTTATACAGATTACATACATGTAATTGCGGCTACATGTGCTCCCATATATACATGCTATAAGGAAAAGTGACATTTTATTTTTAAATATTTGTTATATGCATAGTTATGCCCTTTTATACCTAATAAAGTTTATTTGTAATATATTTCTTTCCTCCTTGACTATTTTATCCTAGCCTTACCAGTTATGTTTATATTAATACTCATTTCAAAGAATTAACTTTTGCTTTTGTTGGCTCTCTAGTAAATTTTTGTTCCCAATTATATTTCTATTTCCCAACATTTTCCCCTTTGGTTTACTTTATTTTTATCTTTTATTCTGTCCTAACTTTATAAGTTGTTTTGTTTTGTACAGTAATTGTAGTCTTTGTGTGTGTGTTCCTCAGACGGTGCCTTGCAAAACCACTTAAGCTATATCTAACAAATTTCAATTCCTTAATCTTAGCTCTTGAAACATTTGTAAATGCTTATTTTTACATTTGGCACTCATCAATTCCATTTCCTAAAACTCTTGGATGCATTATTCTGTTGTGATTTTTTTCTGGCTCCCATTTATTTTGAGATTTTTGCATGGAAGATTATATTCAACAGAGGTTCCATTGTGGGACTCAATGAAGCTTGAAATGGGAGTATGCAGTTTCAGAAAGAATTAACTTGATTTTGTTAGATGTCCCAAAGGATAAATCTTCAATTCAATTTAAGTGAACTTTTCAGAATGGCAAGCACACATCATAAAAGTACTTCAAGTCTGAATTTAAAAAAATAAAATTTTTACAAGAAAGGAAAATATACGGTAAAGGATAAAAATTGTTTTCTAATCTACAAGAACCATTTTGTTGAGGATGTTCCAGGAATTCCATTTCAAAGCAAGTGCTCAGCGTACCTGAGTTTAATACTGTCTCTGCTTCTCCTAGAACAGGACCCTGTGCCATCTTCAGTTAGTTGTGTCCAGATTGTTTTGAGTCCTAGGGTTTTCATTGGCTGAATCCTGCAAGCAAATCACCAGGCCTTTCATTTTTACAAGTAACTCACTAGTCAGCCTTAGTCTGGAAACTTCATAGAAATCTGTTCAGCATCATAAGAAGACATCATCAGAAGGCACAAGGAACCATCATCAGAAGACACAAGGAACGGCAGCTGTGCGTGAAGTACACTGGCTTGGAACTGGACCACGGTCTCCTGCATAAGTCTGGTTATGACTGTCCCCAGTAGGGAATGCTAGTGTGGATTTAATGTCTAGCTTTAGGCCTTGAGGATTAATATCTTGAGGTTGGTAGGTGTTTCAAAGGAGTAATAATCACTAATCTATACGTTAGAATATATTATAGCATTCCATCCTCCTCATAAAAAGTTTTTGCCACCCATTTTCCAGATTAGGAAATTGAATTTCAAAGTCATACAGCTAGAACACAGCTGGTTGAATGTCCAGTCAATTTTAGTCTACATTCTATTACAATATTCCTGACAAGGCACTCCTACTAAAGAGTACAAAGTCATTATACTAGTTCCTTAAATGCCTTTGGGACCTAGTAGACCAGAGAGGGATAAACAAATCATTACAGCCATGATGGAGCACTAGGGCTTGGGGCAATATTAGACCTGTAATGGTTGGGTGGATCTGGAGTATTACAGTGTTGAACAACAGCTGAGTTGTGACTCTGCAGCTCTGGAACACCATTACAAGGCTTAAAACACATAGACAAAGAGCTCATTACAAGGTAACTACATACAGCCTTAAATAGATAAAGACTATCAGAATAAACTTATAAACTCAGCAAACAGCAAGCGAATTGACAGTTCAAGGACTAATCATTCCACTCTTCACTGAGTGCTAATCTCTTTCAAAATAATATTATTTTAAGATCGCATATGTATATTGCCCAAATACATTTTTAACAAACATACCAGCATGATTTACTAGTTTAAAATCCATTTTTTCACATTAGGATACACATAGCATGACTCTGATATACTCATGACTCTGAACTTGCCAGGTGGCTTTGGGAGTAAATGAGGGGGTACCCAAGAAAACCCAGAACTTTTGTTTCTCAAAATTATGTATTTAATTTATTTTAACAAAACAACCTTATCACCTTCTGAGGACTCTGCATTATACTTAAGATATCTGTCAACTCTGAGATTCCATCCTTGGAAACATTTTTCAAACTCATCTGTTTGGATGGCTGACAGCACCTCCCTCCTTTTTTCTTCACTTCTTCTACATCATCAAATTGCTGTCCTTTCATGTGCCTCTTCCTTTGTGGAAGCAAGAAGAAGTGGCACGGAGCCACCTCAGGTAAGTGAGGTGCGTGGGACAAGAGAGGCATGCTGTGTTTGTGGAAAAACTGGCACACCGAGAGGGCTGTGTGAGACGGTGCATTGTTGTGGTGGCAAAACCAGTCTTCAATCTTCCTTAAATCGGGCCTTTTTTGTTGCACACTGTTACACACTTTTCAGAAGCTTTAAATAGACAGCAGACCACAGTCTGACATGGTAGAACCAACTTCAAATGCACTATCTCCCTCACATCAAAAAAACAAATGAGCATTGTCTGATCTTTGACTTCACTTGACAAGCTTTGGGGGGAAAGATGACATGACATCTTCCATTGGCTTGATTGATATTTGTTTTCAGGGTCCTAAGAATAGCACCATGTCTTATCATGAGTAATGACCTTGGGGGAAAGTTTGGGGTGCTTCAGAGCTGTTCTTTCAAGACACAGCATGTTTCCAGTCAATGTTTTTTTTTAATTATTTTTAAAATATTGGAATAGTTTTATTGGTGTATACTTAGTGTAACATACAATTCAATGGTTTCAATACATTTAATAGTTGTATGATCATCACCACAAGCAATCTTAGAACATAGTCTTCAATCTTGTACCCACTGGATTTTTGTTTTATTTGCTTTTTTTCTCTGTTTAATTTTTTTTAAGATAATTTTATTGGGGGTCTTACAGCGCTTATAACAATTCATGCATTATTTGTATCAAGCATATTTGTACATATGTTGCCATCATTATTTTCTAAACATTTACATTCTATTTGAGTCCTAGGTATCAGCTCCTCTTTTTACCCTCCCTCCCACTCTCGTGACCCCTTGATAAATGATAAATGATGACTAATTTCCTGTCTTCCTTTCCCTGTGGCTTTTTCTGCTCTCCTCTCCCCTTCCCCCTACCCTCCTGTATCACTACTCCCATTTCTGTTCCTGGTCAGTCAGAACCCAAGGCACACATTTCACAGCGACCCTTCTCATTCCCAAATCGTCCATTACAATTCCCTGAACCACGCTCCAAGATAGCCCAGATAACTTCCCTACCTCTTCAATGGTCTGTTGTTGGTCTTCAAGCGCAAGTGCATGAATTTTGTGGACCTTTTTTTCTGTTCCGGAAGTTTACAGAAGTCCAGAATGAGGTCAATTAACATTGCACCTTTCTTGAAATGAGAAAACCACTCGTACAGTTGAGTTTTTCCCAAAGCACTGTTTTGGTAAGCTGTGTTCTACATCACAACAGTTTCTGCGGCATTTTCCCGAGTAGGAAAAAATTTCACAGCTGCATGCTCTTCTCTTTAATTGGCCATCACAAAAAACAAGGTTTGAGCAAAGACACTTTTATGAAAAAACTCAGTTACCACGGGGTGCATGAACCCAGCAAGTCTCTAGATGCTCTCCAAGTGGGGAAAATGCATACTAAGAAATCTCTGCCAGGCAGTTTTGTCCTGGATTTTTTGGGGGGTGGGGGTGGGGGTGGCGAGCTAAACCTTAGTACACCCAGAAGGAGGGGATAAGTCAAACTTCATGCATTCATAAATCATTTATGGAGCAGCTAATATGAGCAGGAGCTAGAAACAAAGATATGTATGTCAAAAAGATATAGACCCTACATCTGAGATTGTTTATTTAGTGGAGAAGTAAACAAATAATTGCCAATAATGACCTAAATGTTAAAGTAGCAGAGATGGACTCAAGGTGTCTTAGAAATAGGTGGGAATTAGAGAAAGTCACAAAGGAGAAACAGCTTAGCTAAATATCAAGAGCAAAGTAGGACTTTATCAGATGGAGAAAAGAGAGCATGCCAAGGTCAGGAAATACCACATACAAAGACCTAACTGCCGAGTAAAAGTGCCGTGTGTTCAGAAAGCTGTTTAGCAAAGGACTCGTTACAGGCAGTCTGGGGGAGTGAAATGAGTTTGTAAGGCAGGTGAGCTCACTCAGTGAACGGATTTGAAATTATCTGCCCTGCCAGTATTTATTCTCCTTCAGGTAGATAATGAAAATCTATCCAACGGCTTTTCAGCAGCAGCATGACACACTCATATTTCTATTTTGTAGAGATCACTCTGGAGACATGGGTTATCTGGGATTGGAGGGCGATTGATCAGAAACCAAAACCATGTAGAAATCTTAAAATTGGAAAAAATACTTCTACAAGGCATCCTGTCAAGGAGAAAGTCTTAGCTTACTAAAAAGTCAAAATATTGGTAATTATCAAATCATTAGTTCCCCTCACATCCAGAGAGGCATCGGACAATTGACCAAACCTACCCAACAAGAGAAAGCAAGTCAGCACATTTTACCACCCATGTTTCCCAAAGTGTATAATAGGTACATTGTGGGAAGCATCAAGTTCATTAGGTTAAGAATTACAAAGGCACCCTGCAAGTTTATTCAATTATGTAGAAACTTAGAGTCAGATGGTAGGAGAAGATGTGTAAGTAGAAGTAAGTAAACAGGTTTTGTCATCAAAAGAGGTTAGCTTGGACTCCTATTCCACTGTTTACTAACTTCTCTGAGCCCCCATGTCAACATCCAAGAGCATAAAATGAAAATCCCTGCATGATGTTGACGGGAGGATCAAATGAGATAATGGACGTGAGTGCATTTGTCAACTCCAAAGAACTTAGCAAATACCAGGTACCGTCAAGATGCGATTATCAGAGCAAAAGTTACACGTCCTCAGGAGAAAGCTCCCTGACCTCCAATTATTCTGCCAAAATATTTGTTGGACACTTAGGTGCCCATTTCCTGATCCAAGGCCAGGAATGCCAACATGGCCCCTATTGTTACAGAGCTCTCATGGAGTCATCATTGTTGTTATATGAGGAAAAAAGAAAAAGTCACACTTTATTCACTAACTCAATGTGGCTTTCACAAGAGAAAATCTATACTGAGAAATTAGCTCAGCACATTCTGAACCTAGCAGTACATTGGAGTTTCAAGAGATATTCTCACGCTGGGGAATCATCGTAGGCAAAGATTAATTCTGGGTGAAGAAGGCTAAAGAGTTAATTATTATATTTCAGAGAGAGAGAGAAAAGAGAGAAGGAGAGAAAAAACAGATCCAGGTGCTATTTCTATGAAACAGAATTCAAAATTATAGCCTAGACAAAATTAACTGAAGTACTAGTATATGAGCAACTGTGGAACAGTTTAGGCAGTATAAGCAGGATCTAGCTGGCTGAAAATAGCTTTTCAATGACGTGATTGATACTCATCCACTCCAGGTATCTACAATGAGAAGACTGAAAGGGAAGACTATCAAAAGAACAAATAACCTCAGCATATCTTAAACTGAAAGAACTCAAGACAGATCCAAGCCTTGAGTGATGATACTGAAAGATTCTATGGAAAAATACTGAATGATACAAGAACCATGAAAAGAAGATGAGAAGAATACAAAGAGGGACTGGTCACTGTACCAAAAAGAACCGGTCAACATTCGACCCTTTCAGGAGGTAGCATATGAGCACGAGTTAAGGTTGCTGAAGGAAGAAGTTCAAGCTGCACCGAAAGCATTAGCCAAAAGCAAGTCTCCAGAAATTAATGACAATCATTGAAATGTTGCTAACAGGCCAGTGAAGCACTGGAAGTACTCACTTGTCTATGTCAAGAAATGTGGATGAGAACTACTTGGCCAACTGACTAGAAGAGATTTATATTTGTACCCATCCCTAAGAAAGGTGATCCAACAGAATGCACAAATTGTAGAATATCATTGCTATTACATGCAAGTAAAATTTTGCTGAAGATTATCCAGAAAAGGTTGTAGCAATACATTGACAAGGAGCTGACAGAGGTTCAGGTCAGATTCAGAAGAGGGGAAAAATGATGGGAGTAAAAATAGCATTCCTGGTGTCAGGCAGATCTTGACTGAAAGAAGAGAATACCAGAAAGATGTTTACTTGTGCTTCACTATCTATCTGTGTTAGTCCAGGTGGACTAGAGAAACAAATCCAGAAACACTCATGTGTGTGTAAGAAAGAACTGTATATCAAAGAGTAATTGTATATTAAGAAAACATCCCAGCCCAGTCCAGATCAAGTTCCTAAGTCTGATATTACCCCATATGTCCAATACCAGTCTATAAATTCCTTTTCAGACTCACTCAACACATGCAATGACGCCAAATGCAGGAAGATCACAAGCCAGTGGGTGGAAAGTCTTGTGGATCCAGTGGTGGTGGAAGCATCCCAGCACTGGTGTGGGGTCTCCATGTGGCTCCTCCAGCTCCATGGCTCTGGCTCCATCAGCGTAGTTCCACGTGGCTTGTCTACAGGAATGTCTTGGAGGGAGAGTGGGTGTCCCCCCTCCAGGGAGGAAATGCAGGAGTTTCCAGAATCCCCTGGAGAAAGGCCATGCCCACACAGAGGCCTCATTAGCTATGACCTGATTCACTAGCTAGACATCACCCCTTTGCTCAAGTTGACAATAGATTATGGAACTGCCACAGTATGCCAAGGCATTTGATTGTGTATATTATAACAAACAATGGATAACCTTGAAAAGAATGGGAATTGCAGAATACTTCATTATGCTCCTACTTAACCTGTACATGGACCAAGAGGCAGTTATACAAACAGAAGAAGAGAATTATGCATGGTTTTAAATCAGGAAAAGTGTATCTCAGGGTGTATTCCCTTACTGTATTCAATTTGTATACTGAGCAAATCATCAGAGAAGATGGGTTATATGAAAAAGAATGCTGTATCACCAGACCTTGCCTGGCCAGATCATGTCCCTAAATGTCCAGACAGATGAAGACCTGTCCTCTGGAATGCAGGTGTGCACCTTGGTGTTAAGACCTCCTCAGAGGCTATCCAGGGCTGCACTTTTCAAAAGAAATACACTGCTTGATGTACGTGAACTATGGAATGGCACGATGTCTGGTTAGTACCTAATACAATGGTCTAGAAAATAGATACATAGATAGAAATAATATAAATATAGTGTGATCTATGTACAAAATGTCACATTTTCTAGAAGCTACATTTAAAAAGCTAAGAAGAGATTAAAATAATTTCCATAATTTATTCTGTTTAACAATAGCTATGTCCATCGAATGGTATTATAATATATACTATAGCTAACATACATAATGTGTATAACTATATCATAGTGATACAACATGATTTCCATATGACACTAATATAAAACATTTGTTTAGGTAGGAGAAATATCATGAGGGCCTAACACCCTACAACACAGTAGTATTTAACATGATTCAAAGGTTAAAGGGAAATATAATTCTACCAAGCAATCAAGTTGTGTTAGAGGAAACATTCCACAGTGGTTCTGGGTTTTAAATTTTAATTTAAAATTAAATTTTTAAAGTTTCTCCTTTGCACCAGCCATATTTTAAGGGCTCAGTAATCACAGATTTCTGACGGACACCATTCAAAAGCACAGGTTTGGAGTTTAGAAGGAGTATCAGTACTTCACGGGAATGATGACACATCATCAGATCCCATTAGTTTCTGATGACCACCTGGTGAAGGAAAGTCAGATGCTGCACCAGGTATCTCTGTAGTTGGAATAAGTTGTTTGTGGCTGGGTGTCACTGGGCCAGTTCTGAGCCACAGCGACCCTACGTACAGCAGTGGGACACACCACCCGCACAGCAGAGGGACATACCACCCGCACAGCAGAGCGACACACACCCGGCTCTGTGCCTTCCTCGGACTTCTTCATGTGCTTGAGACCCTGCTGCAGCCACCTGTCAGTCCAGCTCCCCAAGGACTTTCCTCTCTTGAACTGCCCCTCTACTTTACCAAGCATACTGTCCTTCGCCAGGGACTGGCCCCTCCTGAAAATACAAGTGTGTAAAATGAAGTCTTGCCAACCTTGCCTCTAAGAAGTATTCTGACTGTGGGAATCAGAACAGGGATGAGAGTGTATGAGGTCAAACTCTCAACACTCATACATTAAGGAGCCTGGAGGCCAAGGCTCCTGTGAAGGAAACCTTCACATTCGTGGGTTGGAGATGCGTCGCACTCACCCTCTCCTAAGTAAAAGTTACTCCCCAAAATGTCCCCCCATAATAATGCCAAATTTAAGGTGCTGTTTGCAAACACATGGTCATTGACTATACACTTGGAGGTCAACTGCTTGAAGGTCATCTGCCTGAAGGTTGTCAGCCATCTAAGGTAATCAGACCCCATGTCTGTCCCACCCTAAGTAGGGCCCACACCCTTCTGATCAGCATCCTGATAAGCGTTCCCCTGGAGAAGAGCTCAAAGACATTTAAGGTCAAGACAGCTCAGAGAGGACCAAGGCTAGGCTGCCATCTTGACCCTGGAACCCACCCATCATGCTATGTTTGTGCCTTCTTATCACATTGTACGGCCCCTTCCTGTTGCATATGTGTTTCCATGGCCTGGGTGCCCGAGATTATATAAACTCATGAGGTTACATTACACACTCTCTCTCTGGCTCCTGAAGTCATGACTGAGAGGCAAGTCCTTGCATGCTCTATCTTGTCTGATGTCTTCTTAATTTACCACTCAATTACACAACTTCCCCTTAGACCATTTGGTTGTGGGGCGGCTGGTCCCCCACCACATCTGACCATACTTCTTCCAAGACAGATTGGCTTGTCCTTTCAGCAGTCAGAGAACTGTGTATGTAAAATATGTTGAAATGGTAAATGTTTTTGTACACATATAACACCCAAACCAATACTGACACATGGTGACTGGTTCAAAGAGTTTTCAAGGAAGCAACTTGCTAGGTACCTCTGGGTTGTTTTAAAAGACTAATCTTTTGGTAAGTAGTCAGGAACTTAACAATTTGCACCATTCAAGAATTACACACACACACACACACACACACACACACACACACACACATATCCCTCTTCTCTTTCTCTCACTCATTCACTGACTGCCTCACTCACTAAAATTAAAAAAAAAAAATGGAGAAGCAGGACAGCAAAAAAAGCTCTGTGATTTTAAATGTTCAGCCCTAACTGAGCCCGAACTTTAGTGAGTGAAGGACCCCTTCAAGGAGTTTGCTCCACTGTAAAACTTCCCAGTTTTTACCATCCTTCTCCCCCTCCTCCTATCATTGCAATCATTGAATAAAACAAGACAAAACAAAACACCTGGCATTTGTCAAGCCTTAGTATATGACATGCACACTGACCTAAGGATAATCATTCTTATTGCAAAATATATGCAGGGGCCATCTTCCATTTTGATTGACTAACCTTCAAATAGCCTTCCCCTCCGAAGAAATCCTCCTGAATGACAGGTAGCTTACCCTAGAAGACTGTTGGGGGAGATACCCCCTCTCCGCAAACTGTGACAGCTAGAACAGGGACCCAAGAGCAGCCAGTTTGTCAGCTCCCACCCAGAGCTTTCAAGGAGTGGCAGGGACGATGGTTCAAGGTGCCTCACTGCTGCCGCAACCCCACCGTCCATTACAGTGCCTGGTGGCTGTAGCAATGAGCAACATCTCATGTACCCAATCCTCTGTCTTTTCTACTTGGTTTCACTCATTTTAATTAAGCTAATTAAAATATATTAAAGAATATACTGAAGAGCTTAATTCTTCACCATTCTGTTGATTCTATAAACTATCCAGTTTCTGGCTAATGATTTCTGCTTATATTTAAGCAAAACAGGCTTCTATTAACCATCCAAATGGACCCGAGTGGAACAGAAATCACCACAGGTGAGATGAACAACTGAGTTTCCAAGGTAACCCCATTAATAAATGGTAGAGTTTGAATTCAAATGAATCCATAAGCTGGGCCAATCCAGTGTACCTGGGTGCCACAAGTAGTTAGCATCCTTAGCTGCTAAGGGGGAGGTTGGCGATGTGAGTTTCTCCACAGGGGCTTCAGAAGAAAGACTGGGAGTCCTGAAACACCAGACACTGAAGACATTATGGAGCATAGGAGTTGCCAGGCATCAGATTCAGGGACTCAACGGCAACAGATTATTTGTTTTATTTTGTGTTTTCACCCTGCAGCCAACCATGATACATAAAGCAACACTCCAACTGCCCTCATCTCTGCTATCAGAACCATTGCATATTCCATGTGTAACTAAGCTGCTCGGCAGGCACTTCTCTCTCTGTCAGGAGCCCTGCTGGCACAGTAGTTCTGCATTAGGCTGCAATCTCCAACGTCTGCAGTTGAAAACGCTCTGTGGGAGAGACAGGGCTTTCCACTCTCGTAAATCCCACGGGCAGTTCTGCCCTGTCCTGGAGGGTTGAAATCGCCAGTGTCGACGTGATGGCAGTGAGCATGTTTGCTCTGTCTCACTTTCACTGAGTCAGGAATTGGCCTGACTAGCACTAGCGGCCTCACTCTCCACTGACGGCCATCGAGTCAATGCGGACTCATAGGAGACCCTGGAGGACAAGTCAGAACTGCCCCTGTGGGCTTCTGAGAGGGTACCGCTTCATGGAAGTAGAACGCTTCATCTTTCTCTAATGGAGCAGGTGGTGGTTTCCAACATCTGACCTTGACATTAGCAACCTGACCTTTAACCATGGTGCCAGTGGAGGTCTAGCCCTAAGAAGACTGTAGTCTATAGGCCTACGTGGTCAAATTGCTGGACATCCTTGTGGTACAGCCTTCTCAGACATGCCCACTCACCAGCCATCTAGACTAAGGTGACCAGATTTTAACATTGGTAAAGCGGGACACCATTGATAAAACTCATGTCCTGGTGAAATAGCCACATGGCAGCCGAAAACCGTATACCCTAGCTTGTCGTGCATTCTTTCCAAAAATGGGGACTTTTTTAAAACGCTGTGGTACGCGGGAAAAATTGTTAAAAATCAGGACTGTTCCTCCCAAAAGTGGGACATCTGGTCACCTTAATAGACACCAACTCTGATATGCACAGAAGTGGAGATGGGGGCGGGCAATTAATGTGGGAATGGCACAGTGCAGAGGGTGCGTGTTCTCCTTGACACATGCTTCAAGATGTTGTTAGCACCAGGAACCTGGTCGACCTGCTGGCGCTCTAAGGAAATACCCAGCAGGACTGGGAGAATGATAAGGATGTGTTTCCCCTTTAACGCTACCCTGCCATTACTCTTTGGGTTGGCAGCATCAATCACGCCTGAAGACGGCGATTGAGTCATGCTGCAATCTGCACCTGCCCAGATGAAAGCACCTGCTCCTCTCCCCTTTCCCTCCAACGCATGGCCTCACGTACCTTTCATCATTTTCCCTGCTCTTGCACCCAGCGCTCTTCAACAGTCATTAAGTTTTGTATGGGTAGAAATGATTAATAATATGCATAAGCCTTTTATGAAGCTGTCTTTGTGGGCTTGCCTTTTAGGCCGTTTGAAACAGGACAGACTTGCCCTGTGGGGAAACGTCACATGAGAGGAACATGATTTAATCTTTAGTGTAGTCTGATTCAGATGGCAACACCATTGGTGGAGCGTTCACTAGGTCCTAGGCAGTACCTGAGGGGGTTTTCACGTTTATCTCACTGAATATAGTCAGTAGCCTATGGAGAAGGCACTGAAAATGTCCATTTAACTGGGGAATAAACTGAGGGTCAGAGACGTTAAGTGACTGGTGATGTAGCCAAACCTATACAGCCAGAAGCCAGAAGAGAAGCTGTGAGGAAGAGTCCCAAGACAGCTAGCCTCACTAATAAAATTCAGTCCAGGGCAGACTTCCCCAGTCAGTCAAAGAACCCTGTTTGACTTGGGAGGAAAATACTAAGAAAATCATAAAACTAAAACCTTATAGAGACAACATGCTATAGTTGGATGCACTACTTCTTCCCCACCCCAGAGTCACTGAATCGGAGTGGGACAAAGGGCTAAGCTCTCAGCAGCCATTCAACAGGGTGCAGTTTGAGTCTGCTCACAGGAACCTTGCAAGAAAGGCCTGGTGATCTAGTTTAAAAAAAACAACCCCCAAAAAAACTAGCCCCTGAAGAATATTGGAGCAGAGATCTACAGAGGCATACATGGAGTTAAGGCAACTAATTTGACGTGCTCCCCCCTCTTTTAGGGCTATGGAGTAAGTACTTGCACATATGTACTGAGGACCAATTTATGCAGGTGAGAAAAGCAATCTCTCCCAGAGCACACATGGAGGACCCTCAATCAAGCATTCATTAGAGAGCAGACCCCTTAGTTTCTGGTTGTCAAAGGTATGAGAGCTCTTTTTAGCTCAAAGGAGGAATTACCTCCCACAGTGTCCAGTCCAATGGAAGTCTAATGGCTTGACTGACAAGAGAGTCTGCCAGCTTTAGTGAGAGTCAGTTCAGTGAAATTACCCCTGCCCCACATTTGAGCAGCTTTGCTGCCATGATTTCTCTCTTGACTGATTTGCATTTCTTCCTGAACAGGAACAGGAAGGTGATGTGTGGTGACAACAGTCTTCATTCCCACCCTGGTGAAGGAATGGTTAGCGCAAAGCAAAGCCCGTAGTTTAGGATAGCTTAAAGCTTGCTGTTTCCAAAGCTAACAGTCGGAGCTTCGAGAGACCTCAAGAACACTGCAGAAAGAAAATATTTGCAGAGAGTTGCCATCCAACATTAGTCATTGAAATTCACGGTCTCCTATAATATATTACTTGAATTTGGAGGACAATTATGATAGGGGATTCTTTTCATCCCTTAAAAGTCATACTTTATTTAGACACAAGAACTGTTCAAAGACAGCCTGGAGAGTTTTGCTCACTTATGTTAAGGCAGAAGGAGCTTGCAAGGATCCTTAAAGAAGAAGCACAGCACAAACAAACATATACACACCTATATTCACTGCAGCACTGGGCACAATAACAAGGTGATGGAAACAACCTAAATGCCTGCCAGAAGACGGATAAAGGAACATTGGTACATACACACAGGAGAATCTTAAACAATGATAACAAAACAAAAGGATGACACCACTAAACTCCTCATGGCATGGATTGATGTGGAGGACATTCATTATGCAATCACAAAAGGGAAATACTGGTTGAGACCACTGTTGAGAGAGAAAGAGAGAGAGAGAGAGAAGGCAAAGACTAGATTTTGGCGATTTCTGGGGCTGGACGCGGACAAGGAAGAGAAATGAAGCAATAGGCTAGAAGGTAGACAGATGTTAACCTAAGTAAAGGAGAAGATTGTGATCTATAAGAAGAGAAAGCAAAAATGGGGTCACACGGTAAGCTACTGGGGGTTCATAACTAGCTTAAATGGTTGACTACAAAATTGATGATCTGAAATGTAAACTCCCCCTTAAATCATGGGGGGAGGGGGTCTGGCCAAGAGAGAAAGACTGAGGAGAGTACCAGAACCCTGGCATACAAGAAGCTGAATAACACAGAGGCTTAGACAAGAGAAGAGAACACATAGACTGGGGGAGAAAGAGTGAAATGCTGTGAAGATGGGAGGATGATTACAATGTTACTCTCTTGTCCTCAAAGTCAACACTGGTGATATTGATATATTATCAAAAAATGAAAATGCTGGAGGGTTTTCCCTTTTGAAAAAGATCCTTGAGGGAATGGTGCTGCTTTGAATGCTCCATCAGGCTCTTTACAGAGCTGTCCTGTGGGTGGTCCACAAAATGGGCGGGCCCTGATGACACATTGCTAGTTTCTCTTTCCATCTGGAAACAAGGAGAAGATCTCAGAGCTCCAACGCCTGCTAAGAATTCTTGTTTATAAATCAAGTAAAAGGTTTATAGGCTTAGGAATCAAAAGAACCTTCCTAGACTTCATAAGTCTAGTTACTATGAACTACAAATTGTTACAGGGTGATCTCTGCTAATGGACATTGCTTTTCCATGGCTGCTAGTAATAACAAAAGTGCTGTTAGGTAAATTTATTATGTAAAAAGGAAACAATTAAATACAAAGGATAAGTAATTAATCCACAGCTATCATTCTATTGACATCATGAATGCATCAACATTTTATATGGTACTGTTGAACAAATCAAGTTTCAACAATGTCTGACCAGTGGGTAAAAATCGCTGCCTAGAAGCAGAGATTCTCAAGCAAGGGTCTGATGACACTTTAGCATGGTATTATAATATTAGACAGGGACCAGGAATCGATTGCCTCTGACATTATGCTCAACCTTAATATTTCGTGATTCTTTGTTTTCGTTTGCCTAAACTTTAATTACTTTGCTTCTGCTATACTAACAAATATCCCCCAAGTTTTTCACTAGTGTACTCTACCAGCAGTCACAACATAAACAGACAAATAACACATAACAAAAACTGAGCCAAACCATTTGTTTGTGGAATGCGTTCCTTGAGAGCTTCCAGTCAGCTGCAGCTCTGTTCCAACCCCCTGAGAACCTGCTCCAGGAGTCTTCTTGTTTTAGTTGTGTGTGTGCGTCTTGTTTTAGAACCCAGGCTGAGTGAGCAGCCCTGTGCAGGACATATTTCTTCTCTCAGCTGAGAGGAATCCATTCAAACTTCTGCATGGATACAACCTACATCCTATTCACTCACATCCTCTTGGCTCACACAAGGCCACATGGGCAGTCCTGCCAACAGTGCGTGCCAGGAGACTCTGCCAGTCATATGGCAAACAATGCGGATGTATAATCTTTTAATAGAGAAAGGGAGAGGATGGTTAACTATAAAAAAATATTGTAATTTACCAGAAAACCATTCGATCTAGGGACATGTGTACCATAATTAAAAATTTCCCAGCAGGGTACAACTTGAGACATCAATGCTTCCAATTAAAACAGCACTGAGCAATGGTGCTGCCGCGTCTCTGCATAATTAAAAAAGCACGGATAACATGAACAGAAGCGCTTTCTAGGAAGCGGGGTTATGATGAATGTCGCCATGCGCAAAGGGAAAAACGAGTGGGGGATGAAGATGGATTGGGTTTTAGCTTTAGTTTTCTTGGTTTCCTAACATGTGTGATGCGTGTCTACCAAACACATTGGAGGGAGTGTGGATTTCCATGATCATGAGACACGACATGGAAAGAACCCTTCTCACTGCGGGTCTCTGTGAGACGTCTCCCGGCTGACTGGAGTTAAGAGGTATGATAAAAAACCAACAAACTTTGTCAAGTTTGGATATTTGTTAAATATCCAAGAATTTATGTGTTGCTGGCAAGGTGACAAGGGAGAAAAGGAGAGAAATAGAGGGGGTTGGGGGTGGGGGGGGTAGGAGAATCCCTACTATTATTATTTGTATCAGCTAAAGTTATTATACTTCATGTATTAACTAATGATCACTGTGTGCAGTAAACTCTGCAATTATTCTACAGAAGATGACAATGCAGATTAGGTTTTATTGAAATGGGAAGTGAGAAAAGCAAATATGCAATTATAACAAAGGCATTGTGGAAGAGAGATATCACTTATGTCAAACCCTTGCAAACACAAGGGAGCTGTTTACAACATGCTCTGTATAGGCATTTGGGTGCGGAGGAAGGGCCTTAAAGACACATTTCATTCCCAGCTATTTGCCGGGTGATTTTGAGTACATTTCTCAATCTCTGTTGACCCTCACATACTTCTGCACAAAAGGCGAACAGTAATAAAACCCAAACTCAGCAAGCTGCTATGGAGCCCCTTTTGACTCCAGGGAGCCCCTGCTGTTCCGGAGCAGAGTTGTGTTCCATTGGGTTTTCAAAGTCTTCCCATCTTTGGGAAGAAGATTGCCAGGTTTTTCTTCCAAGGTGCTCCTGAGTGGATACAGACTACTGAACTCTGGGTCAGTAGCCACGCCGATCAACTTCACATCTGTCCAAGCATAATACCTGTGAGGTAGGTCAGACAAATCTCCACCCTCCAAAATTCTGTACCCTATTCTGACACCATCTATCTACCCCATGACACTGTCCTCTCTTGGGTCCAAGAATCCATTGCAGTCACAACACAGAACTCACAAATAAAACTCATAGTTGAGAGGTTTACTAGGGAAGCTAATAGGTGGCACTGTTGGTTTTGTATTGGACTGTCAACCACAAGTTCATTAGCTCAAATCCATTTGGTTTTCTTTTGTCGCTTTGTTTTGCTTTGTCTTTTTTTTTTTTTTTGGCATGTGTGCACATTATTATCTCTGCAGGTCTATCTAGATAAGATAGGCTGGATAAAGAATCTGGAGGAGAAAACAATGGGACTGGTGGGTCCAGAGGACATGGAAGAGGGGGAGGTGGGGGAAAGGAAATGGTGTTAACCAACTCAGGGACAAGGGAACAACAAGTGATCCAAAATCAGTGGCAAGGAGGGTGTAAGAGACCTGGTAGGGATTGATCAAGGGCAATGTAACCAAGAAGAATTACTGAAACCCAAATGAAGGTTGAGCATGATAGTGGGACGAGAGGAAAGTAAAAAGAAATAGAGGAAAGAACTAGGAGGCAAAGGGCATTTATAGAGGTCTAAATATAGGCATGCACATATGTAAATATATTTATATGTGATGATTGGGAAATAGATCTCTGTGCATATATTTATAGGTTTAGTATTAAGGTGGCAGATGGACATTGGCCCTCTACTCAAGTACTCCCTCAATGCAAGAACACATTGTTCTATTAAACTGGCATTCCATGATGCTCACCTTCCCGATATGATCACTGAAGAAAAATGGGTGCATAAGCAATTGTGGTGAATAAAGCTGATGGTTCCTGGCTATAAAAAGATAGAGTCTGGGGTATTTAAGGTTTGAAGGTAAAGAAGCAGTTATCTAGCTCAGAAGCAACAAAGCTCACATGGAAGAAGAACACCAGCCTGTGTGATCACAAGGTGTGGAGGGGATCAAGTATCAGGCATCAAAGAGTAAAAAATCATATCATTGTGAATGAGAGGAGGTACAGATTGGGGACCCAAAGTCCATTTGTAGGCAACCGGACATCCCCTTACAGAAGGGTTGTGGGGAGGAGATGAGCCAGTCAGGGTGCAGTGTAGCAATGATGAAACATACGACGTTCCTCTAGTTCTCATGCTTTCTCCCCCTCCTTCCCCAACTATCATGATCCCAATTCTATCTTAAAAATCTGGCTAGACCAGAGGATGTACACTGGTAAAATTGGAACTGGAAACACAGGGAATCCAGGACAGATGATCCCTTCAGGACCAGTGGTGAGTGTGGCCATACTGGGAGGGTGGAGGGAAGGTGAGGTAGAAAGGGGGAACCAATTATAAGGATCTACATATGCCTCCTCCCTGGGGCACAGACAACAGAAAAGTGGGTGAAGGGAGATTTTGAACAGTATAAGACATGACAAAATAATAATTTATAAACTATCAAGGGTTCATGAGGGAGGAGGGAGCAGGCAGGGAGGGGAAAATGAGGAGCTGATATCAAGGGCTCAAGTAGAGAGCAAATGTTTTTTACAATGGTGATGGCAACAAATGTGCAAATGTGCTTGACACAATGGATGTATGTATGGATTGTGATAAGAGTTGTATGAGTCCCCAATAATCTTTTAGAAGCTAAAAAAAAGAGTATGCTCATATAGGCTGTAAAAGCTGCTTAAAAATGCATTAGGTGTTGGCAAGATATGTACAAATGTGCTTGAGACAATAGATGTATGTATGGATTCTGAAAAGAATTGTACTAGCCCCCACTAAGATGATTTTTTAAAAAATGTATAGCCTCAAATTCCCATGTAGGGTTGGTAAGATTCAGAACTGACTTGATGGTTTTCATCCTAGTTTACAACAATACAGGATCAGAAACATTAAGGATGCAGTTCTTTTGTTTGTAGTGACCCCTCTCAGTTGTGTGAACAAGCATAAGTCTATCTGACCCTTGGTCTCTCAGACACATGGCCTCTTGTCCTCTGCCCTTTTTGAGTAAGTGTTACAAAGCTCCTTTGCTGCTGGTAAAAGCCCAAAGGGTTTCTCTCTCCACAAGCCCAGAGGCACTCAGCTGTAAGCATTCTGTGCACTGGAATCCAGAAATTATACCCAATGGTCTCAGCCGCCACTGCTTCTTCTCGGCAGAAGGCTCTCAGCAGTGTCCTGCTCATGACAGGCATGAGATTCTCTGTTCCTGCTTCCGAGATGGGACATTTTTCACTCAATGGAATGGTAAAAATGACCAATCCCCATATTAGAGTTCTCTACATCTTATTTGTGTGCTCCCATTTGGTGGGATTTACAAAGACTATGGATAGAAGAACCATATCAAGTAATTTCATTTCCCCACACAGACGATATTAAGCGGGATAAAAAAATAATAATAACATGGAAGGAGAGGAGCTAAAATCAGTGGTACTAGGAGATTTATATTAGAGCAGGAAATCAGGGAAAACAAAGACCAGAATGAAGGCAAAGAACTCCTTGGGGAATGAACACTCTCAGCAGAAGACGCAAAAAGCTCAAGAAAGGAAGGAGGTGGCTGTGCTCAATGAGCAGAGTAAACGTGACGAAAGCCATGTCAGTGATCAGACTGGTGGGAGAGGCCGGCCCTATAAAACCTCACAAGTCTAGTGACGGCTGACCTTCCAGTGCAAGTGGACAGTAGGCCAGTGGACAGATGTGAACAACAGAAAGACTTTAAACATGGCACAATGTAAAATTTGTTTAAGAAATAGCTTTCCTATATTGTGTTTTATGGTCAAGTGGAGCATCCTCTTAAAATATCTGAACCATTTTGACATTGGCTTTGGGCCCAGCAGCCCTTGTGAGTTGAAGGACTTCTAGTATATTAACCGTTCCATGGAAATGAGTTGAACTGAACTCTCTATACTGCTGTGTGTGGACGAATTAGCTATTAAATTTCTTCTCGCTGTATAAACCTATCCATATATATAAAATCATAAGTGTCCTGGTTTCATTTCTCTAGAGAACCCTGCCTATCCCAGTTAGGATTCAAGTATTGCTGGTCTAGAGGCTCAGGGCATGAAAAGTGAATTCAAGAACAGAAGGAAACTTCAGATTTCACATAGCTTTACTGTGCTGGAGTGACATTTCTTAACATCACTCCATAAAATGGCTCTTTGATCCAAGTTTCTGTAACTTCCACCAAATGATTACATGAGGCTATGCAAACAGGGAATGTGTCCAGGGGTCCTCAAACTATGGCCCTCCGGCCACACGCAGCCCGCCAAGGACATTTATCCAGCCCGCCGGGTGTTTTTGCCGCTGCTGCCTGTCCTGCTTTAGCAGCCGACTCGTCCAGTGTGCATAGGAATTTGTTCATAGTTTTTTTTTAATTATAGTCCGGCCCTGCAACGGTCTGAGGGACAGTGAACTGGCCTCTGTTTAAAAAGTTTGAGGAGCCCTGTGTTGCACGGATAGAGGGGACTGGTCAGCCTTCACTACCATATCCAGGTTGTAAGGATGAGCCGCTTTTGAAGCAGCACCTTGGAAACACACACTCAAGGCCTCTGTCTGAAATGGTGAGGCCACCAATGTCAGAGGCATCAGAGATTGTGGCATGGAGAATCAGCAGAGCAGCACTGATATGATAGGGTACCCTCTGCTCATCTGGCCCAAGTCTATGAAACTGTGCGACAGAGTGACAGGTGGGTTGCCTTCCTGGCCCGTGGAGGGACCATGTGTCTGGGAGATTGGGGACAGAAGAATGAGTCGGCTGTTGGCTAAGGAGATCAATGACTATATTCCTACTGCTTGCTGATCCTGACTGGTGATAACCTATTGACTTCCTGAATAAAGTCGCTTAATTGTGAGCATCGTCTGTGAGTCCTATGGTGCCACTGCAACGGATTCTCAAACTCAGCATCGTGGCTGGGAGGCATGTTTGGTATCAGAGTAGGTAAAGTCGGATACAGAGTGGAGGCACATCTGACCCTGGCCTCATGGTCACAGGGAAGCCAGAGGAGGTCAGATAGGGCCTCCCACTGCCACTTATTGCACCTATGCATCTTTATTTTTTCATCTAGAATACTGTTCCTATCCCCAAACATGCCTATCTCTCCCCCGAGTTCCACTCAAATGTTGTTACAGCCATGAGGCCTCCCCGATTTCCTACCAGAGGAAATTTTCTTTCTACATTTCCATAGATCCACCAGTGCCCCTTTTTGCACACTGAGAACTTCCCACCTTGCATTTCAGTTCCCTGTTCCCTGTGGGTGTAACAACCGGAGGTGGAGATAGAAGCTGAGTAATTTGGGGGCCTCCACTCTCTAAATCTAAGCCCTTTGCATATGCCTTCCTTGGGAGGTGCTTCAAAGTGATAATCAAAGGAATCATTTAAATAGCGGGTGGGGGGGGGGGGCTGGGGGCTGGGGAGAGGAGGTGGAGGGGTATATTAGAAAGCAAATTGATAGCTTTGCGCCGTGGCAGTATTGTAGCCAGTGAGGTTTATCCGAGGCGTGATTATTGCTAATAGAAAAAAAAAAAGCAAATTGATAAATTATTAGGAACATTTCATATTTGACTTTCTTTCTGAACCCACTTGTAAGCACAGTATCAACAGCACAGATGCGAGTGTTTTGTTCAAGAAGAAAGAACTGTCCACTTCCCACCCCCTTGGCAGCTGCTGCCTGATTTTTCCTACCAATATTTGATTCAAATGTTACCCTGGTATTCCTCTGATCTTTCTCCTTCTCTCGATACAGTGAGCTAACAAGACATGTAACAAGTGAGGGAAAGCTTTATTTTTCCAACAGCCATCACAGAACATGCTCTCAATAGTTAACTGCAACCCTGGCAGTGGTAAAGGCCAAGGAGTGATTTATGATTCAATAGCAATTGAGAGAGTAATGTGCTTAGTGGTATGAATTAAAATAATGTTGTAATGCTCCAAATACTAAAGTTCAACAATTTGGGTTAAAAGAAAACAAGTTGTACTTGACAAGCACCTAGTGTCTCAGGTATCTGGAAATACAATCAAACTAATGGTGAACTGAGCTGGGGGCAGAATGGGATTTGCTGATCAGGGAAGAAAGTGAATCGAATGTTTCCAGAGATTGAGGAGTTCACTGAGCAGAGAGCCACAGAAGAGATTCTTTTTCTAAAGAAAAACAAAACAAAACCAGACAGTGACCCGTGTATGTCTTGCTTCTGGGAGCTTAGACAGCTCAAAGGCCACCAGGAAAGGAAAACAAAAAAAGTCAGTCTTATCCCCCATTGACTCTAATGCAAAAGTCCCTTCCAAAATTGAACTCAAGTCAACTCCAGGGTCTCTGGGACCAGGCGAAAACAAAGGTTTTAAATCTTGTTTCTTTATTTGTTGACCAGCATCAACCTGGACTTTTAATATGGAACAAGGAATTTAATATTATATACTTCAGTAGCAGCTTCATTCAACTAAGAGCTTACATATATGGGCTTTTGACACGTGTGTAAGTGTGCGCGCATACGTGCATGTCGGTTCAGTGATGTGATGAAGAGCTTTGACTTAGGAGTCACACGGGCCTGATTTAAAGTCTCTGGTTTGCCAGTTGAGAGCTTTTGACCCTGGACACATCTGAAACCCACATCTCAGTTAATTTCTATAGTTGGAATGAGATGGTGCCTTCTTCAACAGACTGTTGTGATTACCGAACATGAGAAGAAGCATGAAGTGCTCATTGAAGTGAGCCAATACTAAATGTTAGCCCTAGCCATTGTACTGCCGATGCTCTGTCATTTTATCTTTGAAATTATTTTCAATTATTTGAAGTATAGCTAAATTAAAAACAATATCATGGCTCCAACATTTGTTTACAAACATTTCAAATTCATATAGGTAGGAAAGATAGCTTTTTAGATTGTGTAAAATCAAACATCAATCAGCAAGGAACACAGTACATTCTACTAGTCAAGAATCCCTGGTGACAGAGTAGTTAAGGGCTCAACTCACCCAAAGGGCAGGAGTTCCAAACCTCCAGCCATCCTTGGGGAAAGATGTAGTCTTGGAAATCCTGCGGGGACTGCCTACTCTGTATTAAAAGGGTCACACTATGAGTTGGAATTTAGTTTATGGCAACAAGTTATTTTTGTGTGTGTGTTAGGCCAGGTTGACTAGGGAAACAAACAAATCCAGTGACACTCATATATGTATAAGAAAGAGTTTTATAAGCAATTGGAGCAAGAATTAATTACATATCAAGAAATCATCCCAATTCAAGTGCATAAGTCTGATACTAGTCCATAAGTTTCTCTCCAGTCTCATGTAACCACATGCAATGAGGGCAGGCCAGGGGGTGCACAGTTATGGGGATCCAGGGTCGATGGAAACAAGGTGGGGCTCTGGGAGCACTCAGGGTCAGCGGCAGAGAGTCCCAGAAAGCAGAAAGGTGAAGTGGGAAGAGCAAGAGGAGGAGGTTCCCAGGGTCCTTCTTATGAAAAGGCCACAACCCAAGGAGGCACCATAAGGCTTGGGTTCAACCTCTGCACTTTTATACATCTTTAAGCTGACATACAATGATCTAACTACCACATTTTTATTCTATTAGCCTTGGTGGCGCAGTGGTTCTGCCTTGAATGCCAATCACAAGGTCAGCAAATTAGAACCACCAGCTGCTCTGAAAGCTAAAGAGGAAGCTTTCTACTCCCATCGAGTTACAGCCTCAGAAACCACAGGCTCAGCTGTAACCTGTCTTATAGGGTTACCATGTGACAGAATTGGCTTCACGGCAATGAGGTGAGCCAAACTGATGAGGTTACCGGTCAGATAATTTACTCCTGGGCTAGATTTAATTCATATTCCGGAATCCCCTTTCCTTTAACTGCCTGACTCAATTTCTGAGCCTGTAATATTTTCTCAAATACCAAGAAAGAGATTATAGAGCATAGAGGGGGGAAAGTGAGGAAAGCCTAATATGATTCAAGAATGAGGCCATTCCTTCTGAGAGGAAGGCCAAGATGAATAAGAGTTCTTTTTTTAATGGGTGTTGCAAATTTATTTATTTATTTTTACTGTAAGGCTAAAGTAAATAACAGCAGACCTTTATGAAAGTACTTTATAGTCATTACCGTACTTAATGTTCACAACATTCAGGGTGAAAACACTATGATTCCTGTCACTCGACAAATGATAACTTAAGCTCACGTCCTTTGCCCCTGTGGCACAGAAGCATGCAGTGGTGCGGGGTCTGAGCTCAGACCCACCAGGATCTAGCCTTACAGCTTGTAACTGGTTCATAAGGACTGACCTGTGCCCCCCTCCTCCCCCCAAAATATATAAATAGTCATTCTTTGCATGTCAGTGAGGCAATCTCAGTAGGGTGTATTTTAAGTCAATCACTTTTGAGATATAAGGAGCATTGTACAAAAGCAAGCAAGGGAAACTGAGCCAATTAATGCCACATGGAGTTCGCTGACCACCTGAGGCACAGAAGATAAAAAAAGGTAAGGAACTTCTCTCAGAGTGATGAGAGGTTTCTCCTACAACGGATGCCTTCCACCTGGACTTCTTGACTCCTGAACTAGGAAAGCACACATTTCTATTCCTTAAGGCCGCTCATTTGTGGCATTTCTATTGTACCAGCACTAGATAGCTAAGGCACAGCTGAACCATCAACCATTGTCGTGGAGTGGATTCTATATCTCAGAGCAATCTTGTAGGATAGATAAAACTGCCCTGTAGGATTCTCAAGGCTGTGATTTTTCTCCTGTGGAGCATCTGGCTCCAACAGCTGACCTTTTGGTTAGCAACTGACTGTCTGAACCACCACATCACCAGGGATTCTACTCATTCCTTAAATAAGAACCTCCGGAGAGTATGTCCTGAGCATCTACTCTTATGTACTAGGTGATTGTTAGGTACATAGAATTGGGATAAATAACACATGCCCATTGCTCCTGAGTCATTCATAGACTTGTATGACAGAGGCCAAAACCCATGATGTTGTGTCCATTCTGATTTGTATTTAACATATAGGACAGACTAGAATTGCTCCAGACCTTTGAGGCTGAAAGTCTTTACAGAAGCACTGCTTCATCTTCCTCCCATGTAGTGACTAATAGGTTTGAACTGCTCATTTTTGGCCAGCAGCCCAATGTTCAACCCACTGCACCGAGTACAGGAGAGAAGTATTTAAATGAACATCAATGACGTGTGAAAAGTTCCAATAGTTAGGACACACCGACTGCTAGGAAATATACCGGAGAGGCACAAACACAGGCCTGGAGCTAGCAGGAGCATGTCCCTCAGAGAGGATGTCTGCTGAAAGGCAGAGTGATGGAATGTACATTATATGATAGCTTAGAGTAATGAAGTCAAACAGTGAGGCAAAGTAGATTGATAGGCCCAATGTATGGCCAAAATGGAAAGTTTAAGGCAAGTGAAAGAGGGACAAGGCTGAAAAACTGGCAGAACCAGACCCCAGAAGATAGCGGATATCACACTAAGGGACTCTGACTTGAGCCTTTGCGTGTAGGCAGAGGGAGACGAATAGTGAGTGTCTAAGATCACACCAAAACACAAACCAGTTAAATGCAAATGCAACAACATCGCCATATCTTAGAGACAAAAGGGAATTTCAGTTCTCCAGCAAGTAACAAAACCCAAAGCCAGAAGACCTTCCCGAGGCTGAACGGCATTGGAATTATCTGACGAGTGATTCCAAAGAATGATATCTCAGCACTTTCACTGGCTCAAGAGAAGGGATGAGAGGGCAGCCAATCAAATCCAGGAAAACAAAGAAAGATATTCAAACAAACTAACAAAATAAATTAAAAGTCAGAATCCAAAACACCAGAAAGAAATCCAGAGATGAATACTTAGATTTCAGATGTAGATAGTATATCAAAAGGGCATGAATGAGAATTGAAAAAATGGAAGGTTGAACTAATGAGCATAAAGACAAAACTTTTAATACTAATCTGCTAGAGAAATGATCACAAAAGAGAATTTAAAAATTGGAGAAAACCAAAAAGTGACATGGGACACAATCAAGAGGAATCAGTTACGTGTGCTCAGAACTCCAGAACAAGAACAGACCTTCTGGAAAAGGGTACAGGGAATTGTTCGAAGGAATCTTCCCTAACATCATCCTTAACCATGAGATAAAAAGGTAAACATTCAAGTCGCAGAATGAACCTCAGCTAGGAAAGATCGCCAAAGAATCCCCCACCCCCAACATATCATAATCAAACGTTCCAAAACCAAAGACTAGGAAAGACCCCTGAGAACAGCTTGGAGGGAAAAATTAAGTTATTTATAAAGGAGAACCTAAGGACTAAGCCCTGATTTCTCAGCAGAAATCGTGCAGGCAAGAAAGCAGTGACATGACATCTAAAAAACCTGAAAGGGGGAACAAAAAAAGGACAAACTGAAAGGAAGAAAAGAACCAAATAAAAAACTTTGGAAGATTCTACCTGAAATACAATGGTGAAAGTAGAGGGCAATTCCAGATAAACAGAAATTAAGGAGATTTAGGTCAAATCTCCTTACAGGGAAGACTAGCGCACTCTTCAGTAAGAAAATAAACAAGAGAAGGCCACCCGAGACTAACATACATGACAACACCACCCAGAAATCTTGAAATTAAAACAAATATACAAGACTGAAAATAGGAAACCGTAGATAGCAATTTGTAATGAAGGCAATTATAAAATAAAAAAGGCAATCATCGGTGCAGATTTTACCAATGAACAAGAAGTCAAGTAGATTCCAGGAACATGGATGGGTGGGATAGGCAACATACAATCAGAAGGAGGTTAGTAAAGTATGAAGGAGGCGGAGCAGAAACTCAGAGTAGTCCAAGAGAGGAAGGAAGAGCGGTTAATACTCTTAAGTATACCGTCCTGCAGTAACAAGGTCAGTTGGCACATCTTTGTCTAAAGAGTCTGCGTCCCACTTTGGTGACTAACCACTGGGCTTTTCAAAGCTCATTGGTGCCTATCTTAGGCGCATCTCTGGGTCTCTCCCTCACCAGAAGAATAAAGAGTAATAAACATGGAAAACACATAGAACCGATTAGTCTAAGGGACTAACGGGCCACACAAACATCAGTTTCTATGACATGGAAACCATGTCTGCCTACCACTATGAACAGAAGCCCTGGGGGCATAGTGGTCACGCCTTGGGCTGCGGAGCTCAAAGTCAGCAGTTTGTCATCACCAGCTGCTCTGAAGAAGTAAGACTGAGCTTTCTCTTGGTAAACAGCTGCAGTCTTGGAAACCCACAGGAGGGTCACTCTGAGTCAGCATTGACTCAATGGGCGTGAGTTTGGATTTTCGCTTTTATGATGAAGTTTCAGTAGAGCATCAAGAGTCACAGAGTAGGATGAAAAACTGGACAATTTATTTCTCAAACTCAACCAGTGAAAATTCTTAAGATCACCGAAGTTCTAGCCTAATAGAAATGAGGTAGCCATGGGTCAGGAGTAGGTTGAATTCAGCTAACAATGACAACATGGATTCCACCAACTTGCCTAATCTTTTCCATCTTATAATCAAACTAACTCATCATCAGACGGTCGAATAATGACTTGCCAATGAAGAAGCAAATTGAAAATGAAGCGAAGCATTGCTATATCTTTTTAAGAAATAATAGTGGTATAAGTAATTCTCATTTTAATTTAAATGAACATATCTTCAGATCTTACTATTGAAAAGTTACTGGCTCAAAATACCACTGTTTAAAACAAGCACTGAAAATTAACCATACCCCCTCCCCAGAAAAAAAAACAAAATAACAAAAACAAATCCTCTACTGTCAAGTCGATTCCAACTCAGAGTGACCCTACATGGGATTTTTGAGGCTGAAAAATCTTTATAAGAGCATACTTCTTCCATGGAATGAGGTTATCAGCCAAAGCTCACAAGGAGCAAAACTGAAGCTGAGGTAACTAAATTAGTAATGATTTACAATGAACAATGATATCGGTAATAAAAGTTTAAAGATTTAGGAAGCACCAAGCATGCTCAGCTAATAAAGCATCCCTCATCAGATTTGAAGAATTTTGTGCACATCAACTCAAGAATTTTCAATAGGGCTGATAGATAATTGTAGAACAATGAATTGACCTCTTCACCAATAAACTTATAAATGGCGAATTTTGTATTAGAAACAACAGATATTAGTAATCCTTAGCAAAAAGCTTAATATGCTAATTGTTAATAGTCTTTATGCTACAGAAATAGAGGCATTGTCAATGTAGGCGGTTCCATTCCTAGTCTATTAGGAAGCCTTCCCAGGGCAGCAGCGGGGTTTCGGATATGCATTGAGAACACCTGCCGCAGACCTTTATTTTCAATCTGTGTTTACTGGAGCCTTAAAGATTGGCAGGGACTGAGGGAAAAACAGCGAGTCGAAGAATCACCCACTGAATTGTTTCAATTTAACCAGAGCACCTCTCCTCCATCCGATCTAAACTGGAGAGTTCCATGTGATTCCCATTCTCCAAATGCCCCGTTACCTACATGAATTCTGCACTTCCCAAGTTATTAATTTTAAGTCAAGGTAACAAGTAATATATACTACCTATGCACATTGCCTTGTGGGGAGGGGGACTCAACATCAGCTGTAATTTAATGCTGAAAATAATTTAATTTATAATCAAGCAATATGTACTTAATATGTAAAAGTCTGGACATGACTACATTAGAGAACAAATTGAAACAGATGTTTGCAGCTGATAAGTTTGGATGTCACTGAAGTAGGGCAACATTCAATTGATGTGTTAACACTTTTTCTTAGAGCTGATATTTTGAAAAATGGAATTTTTCCACATGCTCTCTGAAGCCTCCTCTTACCATCAGTAATATTGCCATAGAGATATGCTATTTAAAAATAATGCCAGAGCACTTCCTTTCTGGTTTTCAGCCCAGGGCATGATTGACTGACTTAATTCTCAAAAAATTTTGAGATAGTGTGGTTGCCCTTTCCAATCTGCAGCTATGGAAATGGAGCATAGAATGGTTCGCTGATTTCCCACAAGCCTCACATAGCTTGTGAACATAAGGAGCTGAGATTCAAACTCTGCCAGCCTGCCACAGAACCTGTACTTGTAAACAGAATAGTGTGGCTTGGGTGCAGGGTTATACAGAAATTTAGGCTCCCGTTCAACAACCCCCACACATACTGTTGGTTATGTTCTTCAAGATGATTGAACATATTCAGTATTTTCATTCTGCTTGTTCCATGCCCATAACCTAGCTTCCCTACTCACTGTATTCTCATTTTGTTTTAAAGTAATTATTGACTGTTGGGTGTAGGAAACAAAGATTTCTCCCAAGTCCTCTCCCCCAAATATGTTAGACTTAGGACATTGCTTGCAGCTAATGGTAAAAGTTATTTCCCTTGAGGCAGTCAGCTGCCAAACTGCTATCTCTTCCCACCATGGGTGGGCCTGCTCCCTGCTGCTAGGGACTATGGGCTAAGACTTGTGACCATTAGCTTGGTTCCTGTAGGTGGAGTTCACATCCTACTGATAATGGTGCCAGGGAACAGGTCAAACCAGGCTCTGTGACATCCAAAGTTAGGGTGCCATCTTGTGTCTAGGATCCTCACATCTTGTCACATGTGTACCCCCAATCCCTCCTATTCCTATTGCGTGTATATCCCTAGATTGTCCCCCTCTCATTGCTGTATAACCTATAGTGCAACACCTTCCTTTAATGTATGTCTTTACCTGTAATTAGTGGGCTTGCACTCCCTGCCAAACATATATAGGCCTGGGTAAACAATAAAGGGCTCTCTCTCAGCTCCTCCCTGGACCTCTCCTCAGCTCCCCCTCCCTTCTCCCGTCCTCGCTCCCCTGTTCCCTTTCCCCTTGTCCTCCTTTCCTTCCCCCTCTCTCCACATGGACCACCAACCAGGGCTGAGGTGAGCATTGCTACCATGAAATGTGTCTGATTCCATTATTTCTATCTCTCATGCTCTCGGTGATTTTAATATAATATTTATATATAATAACCGTACAATTGTGCCTATCGAACCCATGACTAATGGTGGGTGGCTGGCACCCCTTTCGACCACAGGTGGGTCGCATTTAGATGATCTTTTAAAGGAGCACAGTATGCACCAGCACTATTCATAATTTTTTCAGTCTGTCTGTGATTCAGCTAAATGATGACCTCAAGGCTAGTTTCAATAGAAGGATTAAGGTATATCTCAGAATAATAATCTGTTTGTCTTCCTGTCTCAAGCAGTTCAGTCTATCTGTCATATTTTCGTTTTATTTTCTTCAGGTAATTGAGATTCCATTTCTCTTATTCTAAAAGAGTCTTTAACTATTGTGGCCCTGAACAGAACAGTCTGAAAGTATAGTCAGGTACCATCTAGTTCTCCTGGGCTCAGAGTAGGTGAGGCCATGGTTCGTGTAGACTAGGAGGTCTGTAGGCTAATTGCTTTCTTGAGTCATGAGTTTCCTTCTTTTGCTCTGGAGGAAACCAGTGGTTGCATTTTAGATGGCTGCTGACAAGCATTCAAGACCCCAGACACTGTTCACCAAATACTTACGTATACACTTTATGAACTGTCCTATGCCCAATGACCTAGATGTTCCAAGAGATTATTATAGTCATATGCTTTGAACTCAGCAAAGCAGTATCAAAAGAAGTTTGGTTATGTTTAAGTATCTGTAACTGTACCCTCTGTGTTTCATTTACATATGTACACTTGAATATGTGTGCAGGCAATCACATGCATGCATATACATATACTTCTACACATTGTAACACCTTTCTCATCCCACAGTCCCCTAGGAATTGGTGGGTTCAAAGCACCAACTTTCCTTTGGGTTGGTGGCTGAGTGCTTGAGAACTGCACTATCAAGACACCTACAGATAAACACATATGATCTCAAAACAAACTATTAAAGATAAAAGCCCACTGCCATGGAACCTTCTAGTCTGTTTCAACTCACAGTGAGTCTGCATAAGGCTTCTGCGAGTAAAGCTTTAGGGGAGCAGACAGCCTCACCTGTCTCCCTCGAAACAGATTTCTAACTACTCCCCTTGCAGTTAGAAGTACAGCCACCACACCTCTTATTATGGTTCTTTAAACAGTATAGTTGTTACAGTAATCAGCTAAAGCCTTTTCCCACTTGTTTACATTTTAGTGTCATTATTTGTTATCGTCACAATGGTCACATGTGTCAACCTTTTCGATCATGTGTTACCTTTCCCATCACCATAAAAGGCAAGTTCTAGAGTGAATCCCCTTTCTCCCTCCCACCCCTCATAGCCACGAATGAGCATTGGTTTCTGTATATCGGTTTGTTCGTATTATTTCACAAAAATGAAAATATGCCATCTTTGTTGGGTTTTCCTTATTGGTATGTGTTGCTCAACATAATGTCGTCCAGGCTTACCCATGTCCCAGCATTTCAAAACCTGCTTTTCTCTATAACTGAGTCTGACTCACTGCCATTGAGTTGATTCTGACTCATTGTGACCATTTATGACAGAAGAATACCATCCCTGTGAGTTTCTGAGACTAACTCTTTTATCAGTACCTTCTATTTCATTCTTAAAATATTAAAAATGTGTGGGAGGGGGGAGCGGGGAGGGAGGGGGAAAATGAGGACCTAATGTCGGGGGTTTAAATGGAGAGAAAATGTTTTGAGAAACGATGTACAAATGCGCTTTACACAATTGATGTGTGTATGGATTGGGCTAACAGTTGTATGAGCCCCTAATAAAATGTTAAAAAAAGAAAAAAATATATTAAAAATGATACATCTTACAAATGAAGAAATATACCTGCACAAGTCCCCCTACCTGTATTTCTTGACGACCTACCTATCTGTCCCCTTCAGGCCACCCTAACCTTTCGGCCCTCTAGTCTCTGGTGTCACTCTTTACAGGAATAGAAAGCCTTGTCCTTCTCCTGCAGAGTGGCTGCTGGTGCCCACTGCTGACCTAGGGGCTAGTAGCCCAGCCACAACCACTACAGGTTCCATTGTCTGTGTGTATCATATTTGAATAAAATATTCATTCATTGATGGGCCACCTCTAGATTGTCTCCATCTTCCTACTACTGAAAACAGTGCTGTGATGAACACAGAAGCTACTGCTTTAACCATCCTGCTCTATCGTCCTGAGCAACTGCCAACAGAGTTCTTAAGAAAACACAAAGTTGAATTTCTCCCCACTTAGTCCAGTTGCTGCATTTCTTGAAAATTCATTGTATATTAAAACAGTAATAATTACAATATGCCGGAGAGAGGGGGTTTCAAAAATTTCTTAGGAAAAAAAAAGTTCATCTGACAAGGGACAGGTCTTCATGAGGATCAATAACTCTAGTGAGGTACACATACCTTAGAACATCCAACCACTGGAGATCAGAAGGGCAGCATGTAATCGAGTCCAGAATGGTTAGGCAAGATGAAGAAATAGAAATAGGAAACTCGGGAAGGGAATGGGCTATGTGCTGCTACATTGTGGTGGTTGTGCCATTGGCTATTGAAAAGGAAAACGGATGTGCTCTGAAATTGGCCCCCAATTCACAATGGAGATTTGAGGGCAGCAGGGTGGAGTTAATGGAATTTTCTCACAAATTTTAAAAGTCTCTTGATATAAAAACAATGTTTTATAGTGAAATATTTATAAAGTGTATTTTACCTACAAAAATCCCTGGTAAATGTATCATAATCGTGGTCTGGGACCATGCTGATAGTGCTGTAATCTTCATTGTCTAGAACTGTCCCTCACATTTCAGGACATCTGGGACCCCGGCCCATAGCCTCTAAATAAGAGAAGCAACCCAGTAACCTGGAAGGAATTGTTATTCCCTCCCTAGTTGATTGTCCAAAGGAGGTTTGCCTTTTTGTCTGTTACATGGACTATATAGCTGGAAAAATAAAATAATTTTGCTACTTAAAAATGAAAGTTTTAAATCCATTGCTCCAACTTCTGATGCACTGTTCATTTTCTTTCAGAATCGAAGAGAAGCAGCTGTCAGCAATGCCTGCCATCTGCACATATCTCCTCACTGTCAAGGTGAGCACACTGCTAATGCCCCAATTATCTGTCACAACAAAGCCAAGTGACAGACGCACTGATGGCTCAGCTGAGAATTTAGGTCCTGGTGCTGCCACCCAAGTCTCTGTCTTGACTGGAGTCTAGTGGACTTGCGTGCCCCTCCATACCTGTTTGTCCCTCATGGCTTGAGCTACTCAGGTACTAAGTCTGGTTCATTATGTCTCAGGGATTCTCTGAGATCAGAGGAATCTGCTCTGCCACCCAAGTTGTAGCTGGAAAGCCCTACCTTGGTGGGAAGCAAAATCAAGCTGACCAAGGCTAAAAAAAAAAAAAAAAATCCCAAGCTATGAAAGTGTCAGGAGACAAAGCTTCTCTGCAACTAATTAGCTGAATGGCCTTGAGCAAGTGAATCACCCTCTTTGGGTTTCTGTCTCTTTATGTATAAAATGAGAAGACTGGATTTCAAGATCCCAAGAGCCTTTCATCTCTGAACTTCCATGCTTCTAGTTGGCCACAGTCAAGTGCATTTCAGGAGTGTGTTCAGTTCCAGGGCACGGTCAGTGGTACAGCCTGATGCAGATGTGAGAAATACCTTTCTAGGGTGATGGCATGCACTTTTTACCTTCAAGTAAGCGTCCGTGGTTACTTTGACCTCTTTAAAACATCAGCAGCTTGAGGGAATGGATGGATTAGTGTGAACAATAGCAGTGATAACAGGGTTTTAAGGAGAATGTGCTTGAGAAGGAGTTTTTGCCTGGATTTTATTGTAACGTAGTCAGTGCATCCTCTCTGCTCTCTTCCTCTTTATGCTAGAAATGGACTTGCCTGTGAGACTGCCCAAGGACTTAAAAAAAGAATGAGGCTGAGAGAAGATGAGGAGTCAAAACTGGAGCAGGGAGGGAGTTTGATAAGGTGATGATGGATGTGTCAAGTGTTGCCCCTCCCGAAAAGAAAATGAACGTGCTATAATAAATCCTGGAGACATGCCAAATGCTATTGTCAGGAGATGGATGGGATGGCTTCACAGCAAATTAGGAGCCCAGCTTCTAGTGACTCATTAGCATGGTGCATATTAAAAACAGCTTAAGGCTAGGAGTGAAAAGCTTCAAATTTGAGTTCCAGCTCAGTTTCTAATTGAGTGACATTTGAGCAAATCACTCACTTATTTTAAGTTGTGGTTACCTCATCAGCAAACACATTATTGTCCCCATTTTATCATTATTATTACTAACTGCCAATATTTTATATCAGTAGAACTTTCTCTCCTAAATTAAATAATTGCTGCTGTTATTGTTGGGTACCTTCTAGTTGATTCTGACTCTCAGTGATCCTATCTGATAGAATCAACCACTCTTCTTGGCTGTAATCTTTAGAGGCTTTACATTTCCACTTTCTGCAGTGGCACTGCTGAGCATGTCTGAGTTGCCACCTTTTAGTTAGCAGTAAAAACTCACTGCCATTGAGTCGATTCTGACTCATAGCAACCCTGTACAACAGGGTAGAATTGCCCTGTGGCTTGTCGAGACTGTAACTCTTTCCAGGTGTCGAAAGCCTCCTCCTCCTCCTGAGAAGCACACTTATGATTACACAGTGCCTTCGGAGCCCACCACGCAACCTACTGTGCCACCACAGCTCCTCTTCAGAGGCAGACTAGTCTCCCTGGTTCTCTGTACCCCTTGTAGTTCCTACTCCCTGAGGTAGGCTTAGGTAACCATCTAAAGGGCATCTCAGAATCTTAGAGCTGTTTGAAAACTATTAAGCTACGTCATCCCTAAGATCTCTATCACCTTAAAGTATTCTTTCAAGGACGAAACAAACATTTCCCTCATTTACACAAGATATTCTGCCAGCACTCCATATATAAGATACAGAAGGCAGCTCCCTTGCCTTGCAGAGCTTGGTCTAGGACTCACAGGTTAGCCTACTAACCATCACTTACTTCCCCATGCATAATGTCCCCAGGCAAAGACTATGGAGGACAGAAACTAGAAATGGCTTGTTATAGCCAGCAGGTGCTTTCCAGTTGGCTACAAAGCACAGCGGCCCTTTGTAGAATAGAAAGAAATAAGGCCCTATTGTGCACCACCTTCACAATCACTGACAGGCATAAACTCAATGTTGCGGTCTCTGAGTTAATCCATTTTAATCATTTGTCCTCTTTACTGCAGAGTCTCTACCAAGTATGATGTCCTTCTCTAAGAACCAATTCCTCCTCCTAATATGCCCAAAGTACGTGACACAATGTCTTGCCATCCTCACTTCCAATAAGCATTCTTATACAAGAAAGCTTCAAGAAATTCATGAAAAAAATTGATTCCGTTTTTCTAGGAACTTATTAAAGCCCCCTCATACTCTTCCAAGACAGATTTGTTTGCCCTCTGACCATGGTATACTGAATACTCTTTGTCAACACTGTCATTCAAGAACATCACATTTTCTTTGGTCTCCCTTAATCATTTCCCAACTTTCACATGTATATGAAGTACTTGAAAATACCATGGCTTGGATTAGGTGCATCTTAGTCCCCAAAACAATGCATGTGATTTGTAACACTTTAACGAGGTTCTTTTGCAGATTTGCGCAGTGTAATACATCCTTTGATGCCTTGACTGCTGCTTTCAAGGGCATTGATTATGGTTCTAAGTAAAATGAAATCTTTGAAAACTTCAGTCTCTCATACTTTTACATGTTAATGGTCCAGTTGTGAGAATTTTTGTTTTCTTAAACTTGAAGAATTCATACCGAATGCTATCCTCTTTGATCTCCATCATGAAGTCCTTCAAATCCTCATTACTTTTAGCAAGCAATGTTGTGTCATCTGCATACGATTGTTATTGAGTCTTTCTCCAACCCTGAGATGACATGGGTCTTAATACGGTCTCGGGATATTTGCTTCTTGGATTAGCTCGGCATATGGATTAAAGTATGGATGGTGAAAGGACACAAGTGTACTGCACGATTTTCCTGACTTGAAATGACACAGTGTCCCCTTGCTTTTGGTCAGTACCTGCATGAACACAACTACGTGTTCTGGAGTCCTCATTCTTCTTCATGGAATCCATACTTTATTAGGACTCACATAGTCAAAATGCCCTTGTGTAGTCAATGAAACCCAAGTAACCACGTTTTTGCTCCCCTCTGCTTTCATCCAAAATCCATTTGACATCAGAAATGATAGCCCTCATGCCACATTCTCTTCTGTTACCTCGTTTGAAATTCTGATAGTTCTCTGTGGATGTATTGCTGTAACTGTTGAATGGTTTTCCAGAAAAAGCTTGCGTGCATGTGATATTGCTATTGTTCTGCAATCTCTGTATTCTCTGGGGCCATCTTTCTTTGCAATGGGCCCCACTCTGCATCTCTTCCACATGTCCTGGGGTAGACAAGTGCGCCCTCCACCTCTGCGTCTGTTTGATGAAACATCTCAATCAGGAGTCTGTCCATTTATAGAGCTTTTTTTCCTGCCCAATGCCCTGAGTGCAATTAAGACTTCAATAATACCAGTTCTTGATCATATGCTATCTCCTGAAATAAAGCTGAACATGTACAAATTATTTTCTGATAGTAACTCTGAGTATTCTTTTTATCTTTTCTTGATAATTCATGCTTCGTTCAACATTTTCCTATTCAATACTGCCACATGGGCTTTATTTTTTATATTTAGTTCTTTAAGTTTGAGAAATTTGAGTGTATTCTTCCCTCTTTGGTTTTCTAGTTCCACATAATTGCATAATTCATTGTAATTGTTTACTTGTCTTTCCAACTGTCCTTTGAAATCACCTGTTTAGTTCGTTTGCTTCATCACTTCTTCTATAGGAACCTAGTACTTCGTTTATTCATCAATCTCTAGTAACTAGATTCATGTCACCTCATTTCGAGAGAGTATAATGAAAATGTTGAATGTCATGCGTTACATGCATATTTGTGAAGAAGACATGATGCATCTAATATGGTAAGTTAGAAATTGCAGAATCCCAATGTTAGCCTACCTACAATAAGGTGTAAGCAAGATGCTTAAACTACAGGGGTTTTTGTTTCTTTATCTCCAAACTGTGTTAATAATAGTGACTAACCATTTGCCACTGATTAAATTCCAATTAATGATGACCCCTTGTATGTCTCCATAGGACTGTGGCCAATAAAGCTTTCAATAGCTGGATCTTCTACAGCAGATTACTAGGCATTTAGGTGGGTTTTTTTTCTCTCCAGGGGTTCTAGGTGGGCAAGAATGTCAACCTTTCAGTTAACAGCTGAGGTTGCTAACCATTCCCACTACATGGGGAGGGATTCTGGTGAAAACAGTTAATTTACAGTTATTATAAGCATGAAGTGATAAAATAAAAAATTCAAGTTCATAGGAAATAACATCATGTGGTTCACATAGTCCAATGAGGAACATTCTTATAATCTCAGATAGACTGATAGGTCTTAGAAACAAAATGAAATAAAGCCTATCCACTTGAATTATCTTCCCTTAAGCTCCATTGACAAAACCACAATCCCTGCAAGAATAGAGCATCATAAGTAATAGCTGTTTGGGCTAAGGTAAGGAGAAAGCACTGCATTATTAGAAACCATTGCGATGTAATCAGCACTCTTTGGAATGGAAGAGATTTCAAATTCCAAGTAGAAAGTAGCAATGGCTGCTGCCTTCCATTATATTTGTTTAACTCAGTATAGAAAATTCAAATCAATTGCTATTGAGTTGATTACAACTCAAAATGACCCTACTGGACAAAGCAGACCTGTCCTGCAGGGTTTCCAAGACTTCAATCTTTACTGAAACAGATGCAACATCTTTTCCCCAAAGTGGATGATACAGTCAAACTTCTGACCTTTCTGTTAGTAGCTATGTGCTTAACCACAGCCAGTACAACCAGGGACCATTAAAGGAAATATAAAAGCGTGTCTTTAACAGTATAATCACATTATCTAAGACAATAACATGGGTTGCTTCCTGATGAGGAAAAAAAGTCTGTTTTCAATGATAAAATTGGCCAATACACTAAATAATGATTTATCCAAGGTTCTTAGGATGGGAGCAAAAAATCTCTCTTATCTAAATGGTAGGAATATTAATTAGTAAGGGTGAATCCAGAAGAGAACAATAAGAATTTTAAACTTCATATAGTAATGAAAAAAAATTTCCAGAAGTTTCACAGGAAGATATAGATAACAAATACACAAAGAGGAATTACAAGTATGATCGTGACAGTCCTTAAGGTAAGCAAATATTCACCAATCAGAAACTCCTAAGGAAATGACAATAATAGCAATGTAGGGCTCATAAATAATATATATATATTATATACATGACACATATATACACATGCACACATATATATTCAGAATATATTTCTAAGTAAAAGAGTTTAAAACTCTACAGTTGTGATCTGATTTTTAATTAGAAATGGGGTATCCATTTATATGCATCGAGAATGTGTTATCAGGCAAAGGTGTGTTTGTAATACAGGAGCAAAATTACTATAATTAGGCATACAATATCTTAATCTAGGCTATCTTTGGGAGTTGGAACAAAGAGTAATTGTAACGTTATTTTTATTATTTTATATTATCTGAATATTCTATCCTAAAAGTGAAGCATATTTTATAATTAAATGAATTATTTCTCTTTTAATGAAATAACTCAAACAAAGAAAATATCCTTCAATATCTATTTTGATGGTGTGAACAAAAAAAGACAAAACATATCTCAATTTCATGAATATCTTTTGGTTCTTGCCAGGAAAATTACAATCCAAACAACTGCCATCCTTTAAGAATATGACAATAAAAAATACTTTTTGAAAGCTATATATGAAAAACCAACAGCCAGCGTAGTAGTCAATGGAGAAAAGATGAAAACAATCCTACTGAATAAGAGGACAGGACAAGGATGGCCCTTGTCCCCACTCTTATTTAACATCGTATTGGAGGTCTTAGGTAACAGCATAAGGGAAATAAGAGACATCAAAGGTATTCACCTAGGGAAGGAAGAGGTGAAACTAGCATCACTCGCAGATGATATGATATGATTTTATATATGGAAAATCCCCAAAACTTCTCAAGGAGTGTACTGGAAGCAATCGAGGAATATGGCACAGTGGCAGGATACAAGATCAACAAACAGAAGTCTATCAGACTGCTATACACATTGGATAAGACCACAGAAGAGGAGAACAAAAAGGTGGTACCCTTCACAATAACCAAACATAAATTGAAATAGCTAGGGATAGCTATTTGAAAAATAGCCAGGGATAGCTAGCTGACTGAAAGAAAAAAAAAGATTTGTATGAAAAAAGCTACAGAATACTATTACAATTAACCAAGAGTGACCTCAACAAATGGAAGAATATCCCATGCTCATAGATCGGAAGACTCAATATAGTAAAGATGTCAGTCCTGCCGAAGGAACTATATAAGTGTAATGCAATCCCAATACAATTACCATCACCTTTTTTCAAAGCATTGGTAAAACAGATTACCAATTTCATACAAAGCCCAGAATTAGCAGAGAACTCCTCAAGAAGAAGGACACAGTGGGAGGGCTTGCTATAATCTGACTTTAGCACATATTATACAGCCACAGTGGTCCAAACGCCTGGTTTTGGTATAATGACAGAGAGACCAATAGAAAAGAACTGAAAACCCAGAAATAAAATCATCAGCATACAGACAACTGATCTTTGATAAGGCCCCCAAAAATATCAAATGGGAAGCAGATGCCCTCTTCAACAAGTGGTGCTGGGGGGGAAAATGGATATTTACCCGCAGAAAAATGAAAGAAGACTCTTATCTCAATCTATGCACAAGAATAAACTCAAGGTGGACCTCGAGGTAAAACCCCAAACTATTAGGGCCATCAATGAGGGAATTGGGACAAACATGAGAACTTTGGCACAGGGAATACATAGGCTATCAGAAATAGGGAAGGACACAAATACAGATGAGGCACAAATTGACAAGTGGGATATACGGAAGATAAAAAACCTGTGAACATCAAAAGAATTCACCAAGAAACTAATAAGAGAGCGAAAACATCTTTAGCAATGACACATCAGACAAAGACCTTATTACTAAAGTCTACAATACTCTGCTAGCTTCCAAAATGAAAAAAACAAAAAACAAAAACCGAATTGCCTACTGAGGAGGTGGTCAAAGTACCTGAACAGAAGTTTCACAAGGGCAGAAATCCAAATGGCTAGTAAATATATGAGAAAATGTTCAGATCTCTAGCCATAAGAGAAATGCAAAGTAAAACAACTATGAGATACCACCTACCACCCTCAAAAACAGCCCAATTCAAAACATCAGAAAGCAACAAGTATCAGAGGTGCTGTGGGCAGATAGGAATTTTCATCCACTGTGGGTGGACCTGTAGGTATGTACAGCCACTATGGAAATCGATTTGGTGATATCTAAAACAGATGGAAATTGAGCTACCATACGACCCAGCAATCCCCCTACTGGGCATATACCCAGAAGAGGCAAGAAATAAACTACGTCCAAACATCTGTGCTACAATGTTCGTCATGACACAGTTCACAATTGTAAGAATTGGAAACAACACAAATTTCCATCAACAGATTAAAAAACTGTGATACATACATACAATGGAGTATTACATGCATCCCTAAAAAGCAGTGATGAATGTGATGAATGCTGAAACACATAGCCACATGGGAAGATCTGGAGGAACGTATGCTAAGTAAAGTAAGCCAATCATAAAAGGACAAGTACAACATGAGTCCACTGAGGTAAGTTTAAAAATGCAAAAGGGGCACAGGGGAAAAGCTACTGTATACAAACATTCCTGGGGTGAGGCCAAGGCAGTATGGCAGGGGCCAGACCAAATCCAGGGATACATATGCTAGCCAACTAAAAAGGAGGGGGGAAAAGAAGAAGAAGGAAAAAGACACGGGTAGGGGGGCAGCAGGGAACTAACCCACTCAAGGGATGTATATTATTTATATCTCCACAGGGAAAGAGGGACCAGACTTCAATCCAGTACTCCAAGACATGAATGCAACATACTGGCATGAAGCAGAGAACCAATAGAGAAGTCTGAGGGGCCGGACCCAATCCCAATGTGGACAGCGCCCCCTCCCTTCAGAAGAATTCACTTCAGAGGACAGCACTGAAGTTACAGCTCAGGGAGAGGGACATGTCTGATCAGAGCACACAGGAGAAGATGAAGGGAGAGAAAGAGAGAGTGGAGCACATCCTGGCCCACCAAGCCCTGAGGACAATATTCCCACTCAGAGTAGCCAAAGCACAGAGAGGACCATAGGGCCAGCCCCACTATGAGACAATATGTCCCTCGTTGACCCATAGAGCTATGGGGCACAACACTGGAGACACAGTGTGGGAATTTCATTCAATTTGACACCCCCCACCCCCCGCCCCACACACACACACACACACTGAGGTGAAACGCTAAGGGTGTACAACAGAACAGCAAGGGGAACAGAGCAAGGAAGTCCTGAGGCAATACCAAAAATAGACTTTAGGGCCAGTGAGTGCCACCCCATCAGACTCCACTGGAAAAAACTCCTAAAGGTCAACAAACATACGTTGAACTATTTACATTCTTTTCATTTTTTGTCATTGGTTTTTTGTTGTTGTTTTGTTTTCTTTTGTTGCTTTGTTTTGCTCTATCTTGTTTTTGTGAATATTATTATCTCTGCATGTCTATCTAAATAAGATAGGCAGAACAAACAAGTTGGAGGAGAAATCAATGGGACTGATAATTCTGGGGGGACATGGGAAAGGGGGAAAAGAAGTGGGTGTTAACATACCTGGACAAGGGAACAACAAGTGATCCAAAATCAATGGCGAGGAGGGTGTAGGAGGCCTAGTAGGACTTGATCAAGGGCAATGTAACTGAAAGGAATTACTGAAACCCAAATGAAGGTTGAACATTATAGTGGGACAAGAGGAAAGAAAAAGGAAATAGAGGAAAGAACTAGGAGGCAAAGGGCATTTCTAGAGGTCTAAATGAAGGCATGTGCATATGTAAATATATTTATAAGTAATGATGGGGAAATAGATCTGTGTGCATATATTTATTGGTTTAGTGTGAAGGTAGCAGATGGACATTACACCTCTACTCAATGCAAGAACATTTTGTTCTATTAAACTGCCATTCCATGATGCTCACCTTCCTGACACAATCACTGAAGACCAAATGAGTGCACAAGCAAATGTGGTGAAGAAAGCTGGTGGTGCCCGGCTATCAAAAGATGTAGTGTCTGGGGTCTTAAAGGCTTGAAGATAAACAAGCGGCCATCTAGCTTAGAAGCAACAAAGCCACATGGAAGAAGCACACCAGCCTATGTGATCACAAGATGTCGATAGGTTCAGGTATCAGGCATCAATGAACAAAAACATATATCATTGTGAATGAGGGAGAGTGTGGAGTGGAGACCCAAAGCCCATCAGTAGGCAACTGGACATCCCCTTACAGAAGGGTCATAGGGAAGAGATGAGCCAGTTGGGGTACAGTATAGCAACAATGAAACATACAACTTTCTTCTAGTTCTTTAATACCTCCCCCCACACACACCCTACTATTATGGTCTCAATTCTACCTTACACATTTGGCTAGACCAGAGAATGTACACTGTTACCGATAAGAGCAGGAAACACAGGGAGTCCAGGACAGATAAACCCCTCAGGACCAATAATGAGAGTAGCAATACCAGGAGGGTAAAGGGAAGGTGGGTGGGGGGAAAATGGGATAATTGATTACAAGGATCTACATATAACTCCCTCCCTAGGGGATAGACAACTGAAAAGTGGGTGAAGGGAGACATCGGACAGTGTAAGACATGAAAAAATAGTAATAATTTATAAATTATCAAGGGTTCATGAGGGACTAAGTGGGGGGGGGGGAAGAAAGGGGAGGTGGGGGAAATGAGGAGCTGATACCAAACAGTCAAGTAGAAAGAAAATGCTTTGAGAATGATGATGGCAACAAGTGTACAAATGTGCTTTACAAAATGGATGTATGTATGGATTGTGATGAGTTACACGAGCCCCCGATAAAATGATTAAAAATAACTTGTTTAAAAATAGCAATATCCATCCTACTAGTTTTTAATAAGTACATAAAAATAAAGTGTAGAATGGAAAAAGAAGAGGAAAAGACAACACATTCTTCTATAATGAGTAAAGCTGACTGTGAACAATTTCCACCAGGATATTCTTAGTGTCTTCATCCGTATTATCTGTGTTCATTCTTTAGGCTTTGTCCCTCACTTAGCATAAGTTCTCATTCAGGGATACATTAGATAATAATTAAAGCAAGCACCCCCTTTGGGCATCCACAGTGAGGGCACCAGTTGTCTAAACCAAAGCCCAGCCATGCCAAGCAGACAGGGCACCAGAAAAAGCAAACTCCACACTGGAATATAACTGGCAGGACACAGCCCATGAAGTCTAACTTCACATTCAGGGTATGTTTTCTCTCGGTGACCACACAAAAATGCAGTGGTGGCACTATAGTCACTGACTTAAGAAATTGTTGGCCCTGTCCTGTGCGATGTGAGAAAAATGTTGTCTTCAGATGTGAACAGCCTTCTGTATTTGTGTCATCTGGTTTGCTATTGTTCTCACCCCCCCCTGGATTTGTCCATTCCATCGTGAAGATGCCATATCAATCGATGGAAACTGTGAAAGTTTGAAACAATTATTTTGAGAGGAAAACACCCCGGCAATCTGTGGAGAGCCCAACAGTGAATATTGTACCGCAAAAGAGTGAAATTATTTCTGACTGCCTCATCGGTACTTTTTCTCATGACTACCTTAGCACTGTCCCAAATAAATTTTTTTAATCCCACTAATTTTCACATTTGAATTTCTGCATTAAAGTTCAAATTCTAATGTAAATTTTATTTTACAAATTGTACTTGTTTTAGAAGTGCTATATATTTAATTATTCAAATGTATTTGCTACTAATAGTAATATGAATATAACTGAATATGTTCTGAATGCTGTACTCATTTTTTTTTTTAGTGAGACAATGAGAGAGTGGGAGTGAGAGTGAGAGAGCGAGGCAGTGAGTGAGTGTGAGGCAGTGAGTGAGTAAGAGTGAGTCACTGAGTGAGAGAGTGAGGCAGTGAGTGAGTGAGACAGTGAGTGGGAGTGAGGCAGTGAGAGAGTGAGAGAGCGAGTGAGTCACTGAGTGACGCAGTCAGTGAGAGAATGAGGCAGTGAGAGTGAGACAGTGAGAGTGAGGCAGTGAGTGAGTAAGACAGAGAGTCACTGAGTGATGCAGTGAGTGAGGCAGTGAGACAGTGAGTGAGTGAGACTGAGCGAGAATGAGACAGTGAGTGAGTGAGACTGAGGCAGTGAGAGAGTGAGGCAGTGAGAGAGACAGTGAGTGAGGCAGTGAGTGAGACTGAGTGAGTGAGTGAGTGAGAGAGTAAGACTGAGTGAGGCAGTGAGAGAGTGAGTGAGTGAGAGAGAGAGAGAGTGAGACAGTGAGTGAGTGAGAGTGAGTCACTGAGAGAGAGTGAGGCAGTGAGAGAGTGAGAGTGAATCACTGAGTGAGGCAGTGAGAGAGAGCGAGGGAATGAGAGAGTGAGGCAGTGAGTGAGTGAGGCAGTGAGTCACTGAGTGAGTGAGAGTGAATCACTGAGTGAGTGAGAGTGAATCACTGAGTGAGGCAGTGAGTGAGAGTGAGGGAGTCAGAGAGAGTGAGAGAGCGAGGCAGTGAGAGAGTGAGGCAGTGAGTGAATGAGAGTGAGTCACTGAGTGAGGCAGTGAGTGAGTGAGACAGTGAGAGAGTCAGGCAGTGAGAGAGTGAGTGAGTGAGAGTGAGTCACTGAGAGAGAGTGAGGCAGTGAGAGAGAGCGAGGCAGTGAGAGCAAAATAAAGGTAGAAACCTAGAAAACATTTCAAAGGGGCTAAGGTAAGTGGTGATTGTATTCTCAGTAAGTTGGCTCAGCATATTAATTTGTTCACATATTTTTCAGTTCTAAATCTATTAATTTGAGAGTTGGTATAAATGGGTGTTATTGGCTGAATTGTGCTTTTCCCAATAAGTGTCAACTGGCGTTGATTATGATTGACATATGATGCAATAATCCTACATGTTGGGATCCTAACCTCCAGGATGTTCATTTACTGCTCCTTTATTTATCACTCTGTGGTGACTTGAATGTTGCCGTGATGCTGGAAGCTATGCTACTGGTATTTCAGATAGAGCAGTAGTCCATGGCGATTAGATTTCAGCAGTATTTCTGGACTAAGAACACACTACAAAGAAGGAATAGAGTTCTCAGATATTAGTCACAGCAAACCTTATGAATAGCAGTGGAACACTGGCAGATTTAGTGCTGAGAGATAAACTCTCCAGGGTGAAAAGCTCTCAAAATAGAGTTGACCTTAAAGAGGTGGATGGAGTAAAACTTTCCAGACTTTCATTTGCTGAGAAAGCCCAACTCAAAGGTAGAACAAACACCTGCAAACATCCATTAACACTGAAATGCACAAAGTATGAATGTAGGAAAATTGGAAGTAATACAAAATGAATGAAGGGAAATGAGGAGTAGAGACCTAAAGCCCATCTGTAGACAATTGGATATGCCCCTACAGAAGGGTCACAAGGAAGAGACGAGCCAGTCAGGGTGCAGTATAGCACTGATAAACATACAACTTTCCTCTAGTTCTTTAATGCTTCCTCCCCCGCAATACCATGACCTCAATTCTAACTTACAAATCCGGCTAAACTAGAGCATGTACACTGGTACAGATAAGAGCTCAAAGCACAGAGAATTCAGGACAGATAAATTCCTCAGGAGCAGTAATGAGAGTAGTGATAACAGGAGGGTAAGGGGAAGGTAGGGAGAGAAAGGGGGAACCGATCACAATGATCTACATATAACCCCTTCCCAGGAGCCAGACAACAGAAAAGTGGGTGAAGGAAGACATTGGACAGTGTAAGATATGAAAAATATATATATAAATTCTCAACTGGGGGAGGGGGTGAAATGAGGAGCTGATATCAAGGGCTCAAGTAGAAAGAAAATGTTTTGAAAATGATGATAACAACATACGTACAAATTTGCTTGGCACAATGGATGTATGTATGGGTTATGGTAAGAGCTGTAAGAGCCCCCAATAAAGTGAAGTGGAACACATAAAGGCCCATATACTAGGTATTAGTGGGTTCAAATGGTCTGGTATTTGGCGTTTTGAGTTGGAAAATTAGAGCAAGATTCAAGAAAAATGTCACATTTACCATTAAAAAAATCATTTCAAAACCTACCTTGAAGTACAATCCTCTCTATGATAAGACAATATACCATATGTACTTGTGCATAAGCTGAGTTTTTCAGCACATTTTTAATGCTGTTTTTGTGCTAAAATCAGGTGCCTCAGCTGATATTCGGGTCAGCTTATACTCGAATATATACAGTATATATGCTCATATGTTCATAAGGAAGTCTATCTAGTACAACTATTACTCAAATTTACTTACCAATCACTAAAGCTAGTGATGAACAAAATGAAGTATTATGCCAGTTTCTTCAGTCTGAACTTGTTCAAATATGCAATCAAGGAGCAGTGGTTATTACTGGGGATTAGAATGAGAAAGTGGGAAACAAAGAGGATCAGTGGTAGCCTTGGCAATAGAGATAAAGCTTGAGATCCCATGATAGAATTTTGCAAGACCAATGACTTCATCATTGCAAATATATTTTTAACAACATAAATGCTGACTATACATGTGGACCTTGCCAAATAGAATACACAGGAATCAAATTTACTCCAACTGTAAAAAAAAGACAACATCAGCAGCCAAAACAAGGCCAGGGGCAGACTGTGAAACAGACATCAATTAAAGGTTTTGGCTTACCCCATTACCTGGAAACACAAACTCATGCCACCAGTATCAGAAAGCTGTTTTGCAGTGTTATTTCTGTCATTCCAATAATTGGTGAACGTGCACTATCTTTGAGGTGTAAATTATGTGTGGAGCCCCACAAAATGGATAATTTAGGGAGTCAGTTCAATGTTTTCCTCAGTTTGACTCATTTTAACAGGCTACATCTCAAAATATGGTAACGTAGGAAGGACAACCTATTGTATATGTCTGAAACACTATGTGATAAATTAATAAACTTAATTGATAAATTTCAATCAACTCTTTCAAATAAGTAAGTTTAGCTTGATATTTCACTTTGTTCTTTTTCATGCAGATCAGCTAAGTATCCTTTTAAGATACAGATCTCCACTAAAGGAGACATCTATTGAGCAATTTATCATACTTACTAAAATGTCATATTAGTGACAAGGACAACAAACCCACTGTCAGCAAATCTACTCTGACTCATAGCGACCCCACATAGGGTTTCTGAAGCTGTAAATCTTTATGGGCACTGACAGCCTCATCTTTTTCCAGCAGAGCAGCTCATAGGATTGAACCACTGATCTTGTGTACAGCAGTCCAACACTTACATGACAATGTCATCAGGTCTTGTTTCTAGTTTTAGTTTTTCCAAGAAATTACAAATTTAGCACTTCACTATTTATATGAAGTTTGCAATACTGACTTTTCTAAACATAGGACACCCTAGCAATATCAAAGTCATACAATTAAACGTTTGGAATCTAATATGAATGCCATTTTCATGTCATGTGCTACACATTCAATTAATTTTGCAGGATTGTTGTCCAAATGCAGTTGATTATTTTTCTATTGCTTAATTGCTCTCCACTTGTTGTTCTGCCTCTATGCACCAATATGCAATTCTTAAAACATATTTAGACAGTGATCAAATATTTAAAAATCGTTCTATTACACATTGGGAAGCTCAGCTTTATCAATAATTACAACCTGGGACTTGTACACTAGGGTTCTAGATGCTGTAGAAAATAGTTCTGAATGAAGCTACAGGCTAAGGAGAAGGGCTGGCCCGTCCTGCCCACATGAAAGCAAACTAAGAAAGAAAGAGAATGAGGGTCTAGACCCCACTAGTCCCTTGAGACATGATGGCACCATAAGGGAGCACAGTGTTACAGAAGACAATATTGGGGACACATCACAGGGAGTGAGCCCGGAGCCTGGTCTATCATCCCCCAGCCCTGCAGCGGGGCGGAACAAGAATAGAACATAACAGACCAATAATGGGAATAAAGTTCTGAAGCCCTGGAGGACTCCTGAAAATAGGCCTCAGCCTTGGCAGTTCCTGGAACCAGACCAGTGGGGAGATAGGAAAAAATGTCATCGGACTGACTGGGAATGATGTATAGGTGTTTTGTTTTGTTTTATTCTCGTCTTTCTCTCTTTGTTGTTATTCATTTGTTGGTGGGTCAGTTGGTGTTTTGTCTTCATTGGTTCTATTTGTCTGTCTACATAAGACAGGCACGAGAAGCAAACCAAAGGGAGGACAACAGGACCGATGCTTCTGGGGATCTTGGGGGAGGAGAAGCAGGCAAGAAAGGAGCAGCAAGCAGACAAGCTCATGGACAGAGGAACAACTAGAGATCTAAAATCAAATGGCACGGGGAGAGCAGAAATCCTGGTAGTGGTATAGCTGAAATCCTATAGTGGTATAGCAGCTATAATCTAACTGGAGGAATTACTGAGAGAAAAATGAGGGGTGAACATGTTAAAGGTAAAAGGTGAACAGGAGGAAGGTAAAAGGAAATAGAGGAAAGAACTAGGAAGCCAAACAATGTATAGAGGTACAAACCTAGAGGCATTCATATGTAAATACATTAATGCATAACAATAGGAGTATTGACCTATGTACATATATTTATATGGCAATGCATTAAGGTAATAGACAGACTCTGGGCCTCTATTTAAGTATTCCCTCAACACAAGAACACTTTGTTATAATAATGTGGCACTGGGTGACGCCCACCTCCCTGACATAATCGCTGAAGACAATCTGGGTGTGCAAACAAATGTGGTGAAGAAAGCAGGTGGTAGCCAGCTATTACAGGATAAAGTGTCTGTGGCCTTAAAAGCTTGAAGCCAAACAAGTGACCATCTAGCAAGGAAGCAACAAAGCCCACATGGAAGAAGCACACCATCCTGTGTGCTCATGAGGTGTCAAAGAGAACAGACATCAGAATTTCAAAAATAAACAACCTAATTGAGGTGATGGGGAGGGGTCAAATTAGTGACCCAGAGGCCATCTGTGGGTAATTGGACATCCCCGCATAGAGGGGCTGCACTGAGGAGAAAATGCATACAAGGGGCAGTATAGCACTGAAAAAATACACAACACTCCTGTAGCTCTTCAATCCTTCCTCCCTGCACTATTATGATCTCAGTTCAATCTCACAATTCCTGTTAGACTGGTGTACAGACAGTGGCACAGATGAGAGCTTTCAATATGTGGAATTCAGGGAAAACAAAACCCCTCAGACACAGTAATGGGGCAAGGATTCCAGGAGGACAGGGCAAGGGAAGAGGAGGGAGAACTGGATAGCAATGAGGGCAGAATAATCCCTCTCAGGGGAAGAATACCAGGAAAGTAGGTGAAGGGATAGAATGGGCAGTATAAGATATGTATAAATAATAACAATACATATTATATTAAGGGTTCACAGGGGTGGTGGGGTAGGGAGGGGGGAAAAGGAGGAGCTGATCTCAAGGGGCTCAAGAAGAAAGATGCTGTTTAGAAATTGCTGATGCCAATAATTGTACATGTCTGCTTGAGATAACGGATATATGGTTTGCTATAATATATGTAAGAACCCCAACAAAATGATTCCTTTAAAAGAAAATAGCTCTGGCAACAGGACACATGAAAAAGATGTCAAAAACAAAGTAGAAAACATTGCCAATAAAAATACAAACACTAGAGTATAGATTTGTGCTATGTGGAATAATATATTGCAGCCTTCTCATGGGATAAGTTCTTTCAGATTCAAAAATAAAGGTAAAGACACACATAGATCTTTCCCTGATAGGTAGTACATTTCAAGAATAGATTTTTAACCACGTGGAAAAATGGCCATTAAGAGGAGGTGGGGGAGCCAAAAGAGGAGTGCTGGAATAGAAATGAGAGAGCGCCTGCCCACAGAGAGCGAGCTTGGGAGGGAGAGATCCCGCCCTCCCATCTAAAAGAGAGAGAGCTGCCCTCAGTTTCTGCTTTTATTTAGTCCCTCCTCCCCCCTTTGAGGAAGGGGGTGGGTGTGGCATGGTTGAGGGTTTTGACTGTCCTTAGTGGCTCTGTGATGCAATGTTGCTGATGCCTAGTGTGCATTCCCAGGTTGACCTTCACCTGCACCTAGGTGACCTTGGTCTATGGGTGCCCAGCTTTGGATTGACCTCATAGGTGTCTAATGTGTGCCTGATTTCTTTCAAACCCCTTAAATGGGACATGGTCTGCTACTTTTTGTTTAGCTTAGGCAGTCAGTCGAGGCAACCCCCTTTATCCTACTCTTCCTGCCTGTCAAGCGGAATGCCTGCGTGATCCCTGCCTGACATGGTGATGGCCGCAGAAACACCAGAGTCCACAGAGCTGGGACCATGAAGCAGAGCTGAAGAGCAACAAGCTTCCCAGGCCACAGATCAAGGTAGAGGCCCAGGGACCATCTGGCTAGAAACTGAGGACCAGAGAAGCTCGCTGAGCAGAGTTGCTGAGAAGAGTCACTGTTGTGGACAAAGACTAAGTCCTAATGTTTTCTGACCCTGACTTTTGGTAACCTATAACTTCCTAATAAAGCCTGATAACCAGGGGTGGGGGGATAGATTTTTTAGAAGATTTGTAAGAGCTCCCCCCCCAATAAAATGATTAATAAAAAAAGAATTGATTTTTTGGTTTTTGAAAAAACATAACAAATAGTACTAAATACTACTGCCCAAACCACATACTATCCCATCATAGACACACTTTTTTATTTAAATCATTTTATTAGGGGCTCGTACAACTCTTATCACAATCCATACATACATCCATTCCATAGACACACACTTTAATCTTGCCTGAAAGTATATGATGTTCTTTCTACTAGACCAGCAGTTCTCAACCTGTGGGTTGCAACCCGTTTGGGGGACTAACAACCCTTTCACAGGGGTTGCCTAAGACCATAGGAAAACATATTTCCTGGGTCTTAGGAACGGAGACACCACTCCTCTATCATCTCCAGGGTCCTTCCACATGCAGACAAGCCCACTTAGGAGTACCCGGCGTGAAGACTATTACCTATGCTACACATGCTTCAAGACAAAATTTCATTTATTTATCATTAGAAATAAATATTTCACAATATATAATTACCTACTGTTTTGTGATTAACCACTATGCTTTAATTATGTTCAACTTTTAACAATGAAAATACATCCTGCCTATCAGATATTTGCATTATGATTCATAACAGTAGAAAAGTACAGTTATGAAGTAGCAACAAAAATAATATTATGGTTGGGGTCACCACCAGTGGAAGAACTGTATGACAGGGTCGCAGCATTAGTAAGGTGGAGAGCCACTGGACTAGACTTTCCTTCTGAAACAAGATGGAAGCCTGAAGGATGAAGAGTACATGCAGACGTCAGTGCAGGCTTACACCAGTCACTTCCATGCAGCCCTTTGTGGAGAAGGGCGACGTGAGAGCTAAATTTACACACTCAGGAAACAAATGTTATAATGTAGGCATGCATGATTCTATAATAGACAATAAAATACAATGCCTTTTTCTCAAAGTTGAAATGACTTTACACGTATTTCTAACTTTAAATCATCACAAACTTCACAACAGAATGCTCATTTTTTTTTCCACAGAGAGACTCAAAAACCACACCACAATAATTCAAGGAAAACTAAATTCATTATCATTACTATATATGGAAGTAGATGTAATTTGACAGTTTAAATGTGATGAAATCAATGAAGAATGTGTAAGAGCAAGAATAGAAAGAAACATTTTAATTATAACATGTTAGAGAAGAAGGAACTATCTAGAAATAAAATACAGGTATGTACAGTCTCACCTCCAGCACCAGGGCTCCATTAGAAATGAGCATCATCAACTCAGGCTGAGTCCAGCATTGTCCCTCTGCCTTCTTTAGCCATAAACTTTAATAATCTATTTCTAAAGACACGCAATGCCTCTTTAGGACTTATCAGGCTTTTATACACATAAGAGATGCACAAATTTATGTATGAAATATGCTTAATGCTTGCATAACTAAATATAAATGTCCCCAGATGTATCTGAAATGCATGATATAAGTGGACTATACCCTGCATAATGAATTTTTTCGTTTGATTTAAATTTATTTATTCCCGTCTCCTCTCTACTGGCCTATTATTTATTGTCTTTAACAGGTATTTATTGAATGACACCTCTGAGAGTGATTGAGATCAACAGAGGCCACGCAATCATGGAACGCTTTGTTCTATTGTTAGTTACAGATAAGCTAGTACATATTCAGTCAGGGTAATACAAAGTTGGTTCAGAGAATTCCAGGAAAAGGACTCTAAATGTCTCTCTCTCTCTTGCACACACACACACACACACACACACATACACACACACACACACAGAGCAATTAAAAAAAACCAAAAACCTCATATAGATCTATCTAAATTGATATTTTTTTTAACATTTTATTAGGGGCTCATACAACTGTTATCGCAATCCATACACACATCAATTGTGTAAAGCGCATTTGTACATCGTTTCTCAA
>NW_022103958.1:30692196-30701667 GCF_000313985.2 Echinops telfairi
CTTTCTTATACACATATGCGTGTCTATGAATTTGTTTCTCTAGTCTACCCGGACTAACACATGTCTTTTCTACTTAGTGTATAACACAAAAATAAACCTTTTCTGATGACTTAGATCGGTGTAAAGGTCCTCAAATGAACTTACCTAGTAGGGACCTCTAACTGGTAAACTAGTTGCCCTTGGGAACATTTGGGCTCATGAGTATACCAGTGTGGGAGAATAACATTGCTCCTTTGAGGTACCTCTAGGTGAGCTCAAACCTCTGAACTTCTGTTTACTGTCAAGTGCGTTTGGCATTTAGTCAGAAATCTGCAGGTTTCCTTAATCTTTTGTTATTTAAGTTACTCCCATGCATTTAAAATTTTTTATCCAGAGGATGATAAGATAAAAGCAATATAGCAACAAACTTTTTGAAGCCCCTCGTATTTCAAGAAGTTAGATTCTTGTTCATCATGGAGTAATCAGCACAGTGTATTCACTATGTGTCCAGCAAAGAAAAAAAGATAAAAATAAACACTCCTCAGGCTTATCTGTTCAGTCAAATAATTAAGAAAATACATGGTTGAATATTTACTGCCTACCGGTGCTGATTCTTATCAAATGACAAGGAATGAGAATTAGCATTATAAACTGCAGTGCCAAACTCTTTACGTATTACTTACATTTCCATAGCCATGCCGAGTGGCTACCATCATCACATTTTAGGGCAAAGAAAACTGTAATCTTGGGGTTAAAATTTAAACTCAAGTCTATCAAGTGCAAAAGCCACACCAGCACAGAGCCTGCAATGTTTGCACATAAATATAGTAGCACGGAATGTTGTGAAAATACAAAGTATAACCCATGATTCTTAATCCAAAAAGCTGGGCAATACAAGTGGTGAGATGAGTTGCCAGATGACAGAGTGACAGGAGAATGGAAATAAGACATGGAGGACAGGTCAGTTTTGCAATTCGGCCGGGTAGATGAGACAGGGTAGCTGTACCAAACTCAGGAGACAAAAGCCAGGGGGTCTTGCGGCTGAGAGGCTGAGGACCAGACACACATGACTGCTGGAAGGGCTAAGGAGGTAACTCTGTGTGTAGAAGGACTGTAGCCTTAAGTTTTTCTGTCCTGACTTCAGATAAACTTAATTTCCCTAATAAACCTCCATAACCATACATACTGCCTGTGGAGTGTGGTTACATGTCGGGCTGTGATCCACATGGTCAGCAGATCCAAACCACCAGCAGCTCCATGGGAGAAAGACTGGGCTTTCTACGCTCCTCAATAGTTACTGTCACGGGGATGGGGTGGGAGAGAGGTGGATGGGTGTGGGAAGGGGGTGGGGTCACTATTAACCAGCATTGACTCAGTGGGAGTGAGTGAATGAGTTCTGTACAGCCATTTCAATGAATATGGGGGGGGGGGGGATGGTGTCAGAAGAAGGTAAAGAAGAATGGAGGGTGGAAGCATGAGAAGAGGCACTGCTACGGACAAAAGGGTTTTATCCCTAATATTTTCAGACCCTGACTTCTGGTAACCTGTAACTTCCCTAATAAGCTCCTATAATTTTGAGAAGTGTCTGTGAGTTCTGGCTGGCCATTGCAATGACTTATCGAACTTAGCAGAGAAATAGAGTGCTGTGAGAAGGGGGTTGGTGTCAGAGTGAAGTAAACACAAAAGGAGGGGCAGGCATGTCTGCCTGCTTATGGCAATCAGCCTGGCCTGCGGCTGGTGTGGAGTTTGATCCTCCTTTTCCTATTGAAGCCACAGAAAATCAGATGTGGCCTTACACCATTTCACCAGCAACTCAACAAAATATGTCAGGAGAGTGAATGATCTTACACACACACACACACACACACACACACACACACACTTACTTGTATGCATGCAGCCCAGACACACACACACACACACACACACACACTTGTATGCTTGCAGCCCAGAGGTGAGAAAAGATATGGTGGGTCATTCTACTCCTGAGAAAACTTATACCAAGGAAGATCTCAAAGACGGACTTTTCTGAAAGACTAGGCAGCACGTTCTAGACAATTGAAACGAGGGGAGCCAAAGTTGGGCATGGAAAAGCAAAAGGGTGTTCAAGAGAAGAGAGCCAGTTCCGTGTTGGTATTGGAAATGATCCCAGTAGACAAGATGTGGGAGGTTAGACAAAAGAAATTTAATAATAAAGGAGTTCAAACATTTGCAAAATCACAGCAAGCTCCACAGAACTGTGAAGTAAGTAAAGAGAACACATATAATTCCATTTTTTATAAATTTTACAGATCTTCAACAATTCACTCCATTAAATGTGGTCAGAAGAGGTCTTTAGCATAACTCTGGTCTAACAGCCAAGAAGTGCGAGCGCTGGACTCTTCTGCGTTGCAATCCTGGGACTCCACTACTCTGCACAAACTACTGTCACCCAGGGCGTTCGCACCCGGCTCCAATCCGAGGGCCTGTCCTTCTTCTTCATTAGCTTTGACCCACAGCACTGGCTGTTTCTTGTTACTTCATCCTTCTGGACACCCAATTCTTCCATTTCAAGGCACTTCATCGGTGAATTAATAAACACTTTTGCATCAACTATGTTCCAGAGCCCAGCAATCCTCCTTCTCCCACCCCCATGTTCTCTAATCTCTTTCTTTTCCTTTTTTTAAATAATTTATTTTATTGGGGCTCTTACAGCTCTTCTAACAATCCTTACATTAATTGTATCAAGCACATCTGTACATATGTTTCCATCATCATTTTCAAAACATTTTCTACTTGAGCCCTTGGTATCAGCTCCTCTTTTATCCCCTTCATTCTGCCTTCTCCCACCCTCGTGAATCCTTGATAAGTTATAAATTATTATTATTTTCATATCATACACAGGCTGCTGTCTCCCTTCACCCACACATCTGTTGTTCAGCCCCAGTTGGGGAGCTGGTATTATATGTTGATCTATTGAGATAGGCTCCTCCCCCCGCCCCCTTCTCCCCCTACCCTCATGCTATTGCTACTCCCATTACTGCTCTTGAGGGATTTATCTGTCCTGAATTCTGTGTCGAGAGCTCTTATCTGTGTTCTCTAATCTTTTCTATTCTAATCATGTCTTCCCTTCATAGAATTAAAGCTTTCAGGGAAATATTAGGTCTGCTGTTTTTTTTTTACTTATGCCCAAGACAGTCTAGTGTTGGGCTCTAAATACACTGCTATCCTGGTGGCTGGACAACTAATCATATGATATTAAAAAGCCTGACAACATAATCACTATTTATTAGAAATGGTAATGAATGATTTAAAAAAATCCAGGAGGTGGAGGAATGCCTAGTGAAATACATCCTTGAGAAATACATAGGGTTTGGGGTATGGCACAAAAAGAAAAATGCATGAAAACTATATGTACATAAAACTGAAACTAACTTATATGAAACTCAGCACTTAAAAATTTGAAGTTGAAATACTAAATAAAGTTGGGATGATGTTTTCTTTGGTTCAATCCAGGAGAGTATTATATTAGCAAGAAATGCCCCCTAAAGCAGGGGCCCAGGTCCCAGAGCAATTAAACCACTTGTGATGCTGTCAGTCAGATGGCTTTGATCGAGAGACCATGGTGACTGCCTGGCCCACTTTTCCTTCATCTATAAAGGACCTCTACCTACTACCCACGGTACCATTTCATCCTATCTGTAGACATGAGATCAATTTGTCTCCACAATCAGGGAAAACTAACTATGCATTAAATGTGTATAAATCAACTTACTCAGTTCTTGGACCTATGTTTCTGTTCTGTTCTGTGGTCTACTCATGCTTTAACTTTATTATATCCAGAATTAGGAATCTGTCTCCATAACTAAAGAGGGGAAGTGTAGTCAGTGCCTTACTTCACGTCTACATAGTCACGGGTTTTCTTGTCACAGTGTTTGAAACTGTCTGTCCCACAGACAAATGGGTTCAGAAACCCCGAGACCCAGGCAGCAGCTTCCCTCTGTCGCATAGGTTTGTTACACGGCGAAATCACTGCATTGGCATTGGGTCTCTGGGTTCAGTGAGGCTTCCTCACCTCGTAGGCTTCCTTACAACTTACGTTCTCTCATGCCCAAGTGCCACGTCCTCAACCTTCATCATTTCCATCAAACTTCCTTCCATTACTCATAGCCCTACCAGCATCCAGCCTCCACGTTAAGCTTTAGCCTCACAGGTCAGCCTGATCTGCAAGTGCCTCTCTCCGCATCTGGGCCTGCTTTTCTTCGTTTCCCACAAACGAACCTCATGTTTCAGCATTCATCTGTCAGGTTGTCATACTGTGGGGGCTTGTGTGTGGCTGTGGTGCTGGAAGCGATGTCGCTGGAATTTCACATGCTGGCTGGGTCACCCACAGTGAACAGGTGTCGGCAGAATTTCCAGACTAAGAACAGACTTCAATGAAGGAATGGGAGAGATTGAATTGGCGACTGAAACTCTGATGGACAGTATTCAAGCATTGTCGGATACGGAGCGTCTCATGATGAGCATCAGAACATGCTCAGAGGCTGCCAGAAGATGAGCCCCAAAGGTGGCCCGATGGAAGGACACAGTGACCATACCAATGGGCTCAAACATAGGAACAAGTGTGGGGCTCCCGCAGGGCCATGCCGAGTTTCACTCTGTTGCCCGGTGTACCTATGAGCTGGAACTGCTTCAGCGGCACTGACAAATAATCACCTCAGTCCTCCCTGACACGATAAGACAACAAAGGCTTGATTTGCTTTTTGAGGCTCAACCAATATCATTGACATGACTCACATCAAGTTGGGTGGCAAAGGTAAAATTAGCAACCATAACCACATCACTGAATCTTAGAAAGGCACAGAAGGGTGGCATCAACACCTTCGAACAGATGTATTTGTTATACGCTCAATGAGATGAGGAGAAACTAAAAAGATAAGAAAAAGAAAATGTATTTGAAGTAAAATAACAACAATTCTATGATGCTGACGTACTCTCCATGTCAGTGCCAAGGAGAAACCCAGTGCACGATGGGAAGGTACCTTAGGTTTAGGTCAAACAAAAGTACACTTTTTTTTCTCTCCAATGGTGGGCAAGAGCTGTTCTTTTAATATGGAAATAATCGGAAAAGAGGTTCTTCTATTCAAAAGACTTTCCTGTCACTTTTGTCTTCTCTGTAAATAAATACAGAATGCAAAGAAGAGGGTAAAAGTCATCAACTGCACTGTGACTGTAAAAGTGATCATTGATCACAATCACTGAGTGCAAAGTTCCGGAATGGAAGAAAGACATTTTACTGAGAACTGTTACTTAAATCTTTTTAAAGGGGAAATGGACGATGCTGTGGAACTGAGCTGTTGGCTGAGGGAGTGGCTGGAGAGCAACTGCAGGAATGTTTAAAACAAGCTTGGGAATGGCTTTTAGAGCATCCGAATGCCAAAAGGAGACACATTGCCAGCAAACTGATTCGCTGCCACGATGTGTGACAAATTGAGAGATAACCTGACAGAAAAGATAGGAGCAATGACAGGAATTGGAAATAATACTAATAAACCACCTCAAAGTCACTGCACAGTCAATTCTGACTTATGGTGACCTGATTGGACAGAGTAGAACTCCTCCTGTGGGTTTCTGGGAATAAATCTTTACAGGAGGAGGAAGCCGTCAGCCTGCGTCCATGTGGCCTGTCAAGGAGGATGTCTCGTAGGGACTGAGCTGAGAGAGAGTGTCTCCTGCCTCCAACGAGGAATACCAGTGTTCCCAGAATCCTCAGGAGAAGGCCATGCCCACACAGAGGCCTCGTTGGCTATGACCTGCTTGACAGGCTTAGATATCACCCCTTCACTCTTAAGCCTCAAATTGACACCAGATTATGTAACTACCACAATGCATAACCTACTATACCACCAGAACTCCAGAAAATAAGAACAAAAGGTCTGAAACATTGAAGATAACGGCCTCATCTCTTACCTAAAAAGTATGTTGACTGCCACTAAGTCCACTGTTGACTCAGTGACCTCACGTGACAGAGTAGAAATATCCTATATGGTCTTCGGGGGTGTAATCTTTACAGAAATGAGTCCTGGTGGGACAGTACTTAAGTGCTTAGGTGGTGACTTAAAGCCTAGTACTTAATATCCACTAATAGCTCTGCAGGGGAAAGATGTGGCAGTCTGCTTCCATAAAGATCACAGCCTTGCAAACTCAATGGGGCAATTCTTTTCTGTGCTACAGAATTGCTTTGAGTCAGAATCAACTCACCCAAGGAACTAATGAGTGGATTAGAACCTCTGACCTCTAGGTTAGCACTGAACCAAGTGCCTTTCATGGTTACGTCACTATGACTTCATGATGCAAAAATTACAGTGCGTGCATCGTTGACTGTGAGACAAACTATATGATGTATAATTGCAGAAAAGTGGTTTAAGGAGGGCAGTTCATTCTCACAGTGAACATAAAACTCTCTTGATATGTGTGCCAATCATTCCACAAAGCATTTATTCATGGTCCCTTGCATGCTCAGCATTGGAATGCATGCTGTGTAGTGCTGTATGAAATGAGATTTGCCAGACTTCTTCCCATCTGTCAGGCACATTAACTAGTAGAAGGGATGAAATCACACTCGCGGCCATCAAGGTGATCTGACTCCGAGTGACCTTATAGGACAGGGGAGAACTGCCCTAGTGGGTTTGAGACTGCAACTCTTCATGAGAGTCAAAAGTCCCATCTTTCTCCCATGGAGTGACTGCTAGCTTCAAACTGCTAACCTCGCAGTTAGCAGATCAAGAGTGGCAAGAATGGCGTAGGGGTGACGTTTGACCTCCTTGGATTTCACAAGGGTGGGTGGAAGGAGAATCAAACTCAAAATCAACCCAAGGGCGATTCCTATGAGACACGGGGGTCAGACATGCCTTCCCTTTCCCCACTTTTCTCCTTTGCAAATTCTTACCGTCCCTCCCACAGCACTCCCTACTTCTCAGCTGAGTGTGCTACTTCGTTGGAATGCCAACATGAAACTCACAGACCACACTCGTGATTGTGGAATTGATTAGGGAAGTTAACAGGTGACAATTCGGCATCACAAATACTCAGGATATAGTTTTCAAAATAGAACAGCCTTTTCCCTGTCACATGTGCAGGAAGTCTTCTCCCTGGCCACCAACACTTAGCTTAGCCTCTGCTCTGCTAGGCCAGTGTTACCAAGCTCTTTACTCGTGCTACTAAAGGCCCAGTGATCACTCTACTCCACCATAAGCCTCAGCCGAGGACACTAGCATTTAGCTCTGTAGGTCGTCAGACTCAGTGCCTGGAAGTGAGCACCCTATTCTGCAAGGAAGCCTCTTGTCTGATAGCACTCAGTTTTACTCATTCCACTCTGACTGGTGCTCCGGCTCTTGGCTCTACTGCTACCACTCGCCTGGGACATCTCTGATGTCACGGCTTTCTGACCCTGGACTGACGATGTTCATTATACAGGGATCTCAATGCTCAAGAGATGGGATCCAGCCTTGGCTTTTCATTCTTGATGGCAGTTAGATCACCTCTTCCTGCTTCTAAGATGGTTCATTTTTTACCCAGTACCCCCAAACCAGCAATTCTCCACATGAGAGAGCGTTCTATGTTCATAAAATCACCATTAACTCTACCAACAATGATTCACAATTGAATTTTAAAATCTATCAGAATCATCTCCAAGTTTCTCTTAAGCAGACTCATCAGGAAAAAGTCATTTGTTAGGAGTTACCAAGACTGTGGCTAGAAGACCACATCAACTAATCCCTTGCACCACAAATGCATATATGAATTCATGAGTTGGGCAAATATTCCTCCATTGAAATCTTGGAAGCATCATTTGGAGGGAAAGAGCAACAATGGATAGAGTTCTGGAGTTTAGAAAGCCTTCAGTTATCTTCTAATCTGGAGAAATTACTAATATCTTCTAGGTGGCCAAAGAGAGATGAACAGTTATACCTTATTATAAGGACATCATCATAGAAGGAAAAGAAGAGTGAGTGAGGTCTACAAACTCTCAGAGAATCTATGAAGCATATACTCTAAGTCAGGTAGGTTTCTGATTATGGACCATTCGTATATCAGAATGATTCTAATTACTGGTATTTTGACAAATGAAACAAAAAGGAAGTTAACAAAAGAAAATGATTAATCAAGGGGGGGAAAAAAACCCAGCCCTCATAGCTTTAACAGAATGTCTTTCCTGGCATGTTAATTAGACCATGGTTTCGCCTGCTGAATGTAAAGAATTTCACACATCATCATAAGAACGGGACAGCGAAGTCAGGTTCCTTCTTAGTTATAGAAGAATATGCATAAAAATACAATGTATACAACCCAAAGCAAAACAAAAGAACAAAAACACACCAAATATTCTTCACTTTTAGTAGTGTCTGCTACTTCTGTGGCAATTACCACTTTAACCCCACTGACTCGTGGCTATCTATTATGAAGCGATCCCAATCAGGCCTTGCTCCTTCCTCTTCTCCAGACCAGACCTGTTTCTTGTAAGCCTCTCTAAATCTTCTTTACATGATCAAATTCTACTATAAGGTGCTCCTCAACACTTTCTCCACTGTGCTCTGGTAATGTTCAAAATCTTTTGTTGAAGCAAGCAATAATTCCCAAGTGTCTGGATCTGCCCTGATGTTCTTTGGGGCATGATCATTAACAATTATTTCAATTTGAGAGTAAAATCAGATTTGGGGCACAGAATCAGCTAGTAGCAATAATATTCAGCAATGGTAGTGTTTTCAATGCAGACTCCTCAAAAAGATGCCAAGGTTAATAAGAACTGACATTGCCAGAGTGTGTCTAATGAATTTGGCTATTGACTACGAAAGCTATGAAAACATGTGTATTCAAAGTACTTAAAACTATCCAAGCAGGTCACTGAAAAGCAACAAATAATAAAGAGATATAAGACTTGCCATTATATTCTATACAAGGTGTAACTATATCTAAGTTCACACATAGATATAGAGAGAGATCATATATACATAAGGGGTAACCCCTCCAATGGAATATTTTTCAAAGCTATGGATTTAATTTTTTTTTTTACAAAACAACCTTATCACCTTCAAAATACTCTCCATTACAATTAGTATATTTGTTAAATCTGTGATTCCATTCTTGGAAACATTTTTCGAACTCATCTATTTGGATGGCTGACAGCACCACCATCATTTTTTCTTCATCTCTTCCACTTTGACAAATCGCTGTCCTTTCATGTCCCTTTTCATTTCTGGAGCAAGGTCAGGTGAGTAAAGTGTGTGGGGCAAGAGAGGCATGTTCTTTCTGCCCAAAACTGGCGCACTGAGATGGCTGTTTGAGCAGGTGCATTGTTCTGGTGGCAAAACCTGTCCCTTGTCTGCCACAAATCAAGCCTTTTTTGTCACACAGTTATGCATTCTTTTCAGAACTTCTTAACAGGACCAGGCTTCAAACACCAAAGGCGGGGAGAAAAATCATATCCTCGTCATTGAGGGTGGCGCGTGATGG
>NW_022103958.1:30702271-30718726 GCF_000313985.2 Echinops telfairi
AGAAATCTTGATTAACAGTCTGACCTGGTGGAATGAACTACAAATGCTCTACAAGTCAACAGTTTCATCCATTCATGAAGTTGAAAGATGTCCAAAATGGGGTTTGTCGTCAATTGACATTTCACCTTCTTTGAAACGAGAAAACCACTTACATTTGAGTTTTCTTGAGCTTACAAACTATCCTGGTAAGCTGTGCTTAAAATTACAACAGTCTGCGGCATTTTTCCCGATCAGTAAACACAATTTCACAGATGCACACTGTTCTCTTAAATCAGCCATAACAAAAAAATGAGGTTTGAACAAAAATGCTTTCACTAAATAATTCACTGTGACCAGCGAGAACCCTTCCCGGTGATGCCACTGGGTACATTAACTCAGAGCAAGTTTCTTCCAAGGAGGTTAGTTGTTGATCCAAGTGACATAAAATAGTTGGCACCTTCGTTTTTTCCTCCACTTACCATAATACTGTTTATTGGTAAAATTGTGAGAATTTTTTCTGTATAAAAAAGACCACAAAGTCAGATTTGAAGGATACTCATAAATAGTTTGTGGCACGTGTGAGGCACGGTCCTACTTGTGAGGCACACTGCTGGCAGCACTTACTGATGAACTCAAAGGCAATAGCCTTCAGAATGATGATATCTAGACACATCAACTGAAACGCTTCACAGCTACCATATGCTAGACACTATTATAAATGATTTACATTCGTTCTTATTAGTCTCCATGCAAAGGGCCAACAAGGAAGATGCAGCATAAACCAAGTTCTGCAGAGCACACAGGAGTATAGAGCAGTAAATAAAACTGCCTTCAGTCACACATCCGGCAAGAGGAGTTCAAGGTAAACATCCAAACAACTGGAAGGGAGGGTCCTCTTTCATAATCACTTCACTTCCTTCCTGCTCGAGGCAGCGGACAACAGAAGCTACAATAGGAGGAGGAGAAGTAGGGGACACCACATGGCAAAAGCAGAAGGACGTGGGCGCAGGACAAGGACGGTGGCTACTTGTGGCACAGGACGCCCCGTTAGTGCTATCACACAAAGAGAGGCTTCGCAATGACAGCAAAACTTCAGCAAATCAGAAAGATGACAGGTGAACACATTCATTTCTGGACAATTAGATCTCTTTTCTAAACTTATTAAGATATATTGATCTAAATTATCAGGAGATTATGAGGGATGCAGATGGTGTGTGTGTGCGCACACACACATACACACTCGAGGTTCACGTCCACCTAGAGGCAATCTTGGAAGAAAAGATTGTTGATCTACTTCTGAAAAACCGGCCAATGAAAACTCAACTCAACAGCAACTATGGTTTTTGTTTTAATCTAAGATATCTATGCCCCAATTTTGCATTTTTTAAAAAAACAGAGCACAGGGGTTAGTGCTATTTTTTTATTGCTTGAACATTTTTTATATACATGTTCAAAAATATTTACTGAGCTCCTACTCTGTCCTAGACTTTATGTAATATACTTGGCCTTTGCCGGTGAATGAGACAAATCAACACTTCTGGCCTAGGAGAGCGTATTACCTTCTGGTAGAGCTTACCTTCTAGGAGAGCTTACCTTCTAGCAGCATGAGAGGAAAGGGGAAAGATGGTAATAAATTATCAGATGACACAGGATTTGGGAAGTGAAAGGGCGGTGGCAAAAAAACTCTAATAATAAATAATGGGTATTGAGAATGGCTGTGGTAAAACAGGCTGCAGCACTCCATGAGATGGGAGAGGTCTCATGGGAAAGGCGAGATCTGGACACACACTTATAGGTAGTGAGGTCGTCCGACAAGCATGGATTGGCCGGAATAAACGAGTCCTCCACCGCCACCTTCAGAATCAGTAGCATCATCACATAATAATCCCACTGCTGCAAAGAGTGCAAGATTGAGAATGGATGTGTTTTTTAATTGGGAAGTTGGCAGAGATAGATAGTTTTTAATTGAGATAGTTTTTTTTAGAGATAGTTTTTAGATAGTTTTTGTTTCCCCTAATTATTTGCTTTTTATTCCAAAATTTAGTGGAGACCCTTTATGACTAGCCCTACGTGGAAAGGGTACAGAGATGAACAGGACTTGATAATTATTTTCAAGTTTCTCAGTCTTGTGACAAACAAGAAAATACAAATGCCAGTATAAAAATAATAATAATTTAAAAATCATTGCAGAGAAGGAAAGTTTTGGGTGAGAAACAGAGACACGCAGGTGGAGCCTGAATCTGTAGTGAAATGTGGTGCAGGTTATGGGATTTTTAATTTTTCAATTTCTGGCTGCCTACGTGCTTGAAGCCTTATGTGGTAAACCTGATTTACTGAACCAATGTCACATGGTCTAGGGGGCACCACACTGGGAATTAAGAAACCTGGGTCTGTATAAAGGGATTATACATCTATTGCATAGAGTTTTTATGCATTGAAATCAACTCAACAGCAATCAGTTTTGATTTTGTTTTTGATTGAAGGTGCTAAAAAAGCACTTCATTAACAGGTAGTCCTCTATGCAATGGATGAGATGAAATAAAATATGCATGAATTGTTAAATGTAAAACTAATGGTTTTCTGTGTAAACTTTCACTGTATTTACAATAAAACATTTTTAACAAAGCAGTATTCTGACAACCAGTGTGCTTAATGCTCAAGTTGCCTAAAAATATTAAACTTACCTAACCAAATTAATTTAAGATTTAGTATAAACCTCCTGCCATCAGTCAAGATCCACTTGACCTTAGCAGTGGGATTCCTTTTTCTACCTCCTTTACTGAGAAAAGTTTGAATCTCTGGCATGTTCCTATCAATATACTGGGTTTTTGTTTGTTTGTTTGAATAGCTACTGTGCATTGTAAATTCAGTAGGGACTTACCTTTCAGATCCTCAACTTTGTAATCAACAGTTTAAACTACGAATGAACACTCTCAATCCTGTACGCTTCACCTGCTCCTTGAGTTTTCTATACCTTCTTATGGATTCAAACAAACTCCCTATCACTGAATCCATTCTGACTCATAGTGACCTTGTACGATAGAGTAGAATTGTCTCTGTGAGTTTCAGAAGCTGCAAATACCTTCCCAGAAAGACTCGTCTTTCTTCTTCAGAGCAGGCGGTAACTTTGTGGCCCACAGCTCAGTGTGTACCCCACGTCATCAACGGGACTCTTGTGAACTGCTACCGTCCAGTGTATCCAGGTGGACAATAGAACAGCCCATTGCCTCATTTTCCCTCCCTGGCCCCTCCTCCCCTTGGTAAACGCCAGTCTGTTCCCTCTCATATGAAAGTCTGTATCTTTCCCCCTTTAAAATAGTGTTAACCTATGTGTCATCTGGTGATCGGCTAATTTCACTCAGCACGATGTTCTCCTGGCCCATCCAAGTCATGAGATGCTTCATCATTTCCTCATTGTTTTTTAAAGATGCACAGTATTGTGTTGTGTGCACGTACCACAGATTCATTATCCATTTTTCTACTGATGGACAGTTAGGCTGTTTCCATCTTCTTGCTATTATGAACAGTGGTGCAATGAACATGGGTTATCTTCAGCCACATTTTCCTTGCATGTGATATTAATAATATTGTTTTAGAATTTCTTCATCTGTTGATTATCCTTTTTTTTTTTTTAACATTTTATTAGGGGCTCATACAACTGTTATCCCAATCCATACACACATCAATTGTGTAAAGCGCATTTGTACATCGTTTCTCAAAACATTTTCTCTCCATTTAAACCCCCGACATTAGGTCCTCATTTTTCCCCTCCCTCCCCGCTCCCCCCTCCCGCATGAGCCCTTGATAGTTTATAAATGGGTATTTTGTCATATCTTGCCCTGTCCGACGTCTCCCTTCATCCACTTTTTGGTTGTCTGTCCCCCAGGGAGGAGGTCACACACAGTTCCATGTAATTGGTTCCCTATTAGACAAAAACATGGATCTCTTCCAGTCTATTTGACAAGTAGCTGCCTTCCAAATTTCTCAGCACAAACTAGTGAGCATGTCCGGCATCACACCCGAATAAAAATGTTAAATTATAAAACCAGGTAGAAATGTCTTCCTTAAAAATAAGTAAAACTTTAACATGTACCCAAGTAAGAAGCCCTGTTAGCAAGTGGTTAATTGCTTACCTGACAATAAAAAGGTTTGTCATTTGGGCCCACTAGCCTTGCCACTAGAGGAAGGTGCAGTAGCTTGCTTTCAAAAAGATTATAGCCTTAGGAACGCTATGTGACAGATTTACTTTGTCCTATGGAGTCTCTGTACACCAACGGTGATGTGTTCAGTTGTGTGTGTGTGTGTGTGTATTTTCTCCCAATGTCAAAGTATAGTAGAATAACCAAATGGATGCAAGCAAAGAGGAATGGTTTTCAGCAATCTGTTCATTAGGAAGTTAGGTCACGTATAGCCGATAGGTTATTTAAACAGTTGTTTACCTAGGCAGGTGTGTTTATGTGTAATACCAATAGCTTAGGATCGTTTGTCTTCCATGTACTTGCTTCATAGATTCACATTATCCACTATCAAGGAAAAAGAAAACGTAATAGCAAAATGATGGAATAGAGGAAGTGAATGGTAGAATGGGTTTAAGCTATAGCAAACTTTGCCTAAAACCGTTGCCTCTTAGTTTACTTAGCCCTCATCCCAACCCTCAAAGATACTCACAGATATTATTCTTACCATTTTAACCAAAATCACAAACCACCCAAACCCCAAAAGAGCAGCACCGTTGCCCTGAGCTGACTCGGGCTCAAGGCCACACCCTGCGTGACGAAGCAGAACTGAGCTCCATTGGGCTTTTTCAGCTGTAAGCTTCTCCTTTTTTGACTCATTTCACTGGGGGGTCTTACAGCTCTTATCACAATCCATACATCCATTCATTGTGTCAAGCACATTTGTACATCTATTGCCATCATCATCTTCAAAACATTTGCTTTCTACGTGAGCCCTTGGTAACCGCTCATTTCCTCCTCCCCCCACCTTCCCTCCCTCATGAACCCTTGATGATTTATATATTTTTTTTTTCATGTCTTACACTGACCACTGTCTCCCTTCACCCATTTTCCTCTCGTCCACCCCCTGGGAGGGGGTTATATGTCGATAATAGTGATTGGTTCTCCCTTTCTCCCTCCATCTTCCTCTTAGCCTCCTGGTATCGCTACTCTCATTATTGGTCCTGGGGGGTTATCTCTCCTGGATTCCCCATGTTTCCAGCTCTTATCTGTACCAGTGTACATGCTTTGGTCTAGCCGGATTTGTAAGGTAGAATTGTGGTCATGATAGTGGGGAGGGGGGAAGAAGCACTAAAGGACTAGAGGAAAGCTGTGTGTTTCATCGGTGCTATACTGCACCCTGACTGGCTCCTCTCTTCCTTATGACCCTTCTGTTCGGGGTCCAATTGTCTACAGATGGGCTTTGGGTGTAAGCTTTTTCAGATGCAGATTGCCAAGTCTTATGTCTGTGATCCCGCTGGACAATCTTCAGTTTAGACCAGGACAGATTGTGTGTACAACCCACACACTCCTTAATAGGCTTATAGATCATCACAAGGGACTAAGGAAGTTAAGATAAATGATAAGAATTGCTCCTGCCTTTGAAGGGACAATGCCCTCTGAGGCCCTAGGCCAGGTGTCCTTAAACTACGGCCTGCTGAGGACATTTATCCGGCCCGCCGGGTATTTTTGCCCCATTTTTTAACTTCAAAATAAGATATGTACAGTATGCATAGGAATTTGTTCATAGTTTTTTTTAACTATAGTCTGGCCCTCCAATGGGTCTGAGGGACAGTGAACTGGCCCCGTTTAAGAAGTTTGAGGACCCCTGCATCTCAGGCTTCTGAACTTTCAAGGGCCCACATCACTCGCAGACCTAGCGAGTCTGATTTACCTCACAGACCCAGGACTCTTCTGTTCCCTGCCGGTCTGACTGGTAAATATGCAAAGGCTTTGTCCTCAATCCAGTCAGGCAAGGGAAAATGTATCATCATATGTTTTCCTCCTCACAAGTGATTTCCAAATTATCTGGCATTAGAATTTCAAAGCGTATGCACTCAGAATGTGTGGGTTTGGAACAGCAAACTTGCTCGGAATAGTGAGTCATATTTTCGCCGTGCCCAGCATTGAAGTCGGGTGTTTATACGCAGACAGAACAGATGCCCCTTTGACCCGTATGGCTTCTCTGCTTTTACTAGACTGGATTTCAAGTTTGTTCAGAGACTTAATTCAAGTCAAATATTGTCTCCCTTTCTGTTTTTAAGCACAAATCAGAAACTCACAGTTAAGCCCTTAATTGAAAATGAGTTAAGACACTTGACTACTCTTTCTTTCCCCAACTTGTCAATGTTGCTTTAATATGAAAGCTCATGAGCTTTATATAATTGTCTAAAGAGCTTCTAAAACATTTTTACTTTTTCAGTTTAAGTGTTTTAAAAATCACTGTTTCTGTGAACAAAGCAATCAAATTATTAAACCAATTTTTCTTTCTGCATGAAAAAATTAAAAACACTTCCTATGAATGTAACTATGAACTCATATTAAAAACCAAACCAACAGACCCATGGTCAGTGCATCAATTCCAGCTCATAAAGTCACCAGACAATGCATTGTTGTGGGCTCTAAAACATCAGCTGTTTACTTTGAATCAGACACAGCCTTTTCAGGGAAGTGAACGTGAAGCTATTACTCCCCACATACAAAAAGCTGATATCAGTGTTACATAGGTCTTACATGCCTGGATATGATCAGACGAGTCTGCTTTTGTGAAGATTACAGCCTGGGAAACCCAAAGAGTTGGTTCTGCTCAGCTCTCTAGGCTCGCTAGGAGTAAGAATCAACTCGATGGCCATGGTTTACAGGTGCCATCTTCACCATCTTCAGTATGTCTGAGTCCACAGTGGACAAACAGAGCAAGATTTGGGAAGCAGAGGAGCTGCAGAACCCATATTCTCGGAGGACAGTCGTAATCTGATCTGGTGAAGGAGACAAGCAAAACCCTACAGAGGTAGCCAGCAGGTCCCGGTGGTCCCACCCTTCTCTATTCCAAGTTCACTGTATTTTCTGACCATTGGCTCTACAGACCAACAGAACTCCGGGTCCCTTCATCGGGTGCTTCACTGTGGACTCACTGAGGCAGTAGCTACATGAACGCGGTAGGTATCCTGTAGAACTACTTAAGGACTCCTCTTGCACAGCTCCACTCCTGCAGGCTCACTAGCTTGGCATCTCAGATTTTTCTGCAAGCCCCATCTTGCTTCCGGATGGAGTAGTGACTTTCTCTTCTGCCTGACCTTCACCGATCCAGATTCTCCCACACTGGCATAAATTCACATTCCTATCATAAAACCCACATTCCATAATCCTTCAGTAACTCTGTGTTTCTTGCCAAACTACAACAGGTGCATACTTCAATACTGATTTGACAATAAACATGCTGCAACCAATGTAGGGTTCAAGTTTGGGACACACACAGAGTTTAAATGCTTGTGCATGACTAGTCTTGGCTCTTGGGCTTCTGTCATCATGACAAGAAACACATGGCTAATAGCTTGTCCAAGGAGAATGAGTTGATACCCAACCACTGCCTGAATTAAGTAGTGTCAATAATTTCTCAGTGCATCAGAACGCTAGTCAATCTGAGGAGTTTGAATGAGAAAAATAAAATGTTTGCTGTTAAAGAAACATTACCTTCTGGGGTGATGTGGTACACTAAAATATTATAAAAATAGTTAACTAATACATTCACAGAGGTTAACTGACTTTTATAAAGGCAGGATTTGCACCATGGCTTCAGCTTCAAGTTCAGGGTGCCTTTTATTCCATCTTGGCATTCAATAATTTGGTATGTCTAATCATGAGAAATCAGAGAAATATAAGTGGCCAAAACTTAGTATATGAGTATAATTGTTCTACCTGCTAAAATAACTGTAATTGTTCCATAGCACCACTTGATAATTGCTGAGTATATCACAAGTGGAGAGAGGGAAGTAAGTCCCAGATAGCCAACACTATCGTGCATGGTATGTTCAGTGATTGAAGTTGCCAATGCAGTGACTCAGCTGTAGAGTCAACCTGTCCCCCGCAGAAGGAAGGGAACTTGTTAGGAGGATATGATAAACTCTGATGCTTTGATGGTGATAGATGTGCCGATATCGAAACATACATTTCTGTACAAGCAATATCTTCTCCCTAACATTTCAAATATCCACTTTGCATGAGAACCTTTAATCTTTTCTCATATTAATCTATGATTTATGATTCTCATAAAATGATAATAAAGATTATACATTCATTCATTTTTCAGCCAGAACTTCATTTATTCAACTACTATATATTGTGTGTCAGGGATTGGTCTAGGTTCAGGGCTAAAATGATGAATGAGAAACAGACTCAACCAAATAGATTATATGCCAACCACATGCTTCTGTGCTGGTACTGTGAATACAGAGCTCAGGGCCTAGTGCAGAAATCAGCCCCATGAACACATATCTGTGTTGTGATGGAAGAAGCGCAATTGAAAATTATTTTCAACAAAGAGTGAAATCATTGAGAAGGGATAGAAATACTCTCCAGTGAATGAAAGGCTTCCTCCTCTCTGTCTCGCTGTTTTCCTTTTGTGTGCCTCAAAGTAGAGAAAACTGATGGTTTAGTGGTAGAATTCTCAGCTTAGTGTGCAGCCACCACCAGGCAGAGGTCAGAAAAGGTTTTGGACTTAGACAGAGGAGGATGAAACCTGGCAATCCAAAAATGAGCCAGTGAGAACACACCTTTCTCATCTGCACCTGCTAATGGACATGGCAAAGGGCTGAAAAGTGTTGCCTATTGTCCCTTGGATGTGTGCGAGCCAACTGTAAAGACAGATAATAGCGACAACAATCCTGAAAAACATACAGAGCCAAAAAGTATCAAATCATCTCTAGGAATGACCTCTACTGCCTAAAGGCAGGTAACTTTTAGCTAATTCTTCTGGTATCTACCTCTAGTGTTATAAATAAGTTGGTCATGCTACTAATTTATTGACTTTATTAATATTACTTTTTAGCATTTTCTGTTGGCTTCCTGGATAGGAAGAGAAGGATGCATTTTGATATCTGCTATAAATACTCCCCAATATAATTTATCACACTTTGGCGTGTCACTCTTTGGTGCTTACATTATTATGGCCTCACAGACGTAATTTATGGGTGTCCCGAGCTGCATATTTTATTTCCCATTCTTTAAACCCTGTGTAGACACCATTTTTGTCTAACTCCCTGTCATCTATGGTTTCATCTTCATTCTGGAGAAGCCCATCCTTTAGTGGCTGTGACATCCGGTTCTGGCTTTGTCCGCAGAGTCCGCCAACATGTGGTTAGCTGTACAATTATGTACTCCAAATGATATCTTTGTACTTACATATATTGCTTTTGTAAACAAAGCATCACAAACTAAAGGGTTCAAAATCACACAAATATTATTTAACACAAACCTGATCGTTCTGGAGGTCAGAAATTTAAAGAAATCAGCAAGACTGAATTCTTCTTGAGTTTCTAGAGAAGAACCCATTTGAATCCATCCCTTGCTTTTCCAAGTTCTAAAGTTGGGTTCACAATCAATTCTCCTGCAAGCAGCAGTCAAGGAATCAAAAGATGCCTGGCATGGGGTCAACGTGCTGCATAAGACCTCCTTAGAGTACTGAAAAGCAAGGATGTTCTTTTGAGGACTAAGGTTTGCCTGAACTAAGCCATGGTATTTTCCATTGCCTCATATGCATGTGACAGTTGGACATCGAATAAGGAACGCTGAAGAAGAATCAATTCATTTGAATTATGGTGCTGGAGAACAATATTGAAAATATCATACACAACAAAAATTACAAACAAATCTGTCTTGGAGAAAGTACATCCAGCATCCTCCTTAGAGGCAAGGATGGAAAGACTTTGTCTTACATATTAGGACATATTTTCAGGAGAGTCAAATCCCTGGACAAGGACATCATGCTTGATAAAGGGGAGGGGCTTCGAAAAACAGAAGAATGCTTAATGAGATGATTGACACAGTGGCTGAAACGATGGACTTGGGCAAAGGAACAATTGCTAGGGTGGCACAGGACCGTGCAGTGCTTGTTTTGTTGTGCATGGGGTTTCTATGGATCAGAATCAACTCGATGGTACCTAACAACAACAACAACAAAAACACAGTTGGTCTGAAAGTCTTGGCTTATTGTCCTTTTCTGATTATCACTCAGAACCTTGCTTCTTTGTTCCTATCTCCTTCTCTAACTGTCCTGCATGCCTTTTATAAGGAACTATGTGAAAATAGTCTTATGATCTCAGGATCCTTAACTTAATCACATGGGCAAATTCATTCCCTTTTGCCAGAGAAGGCAATGTATTCATGGGATTAGAGATTAGGGCAAATATATTCTTATCAGCAGGAACATTAGTGTGGCTACCATGAATTTCATACTTGGTATGAATATTTAGCTGGATGTAGAATAATTAGTTCTTATATCCCAGAACATTTTGAATAATCCTCTCTCAATGTCTTCCAGCTTCCACCATCACTGGTGGTAAGCCAATGGCATTCAGATTTTATATCCTTATGCTATGGATTCAATTGTGTGTCCCAATACATGTTGTGGATCCTAACCTGTATATCTGTGGTTATAACCCCATTTGGGAACTGGTTGTCTTTGTTATACTAATGAAACCAGATGTCAAGTTCCATAGATTCATAAACATGTGCTTTGCACCTTCCGGTGATCTTCATCCACTATCATGTTCTTTTCCCCTCTTTTCAAACTTACCTATTCACCAGTTTTAGTTCTTTCCTGTAGTTTACATTTTTATTCCTTACTGTCACAAATATTTTTTCCTTAACTGAAGATTTGGAGTGGGACCAGAAAAACATGTAGACATATAATTCAGTATGTTTAACCTTCATTCTCTCTCATTTGTTTTAAACAAAGCAGACAAACTTACCTTTATTTTACAAAAAAAAAGTGAGATTCAGAGGCTTTCTCAGTATTATATAATTAACATAAGTCTACCGCCAACACTATGACAAGCACTCCATTCATTCACTTCAGTTGTTCTTTCAACATGCCCTTCAACGTACCAGATTTGGAGTGCTCTTGTAGGTACAAATATAATTAAGATCTGTTCCAAATATTGAAATAATGTGACCCATCTAATACAAAGACATAGAGGTAGATATGCTTAGTTTGACAATTGATAGAAAAGAAGCTTGTAACAAATTGTTAGGAAGTGGCCAGAAAGTATGCCTAATAGGAGTGGCATGTCAGAGGGATGGCTGTGACATAAGGGTTTTACACAAACATCAGGAATTGTAGACAATATTTTTTGTGATGTGAACTTTGCTTGATGAAAGTCCGAGTTCTCAATAACTGAATGAGTTAGCTTTTTATCATCTTATAAATCTATAGTCAAGATTACATAGAAGTCCTAGTACTTGCATATTCACTCTTCTCTCCGTCAAAGTGACAATCTAGCTGTTTTTTCCCCAAGGACTGATAAATATAACATTTTGGAGTCATATAAATATGTGAACTAATTTAATAGCTGTAATAAAAGTTATTCCACTTTGAGACCAGCAACAGGGATATTTAGAGTGTTAAGTTCCTTAGAATGTTTCAGTATCTGCCTTTGATGGCAGCGATGGCTGCAAAGATTTACGAGAAAATTTGGATTCATAACTGATTGTGATTCTATTTCAGTGATCCACCAAAAAAGGTTCTGCTATCTATAACTTAGCAGTTTCTCTCTCCCAATGCCGAGGTTAATTTAATTGCCTTAGCATTATACAGAAATATGATCGTTTCCATGACAACCGATAGGGAAACAGTGTCTAGGATTTTTGTTTTCCACTTAATGTGACAATTTCAGAGTTCTCAAAATTGCCTTAGCAGAATAAACCATCATTGTCTGCTTTGTCATCATGAAGACTTTTTCGTCACTTATTTTTTCCTTCACCAGAACTTACTGCCTCTATTCCGTATTTTTGAGTGGTCTGACAGATCTAATGTATAAGAGACTGAGTCTATGGTACTGTGCACAATGTAACCAGGAGGGCACAGTGTCCACATGCATCCCTCTCATCTTCTTTATCTAGACTTCCTGGAAGAGGGAGGTGTGAGGAAAATCTATTAAGGAGGAGGGAAGGTATGGATACTCTCTTCTTGAGAAATGTATGTTAGCTTTGGTTATGTATGCTTCATAAACACACAGTGCAACAACATTCTCCTCTACTTTATATGTCTGGGCTGGATGGCTACAGCTCTGCTCGAATCGTCTTCACTCAGCAATGCAGAGAGAAGGAATAGGCTTTCTTTGGACTCTTGGCAAGGGGGAATAAAAAAGAGGGAGAGAAAGAAAGAGAGAGCTGACTCATACATTGGTTTAATGCTTCTGATCTGAATTGACACAATTAATTTCTACTGATATTTTAGTGGTGAAAAATAATCTTACGGGGAAAGCCTATTGTCAACAGAGAGGGAAGGATCATTTTTTCATGGGGTAAAAACTAACTGGTAACTTGAAGAGACATGGTAGAAGAAAGACCAAAGTTCAAAAGTACCAGGGTCCCCAAAGGAAAATGTAAACAAATAGTTACATAAATAATTAGTCTTGGAAATCCACCGGGAAAGTTCTACAATATTCTACGAGGTCATCATGAGTAAGAATATGCTCTATGGCAGTGAGTTATTTAATTACTTGAAGTACAATCCTGTTTGTGACAGGAAAATATATATTCTTATACAAGAAAATCTAGTTGATACAACTACTATGAAAACTTATGTACCAATCACTAAAGCTAGTGATGAAGAAATTGAAGAATATTACTAACTTCATTGTGGAATTGCTCAAATGTGCCATGAAGATGTAAGGATAACTACTGGTGCTTGGAGTGCAATAGTTGGAAACACAGGAAGGAACAGGAGTTGGAAAACATGGCCTTGGGGATAGAAACAAAGTTGGAGATCATATGATAGAATTTTGCAAGGCCAAAGATTTCTTCATTGCAAATACCTTTTTTCAACAACACATAAGGAAATATACAGGTGTACTTCTCCAGATTAAATACAAAGAAACCAACTTGATTATATCTGTGGAAGGAGAGGATGGCGAAGCTCAATATAAGCCCCTAAAACCAAGCCTGGGGCCAGCTGTGGAATAGATCCTTGAGTGTCCATATATAAATTCAGATTAAAGCTGAAGAAAACTAATACAATTATGAGAGCCAGAATACAATCCTGAGTATATCCCACCAGAATTTTGAGAGCACCACAAGAACAGATGTGATCCACTGAGCACTGATGACAGAAGAGCTGATGAAGGGTAGGAGAACATCAAGAGCATCATTCACGAACAATGTAATAAGTCACGGGCAAAGATGGCACCCAGGGAAGCAGCACACACTGGGAGCTCCATGGAGGCCAGTGAACCTAGTGTCCAGGAAGAATGAGTGGGGGGTTTGGGTAAGTGAAAAGACAATGCGACAACCCGGAGTGCTTCCTCAGTCCAGGAGGCAACCTTCCACCCCTTGTAGCCTCTCTCTGAAGCCCCAGGGATGTGCCACCTGGTCCCAGGGAATCCCCAACCCCACAGGTTGCACTATTTCAGACCCTCCCATGGTCACCACCCACCGATCAACACCCTCAGCCTGATCGCTGTACCTGGGGCTGACCAGTTGCCCTACTGAGTCCACAACAACCGCGGCTGAACCCACACATAGTGACTGTCCACCAGTGGCACTCTCCCCTGTGAGCTGCTCCCTTTTTCTGAGGATCCCTTCTCCCCACGTGGCATTGGGTTTCACTGCAGGGCTTGAGCCTTTCCACCACCCACCCACAGCCCCATTGGCCATAGCTAGACACTGTCTGCCATCCACCTGCAGTAAATTTAATCACCTATGGGTGTGGGGGCTTTCCCTACAATTGCCTGGGAACCCCCAACCCCTGGAGCACCAGCGCCTTCTTCCACCACCACTGGGGAACCTCACCTGCAGCTACCACAGCTGTCCTCATCATTGCCCAGCACCCCACCCTCTGGCAGTGGCACTTTACCTACTGTCGCCTGGAACCACCCCCTGCAGCAGCAGGGCCCTCCCTGCCTTTGCCTAGCACCTCCACTCTGGGCATCAGGGCCTCTCCTACCTCCACCTTGTACCTCCACACAGGGTAGAGGGGATTTTTTTATTGTTGACCTGAACCCTCTTCCACATCAGAGGGGCTTCTCCTATGTTCACCTAGCATACCCTCCAGTGTCAGTGGGACTTTTCCTACTGTTCCCAGGTTCCCCTACCCCCGGCAGCAGGGCCTTTCCCAACTTTGCACAGCACCTCCTCCCGTAGCAGTGGGAGTTTTCCTACTGGTGCCTGGCACACTTTCCTGAGCAGCAGGGACCTGTCTTGTCATGCCCAGCACCTCCACCTGCAGCAGTAAAGCTTTCCACATGGTAACCCAGCACCTCTACTAGTGGCAGCAAATCTTTTCCTACATTCGCCTGGCACCCATCCCATGGCAGCAGGGCATCTCCCACCTTTGGGCAGAATCCCCATCTGTGAGAGTGGGTGCTTTCCTATTGTGGTCTGAAAACCCCACCAATGAGAGGAGGGCCTTTCCTGCCTTTGCCCAACACCTCCACTAGCAGCAGCGGAACTCTCCCTGCTTTCACCCTGCACCCCCTCCCGTGGCAGTGGGGATTCTCCCACCATTTTCCAGAACCCTTATGCACAAAGCTACACTTGCTGCCTGAAACTTCCAGCCTGTGTGCCCTGAGAGGGCCATCAGACATGCTGTCCAAATAGGGAATCCTGGCTGTCTTAAGAGAGTAAAACCCTAGTGGGATAAAATGGAAGCCCAACCCCTCAGCGCAGTTGGCTATAGGCATCCCACAGAAGTACCCTTATCTGCCTCACAGAGAAAGAACCCAGAGCACTTTGACTCCCTGGAAAATGGTGCGAAGTACCTCTGAAACAACATGAAGGAAGCAACCACCCAGAACAACCTCAATGAAAAAACAGAAGAAACAAAGCACTGTCACTGTAAGTCCCGAATCCAGCAACATGCATAGAACAAACAGAAATTGACCTATCACAGAAAGAAATCTACAGAATGCTGCTTGGAGTCATACAGGATATGAAGAAATGATTACATTAAAAGGATGAAAAGGCAAAGGAGATAAAGGCCACACACCAAAGGGAAATACAAGAGTCAAGAGACGAGGGGACAAAAGTAAGTAACAAGTTAACAGGCTTTGCCAACAGACTAGAACAAGCTGAGAATCATACCAGTGACCTTGAGAATAACCAGGCAGACTTTAATAAACAGGAAAGAGAGTCAAAGAAGATAATCAAAGAAGGCGAAGAAAACCTGAGAACAATGCCAGATGCTATTAACAGGAACAACATTAGAATAATTGGACTACCAGACAAAACAAAACAAAGAAGTCAATGGCAAAAATAGCGAGGGAATTCCTAGAGGAAAACATCCTCTGCTTAATGAATGATAATCAGGCAACCATGAAAGCCGAGAGAGCACCAGGTAGACTGAATCCAAGGAAGAATTTGCCAAGGCATATAATAGTTAAACTATCCAACTTTGAGGAAAAGGAGGAAATCATGACAGCAGCCAGGGGTGGGGTGGGGTGGGTGGGGGAAGCAATCACCTATAAAGGCACCCAAATAAGAATATGCTCAGATTTATCACCAGACACCAGGAAGAAGAGAATGGAGCAACATCTTCTGAAAGTTTAAAAAAAGAACGCAAACCCAGGAATTCTTTATCCAGCCAAATTATCTATAGAGGTAGAGAAGTAAAAATCTTCCTGGACAAGGAAAAACTCAAAGACTATGTTAAAAAGAAAACCAGTACAGTCAGAAGAACAACACTCACTGAGCACAAATAAGAAACCATCATATAGAGAAACCCTACCCAGAGGACAACACATTGAAAATAGCCCCCAAGATAACATTGTCTCAATGGTGAAAAGAAGGCAAGAATGAACCACACACTCATTCGCATAATGCACTGATAAGAAGGGAGGTAGGAAAACACCCAACACAAAATGTACTAGATGACATCACAGAGTCCACTGATGAGTGTTATAACTCTGATAATCAATGGACAGAGATTAGTGGACTGGCTTATTAAACACAATCCATTGATCTGCTGCCTACAAGAGATACATCTCAAGATTGCAGACAGAAACAGGCTAAGAAACGGAGTCAACAGGACAATGCGACTAATAACAAAAGAAAATAAATAATAAAAATGAGGGCAGACATAAACGAGTGGGAAAACGGCCAGCCAGACTTACAAGGTAGAATTCGGATCATGATAGTGGCGGGGAGAGTGGGGGAAGGAAGCATTTGGGAACAAGAGGAAAGTTGCATTTTTCATTGTTGCTACATCACACCCTGACTGGCTCGCCAACTCCCTGAGACCCATCTGCAAGGGGATCTCCAGTGGCCTACA
>NW_022103958.1:30719866-30723821 GCF_000313985.2 Echinops telfairi
TTTGTTGGCCTTTAGGAGTGTTTTCCAGTCCAGTCTGTCTGTTGGGGCACTATGCCCTGGCCCCAACATCCACCTTCAGCATTCCCTGGGGACCTCGCTGCTTCATTCCCTTGCTGTTCCGCTGCACTCCCCCAGTGCTTTGCCTCCCCGTGTGGCAGGATCAGATCAGGTGCAATTCCCTCCCTGTGTCTCAGGTGCTGTCCCCTGCAAGGCCATGGGTCAGTGAGGGGCATCATGTCTCATAGTGGTCTTCTCTGTGGACTGGCTGCTCTAATTGGGATCATCATCCTCAAGGCCTGCTGGGCTAGGATGTGCTCCACTCTTTCCTCCCCCGCCTTCATCTGCTCCCGTGTGCTCTAATCAGATATGTCCCTTCCTGGAGCTACAGATTCAATGCTGTCCTTTGAAATAAATTCTTCTGGGGGGAGGGGCAGGCATCCAACTCTTTCATTGGGAAGAAGACAGTTCATTTCTGAGGGATTCGTAACTGAAAACCTTATGGGCAGCAGTGGAATACTGTCTGATATAATGCCAAGGTATAGCTGGTCCCTCAGATTTGAACGTGCTCAAAATACCTCTGGGGAAGAACTGCCTCCTCAAAATAGTTCACTCACTGCCACCGAGTCAAATCTGACTCACAGCAACCCTATTGGACAAGGTAGAACTAACAGCATCTTTCTCCTGCCCTCAAAGCAGAGCAACATTAATGACACTGGTATGGAGTAAAACTTACAGGGCATTCCTTTGCTGTTTGGGTACAAGTCAAAATGAGAAGAAGTAGCTGCAAACCTCCATTAATAATTGAAACAGGGAATGTTCAAAATAGGACTCTAGGAAAATTTGAAGTCATTAAAATGAAATGAAATGCATAAAGATCAATATCCTAGGCATTGGTGATCTAAAATGGACTTAGACATTTTTAATTGGATAAGCATCTGATTTACTATGCTAAGAATTTCAAATTCATGATAAATGTCACATTCACTGACCAAAAAAGAAAAGAAAACATAAAGACTTAAATTTAAAAAACAAACAAACACAAAACGAGTGGGAAAACAAGAAATCTATGCCAAAAATCACGGGATCAAAAATCTGGTTCTTTGAAAGACTTAACAGAATCGATAGATCACTGGAAAAGCTAAGCAAAGAAAGGAAGGAATAAATAACAATAGTCTGGATGAGGGATGAAACAGGGGAAATTACAAATGACCCTAATGAAATCCAAAGGCTCATTACACAGTACTATGAAGGCCTGTACTCCAATGAATTCAACAACTTGGAAGACATGGACAAATATTTGGGAAACAATCCCTCCCTAGACTATCCCAGAAGGATGTCAAGAACCTCAGTAGACCCATAACAATAGAGGAAATAGATGAGGTTATCAAGGAACTACCAATTAAAAAATCCTCTGAGCCAAACAGCTTCACAGGATAATTCTATCAGGCATTCAGGGAAGAACTGACACAAATCCTATACAAACTCTTCCAGAGCATAGAAAAATACGGCGAACTCTCAAGCTCTTTCTATGAAGGTAGCATGGGCAAGTATCCCACAAGAACTAACTACAAACTGATATTTCTACTGAACACTGATGCAAAAATCCTTAACAAAATACTGGCCAATAGAATAAAAAGTTGATAAAACCAATAATGCACCATGACCAAGTAGGATTCATTCCAGGGATGCAGGGATGGTTCAACATCCAAAAATCCATCAGCATTGTTTATCACATGGACAAGAAAAAGGAAAAAAAACACATAATATCAGTAGATGCAGAAAAAGCACTCGGCAACATCCAACACCTATTCCTGTTTATGACCCTCAAGAAGATAGGAATGGAAAGAAAATTCCTCAATATAATACAAGCTATATATGAAAAGCAAACAGCCAACATCATAGTCAATGGGGAATAGATCAAGACAATTCTAGTGAAAAAGGGGGCCACACCAGGATGCCCCTTGCCCCCACTTCTATTTTACATCATAATGGAAGTCCTAGCTAACAACACAAGGCAAAATAAAAACATCAAAGGTATTCATCTGGGGGACTAAGAGGTGAAAATATTGTTATTCTAAGATGATATGATTTTATATATGAAAGCCCAAAACCTCCACAAGAGGACTACTGGACATGATAGAGGAATATGGCAGATTGGCATGATACAAGATCAACACACAGAAATCTATTGTAGTGCTATCTCAATAGCAGTCTGCAGACAAGTCCATGGAAGAGGAGATCAAAAAGGCAGTATCATTCATAATAGCTAAGCAAAAATTGAAGTATCTAGAGGTATACCTAACAACAACAATAAAAAACCCCAAAAGATTTGTATGAGGAAAACTATTACAAGAAACCAAGAGTGATCTCCACAAATGGAAGGATATCCAATGCTCACGGATTGGAAGACTTAATAGAGTAAAGATGTCAGTCATGCCCAATGCACTATACAAGTTTGATGCTTTCCTGATACAAATACCAACATCCTGCTTCAAAGAATTGGAAAAACTCACTAGCGATTTCATATGGAAAGGGAAGAAGCCCAGAATTAGCAGAGAACTCCTCTAGAAGGACAAAGCCAGAGGGCCTGCTTTATGTGACTTTAGCACCAACAATGCATCCACAGTGGTCAAAACAGCATGTTACTGTTATAGTGACAGACACTCAGATCATTGGAGAAGAACTGAAAACCCAGAAATGAAATCATCAGCATACAGACAACTGATCTTTGATAAGGACCCAAAAAATATCAAATGGGAAGCGGATGCCATTTTCAACAAGTGGTGCTGGGATAAAAATGGATATCTACCTGCAGAAATATGAAGCAAGACCCTTATCTCACTCCATGCACAAGAATAAATTCAAGGTAGATCAAACCTTGAAGTAAAACCCTAAACTATTAGGGCCATCAATGAGGGAATTGGGACAAACCTAAGAATTCTGGGATAGAGAATACATAGGTTATCAGAAATAAGGAAGGACATAAACACAGAGGAAGCACAAATTGACAAATGGGGTATACTAAAGGTAAAAACACCTGTGTACATCGAAAGACCTCACCAGGAAAGTAATAAGAGAGCCCACAGATTGGGAAAGCATCTTTAGCAATGATATATCAGACAAAGGCCTCATTACCAAAATCTACAATACTCTGCTAGCCTACAATAAGAAAAAAACAACCCATTGAAGAGATGGACCAAAAGACCTGAGCAGAAGTTTCACAAGGGTGGAAATCCAAATGGCCAAAACACGTATGAGACAATGTTCCTGGTCATTAGACAGATGGAAATGCAAATTAAAACAACTATGAGACACCACCTAACACTCTCAAAGGCAGCCCATTTAAAAAAATCAGAAAGCAACATGTGTTGCAGGGGATGTGGGGAGCTAGGAATTCTCATCCCACTGCTGATGGTTCTGTAGGTATTTGCAGCCACTATGGAAATCGATTGGGCAATACCTAAAAAAATGTAAATTGAGCTACCATACGACCCAGCAATCCCCCTACTGGGCATATACCTGGAAGAAGTAAGAAAGAGACGACAAGCACATATTGGTGCTCCAATGTTCATAGCAGCATAGTTCACAATAGCAAAGAATTGGAAACAGCCCAGATTTCCATCAACCGATGAATGGATTAAAAACTCTGGTATAGCAGGTTTATCTAAATAAGATAGGCTGGATGAACAATCTGGAGAAGAAAACAATGGGACCAACAGTTCCAGGGGGACATGGGAGAGGGAGAGGTGGGGGCAAAGGTAGTGGTGTTAACAAACCCAGGGAAAAGGGAACAACAAGTGATCCAAATTGGTGGTGAGGAGGGTGTAGGAGGCCTGGTAGGGTGTGATCATGGGGAAATTTAACAAAGAGGAATTACTGAAACCCAAATGAAGACTGAGCATGATAGTGGGACAAGAGGAAAGTCAAAGGAAATAGAGGAAAGAGCTGGGAGGCA
>NW_022103958.1:30725561-30757272 GCF_000313985.2 Echinops telfairi
GGAGAGAGAGAGAGAGAGAGAGAGAGAGAGAGAGAGAGAGAGAATAGAGAGAAATCGCAACCCGGTCCACCACCAAAACTTAAGGATGACACTGCTACTCAGAGTAGCCAATACTCAGAGAGGACTGAAGGTTGGGTGCCACCATGAGACAGGATACCCCCTCAGTGACCCACAGTGCTAGGGGGGACAGCACAGGAGACACAGTGCAGGAATTGTGCCCCCTTACCCCCTCCCTTCCACATACACACACACACTGGAGTGAAACACAAAGGGAGTGCACAGAGCAGCAAGAGGAGCAAAGCAACGAAGTCCCTGAGGAATCCTGAAAATAAAATTCGGAATTGGTGGGCAGGGCTTGGCACTTGACCAGATCTGATTGGAAAACAATCATAAGGGTTGGCAGGCAGACCTGGAACTACTTATAGGCTTTTTTTTTCTTGTTTCTTTTCTCTCATGTCTATCTATATAGGATAGGCAGAATAACCAAACCCTAGAAGAAAATAATGGGGCCGACAGCTCTAGGGGAACATGGGAGAGGAGGAGATGGGAGAAAAGGAGGGGAACCAAGAAACCCAGGGACAAGGAAACAATAAGAGATCTAAATTCTATGGTGAGGTGGGTGTAGAATGCTTGGTAGGGTTTGATCAAGTGCAAGGTAGCTGAGAGAAAGTACTGAGAGCCAAATGAAGGTCGAACATGATAGGAGGACAGGAGGAAAATAAAAAGAAATTGAGGAAAGAACTAGGAGGCAGCAGACATTTATAGAGGATAAATATAGGCATGCACATATGTAAACATTTTAATATATAATGATAGAAATATAGGTCTGTGTACATAGATTTCCATATTCAGTATTAAGGTAGCAGGTGGGCATTGGGTCTCTACCTAAGTATTCCCTCAACACAAGACTACTTTGTTCTAATAACCTGGCTTTCTGTGATGCTCATCTTCCCAACATAATTGTTGAAGTCAAAATGGGTGCATAAGTAAATATGATGAAGAAAGGTGATGGTGCACAGCTATAGGAAGACATAGCATCTGGGGTCTTAAAGGCTTGAAGTTAAACAAGCTGTCATCTAGCATGGAAGCAACAAAGCCCACATGGAAGAAGCACACCAGCCTGTGTAATAACGAGGTGCTGAGGGATCAGGTATCAGGCATCAAAGACCCAAAACAATCATATCAGTGCAAATGATGAGGGTCGGGGTAGAGACCCAAAGCCCATCTGAAGACAAATGGACATTCCCTCACTGAAGGGTAACAGGGAAGGAATGAGTCAGCCGGGGTGCAGTATAGCACTGATGGAACACACAGCATTCCTCTGCTTCCTCCCCTTCACTATCATGACCCCAGTTCTACCTTATAAGTCTGGTTAGACCAGAGCATGTACACTGGTGCAATAAGAGCCCTCAACACATGGAATCCAGGACAGAGAAACCCCTCAGGAACAGTAATGGGAGTAGTGATACCAACTGTGGTTTTTCAAAGACATGTGCTATGCCCATTAAATTCAAGGCACAGAGGTCAGTTCAGAAGGTTATCAAAATTTATTATTATCCTCAAAGAAATATTCTTGATACATGTTCTCAAAGGACACAGGGTAATCACGGTGGCTTATTATGAAGAGAATAAGAAAACTGAAAGTTGGATTGGTCAGAAAAAGCCAGAGCAGTATCACTAAGGATTGTTTTCCTGGCACAGAGACATACCTTGTTCATTCATCAAGGATCATAATGGCTGTTTTATGTTCTAATGGCTATTCTTCACTGGGAAACCTTATTCCATCCACCCTATATCCTTCGACCTTGCCCCTTCTGACATCTTTTATTTTTTCCAAAATTCAAAGAACACATTTAAAAGGAACTGAAAATACAGGGAATCCAGGGCGGATGAGCCCTGCAGGACCAGTGGTGTGAGTGGCGAAACAGGGAGGGTAAATGGAGAATGGGTAGGAAAGAGGGAACTGATTACAGGGAACTGTGTGTGACCTCCTCCCTGGGGGACAGACAACCGAAAAGTGGGTGAAGGGAGACATCGGACAGGGCAAGATATGACAAAATACCAATTTATAAACTATCAAGGGCTCATGAGGGAGGGGGGAGCGGAGAGGGAGGGGAAAAATGAGGACCTAATGTCGGGAGTTTAAGTGGAGAGAAAATGTTTTGAGAATGATGTACAAATGCGCTTTACACAATTGATGTGTGTATGGATTGCGATAACAGTTGTATGAGCTCCTAATAAAATGTTTAAAAAAAAAAAAAGTAACACAATTTGAGTTGCTTGAAGATGCCAAAACTGACGTTTAACATAGTGTAAATCAAAGAGCACAGCATTTTTCAGGGGAAAGCCGAGAGAGATGCTAATAATGTTTTCAGAAGGGTATAGACCTAAATAGAGGGTATCTTGAGAAATAAGAGCTTTATATTTTTTTTTAATTTAAGATTTATATAATATTTAGCAAAAGTGTTTTGATTTAAACTTGTAAATCAGGTGGTGCATGGGGCATGGTAACCTACTAAATAACAGGTGATCAAAAAGCAGATGGAGTTGAACAGGTAGGATTAGACTAGGGTACCCAAGTGTCGTTTTCCTTTGTTTTTCCAGTGAAAACAACATAAATAAAATGGTCCCACAGATATAGACTGATGCAATGGGATTAATAAGAAGAGCAAAAGGCTGTGGGGGTGGGGGGGCGGGCACCCCAGGGAAAAATCAAACATGAAATGTAGACTAACGTCAGATAATGGGGACAAGAGAGAGTAGACTTGACAATTATCTCATCTTTGAGATAAACACACAAGGTAGTCACAGTTATCTTGCTCCAGAAGATGACATTTTCAAAGCTGAATTTAACAACGTATTGTAGTAAAACCCAGTCTGATTTATAAAATCTCATTTAGGTTTCACATAGATGATTCACTAGTAAAAAGAAAGGCAATCGTTAGAGTCATATTTGCGAGATAAGCAAGTTATAATTTGTTATCTTTAGAAGCAACTTTAGTGAAAGTACAAAGGGTTTTTAAAAAATGGTGATACATGTCTGACAAAAAGAAAATATGAATTTTGGAGTGATAAATGGAAATATCTTTTAGAAATAACTGGGTAAATGTCACAGCAGCTGACATTAAAGAAATCAATTCATGAATAGACCCTAGTATCTAAAATGTTGTTGTTAACTACCTCTATGTTGGAGCCAAATTCATGACAACCCCACACACAATGTTAACAAGAAATGCTGCCTGAGCCTGTGCCATCCCTACGAGGGAGTACAGATCAGAGATGTTGAGCTCTATATGGTTTTTTATTGGAAGATTTTCAGAAGTGGATCTCCAGGCCTTTCTCCTCTGTCTGGAAGCACCGTTGAAACCTGTTTAACACAATAGCAGCATGCAAGAATCCACTGAAAGTTGGGTGGTAGCTGCACATCCAGAAATCAAACCCTGGTTTCTTTCATAGAAGATGAGACTTCTACCATTGAACCATTACTGCCCCAGTGGTACAGAGTATAAAATATTGTTTAAAAAGGAGGAGGTGGAGAAGACATAGTAGCAGAAAATATTCATACTACACACACTATGATCTATGCTCTGTTCTAAGTCCTTTAACGAATTCACTTAAGAATGAGAAGCAGTATATCATACTGGTTAGGTATGTGAACCCAGCCATTCAGGCTGGGACTGGGTCCCCATTCTGGTATTTTCCAGTTAAAGTCTTTGGGGAAATTATTTAATTTATACTATGCCACTTTCCTCATTTATGAAAAGGATAAAGCAAACCACTAAACCTACCTTTCTTTGGAGATATGGACTCCAGCATAGGTACAATTGTGAGGATGGTACAGGACTGGAAAGTGGTTTGTTCCATTCTACTGTGTATAGGGTCACTATGGGTTGCAGCCAACTCAGTGGCCCCTAACAATGAATATATGTGTGTGCCTGTGTGTGTCTCTGTGTGTGTGTAAGTTATTTCACACACTCACAGCTATTGCATTTATTTTGACTTATAAAGACCCTATAAGACAGAGTCAAGGTGTGTCTGTGGGTTTCCAAGGTTGTAAATCTCTATGGGAGCAGAAAGCCTCATTTTTCTATCCCACCAGAATTCTTACCAATCTTTCTATCTATTTACCTACCTACAGAAGGATTTAGTACATCAGTAGCATGAAATTTGAGACAGAACATAAATTTAGTAACATGCAATTTACATAAGTATTGTCCTAATTCAACAAAATAGTGAAGAAAAACTACCCAGTACAATGGTCACTGTTGAGTTGATTTCAACTCACAGCAGCCCCATTTGGGCCACAGTAGAATGACTCCCTGTGACTGAATTTTAGCAATAGATGGTTAGGTCTTTCTTACAAGGAACAGATGGATGGAATCAAACTATAACCTTCTTTTTAGTAGCTGTCTTAATTATCTAGGGCTACTGTAACAAATATCACAAGTGGATAGCTTTAACAACCAGCAATTTCATCTCTAATGATTTTGTTGTTGGGTGCCATCAATCGGTTCTGATTCACAGCAACCTCACGGACAAAGAACGAAACACCGCCTAGTCCTGTGTCCTCCTCACAAGGGCTCTTGGGTTGAAACCCATTGTTTCAGCCATTCTGTCCATCGTCTTGTCAAAGGCCTTCCTCTTTTTCACTTCCCTTCTATCTTACCAAGCACGACGCCCACTGCCTTGGACCAGTCTCTCCTGACAACATGCCCAAAGTATGTGAGACGAAGCCTCCTTGTTCCTCTAAGGAGCATTCTGGCTTACTTCCTTCAAGACAGAATTGTTGGCTCTTTTGGCAGTCCATTGGTACCTTCATATTCTTTGTCAGCACCGTCATTCAAATGAACCGACTCTTCTTCAGTCTTCCTCATCCAATGTCTCACTTTCAACATGCACATGATTGAAATAACCGTGGGTTGGGTTATGCTCACCTTCGGCCTCTTCGATATAAGCTCTTTGCTTTTCAACACTGTAAAGTCTTGTGCAATACATTTACTGAATGCAATGTGTGTTTTGATCTCTTGATTACTGCTTCATGAGCACTGATTGTGAATCCAAGCAAAACAAAATCCTTTCTCCATTTATCATGATGTTACCTATTCATCCAGTTGTGGGGCTTTTTGTTTTTTTACACTGGGTTGTAATCCATCTTGAAGGCTCCATCCTTGGGCTTCATCAGTAAGTGCTTCAGGTTCTCTCCACTTTCAACAAGCAAAGTTGTGTCATCTGCATGTTAGAGGTTGATAAAAAGCCTTCCTCCAAGTTCTTCTTCATTTAATACATCTTGTCTGATTCCTTGTTCAGAATACAGATTGAAAAACTATGGTGAGAGGACACAATCCGGTTACACACCTGGTGATGTAGCGGGTTACATGTTGGGCTGCTAAACACAAGATAAGCAGTTCAAATCCACCAGCCACTCCACAGGAGAAAGATAAGGCTTTTGATTCTCACAAAGAGTTAACGTCTTGAAAATCCACAGAGCCAGTTCTACTTGATGCTGAGGGTGACTCAGAGTCAGAAGGGATGCAATGGCATTGAGTTTGGTCTAACCATTTAAAATAGGCTAAAAATCCAAATTCAATGTGCCAGCTCTAGCAGGAGTCTCCTTCTGTCAGCTCTGGGGAAAATTATTTGTCTCCTTTCAAAAATTGTGGGCCCAGCAGTCCCTAGAGATCTCCAAATGTCCTGTATCAATCTCCTCAGTCTAAGGTTCTCCGTGCAGGGACCCTCGGTCCATAGGGCATGCACTACTCCTACCCTGATTTCTTAGTGGCAGTATCTTCTTCCTTCTTGGCCAGCTTCTTTTGTTTTCTCTAGCTGTTGTAGGACACATCCCAGGGGACCTCCATTAAGCAAGACTGTTGCAAACCACCCTAATCCCCTTACAATTAATTGGCTGGCCCCATAGGCCAGCATCATCATGGGGGAAGAATAACATCACTGAACACCAATCAACTAACAACAACCACCCCCACCCCCCATATCCATGGAGTCCATTCTGAAGCATGGAGAACCTATAAGTCAGAATAGAACTGCCACTGTGGGTTTCAGAGGCTGGAAATCTTTACAGGAGCAGAAATCCTTGCGTACCTCTTTCTGAGTGACTGGTGGGTTCGAACTGATGATCTTGAAATTAGCAGCGCAGCTCCCTCCATGACCAACACATGATGTAACTGTCAAAGCACTGAGACTTAGGGCCCAGTCAAGTTGGCACCTATTTGGGTGTGGGAGGGAGGAGCGGTGAGAGACAATTCAATAACAGCAGCCACCTGACGAGGTTGACAGTGGACACCAGCCAGAGACTGCCGAGGAAAAGGACGGCGTGGACGCCACGTGGAAGTGATTCACACTGCCCCACTTGCTTCCAGTACCATGTCGGTGACCACTGCTCTCATTTAGATTCATGGCCCTACGGATGTCAGTCTGATTACATAACTTGTTGTGTTTGAACAGTGGCGGATTCTCCTTTCTGTAAAAGATCGCTGCCCCATTGACGTCTTCTTAAAGTAAAAAAGGAAGGAAGAACAAGTATCCATACAGTTTGGGATCATGTCAACTTTCTTCCAAGCATTCTAGCCTTTTTAAATAAAATGTGGAAAAGATATTTACAATCAAAGGTCACTTCACACACACACACACATTTTTTCTCTCTCTCATTTTCCTTTGCAAATGGCTAATTAACGCAGGGAGCGCGGCATAGGAGCTAACGGGCTTTTAAAGGGAATGTGTGCTACATGGGCCGCCAGAAAAGCAGCCAGCCCTTTTCCTAATGCTGAAGGAAACCACTTCATCTAAGGTTAGAAGCACCGACTTACCTCATGCAACATGACACTCATTGCAGCACAGCCCTGACTCCACAGTAAGCATCATCTCTGCCTACTCCCAAACCTGAAGACAGTAGATCAAGGTCAGTCAAAGGGCGGGGCGGGGCGGGAAACAGTAATCTTTGTGCTAAGTGGAGCATCCGCATGGGTTCAGAGACACCGTGCACGGACTTTTATTTTCTCTCTGAAGAAATGCTTGCTTCCTGGAGCGTAGCAGCAGGCACTCCAGGAGACCAAAACATTGAGTAGCTCAACCGCGCCCCCTCTCCCCCCAAGAAGCAGGATTTCTTTGGGGGCACAAAGCATCAGAAATGGTTACTAAGAGGCTTCTCTCCCTCCTCTCTTACCACCTCCTGAGGCTGGGGAACATACTGAATGTTAAAGACTGTGGAAAAACCAGTCCCTAGTGAATGGAGTCTAATCAGTGACAACTGAAGTGTCACCTGGCATGAATGTCCAAATCTGTAGCTCCCAAGTGTCAGAGCAAGAGAATGGGGTGGTGTGGGGGTACAGTTAGCCTTCCCCATCCTTTCTTTTGCTGAATCTCCATTCGGTAGGCGACTGACAGGCAAAGTGAGGTGGCCATATTTTGCAAAATAAGAACTGAGTCTGAGTTCTCAGCGGTCATCTGAAGGAAGGACATCACAGTGGCACAGTTAATGCCCTGGGCCATGCCTGTGCAAAGGACAAAGATGGCGGGAAATGAAAGACAACGAATGAGAAAGGCACAAAATAAACACAAGAACCAGAGATCAAATAAACACAAGAAGCCAAGCCCCAGCATCACATTTATAATCTAGATGCACACAGTTTCAGTAAGAGAGAGTGATCAATCCAAAAGCTTAAAAATAAAACAACAACAAAAGACAAACTGAGATGGCCTGGTGTTATAACTCCATCCTGAGAAATTTGATTCTTTTTAAATCTGGGAAAGAGGCACCCCACCGGACTCTGCCTAAACCATTCATTTCTCTCCAGTATAACTGGTTCTAAGGCAGCCACAGATTGTGCACCTCTGCGCATGACGGCAAGCACAGGAACATTTACCCCTCTTCCTCTAATGGCCCGAGCCTTCCTTCCATAAAGTTGCTGAGAGCAAGGGCAAGGAAGGTGGAGGAAATGATGCTCAATTTGTGCTCTCAGGGAAGAGTTTTCTAAGAAGAGTTCAGCTTTCTCGTTCAAAAGTTCCAACTTACTCTAGTTTCAAATAGTTAAAATAGCCCTGGAGGAGTGAATGGCATTTACCTGGCATGGTTAACTGAGTAATTCAGGAGGCACTTTGAGAGATTATCTGGGCCCTCTGGTTTTCTTCATTTCCTGCTGATGTCTTTCTTTGGGGCACTTCTGTATTCCTTAGAGTCTCATTCTAAGGCTGAGCAAAGGGAAGAGGAGATAGAATCTGCCCTAGTTAATGTGGCAGGCTGTTGGAGGGGAAAGTCCTATATTGGAAAGGTCAAAACTATTCCAGAATTATCTGTGGGTTCTCTTAATCCAAGATATATCATTTTACAGGATTTGTTACCCAAAAAAGAAACATTTTCAAAGAGCCCCATTCCCACTTCTTAAAAAGGCCTTTAAAATCCAAAGGATGCAGTGACAATGAAAACTTGGAGGAAGAAAAGTAACAAGTAGTATATTTATGAGGAACCTGGAGAAGCAGAGTTTAAGAGAAGTGTTTACCAGACAGATTATATGTGTGTTCAGATCAGTGCACTGTACATATATTCTCCAAATCACATCTGTGTTTGTCCGTTTGAGATTCACCGGTGCTTCTAGGTTAATAAATAGACTTTAGAGAGTCATCAAAATCATTCTCTCATTCAGAGTCATTTTGAGAGTGTATAATTATGTGTGCAAATATTTCTAGGAAGATGGTGCATAACTTCCATCAACTTCCCAAAGTGGTGTGACATATGTATGCACACGTGAGAATCAAAAACATAGCAAGCAAATCCCCTACACACTCTTTGTCCCATTAGATCTTTCTTCCTTGACCTTCTCCCATTTCATAATTAGCGTTCAAGGAGATTCCAACTCAGAATGACCCTGTTGGACAGAGGAGAATTACCCCGTAAGGTTTCCCAGGCTGAAATCTCTGCAGAAGCAGATTTCCACATCTTTTTTCCACTAGGTACCTGGTGGGTTTGAACCATTAATCTTTAGGTTAGAAGCTCTGTGTTTGACCACTGTACCCACAAGGTTCCTTCCCTCCCTTCATAACAATAGGCAAATTATCCTGATTTTCAGGGCCCCTTTGCCTGAACAGTGCCACAGAACTCTCACGCTCTTCTGCCTGCTTCAAGCTCATTAACCACATAATTAGCCTCTCTGGACCATAATCACGTTTGCTCAAGTTCATGAATTTCTTTCACTCTAATCTCGAATTCTGGGTAGGTTTGTGTTGTCAAGCTTCAGAAAGACCAGCCTGTCATTAAATGGAGGGCTGTAAAGATTTTACTGCCATCATGAACAACAAAAGCTTTGATCCTACTATTGCCTCTATAGGAAGAATATAAACCCAAATGCTATTTACATGCCCCCACTGAGACCGCCTGCCAACTGACAGCTGATGAAATACATCCTGCATTTACCTCTGGGGGGATTGATTCAAATGGTGACAGGTCATGGGGGGAAACACATGTTGTTGTCTTACCATAGTCTCAAAAAATAAAACGTTTTTTTCTCCTCCCTACTACAAAGAAATGGCTTTGCCTTCCACGGAGATGACATATAGCTCAGATGTGAGGAGGATGGGTGCCAAGGGAGGCAAGATGCTATGACACAGCAGTGCAGACAAATCCAGGTCAGCACAGAGCAAGATCATGAACCAGCTATTAGATGATCTCAGGTCCTGTTTTTGCCTCCTGCCTCACAGCATGAGGCCTTAGGCGGGCTGCCTAACATCTCTGGGACTCATGTTTCATAAAACTCAGGTGAAGGGAAGGCATTCAATTACATTTTAAAAAATTTATCTTAAAAAAGTCAAATTCCCTCTTCAATTCTAATTTCATATAAACCAAACCCTAAATTTTGCCATTGAGCTGAGTCCAACTCACGTGTGTGAGTAGGCTTACCAATGGCTGCTTTCTCAGGGGTAGATCACCTGGGCTTCCTTCTGAGGTCTCTCCAGATGGACTCATAATTTCAACTTTGGGTTAGTAGAAGAGTACCAGTGTGACCCACCCAAGGGCCCTAGACCTTCTGTGGAAAGCTCATAGGTAGATCAAAAAGGTGAAACTTTGAAGATTGATCACGGGATGAGGGTTGAAAGCCGAGTCCCCAGGAATGCACCTCCAGCAGCTGTCATATTTTTTCCATGATATATTTTACCAAACCACCCAAATAGGTAAGCCTTCCAGATTTCACATTCTGAATTATGGTTTATCTCAAATTCCATCTCTCCGAATTCTAGATGACTCGGCAGTCCTTAACACATGTCCCACAGATCTAGTGCTCATCACAGTGCCAGTGAGCTACTGCAGAAGTTTGGGATGCTTCTGAATTGGCAGTTGAGGGCTTTATTTCTTTCAATATAATTTGTCCTATGTTGTGGTACTGTACATATTTTCTACAGTGTTGGGTTAAATGAAACACCCATTTGATAATATAGTAGAGGATAGAGAATAGACCACGATCAGGAGCCAGAAGCCCTGTCTGGGACATTCTGAGGCTTACCTCCAATATCTTGTGATATCTTCTGGTAATTCGTTGACTAACGTGACACTACAGGGCAATAGCCTGGCTTGTGTAGGTAAGATAGATAGGACTCTGGCAAAATCCCAACACAGGTCCGATTAGTAAAGATGTGTGTCCTCAACAAACTGAACACCGAGGGCAGAAACCCCAGAGAAAGCAGCAGCAGGCTCACCAGATGCTTCGAAGCTGATGTCTTCATCTGAAGGTTCTGGGTGGGACCTACCTGGTCTTATCTTCACTATGTCAGGGACACACAGTGACTCACTGATCCTCCCATCAGGGCTCATAGAGAGGTGATCAGATGCCATCTGCTGTGCTCCTGGAAGCTTATTTGGGCTAGCTTTCTGGAAGTACCAGTAGACTAGAACTTTGAAGGAGGTAAACATTGCTGATATTGAAGAAAGCTGATGGTGTCAAGCTGTCAAATTACACAGAATCTGGGGTCCCACATGCTGGAAGATAAACAAGCGGCCATCTAACTGAGAAACAACAAAGCCCACATGGAAGAAGCACACCAGCCTGTAAGATGACAAGGCGGCGAAAGGGTCAGATATCAGGCATCAAAGACAAAAAAAAAAAAAAAAAATCACAACATTGTGAATGAGGGGGAGTGCAGAGTGGGGACCCAGGGCCCATCCAGGGGAAATTGGACATCCCTTGCAGAAGGGTTGCGGGGAGGTGAGGAGCAAATCGGAATGCAGTAACGATGAAATATGCATTTTTCCTCTGATTCTTAAATGCTTCCTCCACCCCACTACCATGATCCCAATTCTACCTTACATATCCGGCTGGACCAGAGGAGGTACGCTAGCACAGATAGGAACTGGAAATACAGTGAACCCAGGACAGATGAACCCCCCAGGACCAGTGGAGAGAGTGGCGATGGCGGGAGGGTGGAGGGAAGGAGAGGGAGAAAGGGGGAACAGAGGACAAGGTCTACATGTGGCCTCCTCCCTGGGGGACGGACAGCGGAGAAGTGGGTGAGGGAGACGTGGGATGGGGTAAGATATGATAAAATAATAATAAATTATAAATTATCGGGGGTTTGGGGGGAGGGGGGAGCAGGGAGTGAGGGGGGAAAATGAGCTGACACCAGGGGCTCAAGTGGAAAGTGGGTGTTGTAAGAATGATGAAGTCAACATATGTACTAAAGTGCTGGACACAGATGACATATGTACAGATTGTGATGAGTTGTATGAGACCCTAATAAAATGATTATTAAAAAAAAAAAGAAATATATATATTAAATGCGAGGGAGGGTGTAAAAATGAATGAAAAAATAAAACTAAAAGATAATGGGAAAAAATTTCTTCTTTATGTTTCCATTAACTTTTTTCCCTTTGAACAAAAACAAATACAGGTATATAATCCTCAATGCACTGAGCATGGACAACAGAATCAGAAACAGTTGGGTTTGAATCCTGACCCTGTCACTTATTAATTATGTGACTTTAGGCAACTCCTTCAATTTCTCTGGCCTTCAGTTTCTCTACCTATATAATGAACCATGTCGCAGAGATCATGCAAGCATTAAATTCAGCAAGGGTGGTGGGAAGTACCTGATTCAGTATATATTTCCTGTTATATAAAAATAGTGATTATTAACTTCTACTTCCCTATAAATTTACCAAATATAATTCAACGACATAGCCTATTTCTTTATCTACTATAAATGCTTTCTAAATGTCCTAGATAATAGACTCATTATGTACTTACTCAATGCTTTATGTTGGATATTTAGATCATCCCTAATATTTATTATAAATGACAGTGAGATGATATTCTTACGTATAAATATTGGTTTGCATTATTTCTTTAGATGCCTAGGTTTTTAGGTTGCTTAGTCTTTGGCTGGGTTCAGAAGAGGGGAAATTATTTGCTCAAAAATTTTAATAACTATCAACTCAGAAAATAACTAGGTAGAGAAAATGCAGTTCAATTGTTTTCCATCAAGTGAATTGTTTAGAAAATATAGTGTACTATTTTCTTGAATGTGAAAGCATCAAAACATTTGAAAATTTATTAAAAACTTACTTTCACTAAAATTAAAAATCAGTTGTCATAAGTCCCCTCAGCTACTATGGACTCTAGCTAAGGAGGGAATTCAGACATGAAATTCTAAAGTGTCAGATATACCTGGGGCTAAAATAAAATTGAATAAAAATGCTAATCAATACAGAGCTCAAATTAAACTTAGAGACAAAGTCATTCAGTAGTGTCTGGCAAATTTCTTCTCAGCGAAAATCTCCCAGCCGATGCTGGAAATCCCGAGGCCAACTAAGAGTGGAAGTGAGTTCCTTCACAAGCATTTGGTAGCATGAATGTTGGGACTCATACCTTGGCCCTAACCCAAGATTTTTTTTTGGGGGGTGGGGTATGGCTATTGTTAGCTACCATGTTGCAGCTGGTCCTTTAAAAGAATTCGATGATTTACCAACCACAATGTTCTTTTCTGAAGACTTGTCTCTCCTCATAACTTGCCCAAAGTTAGTGAAATGGAGTATGCCTGATCTTGCCTCTTCAGAACAGCCAGGAGGTTCTTCTTTCAAGACATCTGTCTGGCAGTTTAAGGCATGGCCAATGTGCTTTGCTAACACCATAATTCAAATTCAAATGTCCAGGCATCCTTGGTATCATCCGGCTCCCAGACACATCTGATGCAATTGAAAATATCATGATTTGGGGCAGGATTTGCTCAAGGAAGCAGGTCATTTGATTCCTTGTGGGCTCCTTCCATGAGCGAGGATTGGGGATCCAAGTAAGATCAAATCCCTAACAGCTGCGTGCTTGTCTCCAGGTGTCATGGTGTTGCTTACTAGTCCAATTGTGAGAATACTTATTTTAAGTTGAAGTGTAAGTATAGTCTTTGATCTTCATCAGTATGCACTTCAAGACCTTTCCATTGTCAGTCAACAAGGTGTATCATCTGTGTAATGCATATTGTTAATGAATCTTCATCCACTTCTGATGTGCCAGTCTTAAGATCCAGTCTCTTAGATAACTTTCTTAACATACGGATTTTGAATATGGCAAAAAGATATAACCCCGAGACAAGCCTTTCGTAAATTTAAATCACACAGTTTCCCTTTTATCTGTTTGAACCAAGGCCTCTTGGTCTAGGTACAGTTGCCACGTGGCATAATGAACTGCTCTGGCATTCCCATGCTTTGAAATTTGCTATGCCTATGCACAGTCAAAATGCCTTTGCACAGTTAGTGAAACATACATAAGTATCTTTCTGGTATGCTTTGCTTTCAGCCAAGATCCATCAATAATGATATGTCATTCCATACCCTTTTCTGAATCTAGCTTGACTTTTTAGTACTTACTTATTGATATACAGCTGAATACATTCAGCAAAATATTGCTACTGAATGATACTAATTAAATTCTATAATTTATACACTCCACTCGACCACCTTCCTTTGGAATATGTGCAAACATGTATCTCTATCAGTTGGTTGGCCAGGTAGCCGTCTTCCAAATGTCTTGGCATGGAATAGCGAATGCTTCCAGGGCTGCATCAATTTGTTGAGACATTTCGGCTGGATGAAATCAACTCCTGAAACCTTTGCTTGCCAATCCCTTCAATATGGCTTGAATACCACCCTTCCTTCAATACCATGGGGCTCTTGATCATATGGTACCTCTTGAAATGGTTGGTCATCAACCAAATATTTTTTGTAGAGTGGCTCTGTATTCCTCCACCTTCGTTTGATGCTCCCTGCTTAGTTCAATATTTTGTTGATTGAATCCTTCACTCTTGCTATTTGTAACTTCATGTTTGTCTTTAGTTCTTTCAACTTGAGGAATCTGAGCATGTTCTTCCCTTTGGGTTGTCTGTCTTCAGGCTGTTGCACCTCTCCTTACAATGCCGACTTTGTCTTCTTGAGTCAACCTGTGACATTTGTTGTTCAGCTATTACTTCACTATTTCTTCCATTCATGTGACCTATTCTTCTTTCAAGCAATTTCAGAGTCTCTCTGATACCCACATTTCGTCTTTTATTCTTTTCCTGTCTTTTTAATGACCTTTTGCTTTCTTCGTGTATGAGGTCCATGCCGTGATCCCATAACTCTTCTGGCCTCTGGTGTAATTAGTGGTTTTTGCATTAGTTTAAACATATACCAAATATTGAATTAGAACAGTATGTATCTTGATACATGTTCTGGGGTGCACCTATTAGATTTTGCAATTGAAATTGTTGCCTCGCACATGACCCTAGTTTTGGTCCCCGGGTAGCACAAATCATTAAGTACTGAGCTTTTAATCAACAGGTCGGCAGTTCAAATTTGACTGGAGGTATATTGGAACAAAGGCTTAGTTATCTGCTTCCAAAATGTCCCAGTCATTAGAATTCGAAAGAGCACACTTCCTGTGACCAGATGGGATGATGTGTTGACTCAGAACCAACTTCAGGGCACCTTATTCTAAGTTTAACACAAGTCTTCACCTGTATTTCAACTCCTCTCATCACTATCGGTAGTTCATTGTGTTTGATACCATAGATGCAGACAAAATACCCACGGCATAGGCACAAACAGTAATAAAGGTTGTAGTTTCAACAAGAGACCCAGAGAATTGTACAGCACGGCAAAGCCCACATGGAGTTGAAAGAGTCCCAGTGAAACGAAGCCGTGTTGGTGCCCAGTCTCCTACCCTCTCTCCTATGACAGGACTCCAACAAGCCTTTCTTTCTCTTGGAGACCACATGACATACACTGTGCTAGGGCACCTTACAAGGATCCCACTCAATTCTCTCAACCGTGTGAATGTGTGTTTTCACTCCCTGCTCAGGAAAATGAGGAGCAGAGCGTTCTATTACTCCTCTGAGCTTACAGCTCTAATTTGCGAGGGAAGCAGGATTTGAACTTGGGTAATCTAACTCCCATATTAGTACTATTCCCGCCACAGCTGGTACATTAAGAGAAAGAAACTATAGTCTCGTCAAAAGCTATCATCATATGAGCCATCTGCTGGGGAGTGGGAAAAGAGAAGGACAAAGAAACGAAATGGTGGGTTTATATGAAGCTAATTCCCTGCACAACGAAATTGCTGTTTATCAGCCACCAGCCACGGCATCTCTAATCCCCCAGAAATAGCATACACCGTATGCTCCGGTTCTGTGTGCAGCGCTGGCCCAGCACACTACACCACAGGGACTTCATGGTAGATAACTTTAGATCAAATATTCTCTCCACTGAGATAAGGAAGATGCAAATCATTTTTGTGATCAAACAGCATGAAGCTTTTAAATAGGTAGAGATTACATATTACATCTTACTGCTGAAAGTCTCAATCAAGATACCATAAACAGCTATCCACACATATAACAAATCACACTTAACTTGACTGGTATCTGATTTATGTTTGGCTATAAATCATTGAATCGTGAGGATATGGAGTTGGAATGGAGCCTAGAACTGGAAGTATTAAAAAACTAAAGATAGAAAAAAAGGAGAAAACGATGGAGAACAGAAGTTCTCCTTTTATCTCCTCTGCTCCCCCCTCTCCCAAAGTTTGAATGCAACACTTGAGGAACTTGAAGTGAACTAAACCTTCAAAGTAACTAACGCTTCTCCATTTACTACAGGCCTGAACTGAATGAACGACACTAGTTAGTAGTGCTCCAAAGGCAATCAGCATCTGGCTCCCTCACACAGGTCTGATTGCTGTGTCTACGTGATGAAGTGCTGGAAAGGGGACAACAATTGGCATTTCCATTCTCTCAGGAGAAAAAGAAACGGACGGAGAGGTGGGGACCTTGCAATGCAGATAATAGTTAAAAAGAGTGGGAAAACAGCATGGTTTGTCTTTTTAAACACTAATCTGAGATGTATAATTATTGCAAAACTTGCTTTTAACAGAGGTGAAACCTTAATGGGATGATTCTGTGTCATAAATTAAAAAATTCAAAACTCATTCATATTTGTCTTTTTCCTGCCTTAATTCATTCTTTCTTGAATTGTCTAATTCTTTATGTGTTAATTTGTCATAAGAGCATGTGTATGTGTGTGTGTATGGGAGTAAGTTACAGAGAGAGGGATGGGAGAGAGCAAGAGCAGTAAGCAAGTGAGAGAGAGAACAGGATTCTTCAAATGTCAAGCCCTGCACTGTGAGAAGGGGACAGATGGTATCTCAGCCAGTGTCTGCTCTCCTGATAAGATAAAATATGGTCAGCTGTATTGGGAATAAATGTCATGTCAAAGTAACTACCCCATGTCTGCAATGGGAAATCAATACTCATATTAAAGCATGAAGAATATTCTGTTTGGGGTTCTTTAACAGACTAGCTGCCTGTTTGTTTTTAAATGATCCAACATCTATATCTATATAAGTAGAGCTACCGGGGGTGCTATAATAAAAAGACAAAGAACTAGAGCATTTGGTCTCCTTTCTCCCTCCCTACCCTGCAGCATAATAGCGTTCCCTGGTCTAATGAAGAATCAGCTAGACAAGCCTGAGCTGAAGGAGTGGGACTATAACTGAAGGGAAGGGCTAGCTTAGACACCAGGTCTAAAGAATATCAAGACTATTTCAATGAGGAGTCCAGTCAAGTGTCATTTGGGGTGATGATGCCACTCAAATAGTAGAGGCTGCCCTGACTGCTCTGTTAGGAAGGGTTCAAAGGTAGCATCTTAGACTCCAGGCGGCAGGGTTGTGATCAACTACACTGCCTGCACAGTAGTCACATGCATGCCATGCACCTGCCACCCTATATATACAACTATGGGTGCTATGAATATCAAACGACACATGACTCTATATGAACATATAAACACACAAACAACCTTAGGAAAAAAAATAAAGAGGAAAGAAATCCCATGGTCAGGTATAGACATATGGATGAGATAGCTAAGAAATCTGTGCTAAAGTTAAAAATGCTCTGTTGTATATGACATTCCTTATCTATCTTGCAGACATTGTGGCAGTCATATAACGAAAGAGACCCATTACAAGGACACACATGAAAAGCATTTTGCATGTAAATAGAAAAAGCCAGAAAGAAACGGGCTCCTTCACCTCTGTTGGTCACAGTGAATCAAACACCCAGATAGGCACCATGTGACTCTATTCCTCATGCAGTTTCCTTGATGAAGGAAGTGTAGCCAACAGGAGACACAGTGGCCGCTGGAGGCTGGGCCCTATGCTCCCTGTGGCCCCACCTATTATAACTGTCTTACCAGCTGGTCCAGGGTCCAGGTGTACATGGAGGAACGTTGTCTGTTAGCCCGCCCAGATCAGAAACCACAACCCAAAGATGCTTGCTTCGTGTTGTGTGCTTTCAGTTTAAATTGTGAACAACGGGACTGCCCTGATTCTGCCTTCCTTCTCTTTGGCTAACCCTTGACCATACAGCTATGTGAGTCCGTTGATTGATTTGCTATCTTTTAGGACAAGTACATCTGACATTGTGGAAAGATGCAATTTTGTATAAGTCATATTTGGTATAGCTTGCTCACAACAATTGGTAACACGAGGAAAGGAAGGGGTGTCCCATAGGAGGCATATTCTAAAGATTCAAGGAGAGAGCAGGAGATAAAGACCACATTCAATGAAAAAGACCAAGAAATGTTCCACAGGGGAGATGTCATGTGCAACAGACCGTAGGGAATTAATAAGATCAATTTTAAAAAATGGATGAAAAAGAGCTATGGTCTTTCAGAGTAGAGAGGAGTGTGGAAACACACAGAGAAGAGGAAGGTTCAAGACTGATTTGGACAAATCAAGGGTCATTTTGTTTGGTAGGAGGGTAAGGCACCCACGTAAATGAGAGAGATGAAAGATGAGGTAGTAAGGACCTGGGTGAGGTACTGAATGGTAGCAAAAGGGCATATGATTGCTCGTGGTAGGTAGGGATCCCCTGAAGGATTCTGAGTCAGGTAGCCAGAGCAGAGTATTGGAACAAAGAATCTGTCAAGGAATTCATAGAACAAATGTTATGGAGACTTGCCATTACAATGCTGTAAACTATAGGTATTTAGAGAACAAGTGAGAGTACTTCTGGGAGAAGCTTAAATTATATATTAGCTAACAAAGGTGAGAAAGAAGTGATTTAAAGTGAAGATTCAATTTGGAGGCATGGTGTTAAAAATTAGCATTAACTTTTAAGAGAATACTATCCATGTGCTGGCCAAGCCTGGCTTACACACAGTTTTAAATGATCTCAGTAAGTTGCTTGATTTGTCGAAGGCTTATTCCCTCATGTGGATAAAGGGTACAATCTTTATCATGTCAGGGTGTTTTGAGAATAAGGTCATGAAACCACTTAGTAATTATGGTAAAGTGCTAAGTTTGCTGCATAAAACTAAGCTGCATACAATACAACTGATATTGTAATCATGCAATAATCTACTTCTTGTGATAGTTACTGTCATTTAGAAATTCTGGAAAAGGAATGTCTGGGTTACGAATCATTTAACCTCAAAGGACAAAACTTAACTTAAAGCTATCCATGTGAAATAAGATGAATTTAGGACCAATAGATGCCTGATAGATATTGGAAAGGATTCGCTCCAGGAACACAGACTGATGACCCCAATGGCAACAAGCATTTCTGATCTTCCCATAAGTTAGTTATTGGAAAGTTTACTCAGTCCAGCTATTTCTCTCAGGTTTCTCTCTCGTTTACTGAAGAAGATTGACTACCTTTGCAAAAGTCTCTAAACTTCTCTATGACTTTCGTTCACCCCTGCTTCAACTCTAGAAGCCCTGGTAGAATAGTGGGTTATGTACTGGGGTGGCCAGCCGTTCAAAGCAACTAGTTGCTCAGTGAGAGCAAGCTACTCCTGTAAAGGTTTCCAGTGTCCGAAACCCACAGGGGTGGTTCTCTTATGTATTCTTGAGTCACAAGGAGTCAGAATCGACTAAATTGCAGTGACTGAGCATCAACTCTGCTCCTTATATATGCAATCCTAACCTTAGAAGTCAAGTTCCTAGTACAGACTTCCTCAGATTTAACTTCCTGGAGGATAGAATCTGATTGTAGTTGGACCAACATGCATCCTGGCTCAACAAACATCAACCAAAGCATCAGGGCTAATTTGGATATAAATCCACCATTTCCGGATAAGGGAAAGGGCAGACTAGAAAAGAAAGAGGTGTTGATAGGATGAAAATTATCAGGTATTTCTAGCAGAAATCATTAATTTAGGAGAAAGAAAAATGACTTGTGCATTTTTTAAAAACCAGGCCAACGGTCTTTAAACACATCGAGAAATCAACGTCAAAGCAGCATGTGGATCTAGATATTGGAAAGAATTAGTTCCAGGAACACAGATTTCTGAGTCACGTTAGGGAGTGATCATTGATGCTCAGCAGAAGAGCTAAGAAAAACCCTGCAGAAGGAAGTAGTACAGGAAGAGAAGTAAGTGTTTTGGGCCAACTTTCTTATGGTCCAGAATCTCATTTTGGTATCACCGTCATTTTCCACTTCTACTAACCCCGATCACTTCAGGGCACACACCTTCTTGTTCAGGTAGCACAGAACACAGATGACAACTCTGAAATAATAAATTTAAGTGGAAAATTAGAAAGCTATTTCTGTTTACAATAGCAAGACAGGTAAGTGGAATAATCAAACCCAAGACATCACTATGTTCTTTACAGCAAGAGTGGGGCCATGAGTTTTACTCATTGTGGGAGTACTGAACAAACCGTCATTAAAATGTACAGTGCTAATGCCAAGAAGAATGGAAAAAGCCAAACAGCAGCAAAGTTTAGGACATCGAAGGAGTTCATGGCCTTGGAGAAGATCTGGGTGAGCCCCAAAGTCTCTGAGTAGAACCACGGCTATTAGAAGCCATAATTGAAACATGCCGTGAAGACCATGCAGTTCAGTGCCTTTGTAACTCTTACATAAACACTTTCCTCATTGAGATGAGCGCAGACGATCAAAGGATAAACCAGACTTGAACAGCTAAAATTTTGTCAGTCGATTCCTCCTCTGATGCATGCTCGACCCGCTCTGGTTTTCAATATTTTCTGTTTTTTCTTTTTGTTTATTCATATTAATGTTTATCTCAGAGGTGTTATGACATTGCAGGTCACCCTCTTGAAGTTGTGTTATATGGTTTTTTTCCCTGTGTTTTGGTATTAAAAAAACCCAGGATTGATGAACCTATAGGGACAGCAAGTAGAATAAGGGTTGTGGACGTGGGTAAAATGGTATGGTGGGGGTAGAAGGGAGACAATGTCAAGGAGTCCAGGAAGGAAAAGAATGTTTAGAAACCTATTGTGGTAGCACTTGTACAATACTGCTTGATGTGACGGAACTATGGAATGATTGATATGATATGATAATATATATATACACTAATTCCCAACGAATACAATTTTTTTTTTTCAAAAAAGCTTTCCTCAATTGAACGCTCACTTGCTATCTTAGATTTTAGGTGTTGCAGTAATAGAAACACCACAGGGAGTGGTTTTGAAGAATGAAAATGACTTGGTCACAGTGGGGACGGATGAAAGCCCAACTTCAGCATACTAAGCTCTATGGTAAGGCTTTCTCTCGGTCCATTCTGTGAGAAAATCCTTGTCACCGTATCTCCAGCCTTCTCCACAGCATTCTTTAATTTCTTGGAGATCTCTGCAGTGTTTTTAGCCATCCACCACTAGTGTGCATGTCTCTGCGTCTTCTCTGCTGTTTTAATCCTAAAACTCATTAGGTTTAAGATCAAATGTATTACTATGGTCTTATCCAAATGGGTTATATTCATAGACATAGGGTTAGAACATCATCACATATTTTTTAGGGAAACAATTCAACCCATAAGCTTTGGCCTTTCTGTGATTTTGAGAAGAAAAGTCAGAGTACTGTTGTGGCAGAAGGGATTTCAGACCTTGGCTCACCTCCGCCCCTTAGAAGAAGACTCGGTGGTGGTTGTTAGCTGCTCACCAGTCCTAGTGACCCCATGTGTTAAGGAGCAGAACTCTTCCACATGTCTGTCTGTCTTAGAAACTTGAAAGGAACAGATGGTCGGCGAGTCATCAATCTCTAAGTTAGTGGTTCAGTGAGAACTATTTCACCATCTAGGGATTGAGATCTGAAAGGTCCTCATATAAGGAAAGTTACTCTGCCAAACAAACGTGGAAAGAGTCTCATTCCCTCTAATTCTCTGAGGAACAAACCATAGGGCTGGGCCCTAGGAGGCCAAGTGCAGATATTCGCCATAGTGCTGAGCTTTATTTAGATGATGAGCTTTGAAAGAAAAACATCCAAAATCTAATTCCAATTCTGGCCTCTACTGGCTACATATTAAAAGGCAAACATTTCTAATTCCCATTATTATTAATTCCTTTTTACATTACGTTATTGTGGGGATTAGATTGTACACATATAACATTCTATAATATCTTTCTACAGTGCCTGGCACCTCAGCAAAAGTTCAGGGAAGGGTGGTTGTACATAGTCTTCCTTTTCTAAGAAGCCATAACCTCTGAGGGCTTCAAATTGCTTGTAAATGAAAGATCAGGACTAGATAAGCCCAATAAAAATTCTTAGGGTTCGATGGAGGAGGAACTATAGAAGTTAGATCAGAAAGTCAAATCCACTGTGATTTCTCTCTTAACGGGCCATATATTCAAGTTCCTCGTGAAGCCATTGAACAGTACAATTCTGCCCCTTCAAGTCGACAGAAAAACAACTTAGTAAAGAATACTCGATTCTGAGTGTGCGAGCTACTGAGTCAAGTAGAAGGAACGTGGGCATAAAGCACGCAGGGAGGGAAAGCACATTGCCATACTGTTCCTCTTCTCTCCTTCTCCTTTCCCATCATCCCTGATAAGTGTTGCCAGATGCTTTCCGTAGTCCTGGCCAGAAGTTTCCTGGAGGTCGCATGACGTGTGTGAAAGGTGAAGTTCATTAAAGAGGAGGCACGAATGGGCCTGTGTGAGAAGAAGCCAATGATCTTGGCTACAGAGAATGAGCGCAGCGTTGCAACATTGAGGGGGCGAGTGGAGGAGAACGCATTCCACAGGTAGATCCAACAGATCACGCCAGGGACGGACACAGCTGGAACTCGGAAAACATGGGTGCTCAGCTTTGGAGACTGGGAGGTAGTCAGTTTCTTAATATGACCCTTCTAGCCATAATCCCTTTTGCCATAATTCTTTTGGTGATGTGTTGAAAATTTTAGTCTCTATGTCTACGGCTCTAATCCCATTTTAGAGAGAGTTCTTTGTTACAGGATTAAGGTGGGGGTATCATTTTAGTTTTTACCCCACCAGAGGATATGATTTAAGTGTTCCTTGGGGGTATGGTCTGCTGAAGGGAAAACAAAACAAAAAACTTCCCTATCAAAGCCTTCCTTGTGCGACCTCAGTTTCATGAGTCTTGGTAGAAGCCAGAAAACCAGCTTTCACTTTCTGCCCTATTTGACTTTTGGCTCTGGATTCTGTCTTTCCTCTGCCTGACATCATCTTTTCCTCTGGATTCTGTCTTTCCTCTGCCTGACCTTTGGCTCTTCGGACTTAGTAGCTTGCCATCTATCACCTGACCTCATTTTACCAGCTTCTGAAGCCTTGTGAATGAGGAGGATTCACAAACAAACCAGACAAGCTTCCGATTTGGGGCTTAGCAGCACCCACAACCCACTACATGGGGCATTTATTTATAAAGTTTCATGAGTTCTATGAAACACTGCACAGTCACAGAAGCCAGGGACATGAAGGGAAATACAAGGAGAGGAGTGAGAGGAAAAACAGAAGGGTATAACATCTTGGGAAGTTTGAACATTTGGGAAATCTTTAACCTCCAACTCCTTGGGACTAGACTGGTATTAATTCTCCGAAAAGAAATTCTCACCACAGAAATATCCCCACTCCCTATGCCCACGTTCCTGTTTTTATGTGCCCAATATACATTCTTATTCTTTTATGTAACATTCTTGACTTCCCATTGGAGGTTCCCCCTCCCTTCATCCCTGTGATTCATACAGAATGATCTAAATCCAACATTTGATCAAATCAGTGCAATGAAACCCAATCATGGACATATTTGTTGGAAGATCTGAAGTGCCCTTTTATGTCCATTGGGATAACCAGGAAGTGAGGATGGGTCTCTGGGAGGCAGGACCTGATAATTTACCAAGGGGAAAGAAGTTTCATTATAAGCAGCTTTCTTATGATGAAACTAACCCAGGAGAAGGCTGACCTAAGAGGAAAAATTAAAAAAATAAAATAAAGGTTCACAACCTTATTTGAGTACCTTTATCTGGCTGTGCTTGAGATTAGAATACTTTCAATTTTTTAAATTTGAAAATTAACATTTCCTGGTTTTGCTGAAGAAGGCTGGGTTGAATTTCTCTCTGTTATAAGGCCTTAAGACTTTATGAAACCACACTGCTTTGGTCTATGAGCAGCCCGCATTCATCACTAGAGGCCACATTACATGCTCGAATGTTTTGTCCCCTTTCGTGACCCCAAGATCATCATCATCATCAAGAAAACCAAGCTCACTGCTTTTTATTCAATTCTGACTCATAGTGACCCTATCGAATAGGGTAGAACTTCTCTGGGCTTTTAAGACTTTGACTTTTTAAGGGAGTAGACAACCTCATCTTTCTGCCGCAGAACAGCTGGTAGGTTCAAATGTGGGACTTTGTGGTTCGCAGCTTAGTGCTAGTTCACTCTGCCACCAGGGGTCCCTTCCCCATTGCGGCGAAGATGGGATTCCCAAAGGTCTATGAGGTCATATCTGTGCCCATTCCAACGAAAGGTGATCCAAAAGAATGCTCAAACTAGGGAATGATATCATTGACATCACAGACAAGTACCAATTTGCTTAAGATCATCCACAACATTTGCAACAGTACATTAACAAGGAGCTGCCAGAAGTTCAGACCGGATATCATTGCTGATGTCAAATAGATCTTGACTCAAAGCAGAGAATACCAGAAAGATGTTTACATGTGTTTCATTGATTGTGCAAAGGCATTCGACTTTGTAGAGCACCTTGAGAAGAATGGGAATTCCAGAACACATCATCGTGCTCATTCAGAATTTGCACGGGGATCAAGAGGCAGTTGTGTGAGTAAAACAAGGAAAGGTGCCCCTCAGGGTGGTGTCTTCTCACCATACTCCAATCTATATGCTGAGCGAACCATTCGAGAAGCTGCCTTGTATGAAAGATTGCAGCATCCGGATTGGAGGAAGGCTTATTAACAACCTGTGCTGTGCAGAAGACACATTTTTGCTTGCTGAAAGTGAAGAGGAATTAAAGCACTTGCTGGTGAAGAACAAGGACTATAGCCTTTGGTATGGATTATAAACCAATGTAAGAGAGATCAACAGCCGCACAACTGGATTAATAGGCAACATCATGATAAATGGAGAAGTTCAAGTTGTCAAGGTTTTCCTGTGCTTGGATCCACAATCAATGCTCAGGGAACCAGTAGTCAAGAAAGACTTAGGTGCGCCTGATTCAAGCCACAGTATTTTCCATTGCATCATATGCATGTGAAGGTTAACTATTAAACAAGGAAGATGATAGAAGAATAGAGGCACTTGAATTGTGGTACTGGAGAAGAATATCAGAAGTACCGTGGTCTGCTAAAAGGACAAAGCAATCTGTCTTGGAGGCCAGGAAGGCAAGACTTCATCTTAAATACTCTGGCAATGTTGTCCGGAGAGACCAGTCCCAGGAGAAGCACACCATGTTTGGTAAAGTGAAGCGGCAGTGAAAAAGAGGAAGGCCCTCTATGAGATGCATTAGGAACAATGGCGAGGACGGTCCAGGACCAGGCAGTGTTGTGCTCAGTTGTGCATGGGGTTGAAACTGATGACGTCAGAGCCGACGTGATGACACCAGACCACAGCAACAACATGAGCTGGGGCCCCGAATGAGATGATAACTTGAGTTAATAAAACAATAGACTATGTGGCCTTGCTGTATACCTGGATCTGTGTAGTACAATTTAAGATCGACTCCAGAAGTAAAGAGCGCCTTCCACAGGTCAGCTTCTCCTTACCCGATCCTGTCTGCTCTCTCAGTTACTGACAACCGCATCACTGTTCATTTCTTCAAGAATCAGTCAGTATCAATAGGACCAGCTAACTCTCAGCTGCTCCCACCTTTGCATTCGTATCCAATAAAAAGAAATATTGGCAGTGCTTAGCTCTTTCACTCAGATTGATGTTACAAGCCAATGAACCGGGTTCTCATATGTGGTGAGCTTTATATGCTGCTGAATGCAGCTAAGGAGCACTTTTCTTTCAGCCAGCCTCCTGGGTGAAGGAACGGTAACTCAATCTCCCCTCACGGCATGGGAAGCAGAGCCCATCTCCTCTTAGAGATATGGTAGAAACTGGTGTCAAGAACATCTTCTAGATGGAAAGATAAATTTGTTAAAAAACAAAAGGGGCAAGTTCTGCCAATTATTAACTGTATTAATCCATGTTAGTCTGATATAATTGTCTGGTTTCATTGTCTTTCTCTCTGAATAGGCCATTTTACTTAAAACCTACTGGAGCAACGTGGGGCTGGAGTGAAATGGATTCAGCAGATTTGATGACTAGCTAGATGCTCATGCCCTGCCCTTCTCCCCCAAGAGAAACTGGAGATGTTGCCTGAAATTTCATCATTAGAATACCAGTATTTCACGGCAAAATTATCACCTCTCTGTTCCCTTTGGTAAAATACAAATGTCGTAGGTGGGTCTTGACCTTGAATCTTCAATTGTTTCCTATGACTGAGGATATCAGATGACTTTCAGTCCCAGGTGGGTAGAGAGAGGGGGAGGAAGGGAAGGAAGTCAACGTGTGGAGGGGAGAAAGTAAGCCTTGTTCTCGAGTGCGGTTGTGAAGTTTCCCTCTGGATGACCAACGTGGCCTGGGGTGACTCCAGGGAAGCCAGAAGAGGAATCCAAACTCAGTGGTTGCCGCTTCTTGACACGTGGGAGGACTGACTAGAAGGAACGCTGAATTATCAAAGCCTGCATCTGTTCTGAAAGACTCAAGGTTTCAATATTTAAAGCTGAAATCAGATTTGATGAGCCCTCCCAGGATTTAAGTGACAGCCTAAGTTACATCAAGAAACAAAGGGTGGGCACTCTATTTTAAAATAAGCCATGCTGAAGGCCTATTGTAAGCCTACATCATTGCGTGTATTCCTTATTACCAAGTGGCGCAAACGAAAGCCATGGCCATCACGTCGCTCTGACTCATAGTGGAGTGAACCTCTGTAGGGTTTCTGAGGTTATCCTTCTTGACTGGACCAAAGGGCCCTCTTTTCCTCCCTTGGGGTATCTGTCGGTTTAGCCTCCCATCTTGCGGTTCACAGTTCAACACTTCCCTGACAGCTACTGGAGCTCCCTCTAGAATTGTGAAGTATGGTTGATTATCACTTTTCATACTTTACCCTCCAAGGGGCCAAATACAGGTGGGAAAGCACGCAAATCCGGGATACCTGGTGTGAAATCCACCCCTTGTCTCACACAGCCTACTCTGTACACTGATTCAAACATACGTTCAGATCTTATGGAGCTCTTATGACAGAGGTATCAGAATTGGCCATGCTCTCCATGCTACAATTGTTTTCTCTACATTTCTGTGATGGCTTTTTCCTCCCATCACATACAACATACAGGCCCAATGAAGAGCTTACGAACACCGCCTGCCTCCAGTAGAAACTCAGAGTCATGTTTGCGGTCAGATGACCCTTTCATGAGGAGCCCCGGTGGGAGAGCGTTACACACTGGACTGTGATCCACAGTCAGCGACGCAGAACCACCAGAGGAAGATAGGGCTTCCCCTCGGGTGAACAGTTACCATCTTGCAAACCCACAGGGGCAACTGCCTATCCGGTTGCCAGCAGTCGACATCAACTAGATGGCAGTGCGTTTGGTTTTGGTTCTAGCGACTTAACGGCTTTCGTCACCACGAGGAACATCGTATGACTCACTCTCCGCGGATGTAGGCTGCAGGGCAAACGCCCAGTGCCTGGCTGTGGCTGCCCTCACCTGGGCTCACTTGTCAGGCAAGTCCTTCGCATTCAAGAATTTAGAGAAAAGATGCTACCGGCTCTGAGTCCCAGTGACACGTTGTCTTTCCAATTGTCTCTTAATTATGATCTGTTTCTTACACTGCTCCCTGGCCAGTTTTAGTTTCCAGATAACTTGCATTGCCTGAAATATAAATATATATATTTCTTCCCAAAGAGCTCTGGCTGGAGATCTTCTATCATCAATCTGATAAAAAAAATGATGTTTTCACTGAAATGGCACTTTGTATGTTCTATTAAGATTGCTTTATAGCAAATGGCATTTCAGTGTTAACAGCCAATGTTACAGAGAGAATTATATAATTTAAAGTAGAAAGATGGAATGAGAGCCTAAATGTGGTACTTTTCTTTGTCATTCTTTCGAATAGCTCTGTGACATTCCCAGATACACTACAGAATGCGTCATTGCAGCCATCTCTGGGGGCTGAGATGTGCTATTTTCTGTTTGACTGACAAAGACCCTTTCAAGGACTTCTACTCTCTCTTTGGCCTTCCACCTCATTCCCTCCATCCCTATGTTGGCCCCTATCCTGGTGGTGTAGTGGGTTACATGTTGCTACCTCAAGGCCAGCTGTTCAAGCCCACTGACACTCTGCTGGGATAGATGAGGCTTTCTCTTCCTTTCAAAGCAGAAGGGGCAGTTCTATTCTGTCCAGTGGGGTTGTTATAAATCAGAGTGGCTTGTGGAAGCGAGGAGCCGCTCACCACTATCTCCGTCCCCATCTCTCCCTCTGTTTCTTCATCTTTCCTACAGTCCCTGTTTCCTATGATTTGTAAGGGTAGTGCTTTACTCAGGCAGTGAGATGGGGTTCAGGCGTGGGCATCCAAAGAGACAGGAGCTGAAATCAGTACAATGAAATCGCATTGAAGGTGGCAAAAATGACTTATTAATATAAGCAGAGTTAATTTTGCTTTTTTCATTTATTTGTGGCACAAACTAATCATGTGTGCATGTTGATTTCTTATTCTAATGTAACCTGATAGGTGCAAATCAGAAATGAATGCGCCCATTAATGTAAAAAATAGGCACAGAGGGCATGGAATATGTGCCCACTTTATAGGTAACAGGAAATGGTTAGACAACCGTGAGGACACAGGATGGCAGAATCATGACCCCCCCCCCCCCACCCAACCAAAAAAATAAAAACACCAAAAAAACTACTTGAATGTGTGGGCCAAACTCAAAAGGGGAGTGAACCAGGGATATAGCCAAGATGATTCCATAGCTCCTTGGAAGCGATCAACAGATGGGGCTAGAGTTTCCCTTATTCGTTCCACGGTGGAGAACTGGGACCCACAGCTGAAGTACAAGGAGGCAGATGCCACCTGAACACAGAGAGGCTTTGGACACAAGAAATCAACTGCTCTGCAGAAGTGAGTTCTTTTCACTGAATGTAAAATACACCAAAGTGGGACATGAATAATCAAGCAGTCTAGAATGAGGTGATAAGAAAGCCTCGTTTGGGCAAAGAGTGTGCAGGGAAGAGTGAGTCAGTGCTGAGTACGGAAAGTTCTGATGAGCATCCCCAACCTGGAGATTCTAGCCCAAAACTCCGTGCCTTGAAGTAGACTTTATGAGTTAGCTTCCTCAAAGAAGTGTGAAAATTAAGGGGAGAAAAACAAGCAAACACCTACCTAGTAGCTATTTTGAATTAGGGTAGAATCACAGAGTACTATACTAACAATGTGTAGAGAATTTCTACATCTACATAACTATTGGAGAACTTCGAATATCGCCATGAGAAAGAGACTGACTTGTGCAGGGTAAGGCTTATTTTAATTTTCTTCTTTATGCTTCTCTATGTTTTCCAAATTTTCAAACAGTAAAATGTTGCCTTTTTAAACAATAATTCTATTTTAATTGTAAGAACCAATGAGATCTTTAAGAGATGAAAAAAGTGATGACATTTAATGTCAGGTCCCAGATATGATCTGTTTTACCATTGACATGCTACTTGTAGACATAACCTTAAATCATTTACGTACCCCACATGATAGGAATCCCAATATTTAGTTGTGGTCTTTATCAACCCCTCATATAGATCTACTTTCCTTCTGTTTGACTCCATGATTTTTATTTGTCTCGTGCAATATTATGACTCTAAAATAGACCATGTGATATATCAATATTTTAGTACAAGCATATGACATTAAATATATGATTTGATGATAATGAAGACGATGGGAATGTTCACATCTTTGCTACTCTGTAGATCTTTCTGATATATAAACTCAGTAAAATAATCAAGAAGCCCCAAGAGGGAAAAAACATGGGCCAAAAGAACCGGTTATTAATAGAAAAGCTAATCTATGTGAATTTCTTAACTCACCTACAAGAGGAAGAGAGTTAAAGTTCAAAGACAATATTATTCAAATAACAAAAAGAAATTATATGAAATTCACTCTGCTTTTCTCATTGTTTTCGGGGAACTGCATTTTCAGGCAAACTATGCTACAAGTCAGATCTTTTGATCATTTATGGAAGATGGGAGAAGTGAGAGGAAGCACTAGCACTCTTTAACACACCTACAGTCAATGTAGATCAAATACAATTTTCTCCCATAAAAGAAAAAAAGGCAAAGTCAATCTCCATAAGCAAGGATACTCAGACTCATCAGTTCTTCCCGACAAAATATGCACACATTTACTGCCATTGAGTCCCCTCTAACTCCTAACAACCCTATAGAACAGGTTCGAACTGCCCCTGTGGGTAATTCTTTATTAGACTCATCTTTCTATTGGTGGTTTTGAACTGCTAACCTTGTTAGCAACCTACTGTATAGCCTGCTACACCGCCAGGGCTCTCTTCAATAGTACTTCAAGACTAAAATTACGTAATGAATGTTGCATGTATATACTGGGTTGGCAGAATCAGAAAGTTGGAGAATGCATGATTTTACACACATAAAACTCTTGTAAACTGCTGGTCGGAGTGCTGTCTGATGTACTCGATCTTAAACAAGTGGTCGGGACTTATGCAAATTAATCTTATAAATGAATTTTAACCCATAAACAACACTCTTGGTCTATATGTGAGAGAAACTGGACAGTTCAGAGTCTGTTCATGGTAACAGTGGCTGTGGTAGAAGCATGTAGCTGGCGTGACCTTATCTCTGGGGGAAATGTCTGAGGGAAATAGGAGGAAGCCCAAGATTAACCACTGCACCCTGTAGCAGACAGAGTAAGTGGCCTCCAGGTCAAGAGGCCATTGAAAAGGGGCAGAAGGGTGTTAAGCTGGATTTTTAAAATAATCAAGATAAAATATGTAGCATTACACCTTTTTAAAAAGCTGAACATCAGAATGCACAAATGGAGAATTCACATAGAATTGGCCACATGAAAGTCTAAATAAACAAGAGTAGTAACCGACAGAGCAGGGCGGGGAAGGGTAAGAGGAAACAGGGAGAGAGACAATGACTAAAGAAGTAAACGCGAGGAGGGACGTGTAGGAACCCGTGATGACAGCACGATGGTGTTCAGAGTCTGCAGGACACGATGAGCTGGCTCTTTGGCATCTGAGGTTAATGCAGAAAATTATACAATCCAACCTCTCTCAAACTAGATGGCGCGGCTTTCCCATGACATTTCCTGCAATTTCACACTGCAAAAATGATGTGCACGCCATTCTCTCTGTCTGGAATGCCACTTCTCCACCTGGACTTGGGTGTGAATTGTAATCATTTCGTACAGTTGTTTCCCAATATCCTGCCATTCAAGAAAAGTTTTTGATCTGCTTCCACTCCATAGAAACAGCATATTCCCTCTCAAAAATCCAACCAAAGCTCTTTATGCCTCTGTACAGAATGTAGCACTGTTAAAGGATGTACTCATAATTATTTATTTATCTCTCTTACCCCCCCTGCTAGAACATGCCCTGGGATATATTTTAAATCACTTTTGTACAGAATAAGTACTCAGTAACCATTTATGGGGTGAATGGATACACATGGCTTCTATAATTCATAAATGACCCTTGCCAGTGAGCCTGTATATTTCTTTAGCCCTTCCTTTATGGAAATGCAGGGGATCTAGGACAGATGAACCTCTCAGGACCAGGGGTGACAGTGGCGATACCAGGAGGGAAAGGGGGTGTAGAAAGGGGGAATGGATCACAGGGAGCTACATATAACCTCCTCTCTGGGGGACGGGCAGCAGAGGGGTGGGTGAAGGGAGACACCAGACA
>NW_022103958.1:30757396-30792831 GCF_000313985.2 Echinops telfairi
CCAAGAGGAAAGCGAATTTTGGGAATAATGAGGGCAACAAATGTATAGATGTGCTTTACACAATTGATCTATGTATTGTGATGAACTGTATGAGCCCCAATAAATTGATTTTTTTTAAAAAAGCATCTGTTCTTATGCCTGACATTGGGAAGCTCCCTGTCATTTATTCCATGAAAAAGATTACTTTATGAACTTTATATATCTGAATGAATGCGAGTGAATTCAGCTGTCAGTGTTAAAAGGCTTACAAAATTTAGTTCGATATAAGTTTTATCTCCTGAGGAAAAAGGTAAGCACAGTGCAGGTGGTGAGTAAGTTTACAGAGTCTGATTTATTAAATTACTGATCTTTCACTGGTCACTCATTGGAGCAAGAATTCACTTGTGAGATGAAGGCACACATTTCAACACCAGGCATGTGCCAGTGAAAACTGCTTCTGCCCAAACTTGTAGCCGCAGGTACTCAGATTGAAGAAGGGAACGTGTCTGTATGAATTGATCTGGACTCTCCAGGCTAGATGCCATCTCACTCAGTATGCCCCATGCCAACTGACAAAATCTTATACTTGGGTGATTTGAGGAATTGGTGTATCTTCTTATTATTTGTTCAGGCACTTTCGTCCCTGACTCTTCAATTCAGGTGTTATTTATTGAAGGGCCAATGTAATTTCCACTGAAGTCCAAAAGCAGACTTATGCTCTTAATATTTCATGCTTTTCAATGTTCTGTATTTTGTGACATGAACTCTGATATTTCCCGTGTACTGTTAAATAATGGAGAAATTATTATTACTAGAATAACAGAAGGGATTCTACTCTGGCAGGAAGAAATCCCTCAACTCCTGTGGATGCCGATTTAGTGGGTGAAGTGGGTTTTAAACAGAAGTTAGAAAGAAATATTTCTTTGGTCTTCTGCCCTAGGGACCAATATAGTATTTTCTCTCCATGTGTTTTATTTGGCCAAACATAGACTCAAAAGTTGGAGGAATAAGCTTGTTACCAACTTCCTGAAATCATGTCATAATCCCCTTGGTTTTCCCCAGAAAGGAAACTTGACTTCCCTAAGTGGGATTAAGTTTCCATTCAAACCACCTCATTTATATTACGACTTAGAATTCTTCTCACCTTGCAATCTTATTCTTCAGAAGCTCAAGGAATTCTGCTTGTTTCAAAGAGAGGGAAGAGATGGAAGACGCTAAAGCACTCACTCTCAAAAGCATCTCTTCCCACTACTTCGGGTCACCCCTAATTTCTTGCTCCATTCAGGAAAGCCAAGCCATCTTGTGTCCTTTTAGTTTTTCCTATTTATTCAATGATTTCCAGCACACCTTTCAAGGGAAATTTTCTCATCCTGCCTGCTTCCAAATGACTATGGGTTTATCTTAATATCCAACACATTTAATACTTTTTTCTTCTTCTTCTTTTAAAAATCATTTTATTGGGGGCCCATACAACTCTTATCACAACCCATACATACATCAATTATTTAAAGCACATTTGTACATTTGTTGCCCTCATCATTCTCAAAACATTTGCTCTCCACTTAAGCCCCTGGCATCAGCTCCTCATTTTTCCCCCTCCCTCCCCCCTCCCCTTCCCTCATGAACCCTTGATAATTTATAAATTATTATTTTGTCATATCTTACACTGTCCAAAGTCTCCCTTTACCCACTTTTCTATTGTCCATCCCCCAGGGAGGAGGTTATATGTAGATATCCCTGTAATCAGATGTCCCTTTCCACCCCACCTTCCTTCTACCATGAGAATTATGTTCTTAAAAAACAACAACAAAAACCCCTGTACCCTCATTTCCATGGAATCAATTCCAACTCATGGAGCCCCAATCGGAGAGGGTAGAACTGTCCCTGTGGGTTTCTGAGACTAACTGTTTAAGAAGGTAGAAAGCCTTAATTTTCATCCTCAGAGTGGCTGGTCATTTTGAACTGCTGATCTTGTGGTTAGTAGCCCAACACATAACAACTACACCATCATTATCAACTAATGAAGCATTGTTCCTAGGGAAAATAGAGAGCCAGGTCATTCCAGCCTTGACTGCAGGAAGAGCAAGGGGGCTTGTAGAAGGCATGCCCTCGGACATGAATGCTGAGGACTGAAAGGGTGTAAAGTGCTGCTCAGTAAAGCGGGTCCTGGGGGATGGATCCCCAAAAGAAAAGGGAAATGGACCTATGGATTTTTATCAGGGTCTGCTCTTTATTTAACAGAAGGATACTCTACTTGGGGTCAGGGAAATCATTGGACATGGAACTATTTTCATGGGCTCTTCTAAATTTTTGTCCTCTTCTTTCTCTTTTGGTGTCTCTCTATATAAGGTAGGAAGGATGATCAATTCCAAGGAGACAGCAATGGGACCAACGTTTGAGGAGAGTGGGAAGGCATGGGAGAGGAGAAGGTGGGGGAATGGGAGTGACGAACAAATCACAACAGGGACAGGGGAATAGCAAGGGATCAAACATTGACTATGAGGAGCAGGTAGCATTCCCGTTCATGTGTGATCAACTGAAATGTATCCAACATTGGGCCTCCACTCAAGTACTCCCTCAATGCAAGAATACTTTCTTCTATTAAATTGGCATTCTATGATGCTCACCTTCCCGACACAACCATTGAAGACAAAGCGGGTGCATAAGCAAATGTGGCGAAGAAAGTTGATGGTGTCCGGCTATCAAAAAGTATAGCGCCTGGGGTCTTAAAGGCTTGAAGTTAATCAAGCGGCCATCAAGCTCAAAAGCAACAAAGCCCACATGGAACAAAGCCCACACCAGCCTATGCAATCACGAGGTGTCAAAGGGATCAGGTATAAGGCATCATCAGAACAAAAAAATCTTACCATAGTGAATGATGGGGGGAGTGCGGACTGCAGACCCAAAGCCCATTAGTAGGCCACTGGAGATCCCCTTGCAGATGGGTCTCTTGGAGGAGACAAGCCAGTCAGGGTGTGATGTAGCAACGATGAAGAATGCAACTTTCCTCTGGTTCCTAAATGTTTCCTCCCTGCTCCCACTATCATGATCCGAATTCAACCTAGCAAGTCTGGCTAGACCAGAGGATGTACACTGGTACAGATAGGATCTGGAAATACAGGGAACCCAGGGCGGATGATCCCTACAGGACCAGTGGTGTGAGTGGCGATACTGGGAGGGTAGAGGGAGAATGGGTTGGAAAGAGGGAACCGATTACAAGGAACTATTATGTGACCTCCTCACTGGGGGACGGACAACAGAAAAGTATGTGAAGGGAGATGTCGGATAGGGCAAGATATGACAAAATAATAATTTATAAATTATCAAGGGCTCATGAGGGAGGGGGGAGCGGGGAGGGAGGGGAAAAATGAGGACCTAATGCCGGGGGCTTAAGTGGAGGGGAAATGTTTTGAGAATGATGAGGGCAATGAATGTATAAATGTGATTTGCATAATTGATGTATGTATGGATTGTGATAAGAGTTGTATGAGCCCCTCATAAAATGATTTAAAAAAAATGAAATTTATCCAAAAGGAATTACTGAGAGGTGAATGATGGGTACATATGATAGTGGGGCAGGAGGAAAGAAAGATGAAAAGAAGAATAGAACAAAAAAGTAAAAATTATATATATATAGGTATAGCTATGTATATATGTAAATATATAAAGATAGGTGTATTTGTCTATGTGTGTGTGCGTATACATATATGTAAATACAACAAGGAAGCAGATGAACTTTGGGTCTTTACTTAAATATTACCTCAGTATAAGTATTTTTTTCAAACAATGTGGTATTAAATGATACCCTCCCACATGATCACTGAAGACAAAATGGGTACATGAGCAAATGTGGTGAAGAAAGCTGATGGTCCCTGGCTATAAAAAGATTAGTGCTTGGGGTCTTAAAGTTAAACAAGTGGCCATCTAGCAGGGAAGCAAGTAAGCCCACATGCAAGAAGCACACCAGCCTCTGTGATCATGAGGTGTCCACAGGAATAAGTATAAGAAATTAAAAAACAAACAATCAGATTGAAATTATGGAGTGCAGACAAAGTGGAGACCAAAAACTATCTGTAAGATAATTGGACAGTCCTTCACAGAAGGGCTACATGGAAGGAATGATCTATCCAGGCATTGAGGAAACACATAACTATCCTCTAGTTCTTTAAAATTTCCTCGCCTTACTATTATAGTCTTAATTTCACCTCATTAATCTTGTGACACCTGAGTATGTTCATTTGTATAATTAAGTTGTTTGATGCATGAAGTCCTTCAGAAAGAGTAGTGATACGAGTATGACTCACTGAGGGTACGGGGAGTGGGGCGAGGAGAGGAATCAATACCAACAATGACTGTATAACCTCCCTCGAATAGATAACAGAGTTGTAGGAGAATGGATACATTGGATGGTGTAAGATATGGCAAACTAATAACAATAGATAATAATGATAAGGGTTCCTGCGGGGTAGGATGGGGGGGATGGGGGAGGGAAGAAATAAAGGTGAGCTGATATCAAAGAGTTCAAGAAGAAAGGAAATGTTTTTAAAATGATGGTGGCAGCAATTGTACAATTATGCTTGATCTAATTGAATTATGTATTGTTATAATATCTGTAAGAGCTCCCAAAGAAATGATTAAAAACAATACAGGGTCAGGTTGCTGTGAACCTCTTTTTCCTTAACCAAGCAAGATACAAGCTTGCTTTTTATATACTTCTATTTAAAGATATACCTCATTAACTGTATATTGTTAAAATGTTCACATGGAACTCATGACTAAGAGTGGTGTAACTACTACCTGAGCAAAGCTTATTTAATGTACTTTTTTCTTTCTGTATGACAATTCACCGTCTTCTTCTACTTAAGAATATTTGATACTTCTCTAGTACTATACTTTTACTAAAAATAATTTTATATTGGCATATGCTTCACAAATATAATTTAATAGTCCAATCATATTAAGAAATTGTGAATATTAATTATCAGCATAGTTTCAAAAACATTTTCTTCTCATATTCATTGTTGTTAGTTCCCCTTTTCCTCCCATCTTTCCCTGCCATGACTTGATCCAGATACTGTCTATAAAAATCTATTAATCTCAGGTTTTATATCCAGAAAATCACACAAGAAGCAAACAGAAAACAAGCAGAGCTACAAAATCCAACAACAATGACTAGACAAGGCATAGAAAAATCTCAATCAGAGAGAAAATAGCAAACACTAAGAACTGAAAACTTTTAAATGTGTCAAAGGGAAGATAAAATGAAAAGTCATTGCATTTTAACCTAACTACCTGAATCATAATCAACTGTATCATGTTTGCTGTCTTACAGCAAAGCTATTCACATCCTGAAACTTTGGTCAAAGGGGGTTCACCAAAGACTAATCCATACTGGGATGTAGCAAATTGGCTTTAGTCTTCCACTGGCCTTTTACAAAACAGGGTTTACAATTTAAGCTCTGATACCATTCATTTGGATTAGAGTTTTATTATTTACAATGATTAGATCACAGGCTGATGGGCTTCTTCCATGTGGATTTAGTTGACACCTCACTGCTTGTTTGAAGACAAGGCTTTCATTCCTAAGATGCTATCATTTCTCACAGCCAGGCATCATCTGATTGCTTTACCACACGTGAGCACTATACTTGAAATCAACCCCATCAAATAAAAAGCAAAATAAAACAACCAGTTGTGCAAATTATAGTGCCAAAGAGATCATGGAAAACATGCTTGGTTAGAATAAGAAAAATTAAACCAAGAAGGCGGCAAGTACAGTCCCTCTGATATCAGCTGGGGGAAATGTGTGGCAGGCACATCGATATTCTTGTCACTTTGTGCTGGTCCAAAAATGACCTCAAAGATACTATTGATTTGGGGGTTCTAAATACATTTTGAGCCCTGTGGCTTAGTGGTTATGTCTTGGGCTGTGCTCCACATGGTCGGCATTTCAAATCCACCAGCAGATTGGGCTTTTTACTCCTGTAAACAGTCTCAGAAACCCACAGGGGTCACTATGAGTTAGCTCTGACTTGATGGCAATCAGTTTGGCTCTTTTAGAAATGATTTCTTGAGTAAGATAATTTGCAAACACAGAATTCAAGAATAATGCCGATGACTTCCAATTCCTCTTATACATACCTTCTCAATGTATCCTCATCAGTTATAAACAAGCTCACAACATCTGGGTTTTGTTATCATTGGTAGCGTAGTAGCCAACACCAGAAATTTGTAATTTTGTTTTTGTCTGGGTAGAGGAACTTGTGGCTAGAGGATAGATTGAAGGGAGACTTTCATTCATCCTCTTCAACATCTTCTGAATATTGCAACAAGATTCAGCTTGACCTCTTTTTTTTTTAAGCATTTTATTGGGGGCTCATATTACTCTTATCACAATCCATCCATCCATCCATTGTGTCAAGCACCTTTTTACATACGTTGCCATCATCATTTTCAAAGCATTTTCTTTCTACTTGAGCCCTTGGTATGTATATCAGCTCCTCATTTTTCCCCTCCCTCCCTCATGAACCCTTGATAATTTATAAATTATTATTTTTTCATGTATTGCTCTGTCTGATGTCTCCTTTTTCCCACTTGTCTGTTATCCATCCCCCTGGAAGGGGGTTATAGGTAGATCATTGTGATCAGTTCTCCCTCTCTCCCCACACCTTCCCCTACCATTCTGGTATGGCTACTCTCAATATTGGGTCTGAGGAGTTTATGTGTCCTGTATTCCCTGTTCTTCCAGCTCTTATCTGTACCCATGTACATGCTCTGGTCTTGCCAGATTTTTAAGGTGGAATTAGGGTCATGATAGTGGTGGGGAGGAAGCATTAAAGAACCACAGGAAAGCTGTATGTTTCATCAGTGCTATACTGCACCCTGACTGGACAGTCTTCTTCCCACGACCCTTCTGTAAGGGTATGTCCAATTTCTTACACATTGGCTTTGGGCCTCCACTCTGTACTCCTCCCCACTGCGCCCTCCCCCTCCCCCCTATTTACATTATGCATTTTTGCTCTGGGTTTAATGTCTGATACCTGATCCCATGGACCTCATGGTTGCACAGGCTGGTGTGCTTCTTCCATTTGGGCTTTGTTGTTTCTCAGCTAGATGGCTGCTTGTTTATCTTTAAGCCTTTAAAACCCCAGATGCTGTATCTTTTGATAGCCAAGCACCATCAGCTTTCTTAACCCCATTTGCTTAAGCACCTACTTTGTCTTCAGCAATTGTGCCAGGAAGGTGAGCATCATGGAATGCCAGGTTTTTAGAACAAAGTGTTCTTGCATTGAGGGTGTACTTGAGTAGAGGCACAATGTCCATCTGCTTCCTTAATACTAAACCTATAAATATATGTACATAGATCTATTTCCCCATCATCATTAATATATTTACATATGTACATGCCTGTATTTAGATCTCTGTAAATGCCCTTTGCCTCCTAGTTCTTTCCTCTATTTTCTTTTACTTTCCTCTTGTCCCACTATCATGTTCAGCCTTCATTTGGGTTTCAGTAATTCCTCTCGGCTATATTGCCTATGATCAAGGCCTACCAGACCTCCTACACCCTCCCCGCCATCAATTTTCAGTCACTTGTTGTTCCCTTGTCCCGAGGTTTGTTAACACCCACTTCCTTTCCCCTGCTTCCCCTTCTCTCATGTAACCCCTGAACTGTTGTCTCATTGTTCTCTCTTCTGGCTTGTTTATCTCTACTATCCCATCCAGATAAGACATGCAGAGACAACAATATGCACAAACACATCAGCTTGAGCTCTTAAATATTAATTAGCATTTACATTTTAAAATGTGGTCATCTTAGGGTTGTTTTTTTTTTTTGCTCAGTGAGAAGAGTAGGGGAAAGGCTTCATCACATTTTGTTATTTCTGCTGCATGTTAACTAGCTAATTTTTTCTCTTCCCAAAAACCTCATTAACCCAGGGTGTTACACACTCCCTTTGAAATGTTTTTTTTTTTTTTTGTGTGTGTGTGTGTGTGTGTGTGGAAATTGAACACAGTGGAGCTTGTTCATACCAGCTCTGTCAATATAAGCCACAGAAAAAAAATGTTTCATTGCCCTAGACAAGAAGCAGCTAAACCTCTCAAGGATGGACAAAATCTACACCCACATGAGTTCTGCATATAATATTTATGTTAATACCCTGGGAGAGACATTGAGTAACTTAGTTGGAAAATAGAGGTTTTAGAATTGGGCAGTCTTAGAGTTGAATTCCAATGCCCCCTGTACTTATTACCATGTAACCTCAGCTGTTTCATTACATTGATTACACAATGGGGATGAGATTGCAAATGGGGATGAGGATGCATGTATCTTTTAAAGGGGTTGATTTAAGCTCACTACAACTGTGGCTCATGAGAGGTAACCGAGAAATGTTAGTTTGCCAACATATGTCTTTTCATGTAGAAGGTTGCCATTCTAATGGTTACCACTATAACTTGACCCACTCTGCTCTATGACTCCAGGCCTTTCTAGAAGTCTGTTCTTTTAATCTTAGCTGGAAATTAAGTGGATTCTTCTACACCTAAATATGAGAGCATTCCCTCCTGTGTTTGGTTCTAATAGGACAAGGTTTTCCCGAACTCCTACTATAGTAACACAAGCATCTCATATTTAAAGGTTTTTTTGGATTTGGGTTTGTTTTCACCTAATTATTATCTATTTTTCTTTTTATTCAACCTTTTGTTTCATTTTGTTTTGTCTCTGATATGGTTGGTTTGCCTACCTATATAAGACAGGCATGGGAAGCAAGCACGAAGAGAAAGCAAGGGACCAATGGTTTCAGAGGGACTTGGGGGAGGAGGAGGAGGCGGGGAAGGGAGCGGTGGACCAACGATGCCATAGGCAGGGGAACAACTAAGGAATTAAACTCAACAACGAGAAGGGTGTAGAGATCCTGGGGGTGTTGGAGCAAATGCAATCTACCTGAGAGGAATTACTAGGAGGCAGAAGAGGGAGAGTGTGATGGTGGGGCAGTACGAAGGTAAAAGGAAACAGGAAAGGTCTAGGAAGCAAAGCTATGGATAGAGGGATAAACATAAGTGTGCACACATGTAAATGCATTAATTCATAAAAATAGAGGTATTGGCTTATGTACATATATTTATATGGCAATACATTGAGGAAATGTACGGACTTTGGGCCTCTGCTCAAGCCCTGCCTCAATGCAAGAACACTTTGTTCTAATAAACTGGCATTCTGTGATGCTCACCCTCCTAACCCGATCGCTGAAGACAAAATAGGTACACAAGCTAATGTGGTGAAGAAAGCGAATGGTTCCCAGCTATCAAAAGATATAGCGTCTAGGGTCTTAAAGGCTTAAAGTTAAACAAGCAACTATCTAGCAACAATAGAGATGCAACAATCCCACATGGAAGTAGTACACCAGCAGCCTGTGTCTTCATGAGATGTCGACGGGATTGGGTAACAGGCACCAGAAGACCCCCAAACAAACAAACAAACAAACAAACATCATATTGTTGAGAATGAAGGGGGTCAGAGCAGAAACCCCAAACCCTCTGTAGACAATGGGTATCCCCTCGCAGAAGACTCACAAGGAAGGGATGAGTCAACCAGGGCGCAATATAACATCGGTGAAACACACAATATTCCTTTGGTTCCTTGAGGCTTCCTCACCCATACTACCATGACCCCAGTCCTGCCTTTCAGTGCAGGCTAGACTGGAGCATGTACACAGGTACAGATAAGAGATAAAAGCTCATGACATATGGAATCCAGGAAGAGGAATGGGAGTGACAATACTGGGAGGGTAGGGGGAAGGTGGGAAGAGGCGGGGAGGATGGGGGAACCAATTGCAATGATCGACACATGACCCCCCACCCCAGGGGGACAACAACAGAAACCATCAGGGAAGGGAGACAGCGGTTGGTGTAAGATAATAAAATAATAATAATTTATAATTTTTCAAGGAGTCACGAAAGTATGAGGGGGAGAGAGGGAAAAAAGAGGAGCAGATACCCAAGGCTCAAATAGAAAGTAAATGTTTAGAAAATAATGAGGAAAACATATGTACAAATAGGCTTGGTACAATTGATGTATAGATTGTTATAAGAGCCCCCAATAAAATGATCTTTTAATAAATTTTTTTTAAAAGGTTGAAGTCAATCACTTCATATTCATTCCCTGTCAAGTCTTCCTTGTCCTTAAATTCCCCTCTCCCCTATTATACCATTCTTTTCATAATTGACCAACATTAATCTCATGAATCCAATAGAGTATTTCTATGAGTTTCTAGTTCCTCTATCCTGTTAGAATTTAAAATACATCTGTGAATTAAACTAGGTCTTTCTTGCTTCAGTAACCCAAGCCATTTCACAGGGACTCAATCTTTGTTTGATGAATACTAGTCACAAACAAGAATACACTCACACACATTTTCTTCCTAAAATTAATTCTGGAGTCATCAACCTGTGCTCTTGGCTAAATAAGCTTACTCATTAGGCACAAATTTTTCTTTTGGTTTTACTGTTTTCTATTCAGCATTAATTATTTGCAGCTTAACCCCCTCTCTCTTTTTTCCATCACAAAGAGTATATTGAATTGTAATTATCCTTCCCAAAATTAATTTTCGGATTCTGTGCCCATAGCTATCAAGGCTTTTGACCCCCCTGGTCTTTCTATATTATTTCTCAGTTCTCTCTGGTATTTTTAACTTCCTCTAAGGACCATCTGTAGATTTAATTAACTTGTTGAATCTGCCTACTTCCAGATCATTAATGAAGTTGTTAAATAAGTCTGAGCCCAGTGCTCTTCTTTGTAGTAGGTTGATGGTCCTTCAACCCCAATTATACACTACATTTCCCTTTACCATGTCATCTTATTCCTTCGGTCATTTCCCTAACTATCGAAATATTGAAAGGCTCACTTCCCAATCATTTGAAATTATATTTCAAATGTAATTTCATGTGAAGTCACTCTTGTTTTTTTAAAATTATTGTTGTGATTTAAAATCTGATTTAACTATCCTTTGGGGAAAGACAATTTATGGTCTCGGTGTCCCATATCATCCTGAAAGTTTCCAGGAATAATTCAAATACTTAATTCTTAAATAATGCTCTGTTGGTCTTTGAAATTACAGAGACATTCTATTACCAAAGGGCAATGAATAACTTTCATGGAGTCTGTGTTAATAAAATATTGTTGTTCCTTTTCTAAATAAAGATTTTCATGAGATAACTTATAGAACAAAATTTCATCCCTTTTCCCAACTTTTCTTTTTTTTTGAAAGGGAATAAATTACATAACATCTTATAATTCTCATAGTCAGTTACATTGTTATTATGTAGAAATCATTATGTTGACCAGATATCTTGTGACTTTTCCCCTGTGGGTCAGAAACAATGTTTGAACTGAGGAGCAAGCTTTGGATTAAAGATGTTGGATCTACCAGTCACATTTATGTCTATTTTCTCCCAAAATTCTAATAAAATAATATTAAAGATAAATGTATAAAGGTTATAAGCCCTCAAGGACAAAACACATGGACAAAGAGACAGTGGCAACATAAATTGTGAAGCTTGACATGAGATGAATGAGTATAAACTAACTCAGAAGACATGAGAAAAATGACTGCAGTGGAGAAAGCCAAAAAGCAATTTGATTTATACCAAATAATCCAGGAATGGGTGGCATCAGCTATCTATGGAAGTGTTTAGAGAGTCAAACTAGACAAAGAGGAGTTATTTAAAATCAAGAAACAGCTAACACCAGAAATCTATGACTACAGAGTTCATTCTAACTCACAGCAACTCTGATATTTCTGAAATTGTAACTCTTTATGGGAGTACACAGTCTTATCTTTCTATCTCAGAGCAACTGATAGTTTTGAAAAGCACTGCTGAGCCTTATTAAGATGCACTTATGGGGGTTTAAGTGGAGAGAAAATGTTTTGAGAATGATGTACAAATGCGCTTTACACAATTGATGTGTGTATGGATTGCGATAACAGTTGTATGAGCCCCTAATAAAATGTTAAAAAAAAAAAAGATGCACTTAGTTCTGTCAAAACTGCTCCATCACCCCAGCAAGACTCCTACCTTTTTCCTGCCCCAGCAAAATATGGAGGATTCAGGAAACAAGGGATACAGCAACCACCAAAAAGAGTGATGGTATTGAAAGGAGGCTTACTTTCAGCAGAGGGAAGAATAAAACCTGGAATACAACGGGATGCAGAGGAAACACAACCAAAAATCGGGAAAGGAAGGAAATGAATGAAAATTTGTATACAGTCCTCAGCATTATCTATGAGACCTGGGGATAAAATGAGTAAAGGGTTGGGCTGTTATCTTCAAGGTAGTCAGTTCAAACCCATCAGCTCTTTTTCAGGCTGTGTTTTGACATACAAATCTACTGCCGTAGACACCCTGTGAATCAGAGTCACTTAGCAGGCAGTGAGTTTGGAGTTTTGCAGTTCCATTGTTCTCTTTCACTGGGCGGCCAGAATACCAACAGCCCAATTTAATTTCTGTAAGCAGACAACTTAAATCATATTCTCTGCAGGATCAGAGTAGTTCAAATGAAAAGAAGCAAGATCATTGACATCAAAATCCCACGTAGGAAAACTGAGTAGCCGGTCAACTTTGAATTATCTTACTCTTCATGGGCAGACAGCCAAAAACTATTAAATGTGTGAGAAAAAAGAAAACAAACATAAGAATAAACCAGCTGAAAAGAAAACACATACTTTATCAATCAATAAATAAAATAACAGAAAACTCTAGCTATTATCAGCAGAAAAATCAAAGGAGCTACCTATAAATTTGAAGAAGAAAAAGAGAAATAGAAAACATTCAGAAACTAATAAAACAGGGTTGGAGAAATAAACGATTTAATTGATTTTGAAGATAAAATGGATGCAATCTCACCAAACAGCCCTCAAAGAGCCAAGATGAGATGCCAGCACTAAATAATATGGAAAGAAACTTCAGGGGAAAACATCTCTTTATATTCTTACCTAAAAGAATATTATACCTAGGTATAAACTTAACTCAGGAGATTAAAGACTTGTATATCAGAACTCAAAGAAATCTTTGAAAAAATTGTATTTCTCTTCATTAAATACATAGAAAGGGATCTTGTTTTTATAGACCAGAAAACATAAGATGTCCAAAGACATCACCTACGTAGACAGTGTAAAAGGCTTCTTATATAGAAAGTAACAGAAAAGATTCTGGAAAACTTTTCTTCATGAAAGTAGCACTTACAAAGTATCTACTGTTTTTGAATGGATTGAAAGTTTATTGTTATCGGGAGATCATTTGGGTTGGAATCACTGATGAAGGAATGGTAGCCTGAGTACCCAGACAACAAAATGATATAATCATTAGATTCAGAGAAAGCAGGTATTTGTATGCAAAGAGAAGTAATAATAGGTTAACTCTGCAGCTCACTTATTAATATTGTTTTCACAGGCATATTAAGCTAAACATTGACTACTGATCTAACCAGAAATGGAAAAGAACACCCCCAAACAGAAATTTTTCCAAAGCTATGTATTTAAATTTTTTTTTTACAAAACTTCTTATCACCTTCAAAGTACTCTCCAGTACATTTAATACATTTGTAAAATCTGGGATTCCATTTTTGGCAACATTTTTCGAACTCATGTGTTTAGATGGCTGACTGTATCTCCCTTGTTTTTTCCTTCACCTCTTCTATGTCATCAAATTGCTGTCCTTTCATGTCCCTCTGCATTCACAGAAACAAAAAGACATTTCACAGAGTGAGGTCAGGTGAGTAAGGTGTGTGGGGAAAGAGAGCCACACTGTTTTTTGCCAAACACTGGAGAACAGAGATGGAGTTGTGAGCAGGTGCATTGTCGTGGTGGCAAAATCAGTCCCCGTCTGCCATAAATAAGTCCTTGTCACACACTGTTTCACTATCTCTTCAGAACCTCTAAATAGAAAGCTTGATTAACAATCTGACCTGTTGCAAGGAACTCCAAATGCACTACAGGTCCACATTTTTGTCTGTTTGGGAAGTTGATGGACATCCAAAATGAGGTTTGTCATCATTCAACATTTGACCATTTTTGAGATGAGAAAATCACTCATACACATGAGTTGTTACCATAGCACTGTCGTTGTAGGCTGTGTTCAACATCACAACAGTTTTTGAGGCATTTTTCCAAAGCAGGAAACAAAATTTCATAGTCACATGCTGTTCTCTAAAATTGGCCATAAAAACAAAATGAAGTTTGAGCAAAACTGCTTTTACAAAAAAATTCACTGTGACCACAGAGAACCTTCCTAGGCGATGCCACCAGGTGCCCTAACTCAGAGCGAATTGCTGGATATTCATTCGCCTAGTGAGAAAAATGCATTCTCTGAAAGCTCTACTCCACTCAGCATAATTCTGGTTTCTTTTGGGCATCTCCTCGTGAATAAATATGTTTGTTTGTCTATGTGTACATGCTACAGTAAAAGGTTGAAAAGGAACTAAATATTCATCTACAGTAAGAAAGTTAATAGATAGTGTACAGAATAAAATGAAAATCAAGAAATGACAATGTGGTATTACTACTTAGCAAATACAAATAAAAATGGTTGCTGTTGAAGAATAGGAACGGGACAGTATAGGACCATAGAATTACTAGTTGTTTCATAACTTGCTTGTAGGACTATTTAATGCCTTAAGAACAAGACAGACAGGTCAGTAGATAAATGAGGAAAAGACTTGAAAAGATAAATCAGGATATCCACATGACCAACAAGCATACATGTTACATTATGTTGGTCATTCAATTCTAACCGATGATGATCCTATGTGTGTAGATGAGAGCAACACTCCATAGGATTTTCAATGGCTGGCATCTTTCAAATGTAGATCACCAGGTAACAGTGCCTTGGGGTATTTTTGAACCACATATCTTTTTATCAGGACCCCCATTCTCTGCCACTGAATCAATACCAACCCAACTCAGCAACCCTAGAGGACAAGGTAGAACTGCCTGTGTGGGTTTTTTAGAGTGTAACTCTTAAGGAGTAGAAAGCCATGTCTTTCTCCCATGGATTCAAACTGCTGACCTGGTGGTTAGCAGCCCAACATGCAACCACTATGCAGCCAGAGTGCTATAATAGTAGCCTCAAAACAACAACAGAAAAACCCCTCACACTCACTGCCATCGAGCAGATGCTGACTCATAGCTACCTCAAGGACAAGGTAGAACTGTCCTTGTGAGTTCCCGAGACTGTAACTGTTTGCGGGAGGAGAAAGCCCAGTCTTTCTCCCATTAGTAGCCAACAATTTGTGCCACCAAGGGATTCCTGTGAGTCATCAGAACTCCACACCTTAACCCACTGCTATTGAGTTTATTTGGACTCAGAGCGACCGCATGCAGGTTTTCCTGTAAATCTTCAAGGGAACAGACAACCTCCTCTAGCTCCTGGCAGGTGGACTTGAATCGCAGACTTTGCAGTTAACAGCCCGGTGTGTATCCAATAGTGCCACCGAGGCTCCTTTTAGTCACCAGAGGAACGTAAGGTAAAATGATATAATATCACTGCACCATATGGAAAAATGAAAACGACAGACAACATATTGGATTGATAAAGTTCTGATACAACATATTTGACTAATGAAGTTTTGGTTCACAGGATTTTCATATATTGCAATTAGAAATGTTAATAAGTACAAACCGTATGGGAAAATTGGTGGTAGTATCTGTTATAAGTAGACATCGACAAACCCTGCAATTTAGTAACACGGTGCATACCCAACAGAAATGCCTATGTACAGTCACTCGAGGAAATGTAGAAGAATATTTATTGTTCTTATTACAAAGGTGTTTTAAGTTTGTGAAAATTCATGGAGAGTTATATTTAGGTTTTGTGTGTTTCTCACTATACATATTATATTTCAGTAATAATTTGTAAATTTAAATAAAATAATTTTAACACAACAAAATAATAATAATTTATAAATTATCAAGGGTTCATGAGGGAGAGCAGGGGGAGGGAGGGGAAAAACGAGGAGCTGATACCAAGGGCTCAAGTGGAGAGCAAATGATGATGGCAACAAATGTACAAATGTGCTTGACACATGGTTGGATTTACAGATTGTGATAAGAGTTGTATGAGCCCCCAATAAAATTATTATTTTTTAAAGGAGAAGCTGATACCAAGGGCTCAAATAGAAAGAAAATGTTTTGAAAATTATGATGGCAACAAATATACAAATGTGCTTGACAAAATGAATGGATGTATGGATCGCGATAAGAGTTGTACGAACCCCCAATAAAATGATTTAAAAATAATAATTTTACACGGAAATTTTTACTAAGACCCCCAAACTAAAATTTTTTAATGGAGATATTCTTGTTTCATGTAAGGTTTATTATTTTACTTGTCAATTACCCACATCTTCTGATTCTCCCTTGCTTGCATTCTTGATTATTTCAAGATTACCGTGGTAGGTTCATTGTGCCGACTAGACCAATAGGAACATGTGGACAGAGTTTAATCGGTGCACAGTAAATGGAGGGCAATGAGATAAATGGCTTTCCAAGATCCTCTTCCTTCTCTCTTCCTCCCTGGTGATCGGACCAGAGTATTGTTGTTTGAGCTAGTTCTTTGACACAGACATGTGCTGCACTACCTGTGGGCCAAGCCAACCCGTGGATTGTGTTCCTAGAGCTTGAGGCTCATTCAAGACCTGCTTTGCCACACTGTTGGCACATACATCACTTGAGCTTGAGGCTGGTGGGTCCTGTTGCACATTGCTTGAGTTCAAGATCCCATAGGGGCTAAGCTTCCTTGCTACCAACTGTGGTTGACCCACTCTGCTGTCTGCTGCCTGCAGGCAGACTCGTCTGTCTTGCTTGAGAGTAGGCTCCACTGTTTACTTCCTCGACCTTGAACTGGCAGCCTGAGATGAGTTGAAGGACTTATATTAACTGTTCCACAAAAGTGAGTTGAACTGAACCCTCTGTACTGGGAAACCCCACTCACCACTCTGATATGTTCTAACTCATAGTCACCCTATAGGACCGAGTAGAACTTCCCCGGAGGATTTTCTTGGCTGTAATAGTTATAGAGGCAGACTCACACATCTCTCTCATGGGGTGCTGGTGGGTTTAAACCGCTGACCTTTTGGTTGGCAGCTTAGAACTTTGTGCCATTCGAGCTCCACTGAAACAGGAAAGCCAAAAGCAAGCCCACCACCATTGTGTAAATTCTAACTCTTAAGAGACCCTGGAGGACACAGCACAAGCAGCTGTGAATCTCTACAGAAAACCATGTCTTCTCATGGAGTAGACTGGTGGACTGGAACCCCTGACCTTGCAGTTTGCAACCTACTATTTACTAGTTAGACCTCTCATTTTCATGCTAATATTGAAAGGCATTTGCAGCTTTATAGCTTGTTCAAAACCATATGCTGAGCAGCAGAGCTAAATTTCAAATTTAGGGTTCTCTGACTCAAAAAGCTGTTCTGAGATCCCCTGCACTGTTGTGGGAATGCTCTAGGGCCAAGAAGGCGGTCCAATGACGTCCACAGGCACTTTTCATATTAAATCTCCAAAATCAGCGAGTACACTCACGGGAGGGAATTTGGGGTTGGGGATGACACGGCAAAGTGAAACAAATAGCACAGAATTGAAAATCACTAGATCTGAACTCAAGACCTTACTGCACTGCCCCCATCATTACCTTTGTAAACATGAAATCCCCTTAATTTCTTCATATCAGAGCCTTCATCTATAAAATCAAGCTAATGGTAATAATATATCCTTCTGGGAATTCTTAAAAGGATTAGTAGAAAATAATATCAACTCAACTCATATCAACCATATCGGGCTAAGTAGCAATGTCCCTGTGTGCTTCTGAGACGACAAGTCTGTCCAGGAATACAAAGCCTCCTCTTTCTCCCACAGAGTGGTTGGTGGTTTCGATCGGATGACCTCCAGGTTCACCATGTTCAACAGCCAGGAGTGTAACCCACTCTCCTACCAGGGCTCCAGAGATAATAGAGGGTCAGAAAAACCCATCGGTGGCCATGTGGATGACAAGTATAATTTGTACCAGTCTTAAGGAAGAGAGTATTAACCAAAACATGATGGGAAAAGATGGTCTCTCAGTACAGCACTGCAGGAGCGAGTTCATGACAGAATCATCGTGGTTTACTTAGAATTCAGAGATCAACTGAACACCACCGTCAGAGAAATGAGTTCTGCCAACTACCAAAGCCTTCTAATCACTCTTGCCTTTTTGAGAAGGACAATGAAGGGTAATGTTTGTAGTAGGAGCTTTGGGGTAGAAATGATGCTCAAAGCACACCTCTGCCCCTTCCTTGTCCTATAATCTTGGGCAGGTTACTTCAAAGTGCTTAATCTCAGTTTATTCAACAAATGGGAATAGTCACCCACTTATCCACCCATTTGTTTGTTCGTTCATTCCACACATATTTCTTGAGAGTATTCTATGTGAAAAAATTGGTGATAGAGCAGCAAACAATCAATAATCTGCCATCATGCTGGCTGACATTCCAACAGGAGAAGAGGCAGCAAACAAGACATCTAACTGAGACATTGCACTTACCTTCGATGGTGAGAAGGGTAATGAATAAAACAATAAATCAGGGAATGGAAGTCCTATTGCCTGGTGCAATATTCCTGGTTCCAATTTTAATAGAAGGTTGAGGAAAGCTTCACTGAGAGCAAGACTTGAAGAAGTAATGGAATGAGTCATGGAGCTACCTGGGGGGAAACCATTCCAGAAAGAGAACACAAAGTTCAAAGGCCCTGAGATAGGCCTTATAGGCCTGAAAAATAGTAAGAGGTGGTATATGATAAAGCTAGATAGGTAATGTGGGATGAGAGCTGTATATGACTGACTTGCCTTTGAATGGTGAAGTTTAAATGACGTAATATACTTATGTCAAGCCAGTAGCACAAGATCTACCCTATAGCAAATGTTAAGTAATAGCTATGGCATTTAAGCAGTGATTTCATCATCCACACTGAAATTGTAAGACATGGGAGAATTATTGTTGCTTCAAGAGCCAGTGGGGGGAAATATAGGTATAAAAGGAAAATGTAAACATCTCCAAAATGCTAAGGCATGGAGTGAATGGGGAATGCCCAAGTGACGGCTCTGTTTCCTCGCATCTGAAAGTTAAGCAAGCATCTGGAGACAGGTAAAGCTTGCTGTTGGATGCTTGGCATCACTCACTGGAGAGGGAGCACTATAGTAATTTGCGGTAAGGAAATCAAAGTGTACTTAAAAATGCAGCGCACGTCCTTGAACAGCTCCAATCAAGGGACGACCTTCAAAGGGAGTTGCGAAGCAATTTAAGAATGAGAAAAGTACCATCTTTGGCCAAGTTCAACAAGTTCAGGGATGAGATCTGTTCTCCTGAGAGAACTTTCTCCCAAATTTAAAACTCATGTTCTGACCCCATTCAACAGGGTTGCACTGCCCTTGACAGTTTCTAAGCCTGTCAATTTTCATGGGAGTAGAAAGCCTCATTTTTCTCCTGGTGGTTTTGAACTGCTAATCTTGTGGTGAGCAGCCCAATGCATAACCCACAAGGCCACCAGGGTTCCACGTGTAATAATCTATCTTAGGTAAATAAAAATATTCATCATAGGGATTAATGCTTCTATCATTTCTGAAAAGTTAAGAACATGCCACCCGACACCATGTATATTCCCTAGAATAATCACCTTAGAGTGGGAAGAACATAACCAGGAAAAGGGAGGCAGAAACAAAATTGTTAGGGCATATGCCATTTCAGTTTAGAGACACTGTGTGTTGTTAATGATCATCCAAGGTTAGCAACATCTTGTAGGATAGTTTTGAAGGGCGGGTAAGTTAACCATATGTACTTATTATGCTGCAGGGACGAGTGGTTGGGTAGTAGGAAGAAAAAGGGTGAAAAGTGACAAAAAGGGTGCAAAAGTGACAAATTATACTAGTTTTGACTAAGCAGTATGATAGAGCAAAATTGACGAATTGCAGTGATTTAATAGCTGGGAAAGTGAACGAGAAGGATAAATCAAGGGCAACTCTGACTATATATGATCCAGAAATATCAAGGATGAAGGTGTGTGATTGACAATGATAATTTTCTCATTCTTTCCAAGATATATCATGATGACAGTGCTGTAGCTTTGGAGAGTAATATAAAAGTTAAAAGTTCTCAGTGCTTCTTATTAATTTATCTCTTCATCTGACAAATATCTTTAGTAACCACTATGTTCCAGTTATTGGCCTAGCCTCTAAAATCAAAGTTGCAATGAGAGAGATAAAATCCTTGCTGTGAGGAGTTATTGTTCCATCTGAGAGGCCTAGCAACACACACTCACACATAGCACTACTTTGTAGAGAGTAATAAACACTCTGAAGAAAATAAAAAGGTCACAAAGATGGGAAAAGCATTATCTTCGGTAGGGGGTCAGAACCTCTCCGAGGAAGTGACACTGGAGTAGAAACCAAATGAAGTGAAGGAGCTAACTGTGCAAATCTCTGAAAGAAGATGATTCCAAACAAAGCACACAGCAAGCAAGTGTGAGCTGCACGTTATGGCTAGACAGGAAGGTGGGAAAGGATCCCAGACAGTGAGGGTCTTGTGAGCCATTGCAATGATTTTGTTTCATTCCATGGGAGATGGAGGAACATTAGGATTTGGAGGAGTGACAAAAACTAATTTATATTTTTAACAATAACCCATTGGCTACTATATTGATAAGAGATTGCAGGTGAACTGTGGTAGAAGGGAAAGAACATTTTCAGGCTTTTACCATAATCTAGAAGAGAAATGATGATGTCATGGGCCTGGGAGGTAGAGGAAGCGGTCATATAAATTTGGATTCTGATCTATTTTGAAGGCACAAAGTATTCAGATGTGTAGTGGGGAAACAAGGCTGATTTCCAGATCTGATTCCTGAGATAAGAAAGGATTGATTTCATGATCAACTGGAATAGCGGGTGCATATACAGAGGGAGAAGATTAGAAGGATTTTAGATTACCAAAGATTATTAAAAACCAGTATTTTCTTAAAAATTATTTTTCAGTACTTTCAATTATTAAGTGAATGTTATGTACTTTTCTCGATGTATAAATCTTAGTGTGTATTACAGGGAAAGAAAACACTTACGGACAAAAGAACACACATGTGAAACAATATGGTAGCTTTAGGACATGCCAGAGCTCAGGATTACGTGATAGAGAAGTGGGAGTTAAAGCTGGAGAGGCAGGCACAGACCTAATCATGGAGGTCTTTATACATCATGCTACATGGGCTGTAGACTTTCTCTTGTAAGGGCTACTGAGAAATTGTTCTTAACCATACATACATGAGTAAAATAATCTTCCAGGATCTCCCCTCATGAACTTAATCAACTTGGCTAAGCCTCTCTTACCTTCAGTCTAAACTTGCTGCCACCCATAGATAACTTCAAGGACTCTGTTAAACTGACGAGGGTTTTAAAACCACATTCATCTACCACCAAGCCAGACACTGCTTATCTTTTCCAAGCACAACCAACATGAATGCACGGATCTTGCTGTTTGATTCATCATATTTTGGCGCAAGTGAGCATTTTCAAGCAACTGCCTTTTCTAATCAGTGAATCCTATTAGGAGAGAGTGATGCAAATCATAAGAGTTATATTCCTCCTCCGTCAGGCTCTTGGCTTCAATTAGCCTTTTCCCACATGGTCTACAGTGCAGAGCATATTCCTGGACACAAAGACTTATGGTAGTTACCAGGGAAAGTTTGTAGTTTCTGAGTTCCAGTTGGTCATATTTTCACAGAAAGTTGGATGTCTTTCCCGTTTAACCATTGTGCTTCAATGCAGAGTGCTGTGTGCATTTCCCAGGGCATAGGATGAAAAATGAATTTATGAACCAAATGCCTGACTTTCACAGTTCAATAGTGCAGGAAGTGGGGCAGCAAGAGCTGCTTATCATCGAAATAGGCAGAAATTATTTTATGCCCAGCTAACTAGAAAAGATAATTCCTAATGGCCCTGATTTATTTGATGGGAAATGTCAATCTGTTGAAAAGATTGTCTCCCTTCATGAATGGCAGAGCACAAACATGACTGTAGGAGAGCATGAAGACAAAGCTCCTTTACACTTATATACATATACATATACATACACAGACACATACACACATATATGAAATGTATACTATTGCTTTAGTGCCTTTTATCTCTTCTGTCATCAACATGACATAATTTCACTTGAGTATCATTTACATGAGGTTGGAACTGTGGAGTCATTAGAGGCAGCGCTCTCTAATATGAATAGATTGAGTCATGTGGGATTTAGCGTCCTCTATACTCACTCATAATATTTATCTAATACGTAATGATGAGAATCTATATTTAAATGGAAATTTCCCCCAAACAAAGTTTGAGTAGAGAATCCCAAGGAAAAGAACCATGCAAGAGATACCAAGGAGGCCCACATACTAAAGCTAGGTGCTAGCTTACATTTCCAAGGTTGGTAAAAATCAGTTGCACTAACAAGAATGACTACCCATCTTAAATCTCTGTAATACCTCAGGCTGTCAAATCAATTCTGAGTCATAGGACTGGCTAAGACAACACCATAGAGTTTCTAAGGCTACAATCTTTGCTGCAGCACCCTTCCACGTCTTTCTCTAGATGAGCCATGGGTAGGTTAGAAGAGCCAATATTAGATTATCAACCAATAGTATTCAACCACTGTACCACCAGGGATCCTAACCGTTGTACATGAAGCCTCAACATTTACCAAGGGATGTAGATGAAGTCAAAAGAGAGAACAAGTTTACATCGATGTGCTGCACGTTCCAGCTCACCTCTTTTCAGAGGAGAGAGAAAGCAATTTCTCCAGTAAACTCATTCAAGGGAAAGAGACTTCAAGGACACTTCAGGTAAGAGGCATTCACTGCCATCAACTTGATTCCAGTTCTCAATGACCCTACATGATGTTATAAATCATTACGGAAGCCGGCAGCCTCGCCTCTCTCTTTGGAGGGGCTGACGGGTTTGATAGGACGGCCGTGGGTTAGCAGCCCAGTACCTGGTCCACAGCATCATCATTTCATTCATGACTCAAAAGTCTAAAGAGAAATACCTGGAGTAAGGTATTCCGTTGAACAGGAGAGGGGGTGGTGGTGGAAGATGACTACATTTAGAGAGGGCTGAACTTAGACTCAAGGCAGAGAAAGTGCCTATTTCCTGAGGGAAGCCTGTACATGCAACAAAGGACAGGCATCCTCATCAAAGCAGGACAGAAGGATCTGCCCTCCTGAGCTGAGGAAGGACATAGCAGGAGTTTGCTTGGTTGCAGTAAGATGAAAGGATTGCCCCTGTCCAGGGAGTTTCCGTTGGAAGTCTCCAGTGAAGAAAAACCCTACCAAAGAAACAAAAGATAGAGTCATGTGCCACCCAAGAGGCTGCATCTTGGCGGTATCTCCCCTCCACAGGGCCACGGTGGTACAAGATCGTCACTAGACCAGTAGCATGAGATTTTTCTCTTTTTCCAATACAACACTCTTACCCTGGGGCAGATTCTTTGGTAATCAGCTACAGCATGTCATTGATGTTAAAAATGATACACAAAAGAAAGACAAGAAAATGGTCATTCCCTTCTCACTGCAGAGTTTCCAAATTTTGGTAGGATTGTGAGAGGGGAATTTACCAAATTTTTACCTAGCTTTACTATATTTAAATAATTACTTAAACTAGCCTTTTTGTTATTGTTGTTCTGAAAAGGCCAGATCGATGCAGGGGGATCACAGGCCATGGTGAGAGCACGTTCCTTCCAGTATTCTTTTCTGTGGGCAGTATATGCCTGTCTGTGCCTAAAATTTCCATTTTTAAATGCCATTTTATTGTATAATATCCAGCACTTCTCGAGTATTCTTCACATAGGAAATTTTAAATATTTTCTCCCACTGGGCCAACATTTTTTTTCTTTCTCATTTTACATAGAAAGAAACTAGCACAATACGTTTGTCGGCTTCTCTAAAACCATAGAGTTAGACCTTAAAAATGGACAATCTGATTCCAGAACCCATGCTTACCAAATCTCCCACACCACTAAGTTAATAATCATCCTGACATGCTTTTCAAGGTTCCATAGATGTTTAGCTATCATTAATTTCATTATTCTTTATGCATGTAGATATATCGTTCTATAGCTACATATAAAACAATATATAGTCATTATTTAAAATGCCATGATTCTTCTCATTTTACTTAGAGAAGTTGAGGTAGCATTCAGTTGCATGATCAATAAGTAGCAGAATCTGGAATAGAACCCAGATTGATTGACATCAAATTGCAGGAGTAGAATGTGTGTCTTACGTGACTGTGGAAAACAAAGAGTGTAGGAAATATTTGTAGCAGGACAAGCCGGAGAACCTCCTCAACGAGTTCTCATGTCTACGCAATCTCTGGCACTGTAACCCATAATATAAGCGGGACTTGGTTTTAAATATTCAATTTCAACTCTGAGAAATGGGAAACAAAACAAAAAAACACAACAGAAAATCCTTCCAAGAGCCCCTACTTATTCTAGCTGCCACATTAACTCATTATATTTCCTGGAGCAGAATTCTGCTGCATATTTTAATATGCATTAGCTTGACATGAAATTATATAAACCTTTATGAAAACAGGGAAAATGTAAGTTGGAGACTATACTGTGATTACACCATTTTATATTTGAGCAGTAGAGTAAGAAGCCATACAGGCTGGAGGAAGGAATAGAATTCCTCAGCAGAACCCTTGGGCATATGGCACGTCTCTGCCATTTACCTGTTGTGTCAGTGTCCTTGGATAAGTAGCTTTCTGTGTGTGTGTGTGTGTGTGTGTGTGTGTGTGTGTGTGTGTGTCTTCATTTTATCTCCTGGTAAAATTAATCAGAGCTACCATGTCCAGACAAGTGTCATACCAGGTAGTCTACCAAGTGATTTAAGTAGAATAACTCATCAAATCTACCATTAATCACACGAGATAGGTAATATCGATATCCCTTTTTTTAGTGAGGTATTGAAACTTAGAACCATTCACTATGTCTAATCCACTCTCATAAATCTTGGTGAATGGTTGAATCTCAATATGACACCATGCTCGTAAGTACGATATCAGAGTCTGCTCTTCACTACCATTATTTTCATTCAATCGTCCCAGGCCTAACAATGATGTAGAAAGAACTACATTAACCAATGCACATCATTACGTAGGAGATGCTGGCTCATCACTGACAGAAGAACATACTCTGACTTCTTCTAGACCCGTCCGGCTTCCTTGCCCCTGGGCAGAGATCAGGTGACTGGAAGGCAGCTCATGACTATTTAAAGGGTAGGAGACTTAGAATGCCAACTCCACAGACGGCTGGCTGGCTGGTTACATATCTTCATATGTGCCCAGTGGGTATGAAACCATCTGCCTCTGAGCAAATTACAAAAGGAAAAGCCTGGGACTCCTAACAGATAGGCACAATATCTAACTCATGATGACAAACCCAGGACTCGGGTCTCTACGCTTCAGTCCAGGACTCTTCTCACTACCCCTGGCTGAATCTTTACTTTCGAGGCCAAATGCCTCTTGGTGAACAAAAGGCATTGTTCCCAATACCCAGTGTTAGGGAGTTAATTCCAAATCACTGAGCCTCTATAGGACAGAGTAGAATTGCTCCACAGGGTTCCCAAGGCTGGACATCGTTAGGGAAGCAAACTGCCATCTTTGTCTCCCACTTATTCCCTAGAGTTATATGGAAACGACTCCAAAGCTGTATCAGTGATATGGGAATGAAAATGACTTGCCCTCTTTCCCATGTGTCTGAAACCTGACAACAATGGTGATCCGGGAAAGACAAAGACAAGATTTTCAAATAGATTCACTGACTCTGGTCATTCATTTTCAACTCCATTTTGGAACCACGAGGAAGTGAATTGCATCTTTAGCTCCCTTTCTTCTGTACAGCTTAGTTTAGTTTGGCCCTCAATGTCAGCACTGTTAGGTCAGTTCCCACTCACAGTCACGCTATAGGACAGAATAGCCTTGTCCCATGGGGTTTCCAAGGAGGGAGATCTTCTTCATGGCAGCAGATGGTCACACCTTTCTCTCAAGGAGCATCTGGTGAGCAAAACACTAGCCCCTGTGCCACCAGAGTGCTATTAGCCTTCAAAACCTAGTTAGGAAGAAAATTAAGGAGCAGAAAAGGGCATGGAAGAAAAGCAAGGCTTCTCGGATATTTTAAAGAATGTTCCCAGCGTAAGTATGTTTGGACTTCTCCCGTTCTCCAGTAAGTGCCTTCCATCCTTAATTTCTAGAACTGTCCGGTGCAGGGAGAGCCTCACGCACCCACCCCACCCATCTGATGTAACAGGGCTTGAAAAGAACATCTGTATCCATCCCCTTATGGGTGGGTTCACCTGGATTGGCAACTCATAGAACCCCCAAGATCTGGAATTCCCCACGCCCTCCCCCCAAAAAAGTAGCAAGAAAGAAGGCTTACTTGTTCATCTCGGGGTACCTCTTAGCGGGACAGTAACAGCTGCAACATTAATAATAGAAACTGCTCTTTACTGAGCATGTTCCACATGTCAAGCCACCTGGGAAAAGTTAAATCACTCTCCTGACTGCTAAAAATTAGAAGAGACAGTTTTCCCACCCTCCTTCTCTTTGATGTTCTCCTCAGGCTTGTGATATCCCTGGAGGAAACAGAACTGCCATACGGCACCTGTATTTTCTGTTATCAGAATAGAAGGATTCTCCATTTTCTGAAGGATACTGGATCCTCCCCCTAAAAGTATGGGGAGGGACAGAAACCAAAAAGAGGGGAGAGCTGAAAGGGCTCACTCAAAAGAGGGGAAGTGCGTTAAAGTCGGAAGAATGTAGAGGTTTCTTATTCTAACTGTCATTTCACTGTATGGATGGATCACCTCTATGCACAGGGAAACCTACTGCCCTCTATCGACATAGTTGTAACTCTTTGAGGTATGTACTGGGAAGAGACTAGGATACATCACTCTGAAACCAGTAATTTCCTTTTAGAAAGAGTCCAAGGCTCCCCAGTAGCTGAAAAAAAATTAATTCCTTTTCCTAATATATAACTTTGTGTTCTCTTCATTTTTAAAGCATCTTCTTTCTTTTATTAATGTGATTTATGTTTACTGTAGAAACCTATACAATTCAGATATGAATATAGGAAAATCAAAAAGACTCAATTATATTACAAGTAGATAACACCATTAAAGCTTTCTAAAATGACATTTATTCAACTTCCTAAAGATTCTTAATTTCACCTTTAATATATTTCAGAGAGGCTTGGAGACTGTAAAGATTCAATGGTTCTATGAAATATTCTGAGCAAATGTGGGAAAAATTCAAGGTCTGTTACACTTATAATATCAGCATACTTTTCTAGTTCTGATACAATGGACTGTGATCTAGCCCATAGCGTGACTAATCCTGCTGAGCGCGTGCAGTCTGAGTCACAAGGCAATGGTTTTGGATAGCTGATGCCTACAAGTCTGTTTAATAATATGTCATGCCGACTTTCTCCTCATACTGCAAACAGTCACCTCGGCTTATATTCTGACCTACATGGTTAAAACTTGCTAATTACTTATTCTTGCGCATAGCAAATTCTATATAAGTTGTGTAATACTATCAGGTATTACACTATTGTGTAATACTATATATATATATGTATATGTATATATACATATCTATCTTTATTTCCTCACTAAATTTATTAACATCTTTCTCTTATTAAAAGAATAAATGGATAGAGACACGCCTTCAGGAAAACATCAGGGCTGTGTGGCATGCTCCTCAAGTGGGGTGGAACCAGTAAGAGTACGTGGCCATAAAACGGGTCCAGCTCAAGACCCAGCTGATTCCTAGGACAAGGACATGGGCCAGCTCCTGGTTCTGCAATAATCAAGACTTTTCTAACTTTAGCACATCTGAAAATGCTCAAGTAAAGCTTGATGTTTTTCCTAGGGTTTACCTTCCTAATACTGCAACCCTTTAATAAAGTTCCTCATGTGGTGGTGACACCCCAACCATAAAACTATTTTTGTTGCTACTTCTTCACTGTAATTTTGCTACTGTTATGAATTGGGCAACCCCTGTGAAAGGGTCATTCAACCCTCAAAGGGGTCATGACCCACAGGTTGAGAACCATTGGTTTAGGGGAACCTTAATTTTATTGTCAAAGAAGAATGAGATCATTCTTATCTACTTAACAAATACAATGTTCAGTATTTGTGAACGATATAAAGAAATACTATGTCTGAACCAATAGTTCTCAGCTAGAATTATTTTACCTCTCAAGAGGATACTTGGCAAAGTCTGGTGACATGTTTTTTTATTGACACTGTTCAGAGAATGATGTATAGAAGCCAATGCTGCTGTTAAACATCCTACAATGCACAGGAGCAACCCTGCAACAAAGAATTATCTGGTCCAAGATGCCAATCATGCTGAGGTTGAGAAATCCTTAACTTGATATAGTTGAGAGCTTTCCTCTAATCTCTACTTTGTCTCACTTGTAACTTAATATCAAGTAGAAAACTTAATCTCACTCACTTATAAACAGGTAATGTTCTCTTGTTTCATGGTGGCTGACATAAGCCTGGATTTAGTGGAGTTCTCTGAGTTTCTATGTGAAGTCTCGAGAGGACTTTGTGTTATCTTGTGGGAAGCTACGCTATACCATATATACTTCTGTAAAAGCCGATTTTTCAGCACATTTTTAATGCAGTTTTTGTGGTAAAAGTAGGTGCCTCGACTGATATTCGGATCAGCTTATACTCAAGTATATATGGTAACACTTGAAGAGCCCTTGTGGCTTAGTTGTTAAGACTTGGGCTGCTAACTGCAAGGTTGGCAGCAAAAACTATAGGGGAGAGAAGACAAGGTTTTCTACTCCAATGAAGTTTTATGATCTTGGAAACTCACAAGGGCAATTCAGCCCTGTCCCATAGGGTCACTCTAAGTCGGCAGGGACTTGATGGCAGGGAGTTTGGTGTTTGAAGGCAGCACCCTGGTGGCTTGGTGGATGACATGTTGTGCTGCTTACCTCAAAGTAAGCAGTTGGAAACCCTGGAGACAATGAGGTGATCGAGGTAGTCAACAGTGAAGGTGGGCAGGGGAGGGAGCACTAGAACTGAATGTGATTACACAGCTCATTGGCAAGGTGATTTAGTCAAGGGGGTAAAAAATTCTTAAGGTACTCTTGGAAACTTAGAGACAGTTCTGTCCTGCCTATAGGTTCACTATGAATCAGAATCAACTTGGTAGAGGTGAATTTGGCATTTTAGAGAGTTCTAGTAGTGCAGTGGGTTATGAGTTGGGGTATAATTTCAAGGTCAGCAGTTCAAAACCACTAGTTGCTACACAGGAGAAAAATGAAGCCATCTATTTCTGAAAAGACTTAGGTAGTTCTACCCTGTCCTAAAGGGTTGCTATGAGTCAGAATTGACAAGAGGTCGGTGAATTTTACACAAGGCGGCAGGGATAAAGAGGAGGATGTCCAGTCTCAGCAGCCCCAGGGGCAGTTCTGTCCTGTTCTATGGAGTCCCTGTGTGTTCGAATGGACTCGACCGCAGTGGGTGACAGTATGCTGATGTGGTTTCATATCACCTTTCCAGCTCTCTGGTGAGACTGAGCAGAGAATGCAGGAAAAGTAGAAATGACGCTCCATGTTACTTCTCCACGGGCATCGGCGACATCGTCATGGAGAGAAATAGGAGGGGAATAAGTAGAGACCCAAGTCTAATGACAGAGAGGGAAAGACTAAAGGGTAAGATAAGAATCAAGGTAATATGTTGTCCAAAAACTAAGGGAGAAAATTGTTTGGTAGTTTTGAGAGGGGTTATGGGAAGCTCAAGTTTCATAAAATATTATCACTATAAATTAAAAACTGTTCATCTTTGTGTTACATACCAAATACAAGTGGGATTCTTAAATTCATTACATTCAGATAGGCATTTTATTTGATAAATGATTTAACCAAGTATATTTGAATTCTGAAAGGCTGAATAATTTAAGCAATGAATAAACCATGCACAAAGGAGACTATGAAACATATTTAAGATTAAACCTAAAGTGGATTCTATTTAGCTCAAGTGGTACCACTTAGTTAGTATCGAAATGAAACTAAATCAAATAAAAGATTCTGTCTGATTATGCCACAAAACATTTACAATACACTTGAATTTTTCCTTTAGCATCCTGAGTCTCGAATCATCTAGCTTCTTTTAGCAAATTGACTTACTTAATTGTTATTGCCAATGATCGACATGACAATATCATTCAGTCAAATACAGCGCTGACTTTCAAAGTGTCTGTCCTATAATGCATCCGGAACCCTTGCACATGGTATATTAGAAAGTAGATACTCCATCTTTTGCATGATAAACCTCACTGAATGAGAAAAATGTCTAATAGAAAATGACTTTATAACAGATACATGTAGGAAAATCTTTGTCTATTTTGTTTACTTTCAATAACTGTGCAAAAGGTCAGGAACATGCGATTCTTAATCACAACTTAAATATTTATGTTGGAGGCCATGGTCAGCATATCTGTTGGACCTCTGCTTCTGGTTCTCATTTCTCCTCATTTCTCTGTCCCTTAAAATAGGCTACAAGTAATCACTGATTCAAACAATAGAATAAGCAGGAAAAAAGACAGCGAACAAGTGAACAAGCCACCAGAAATCACAGTAAATTTTTCCTGGAAGTGCCATTGACCAAGGGCTCTGGTGTCAGCTCAATCACCCCTCACCCCCACCTCCCCACCAATAACCCATCCAAGTTGCCTATAATTTAAGAAGACTTGAAGCTGTGGTTAAATTTCATAATAATGCAAGATGCCTAGTGAAAGTGAACATTTGTGGTCTCATCCCTAGACATTGAGATTCACAAGGTCTGAGGCCCAGAAATGTGTATTTTAACAGAAATTCCATGTCCTTTGAGAAACATATGCAAGTGTTGATGGGGCCGGCCTTGAGGAACGCACTTTGGAATTCTACTCTCCGTCCTAATGATATTGGCTCAGCAACATGGCAGCAGCGATTTAAACATGCTAACCTTTACAGTTTTACCCTCTATAAAATGGGAATGATTGCTATCTCTTTTTTTCTCAATTTTAAAAGCCTGACACATAATTAATACATAATGAATGGGATATCATTAGTCGTAGTATACATCATCATCAACATTATCACCAGCACCATCCTATCCCCATTAATTCCCATGAATTCATTTTAGGGAGCCCTAGCAGTTCTAGAGGAAGTAATGAGAATCCTGTAGATAGTTTTTCATTTTAGAAAACCTAATTAAAATCAAATGCACTGCAATCAGGGCATGTGTGGCGAGTTAACATCAAGTTTCCTTCCTTTGGGCGAGAATTCTTCAGCCCCATGTGGTAATTTTTCTATGCTGCTCAGAGGCAGTCCTTGGCACTTCGATACATCATATTTAAGCACAAACCAACTAATTACTGTATAATAAATATGATCTGTTTTGTTGATAGCATCATGAAAGCATGGAAAAAATGGCGCAAATAACATTTATTGAATTACTTCTTGAATCACGTCATTGAGTTCTGACATGTATATAAAGGTATTAAGCTCATTTCTAAATATACAAAGGACAATGTAACATTTTGGTCAGGATGGTGTATAATTAAATTGGATAGCTTTCCAATCAATGTATTGCCTAGGTTAAGAAAACTCTAAGCAGGAAAGAAATCAGTGCCTTGTTTCGGGTTTTGGCAACAGAGACAGATGCCTTTGCCTATCACAGAGACGATGATGAGAGAATCCCAAACCCATGATTCTCTGTTACACTGAGAGAAATGTTAAGTGTAATAACCCATGTTCAGAAAACTGCAAGGTATTGCTTGTCACCTACTAAATTCCAGGAGAAAAGAAACAGAGGCAAGCATGCCTTTACATGGCATAGACCTCTCGCTCATCTGAATACATAAATTGACAAGGGGTATCAAATTCCATTAGCACACAGATAGAAAAACTTCTCAAGGAAAGAAGAGAACGTAATTTCACCAAATAACACCAAGTGTAAATACTACATTCATTACAAATAAAAACATGTACGTAATGAAACCCTACCAATACTAATTGGCTTCTATTATCGGGTCCATGAATGATAATGTTCCTAATAAACCAATATTAGAATAAAATCCCAAGCACTCCCATAAACCTGCTGCTGTAGTTATTTAGAGCACTTTTACACAAGGAGCATGTGCTGCTAATTGAGATTCTGATGACGCAGCAGATTGTTATAACTCCAATAGCGGCGTGTGATGCTTCCCAATAGATGATAAGTGGGGCAGGTCAGTTCATCAGGCTTTATCTCTAATTAGCACTGAAACACACACTGCAAACTGCAGCAGAGAAAGGACTTGACCTTGCTAAATTAGACACGTTGGACGGAGGGAAAAATGAAACTCTATTTTCAGAGAGAGGCCACCTATTCTGCAGTAATCAAAAGTTGTCCACTTTAAAAGAGCCATAGCCCCCATCAAAAAACAATGTATCAAGTCAACTGGCAGTTCTTTACTTCCAAGCTCTCTGACTGTCTCTCTGTCCCTCTGGCTCTCTTTACCCAAACCCCAATAAACCAGGCTGTTTTCAGTACTTCTGGTCATTACCTTTCTCGCAGCGGCTTCCTGTGAATCCAGACGGGCAGACACATGTGTTAGGAGCCACGCATGTTCCCCCATATCTGCAGCCCTCCTCGCAGAACGCTGTCAAAAAAGAAAGGAGGAATTTTCTTAGATAAAATGTTAACAAGGAAACTTCCGGTAAATGTCAGGAGCATCGTGCCCTTCTTGTTTATTGCATAAAGGATCTGGCCCTCTGCTGACATGCCCCAGAATGTCTAGTACACAGAAATGATCGGATTGAGTGATACCTATTTCACAGGCTTATAGGAGATTAATTGAAATAATGGGTGTGAAATGGTTAGCCCAGGGCCTGGCATATGCTAAATAGCAGGGAATATTAGCAGCTATTACTGTCATTATTATTGTTATTAATATATTTGAAATCAAATAGGATAAATCAAAGAACTAGAAAGGGTATGGCTAGGCTGAAGCAAAACCTTAAAAAAAAGTACTATAGTAATCATTGTGAATGAGGGGGAGGGCAGAGTGGAGACCCAAAGCCCATCTGTAGGCAACTGGACTTCCCCTAACAGAAGGGTTGTAGGGAGGAGACCAGTCAGGGTGCAGTACAGCAAAATGATGAAACATACAATTTTCCTCTAGTTCTTTAATGCTTCCTTCTCCACACTATCATGATCCTAATTCTACCTTACATATCCAGCTAGACCAGAGGATGCACAAGGGTACAGATAAGAGCTGGAAGCACAGGCAATCCAGGACAGATAAACCCCTCAGGACCAATAATGAGAGTAGTGATACCAGGAGGGGCAGGGGAAGGTTGGGTCAGAAAAGGGGAATTAATCACAATGATCTACATATAACCCCCTCTCTGGGGGCCAGACAACAGAAAATTGGGTGAAGGGAGACAATGGACAGTGTAAGACATTAAAAAAAAATTATAAATTATCAGGGGTTCATGAGGGAGGGGAGGAAAGGGAAAAATGAGGAACTGATACCAAAACTCAAGTAGAAAGAAAATGTTTTGGGAATGATGATGGCAACAAATGTACAAATGTGCTTGACACAATGGATGTATGGCTGCATGGATGTATGGATTGTGACAAGAGTTTTATGAGTCCCCAATAAAATGATTTTAAAAAAATACTATAGTATAAGCTACTCTATTGCCCTTTATCTTCCATGTTATTAAAATATGTTTAAATTATTTTAAAGGATATGTTAGTCCACAAAATTTATGAAGTCTTAAGTTTAGCTAATCCCTTACTTTGCATAATTTTAAGATTTTCCAATATTTTGCTGAAACATAATGCCCTGTGTTAAACATTGGAGAGAGAAAAAAGAGCACATCCTTAATTATTCTTTTAGGGAAAAATACCACAATATGGGAATGGTGGTTCAATTGGATGTTTACTTTGTTGAGCCTTTTGATAAGCAGTGCACGAGTTTTTCCAATTCCTTTTCTAGTGCTGTTTGACTCGCCTTGACAGGTAAGTTTGTTGTTGATAGGTGCTGTGAAATTGGTTTAGACTCATAGCACAGCATGTGACCGTATGTACAAAAGAATGCAGCATCTCCTGATCCTGTATGATCCTCACCATTGTTCTTATGTTTGGGCCCATTGTTGTATCCACTGTGTTAATCCATCATGTTGTGGGGCTTCCTCTTTTTCACTTCTCCTCTAGTTTACCAAACACGATGTCTCTTTCCAGGGACTGGTCTCTTCTGACAACAGATCCCAAAGTACGTTAGACAAAGTCTCACCATGTTTGTCTCTAAGGAGTATGCTGGCTGTACTTCTTCCGGGACAGATTTGTTTTTGTTTTGAAGTCCAATGTAATGTCAATATTCTTCACCAGAGTGATACTTCAAAGGCATCGATTCTTTTTTGGTCTTCCCTAGTCAATGGCCAGCTTCCACATGCATAGGAGACACCTGAAAATACCCTGACGTGGAAAATACCACAGCTTAGGCCTCAAAGTAACAGCCTTGGTTTCCAATACTCTAAAGGGATCTTGCACAGATTTAGCCAATGCAATGCATCTTTATCTGCTTTATCACTTAGCTGCGCTCCCACAAGCACTGCTTGTGGATCCAAACCAAATTGAAGTCCTTGACAATGTCAATCTCTTCTCCATGTATCATGATGTTATCTGTTGGTCTAGTCATGAGGACTTCTGTTTTCTGTAGATTGAATTGTAATTCATCCTGAAGGTTGTCATCCTTGATCTTCATCGGCAAGTACTTACAGTTCCTTCATTTTCAGAAAATACGGGATGTGTCATTTGCCTATCACAGATACTGGGCTTCTCTATAATTTCTTCCCCAGCGGTAGTCTAGTTAATTTCTGTGTATTCCATTGGGAGAATTCCATACGCATAACCCCGGTCGGTGTTGTTGAAAAGGTATTTGGGATAAAGAAGTTGATATTCTTGCAAAATTCGATCCTGTGATCTCCAGCTTCATTTCTGTTGTTTTTATCACACACTCACAGCATAATTCCATATGTCTCCTCTTGGCAATACTGAAGATACATTTGCATAGAGCTGATTAATATCTCTTGTTTCCTCCATTGGGCAGTAAGTGCTGGAGGGATAAAGCAACATGACTAATTTTGTGCACCATTGTATTATCTGAATATGTGTGTGTGTGTGTGTGTGTATCCCATATTCAGTGCCATCAAGTCAATGTGCACTCATGGTGACCCCTTGTGTGTTCCTGAGACTGTTAACTGCTTACGAGAGATGAAGCCCAGTTTTTCCCTGCTGGTGGTTTCAAACTGCCAACCATGCAGATCTAAGTGGTGGACTCTG
>NW_022103958.1:30792931-30805220 GCF_000313985.2 Echinops telfairi
TATATATATTTTAAATCTTGCTTTTATGATTGAAAAACCTGACTTTAACAATTCTCCAACATCTCACCTAGAATGATTTGTTCTCAACTCTTTTTGGGTAAAAAATAAATTAATTTATTGAACCTGTAAAATTCATCATTAATGAAGATGATTGGAAACTGTAAACCCAGGATATTTCCCTCATTCACCTGAGTGCAAGGTGAGCAAATGTTTTTATTTTCAATTGTAGTAAGAAAATGTCTTCTTAGAAAAATGTCATGGTTGTATTTTGTCAACACCATATCAATAAGTATGGTTCTGATGACATAATGTTTAGGTAGCTGAACACTAGTTCAAGTGCATAGGCATTCTCACAATATTGTCGTTTCCCACATAATTTAATATCCCATGAGTGATTTTACATTCTGAAGCTTCAGCAATTAATTGCAAGCCCTGTTGCCTCTGCCACGTCACTATGAAGTATCTCGGAATTTGAATACTGTTTTCTGTTTTCAGTATCTTATATAAGAAAGGTTTGGACCCTAGTAAGTTCAACAAAAGACACACATGCATATACATATATGTACACAAATACATACAAGAGCTCTTGCCCACGAAATCACATTTTGTTAGTTCTGGTAAATGACATTTCAAGTAAGATATTTAAAAGGAAGCTATGCATGAAAGTGCATCATAGAAGATTGAAGCCTTGTGCAGGCTAACCATGACAGGTGGGAAGCTGATGATTGGGAAAAAGAAAGAAAAGTTTCAAGTGACACCAAAAGACTGGAGGGGACTGGAAAGCGGAAGCTCAGCTTGGGGTCCTTTTGTCGCACAGGTGAAAGAACGAAGGGCTGACGACTTGTTTTGGAGACGCTGTGCTCAGTCCTAGTAGATATGTGCCCTTAAATATTCAACCCTTGAACAGAAACAGGTGTTGGGAGACAAGCATGCGATGTTGGTGATGTTTGGAGGCTGTGTAGATGTCTGTGATAGAATGTTCAGAAGGAGCTTAAGTCAGTATTTTCAAGGGACCCAAACCAGTGTTTGACACATTGTTTGTGCTATGTAGGTAATCTGTTAAAGAAAATGAATTGATAAAATTATGGTTAAGTTTGCAAAGCATGGACCAGGAGTAAGTATCTCAATACCTGGACAAAGAAACCCATCTAATAGCGTTTATTTTCAGACTCTGTCATACTTTGTGATAGTTACTGTTGAATTAGTGACTCAGAGGAGTAGTAACTTCACTGCAAACTTTATCGTTGCAGTTTGTAGGAGGTGTTACTGTCTCCATTTTTAACCAGAGGTGCTCTGCTTGGAAATCAAGTGCCTCGTCAAAGGCTATGCAGGTTGTAAGTAGTGAAGCCAAAAGTCAAGCAAAGACCCCATTTGGCTTTTAACACTTACTTCTTAATATGTCAGTGAAGGTTTATTGACAACATGTGTAGGAACCCTGGTGTCAAAATGGGTTAAGTGCTAGACTGTTAACTGCTAGAGGCAGTTCAAGCCCATCAGCTGCTCCAAGGGAGAAAGATGAGGCTGTCCGCTCCCATGAAAGAAGCAGTTCTACTCTGTCCTATAGCATCACCTGGAGTCAGAATCAACTTAATGGCAGTTAGTTTACTCACATGGGTGGTTTTATTTCTTCTTAAAATAGTGCAACAAGTGCTAGTTGAACTAAGCCTTACAAGAAAAAATCTGCATAAACTACACTAAATATGTTGCATAAATTACACTAAATAAAGAGGGTGAGGAGCACTTTTAATTAAAGGGTGTATAATCTAATATTCATTTCTGCCTGAATTTAGCCATATTATATGCAATATAAGCACATGCTATTTTTAATAGAATGTATCTGGGGTAGATCTTAACAGAGAGACTACACAGGACTACACAAAAATGATGTTCACTTATATTTTATTGACTACAAAAATGTACCCTCCTATTAGGTCATAACACATTATAGGTAGCATTGCAAAGAATGGGAATGCCAGAGCACCAAGCTGTGCCCAGGCAGAGCCAGAACACAGATTAAGAAGCAAGTGTTTAAACAGAACAATGAGATACAGAATATTTTAAAGTCAGAAAAGGTGTGTGTCAGAGTTATATCCTTTAACTACACTTGTTCAACCTTTTTCAAAATAATCTGAGAAATCAGAGTATATGAAGAAAAATGTGGCATCGATTGGAGAAGGGCTCCTAATAACCTGCGATTTGTAAGTGACACAAACTCGCTTGCTGAGAATGGAAAGGGCTTGATGTCCTTACTGACCATGGCCTATACCCTTCATTATGGATCGCACCTGAACCTCGAGAAAACACAACTCCTTCCAAGTGGAACAATAAGCAGCATCACGCTAAATGGAGAATGAAGTGAAGCTGTCACGGGTCTGTACTCAACGCCCATGGAGGCTGCAATCAGCACATCAAAACACACACAGCACCGGGGAATCTGCTACAAAACAGCTCGTTTCAGTGTTCAAAATGCAACGATGTCACTTGGAAGTGGAAGGCATGCCTGATCGAGGCATGGTGTTTCAAATACTGAAGACTGAGGAATTTGTCACACCTTTCAATGACAGTGCTGGTGAAGAATATGGAATATTTCATGACTGGCAGAAAACCACATGTGTTTTGGACACAGTACGGGTTGAGCAGGTTGAGACTCTGTCCAACACACTTTGGACATGTTACCAAGAGGGACAAGTCCTTGGAAAAAAATATCATGATTAGCAAAGTAAGGAATCAATGGAAAGTCTCCGTAAGAAGGTACCAGTGGGCTGAAACCGAACAATGACTGTGAAAAGAGCAAGGGTCGTGCTTTGGTCTGACGTACACCGGGTTACCAGGAGACAAGAAGTCAGGTCGACAATACCTTCTCCATGGGGCTAATGGTAGAAACTATCTGATCCAAATCCTTGTCCTCTCTGTATGAGCTTTGTGACCTACAGCCAATTATTCCTCCTTTCTGAGTCTCAACAGTTTCATCAGCAAAGTGATAGTGATCCTATCCGTATTGTGATGGTTCAATGATCAAAGTCAAACAGCAGGGACAGAGCAAGGTGTGCTCAGGAATGCAATGTGATCGTTGTTATTTAGGACCAGGATTCTGATTTTCCGGTTAGAAAAGCATTATCCATTCATTCCTCAAATATTTATTGAGCATCCATTATGAGCCAATTTTAGCTCTAGATGATTTCGATGCAGAAGTAAATAAAGCAGAGAAAATCTCTCTGCTGTGGAGCTTTCCCTTTGGAAAAGGTTCATTATTGATCCTTCCTTGATCCCGGTGGCCCTAGGAGAATCCTGTGGTTTGCCGGGGAGCTTGGAATCCTAACTCCCTTGCCATCTCAGAGAAGCTCAGGAACTGTAGGTAAGTTATTTAATATGTTGTTTGTCAGCCATTTTCCACGCTGAAAAGTTTGGCCTAAATGGATTGTGGCTATACAAATGAGATTTCCAAACCTGAAGGTGTTATTGTAGCGCCATTGTTATTAACTTACTGCCCTGGAGGAGATGTTGGATTGGATCAACTTTAAAAAGGTAGGATTCAAGGATTCTATATTTGAAAGGACTCATTTTATTGTGCAAGAAAATAAAATCACGATACTCAAAGGCCGAGGGAAAGTTAATCCACAAGAAGATGTTTTTGTTTGTTTGTTGTTTGTGTCTTGCCTGAAAAGGCTCTCAGCATATGAAATGCAACTCGGGCTTAGGAAAAACAAATGAGAAGGTATTTTCGCGGATGCCAGGTTTACAAGTGCTCAGTCTCATCACCATGGGTGCACGATGACAAGAACAGTTTACAGTAATAAAAAGTAATAACCCTTCACATTTTTAACATTTCACATGCTTTTCTTAAAGTTTTACTGGCACATATTTAGTTCCTGCGGACACTGCGGATTTCTGAGAAAATGAGGGGACATAAATTGTAGCAACCTCTGTCAGAAGGAAACCCTTCTTCTTTCTGGTTTCCTTGAGAGAGGATTGTCCTTAAGCACTTCTCTGGCTTCCCTCGGGCTTTTTTCTCATGTCCAACTGGGAAGGTGAGAAACCAGTTTTGCTAGTAAATTCCAGATTAAAAATCCGTCAAGATAAGACCTTCCTTCAGGTGAGAAAAGAGGGAGGATGCAATGGAAGTGCAATATGATAAGATGTAGGTTATTATTGTACTTCTGGCTTTTATTTGGAGTTAGTAGGCAAGATTTACATGATTAAAACTAACTATCAGAACATCTAAACAAATAAAAGGTGGCCACCTGGGGCCAATGACAACAGGGTGTTGTGACACAGGCCTTACCATTCATTAATCTCTGCACCTAAAATCCAAAGATGGGCAGAGAATCATTAAAATCTTTGCATACTCGGGTCAACTCCTTGCTAATCTCCACTTCACGTTTAAGAGAGACTTGCTTTGGAAGTATGAGTTTCCCCCATTTCCTGAATGATGTCCTCCCTAGGATCCTGGATCAGTTAGCCTTATCCTGTACCTTCAATTCTGTGTCTTAGTCCATTCTATTGTTTTAGCAATATGTTGCATTCCTCAGCACACAGTTACACTCAGATGAGGAAAGTGGTTTACAGTGCTTAGGTAAATTACCAAAGTAGCAAGCCAGCTTGGTTAACAGGCTTCAAAATATGTTCTTTCACTCCGCTCTGCCAATAATAAAGGCAATCTTTTCACCTCCGTGCTGGCTTTGCTTTTATTCTTCACCCTGTTGAGAACTGACTATTTACTAAAGGTTCCCTCAATCGTTTGGATTGTCAACTATGGGGGAGGGAAATATAAGAATTGCTGAAAGTTCGGGGATGCTGCTAAACATCTTACAAAGCATAGAATGGCCACTCATAACCAAGAAAGGATCCTTCCCAAAAGGTCAGCAGTGCCGAGGCTGGGAAACCCAGCTCCATGTGATACAGTTGTCTCCTAAAACAAATTCTGTGACTTTGCTTCCTGGTTCCATTCCCCACCACAAAAAGTTTAAAAGGCAAAGGTTCAAATCAACCAAATGGCCAGTTTGGTTGTACAATTGTAATATTTATCATTAACTCCCAAACTGTCTTGCTCTATGTTTGTATTACTAATTACAATAGTCTTTTCCATATCCCTTTTAAAGGATAAATATACTAACAGTAAAAAAAACATAGCACTAATGGCGTATTCCCTTTCTCAAAACCTATCCAGGGTCAGGCACCTTATAAGTGCCTTATAAATGCAATTCCATTCTCTTCCTTTAGCAATACTTTGCATTAGTCAGCTCATGGGTAGATGAGGAAACTGGTTAACAATAGTTAAGTAATAAACCAAAGGTCCCATGGCTACTAAGTGGCCTCCTGGGTTTTGAGCCCCGAGCATCAACCACATCATTAAGCTCTCCCTTTCATGGCCCTACTCAAGACTGTGTGGTGACAAGGTGTTGTGTGGTGAGTCTAAAACTAGTCATGGAAGTCGGTCCAATCTTCAAGAAGTGCACAGTGGAGTAGCAGAGAGCAGCAGACTTCCAGCCAAGCATCAGACAATGTGACAAAGACTTCCGTTGCAGGCGGAACACACATCGGAGCGAACACTGAGCAAAGTAGGATGACTTATGCTTGATGGACTGGGCCGGGCTTTTGAATTGGCCTAGGTTTTTTTGCCAGGTGCCAAAGGGTAGGAAGAAGGCATTTCAAGTCAGTTTTCATTCTGCAGACAGGTACTGATCTCCACACTAAACAAAAAACCAAATTACTACCAACGAGTCGATTCTGACTCATAATGACCCTACAGGACAGAGCAGAACTGCCGCTTTTGGATTTCTAGGACGGAATCCTTAGGGGAGTAGAGAGCGCACTGGCGCGTGGCTTGAAATTGATGACTTTGTGATTAGCAACCCACCCCATTATCCACTATGCTCTCAGGGCTGTCCGAAATACAGAAGAGAAGGAGATAAATGTGTTTGTAACTCACGACACACTTGGAAGTGAAATATTAGAAGAAAATGTGGTAATCCTGGCAGGGAAGGATATATTCTACACCCTTCACCTTTTCATTGGCCCTCTGCTGCTCCGACATGATATTTACTTTAGGCACAATAGTTACCTTCTCTAGAGCTACAGAAAGACTCTTATTTTCTCCATTATTCTAGATCACTGGTATGACTGTATACCACTGGCATAGAATTAATGCATCCTTGTGCACTTCTGTTTTCTTCCTCAATGTATACCTCATCTTTAACTGGACTATGAGATCATTTATGCCTGAGGTCGTGATTCTTGTGTCTCTGCATTCCTCCCCTTTATCTTGAGCTTGGATGCTCCTAAATGCCTATTTGTTGGTCTAACAAATTCACTACATAGGAGAAAATGACATCGGGGGATAGATACTCTTCTGCTTAAACTAACCATACATACCATAATATTTGAGATGAACATTTGACTCAAATCTCAGGGTAAAGAAAGAACAACTCAATAAGGAATTGTTAAGAATTTAGGATCGAGAATGATTAGATCCAGACCCGAGTGCCCCTCTGGGCTGGGAGAATTCAGTTACTGATGTGTTCCCCAAACAACCCAGGTCCTTGGGTAATTCTCCTTTATCCCCGAAGGCTTATTGAATGGTCCCATGCATGATCTCCTTACAGAGATGCAAGTTCCAATCCTTGTTCTTCCCTGACTGGCTGACTCATTTTTGACAAGTTGTCTGCAAAACCAGGACTGAGAACCTATACATTCTGGTACTCTCTGCGGTAACGCCTACCCCTAGTAAGTGCTCGATAATGTTGACTATATGTTTCACAAAAATAGTGTGCACCTTATATGTTTGCAAACCACGTAACTCCCCAGTGTGCTACTTTCCTATATGTGCTAAGCATGTTATATGCATCAGATTTATTTCTGTGGGTGCCTTAGATGTAAAAATAAGGCAGTGTTTCTGAAATCCATCAGTCTCTCCCTCTAATTACTAGCATGCAGCAGGTTCTTCCGCAATATTAAAGCTCTTTGCTCTTTGCAAGCGGCTTCGTTCTCATTGGTGCATAATTCAATCCGGGCCAGCATTGGAAGGCTTCGTCAGCACTGGGGATTGTAACAAAATGAAAGCTATGACAGATAGACACCAAGACCCAAATCAGGAAGAAAATAAGAAATGCTGCTCAAATTTCAAAGAAACCAAATTCAGAAAGTAAATTCAGCATTCACTACTGTTTAAACTAAGGCAGCAAAGTCAAATGACGTGTTTGCGACAGAAACTCTGAAGGCAATTCGCAGTCTCGCGTCCAGCATTTACGAGAGCACTCAGAAACGCAATCATGGAAGAGTGTCTGAGTAGGGCCGTTGGGGAAAAAGCCCTGCCCAGGGAGGCCACAAAGCCTCCTGCCACGCTGCGACTTCGGAGCCAACACATTATTACCCCGGAGGTCACCGTCTAGAGAAGTTTAAGGAAATACACTCCAGCAAGCTCTGCTGGGAAAAAGCATTATGAGATTTCATAACCACCTGGACTGAGGTGTTAAGTCCTGAAGGAGCTGTGAATCCATGTGCCGGGTGGTAGCTGGGCGATCTGGGTGCCCCTGCATTCTCAAGAGGACTTTTCTGATTCACCTCCATCTTGAAACCCTAACAATTCCTCAGACTGGCAGAGCACATGGTGTGCTTTGCTTTTAAAGTACTCTGCATTGATGCCAACAGGCGTTTTCTGACAGTGTCTTCAGTGTGTAAATGGGCAGACAGAGAGGAGTGCTTGGATAGGGAGGGGCGGGTACAAGTTCAGGATGGAGGATCTGGCCCTGCTGCAACTTTGAGCACAAGGCGGTGGGTGGGTAACTGAGAGGTGAGGCTCACTGCACCCAGTGGGAGAAAGTAAGGCTGAGCTTCTTCACACATGGGGAGGAAAGGATACGGATGAGAGAGGAGGAGTGGACGAAAATGAATGGATGAAAGAGAAAATTGACCGCTGAGATTCACACCGTCACAATCACAAATACCACGCTACCTTCAACTCCCCTCCTCCCAGGGAAAGACCTAGCACACTGACAATGTTTAGATGATACGCTCTGGGACGTAGAGAGTTGGGCTCAAAGCTTATTTCTGTTATTTTCTAGCTGTGTGACTGGCGCACCCCTAGAAATCTCGGTAAGCCTCACTTTTTTTAATGGAGAAAATGGGAAATGAATATTCCTGTGTGGTCACGAGGAGTAAATGCTACTGCAGTTCATGAGCGTATTCCCACAGGCTTCCAATTTCCTAGCTGTGGAGTTGATTCCGACTCAAAGCAGCCCTACAGGACAAGGTAGAACTTCCCCTAGGAATTTCTGAGATTGCAATACTTTATTGAAGTACAAAGCCTCATCTTTCTTCTGGGAAGAGGTTAGTGGGTTTGAACTGCTGGCCTTGTGATTTGCAGCACAGTGCATAACCTACCACACCACCAGGGCTCCTGCCCATAAGCTTAGAAAATATAAATGCTTACTGGTGTTATTATTGTCAGTGTTAGTAGTTGTTCTTTTCGTCAGTCATACACACACAGGCACGCTAGGGAACACCATCTGGGGCAAAGATCTATTAACATTGGGGACTGCTGGTAAATGATACCCAAGCTCAGCGCTGCCAGGCTATCATTTATATTTAGTTGAAAGATGTGTTATTTTTCCATCCTATACTTGAAGGTCCCAAGCAAGAAAACTAGAATTTGAACTATTAATTATCATTTTTCAGGATGCAAAAAATAATTTTAAGCTATCCAGAGAGCTTTGCTGGAGGGAGGATTCTGAACGCATACATTTGACCTTGCTTTAGCTGCCTACAAAGTCGAAGCCCAGGGTACTCTGAAGTGAGCATTGTCTGATTAATGGTCACTTTCATGCTGCATGTACCCGCTGGGCCTCAAGCCTTCACCACTGCCTGGTTATCTGTCTTTCTAGATGTTTCGCCATATCTCATCTACAACACGGGCTGCCCTCATTTTTGTGCTAATGTTATTTTTGAAAAGTTTAGGCTCAAATCCCTCAAAATAGATTTCTAATTTATATGGGCAGCAGGGTAGGGTTCGAAGAGAACAACCCGTTGGGTCAGACAAACCTGGATTTAATCATCAGCTGAGTGACCTTCAACAAGTTTCTCCAACACTTTGAGCCTCAGTTTCCCTGCTTGACAAATGAAGATACTGGTACCTATTCTTCAAGATGAAACGAAGAGAAAACGACGGAAAAGATGAAAGCAAGTGGCCTCGTGCCTGCAGCATCGCCTCCCTCCCCACACATCTTCCTTCCTTGCCTCTCCCAGCGTCACCATGTGTGAGAGCCTTACTCCTCCTGGTACAATTTTCCAAGCACGTGCGCTTTTATCCACATCTCTATCCTTAGCCCACAAGGTTATACGCGTGGAGAGATTAGCCACACGCTTGGCTGACTATTTCCTGAGGGGGCTGTAAGGAGCATTCATGACGAACATGGTTCTGTCCAGGTAAGAGCCTGTTTCCAGCTGACTCCCTCTCAGCTAGAAGGGCATCTTCCCAATGCCTCTCTCATATCCACAGTGTGCAGAAAACATTGAATTCGATCACTGCACTATGATCCTAACCACAACAAAATGGCAAAAGATGCCTCATTTCAAAGCGCCAGTCGACAAATGCAGAGACTACTGGAGAGAAGCGAGAATTCCTACAGAAACCAATCTCTAATACGTGGTCATCAGACACTATATTCTTTCCTTATTAAGAAGAAAGACTCAGAAGGGGGCGGAAGAAACACACATCACAACATAAAATAGCCTATATGGGATAAACACCCCACAAACATGATCCATACTGATCACACTTTATTATTGAATAATATGCCTGTTACTAAAGCCACATTAAGAGTCGCTCTTATTTTTGTGATTGGTCATTTGCTTGTGCACAATTGCAAACAAACACATACATACAAAGTGAAAAATAATGGAAGACCGATGTCAGAATCCAAAGCAGGCTTTGGCGATCTGTTGTCTGTAATATACTTACAATTTATTTTTTAATGATCAAACATTTATTATAAAGCAAACATTTTCCTTCTCTTTATCAACCATCAATGTTTTATGTATTGCTTAAACATGCATTCAAACATGATTTAGAAATCTTACTACATACTAGGTACTCTTCCTGGCATTCTGCATTTACCAATGATCAGCAGATAATTCCTCCAACCTTATGAAGCTCATCTTTGGATGGAGAGAGAACAGACAAGTAAATAAAAACACTGAAGTCCAGATGCTGGTAAGTACTATGGAAAAAAATAAAGGAGGATAAAAGAGATACAAGAAGTGTTAGAAGACAAATTATTTTACAATGAGAGTGGTAATGGAAATCCTTTCCTGATTAAAAAAAGTCTACAAAAACTAAGAAAACGAATACTTTGCTATCAGATTGATACTTGTTCCTGGAAAATGGAGGGAACAACCAGTGAGATTACACCGAGCATGTTCACACATTTCAAGGACGCAGATGAGTAAGAGTGTGGCATTGGGCAAATCTTACCTCTTCCAGCAACACAAGGGACAAGGAAAATGCACATTCACATCTGCCCAAGGATGAGTCATCTGAGGCAGAGGTTGGACATGCTTCCACCCTCCACCTTTCTTTATCCTAGCTGGACACCATCTCTCCCACTGAAATGTATTGACGTCTCGACCTGGTTCAAGAATCTGCTACAAGGGAAACACAGAGCTCATAGACAAAAGGCATGGTTGTTGCTGCTATTAGGTGCCATCATGTCAGCTCTGACTCATAGTAACTCAATGTGCAACAAAACAACACTGCCTGGTCCGATGCCAAGGTCACAGTTGTTATGTGGGCCCCTGTGAATGCAACTGCTATGACAATCCATCTTGTCGAGGCTCTTGCTTTTTTTCACTTCCCTTCTACGTTCCCAAACATGGGAACCTTTTCCCAAGGACTGGTCTTCTAATAGCATGTCAAAGTGTGTGAGACAAACTCTCTTCATCCTTACTTCTAAGGAGTCTTCTGCTGTACAGCACTCAAGAAATACCGGTTTATTCTTTTAGCAGTCCATCTTTCTCTACCACTGCCACTGAATTCTGACTCAGAACACAGGATGGAACGGTCCCTGAGGGTTTTTGAGACTGTAAATCTCGACAGGAATGGAAGGCCTCATACTTCTCCTGCAGAGTGGCTGATAGTTGTGAGTGCTCATCCTGTGATGAGTAGCTCAATGTGTAACCACTACGGCACCAGGGAAGACCATGGAACTTTTGATACGCTTCACAAGCACCATAGTTCAAATGCATAAATTCTTCACCAGTCTTCCCTATTCACCTGACTATGAGGCAACTAAAAATACCATGGTTTGGGTCAGAAACACCTTAGTGCTCAAAGTAATATCCCTGCTTCTCAACACGTATAAGAAGTCTTATGCAGCAGATTGATGCAATGTAAAGCATTGTTTGATCTGCTGCCTCAATTGGACAGCAGTGAGTGGGTAAGTGAATATATTAAGGATTCAATTATTTAGTCTGCAGCCTAGCTCAGCTATGCTGGCAGATGTGTCTCTCTCTGGTCCTTTGGCCCCTGCCTCAAGCCCAGCTCCTCTGCTGCCATCTCTGGTGCTTCTGTTACTTCAGGCAAAGATTTTACACACATTGTCCTGGTGGCTCATCTCTCTTGATGATCATGGAATTCCTCTTCCTAATTCTGAGATGGCTCACTCATATGTCCCATGGAATGGCAAAACTGACCAACCTACAATTTAGGGTCTTCTAGTCCTTGATCCCACCCAGTCAGTTAGAAGAACCTGCCCCTCCCCCCATAGGAATGTATTTCAAAGGACAGCACTGAATCCACAGCTCCAAGAGGGACTTATCTGATCGGAGCACAAGGGAGCAGATGACGGGGGAGGAGGAGAGACTGGAGCACATCCTGGCCCACCAGGCCTTGAGACGATGACCCCGATTAGAGCAGCCAGTCCACAGAGAGGACCACATGGCCAGCCCCACTATGAGACATGATGCCCGTCACTGACCCATGGCCCTGTGGGGGACAACACCACAGATACAGTGTGGGAATTGTACCTGATATGATCCAGCCACACCAAGGCAAAGCACTGGGGGAATGCAGCGAAACAGCAAAGGAATGGAGTAGCAAGGTCCCCAGGGAATGCTGAAGGCAGACTTTGGGGCCAGGGCATGGTACCCCAACAGACTGGACTGGAAAACACTCCTAAAGGTCAATGATCCTTGAAACAACTACAAACTTTTCTTTCTTCTTGTGTTTTAATTTGTTCTTTGTCAGTGGTTTGTTGTTGTTGCTGTTTTGTTGTACATTGTTGCTTGGTTTTGCTCT
>NW_022103958.1:30806671-30917644 GCF_000313985.2 Echinops telfairi
CGGGGAGGGAGGGGGGAAATGAGGACCTAATGCTGGGGCTTAAGTGGAGAGGAAATGTTTTGAGAATGATGAGGGCAATGAATGCACAAATGTGCTTTACACAATTGATGTATGCATGGATTGTGATAACAGTTGTATGAACCTCTAATAAAACGATTTAAGAAAAAAAAGAAAAGCCATACCAAGTCTTTTCACTGCACTGCAGGGGGTGTCCTAAGAAATGACACACAGCAGTCCAGGTAGAACCAACTCACCTGGAATCTTGTAAACCAAAATTAGGATGTTGTGGGGGTTTCCTCCCTCACTGAATGAAGAGCCACTGGAAAGGGGGAACCGATTACAAGGATCTACATATAACCCCCTCCCTGGGGGACGGAAATCAGAGAAGTGAGTGAAGGTATACGTTGGACAGTGTAAGACATGATAAAATAATAATAATTTATAAATTATCAAGGGTTCATGATGGAGGGGTGGCGGGGGGCGGGGATGTTGAGGAGCTGATCCCAAGGGCTCAAGTAGAAAGTAAATGCTTTGAGAATGATGAGGGCAACAAATGTACAAATGTGCTTGACACAATGGATGGACAGATGGATGGATGGATGGATGGATGGATTGTCATAAGAGTTGTAATAGCCCCCAATAAAATGATTTTTTTAATGGAATGAGGTCACTTAGGCTTTTACGAGGTCTCTGCTTGCTACATTCAAGGGGAAATTATTGTGAAATAGAGTAGGCAATGGAGAGCAGAGCAATGAATGAGAAAGCTAGTCAAAAGTCAGCGGAGAAACTGATGATCTTCCTGTCCAGCATGGAGATAGAAGTGGAGGTGTAAGAAAAGGTAGCAAGTACTCCAATAATTTGTACTACACAGAAAGAAATGGACCAGGTAGACTGTATGTAGTCAAGGTGAAAGTGATATCCAGATTAGAAAAACTGGGTAAGCAGTGTGCCCTTGACTTTGTCCTATAGAATTAGAACTCAGAGAGGCTTTTTGGGGGAGCAATGATATGAATCGCATTTGCATGTATTCTTGGTACTCCCAATTCTTTCTCTGTGTTAAGTTGGAAAATCTTAGACTCTTACTTAGCCTTGACATGTCAGGTCAAGTATCCCCTGAACTGGGAACCATCTTTTGATGGATGATCATTCCAGACCTCAGCCCTTAAGTTTGGGTTAAAGGTTCATTCACAGGGCCGTTGGCACATACCATCATACCACATTTCATACCACACTATACTTGTCTTCTTTCATTTGTAATTTGATTGATTTTTGTGTTGAATATAGACAGCAAAACATACACAATCCAATAGTTTCACGATGTATAATTGACTGACATTTATCATAGTTTTTGAGTTTTTTCAACTGTTCTCACCCTTCCTTTCTGAATTGTTCCTCATGGACAGAGACTCACTGCTTATGAAAAGCCAGGGTGTTACTCTGAGGACTAAAGAGTGCCTGGCCCTAGCTACACCGTATTTAATTGCCTTACATGCATGTGAACACTATATATTAAATAAGGAAGACCGAAGAAGAATCCGTGCATTTGAAGTGTGGTGCTGGTGAACAACAGTGAGGGTGCCGTGGACTGCACAGAGGACAAACCAATCTGTCTTGGAAGAAGTAGAGCCAGAGTGCTCCTTAGAGGTAAGGATGGTGAGACTTCATCCCACATACTGGGGACACGTTGTCAGGGGAGACCAGTCCTTAGAGCAGGACATCACGGTTTGGCACAATGGAGGGGCAGCAAAGAGAGGAGGGTATTCAATGACATGGATTGACACAGCGGCTAGAACCATGGGCTCCAGCACAGAAATAATGCAGGGCGGCACAGGACGGGCAGGGTCTGGTTCTTTGTGCGCAGGGTCACTATGGGTCAGAACCAAATTGAGGACACATAACAACAGCTACTCTTTGGAGTCGTCGTCGTCTTGATCCCACATAAAAAATTCTTGAAAAAGTGAGAACTGGTTTTTCACAAGTTAAGCTAAACTATTGTTAGTTTTTTTTTTAAATAGATACTATTGTTAGTTTTCAGAATAATTCAGGGGATTTATTTGGCTTATGACTTGGTTTAAAGATTATTTCGGTGCAATAGCTTCAGGGATTGTAGCCTCTATGGCTCCAGAGAGTCTATAAGATTTTGAATTTTGTTCTGCATTTTCTCCCCTTTCAATTAGGATACTTGATTTTGATTAGAATATGCTCAAAATGTTGAGTCGTGGGAGCCAGAAGCCATCCGGTTCTTCTGGCCTCATGGCAAAAATACAGTTATTCATGAAGGGAATTGTCATGCATTTATTTGTTTTCTCTCCTATCTCTGCCTTTGCTTCATTCTTGCTGCTCTAGAGAAAGAGAGACTGTGCACTGGCTGTCAACTGATCTTTTTACTGATCTGTTCGATCCATTAGACCGAAGCTTCTCAAGCATATATTCCATGCCTTTCATATCTGTCTCTAGTTCCAACCATGGTTACCTGCATATAATCGAATCACTCTTTGCTGAAGAAATGAATTACATCTCATACTTTAGACGGGTGAAACCATCAAAATATTATTTGAGTCTCACCAGGCAGTATAAGAGTTCTATTATCATCCGAGAAGATACTAAGGTTTTGATGTCGAATGTTGACCATTTATGAATGCATTGGTTTCCATTCTCTTCTTCAAAAGAAAGGAATACACAGTATATGCATTTATACACCAAGGTAGTACACACTATTAGGTAAGTGTGGGACAGCTAACTGCAAGGTTGCTGGTTCAAATTCACCAGCTGTTCCAAAGGAGAAAGATGCGACAATCCTGCTCCCATAAAGATGTACAGCCTTGCAAACCCCATAGAGGGCTGCGTTCGAATTTAACATGTTAGAATTGACTTCATGGCAGCAGGTGTTTTTTTGGATTTGGTGAAAAAATAAATCTTAATCAGAAGAACAAAGCTTCCTACTCAATATGAGTGGTTAAAAACATTTTTTAATTCTACTTCAATAAATAATTTCCTTTTTCAGCCATTCATGGTGCTGCTGAATTTTCCATCTGCTGCTCTTTTCAGTGAGGTTTTATAGCATGGTACCAAAGGGTCCCAGCATCGACAATGAGATTACATCCAAGAGTTAAAACAAAAAACTCCTGGAGGGAAGAAACAGAGTCCAGATAGTGAACATACAAGAAAACTTCTAGGTATCCAGCTAAAGGGAATTATCATCCCAAAGTATGTTTTGGTTCTATTATTAGACTGTAAATTTAGGGGGGAAAGTCAAAGGAATTGATGGTTCCTGGATGTAAAGGCTGATAACGGAAGAAGTTACATACAAGAAAGGAGGGAAAAGAAAGGGTGATCTAGACCAGGTCCCGGCAAACTGCAGCTCATAAGCCCATGTGGCTTTTTCAGTGAGGACGTGTCCGTGGCACTGCATTAAGATTGAAAAAGTCTTAAGATCTATTGTTCAGATAATGGTGATTTAATTTTTGGTAAAAAAATATATTTATGGGTCTTGAATTGTTTAAGTTGTGAGGGTCAAGATCGGCTCTTCCATCTCAAAATTTTGCGGAGGCCTGGTCTATAGAAGCAGAAGTAATGTCATGAATTAAAAGCAGAATAGGCAGGGGAGAACTGATAATATTTGGAATAGGACAAAGAGGAGAAAACCAAATGGGGAAGGAAGCTAGAAGGGGAAATAGCCTCTTTGACCAGGAGTCACCTGAGCTCGTAGTACCAGCCTCTGAGGTTATAGAGCTGTTCCCTTGCCATCAGATTTAGAAAAGCAGTGGCCATGTAAGGCAGTACGTAAAAGGACTAAGTAATTCCAACTTATTTGAAGAACCAGATGGGGATGTCTACAATTTAGCAGACTGTGAAACATTTAATGAAAGGGCAAACCAATGCATGCTTATGCCATTGGCTTCATGGGACTTTACGGCCATCAGTAACTGAAACATGTGGAAAATTATTGACACACTGACCAATCTAAGGCCTCAGACTGATGCCCACTATGATAGAGTATTAAACTGTAATATAACAATCCAGATTATTGGCAAATATAAAGATGCCACCTCTATCGCCAAAGATATCCTAGTATATTTATTCCAAAACTCAAATGGTTACATCTGTCTTAGATTAATACAAAGGGAAATATCTCACTAAAAACACCAAAACAGAGTCCTCTGTGTTTTCGAGAGAAAAACTTTAGCATCCCAGCGTGAGACAAACCAGTACAGATGAAAACCCTAACACTAAACACGGACATCATGCACCATCTAATCCAATTCCTGAGCATTTCAGCAAACTCTTTTCCAAATGTAGTGGATTCCCTGAACTGCTTTCCATGCTGGTAACACTGCAGTTGGTGTTGGCAAAACTTTCAAAGAGACTCAATCAGGTGCTGGTAAATTACATTTCCCTGCAACCCAAAAGACCCAAGTCAGGTTGCCTTTATTGTTGCCAGTTCCCATAATATAACATCATTGATCAACGCACCTTTGATCTCCTAGACTTTCGCAAGGCATCGCACAGATACTTGTTGCATTTAGAGCAAAAGTAAGGTTTTCCTGCTGCTATTCTGTTACCATTCACCAAAACGTTGTAAGTCTACAACGGAGTCATCCTCTATCATTCTATACTTGCATAAGTCATTGACCCAATGTCCTCTCCTCTCTACCCCATTTATACTCATTCATATTAAAACACAAACATTCACACATTTCCGGGGGAATAATTTTGACTCATCCCGCCAAAACTCATCCCCCTCGAGTCTGCCTCATAGGGATCCTTTTCAGGCTTTCTGAAGATGTAAATCTTTACTGGAACAGATAGCCTGTTCTTTCTCCAGCAGAGCACAGAATGGGCATGAACTGCCAACCTTGTACTTACCAAACAGCTGCACAGGGGCTCCTTTCAGTATACACTATTAACAAATACTTCACTCCTCCGGATAAAGACCAGTGATGGATCTTCATTATTCATGACAATATTGACAATCTGTCCCAGCCTGACGGGCTGGGCTTCTTTCAATATGTCTCAACGCTTTAAACCTTATTCTAACATAAATGAAATTCCTCCGTGCTTTATAGTTATTGTTATTAGTTGCTGTTCAGTTGATTTTGATTCATGATAACCTGTAGTGAAGCCCGGCTCTACACGGTTTTGAAGGTTGCCACCTCTTGGAAGCAGATCATCAGAACTGTCTTTTAAGTGCCTCTGAGTGGGTTCAAACTGCCTACCTTTTGGCTATGAACCACCTGCACCTCCCAGGTACAACCACTTCACAGGCTTTCACATGATTCTCCACATGAAAATGCCCTTCCTCAATTAATTTATCCTTTAAGACCTAATTCAAACGTCACCCATTCTGTAGGAATTGTCCCATGGGTCCCAGATAAAATAAGTCATTCTGTCCTCTTTGCCAGCCTAACACCTTGCTGTCGGCAGAGACCTGTGTACACCATTACTGTTCATGGAATCAGGAGATCGGGGCTTGTGTGTGAGATTTGATACTCATTTTCTGTGTGATCCAGAACAAGTCATTAAACTTGTTTCACTGCATTTTGAGAGGCAAATGGTCAACAGTGTTGAGTGTCCCGTTCAATGACATTATTTCCACTGTCACTTAAATTTGTGCTTTCCCTTGTGGAAATGAAAGCAAAATACCCAAATTAATACATTGACTAATGTGAATTTTTACCAAAAGGCTACTCTCAAGCTTCTTTAAGAGTCCAATCATCCATCGGCCCCGCAGAAAGCAGCAACCAAAGTTACAGTAGAGATAAATGAAGCAGTACCCCGATATTGAATCTGTACTTTTTTTAATGGATCAAACTTGTGTTGAATATTTGGTTTCGTGCATTGTGTATTCTTTGAGAAAGATTGCCATAAAAATTGTTCAAATTAAAACTCTGCCACTTAATGGATTAAATTACAAGGATAATTCACTTAGACTTGATATGTATTCCCTGAAGCAGAATAATTGAGGTGTTCATAATCCAACTGACATTGCGTGGTGTTTGCACAGCCAAAAACTGTTCCGAGTTTCACAGACACTCTCAAGAGGAAGGCAGCTATTATTCCCATTGAAGAGAGCGTAGAACTGATGTCTTAATGTTACACGCCTCACACCCCGAACACCAATGAGGAGGTGGGCAACGGCGGATGGGTATTTGACTCAGGGAACTTTTAACTTAAATCTTTCTCTTAGGCTACTGTGCTCTTTGGGGCCAATAATCCCACCGTTATTACCAGGTGTCATTGCTTTGATGTTATATACGTAAAGAAGATGGTAGAGTTTTTAAACAGGAAAAAAAAAATAGTGTCATTCAGCAAAGTTCAGGTGAGTTTTCTGCTTGGGTTTACACAATCAAATACACATCATGCAATACTATAGACTTCTACATCAAATTTCAGGCCCAATGGTCACATGTGTGATTGATGGAACTCAATTAACAGTGTTCTCTGCTGCCTGATTTCTTAGTGACACCAAGTTATCTCAGCACGTTATGGCTGTCCTGAAATCTCTCCACCGGCTCCTGCTACAATTGAGTATTGATTGAAAAATTCTATTACAGCACTTAGTTACACAGCATCCAATAAACAGGTCACAGACAGAACTGTGGCTGGTTTCAAGGAGAGCTGAAGGACCTAAGGGCAATGGGATACCAGCGAAAATTTGCCAAAAAAATATACTGGTGGTGTTCAGGCAGAATGCAGGGTTCTTGGACTATGGAGTAGGACCTCATAATTTAGTAAGCGCTGACTTGGGTCTGGCCCCTAAACCAGGCACACCTGCTGGATACACAATCAAAAGTATTTTACAGCAAACTAACGGTTGCCACATCTTTTATTCTTGTCTCAAATGCAACCAAGAACCAGCACCTGGAAGGGTGAAGATTCTCTCAGGTGAATACTGGGCAAGCTCACTAACCCAGGCACAGAGCTAGGTGAAAGGGACGGAAGGGATTACATGGAACTATGTGTGACCTCCTCCCTGGGGGACAGACAACTGAAAAGTGGATGAAGGGAGACGTCGGACAGGGCAAGATATGACAAAATACCCATTTATAAACTATCAAGGGCTCATGCGGGAGGGGGGAGGGGGGAGGGAGGGGGCAAATGAGGACCTAATGTCGGGGGTTTAAGTGGAGAGAAAATGTTTTGAGAAACGATGTACAAATGCGCTTCACACAATTGATGTGTGTATGGATTGGGATAACAGTTATATGAGCCCCTAATAAAATGTTAAAAAAAAATTTAAAAAAAGAAAGGGACGGAAGGAAAGCTGAGCCCCAGTATCCATCACCAAGAGGCTCAGGCTAAGGGCTCATGAACACCATGCCACAGGCTTGTCACCTGCTTCTGTAAACACCATTTTACTGCAGCACAGCTGCCCTCATTCATTCGGTTGTTTCTGTGCCACAATGATAGCGTTGGGCAGTGGGATCGGGCAGTAGGGCTCACAAAGCCTAAAATATTTACTACCTGGCATTTTGCAGAAAAAGTGTGCTGACGTCTGACCTGAATTGTTACTAGAGCACTGGGAAGTAAGATATTTTAATATAGTCTTCTAAATATGTGATAATCAGAGCACAAGGAGATAAGAAATGATTAAGGCAGTGTGCCTGTAGTTTCCTTAAAGCGCAGGAAATGATCTAAATTGAGGTCTGCATGGCTGACGAGAGAGACGGGAAGGTCACAATGAAGAAGGACCAGCACCAGCACAAGCACAGGCGTAGAACAGCGCATGTGCAGAATACAGCCTCCAACAGATCAGCTGGACTACGTGCATTGAAAGAGGGAGCTGGGGTTCTAGGCATGGAGGACCCGGTCTGTCGTGCTGATGAGTCTGGGCTTTATCTTTAGGAACATTGAAGGCTTAAGCAAAGAAATGGATAACCACATTCATATTCTGAGTAGTTCCCTCTTTGACCATAAAGGAGTATAAATAGCAAGAGAAAAAAATGAAAGCTTCTTAGACTTAGGAGGCAAGTCAGTAGTCTACAGAACAGATAATAGCTATAGTTGTTATGGTATCTTCACTCTAACAACTAGAGGAGACCAAATGAAGAGGATGTGCCTCATGGAAGCTATTTCTTATCACCGATGCTAACTAAAACATAGTGAACTCCTCTGAGAGTGTTTGTGCATCACATCTAAATGAAGACATAGAGTCACTGTGAAGAATATGAGTACACATATTTGGTGGGCAATGAATATAATAAAGGAAAGAGGAGGGCAATAATGATGAACAGCTGGATGTGCACCCTGTGGCTGGCACACTGCCACCGTCTCCACATACACTCTCATTTACTGCTTCATACAAATGGAGGTGCGGATGGCAAGGGTATCCAGTATACTTCAGACTTCCAGAAGGGTACACAGATCGATCTTAGATAAAATACGGCCGCATGGTCTCGAGAAGTGGGGATGGTGACATTTCAATTCGCGTACGTTGGAGATGTCCTCAAGCAGCATCCAGCTCTAGAAAAGGGCATTAGGGGTGCTGATGTAGAAGGGGAGCCCTCAGTGAGATGGAGTGATACTGAAATGGAGCGGGCACAGCAGAGAACTCAAATGTACCAATGATCAGGAAGATGGCACCCAACTGCAAGGTTGCCACAAGTATGAGCTACACAATGGCAACTAGCAGCTACCTAAAACAAGAAATGCCCCTGCACCAATTACAAAGGAAGAAAACCGTTTCCCTCAACAGAATAAGGTGCTTGTGGTAGTTACATAATTTCATGTTAAAGAGAGTTTAACAAAAAGATATGCAGGGGTGGAGTTTAGCCTGTCAATCAGGTCACAGCTTGATGGTGACTCTTGTGGGTGTGGCCTCCTCATAAGGAAGGTCCTGAGAACCTCCCCCTCTCTCTGCCCCCGGCTGGCTGACCCTGGTTGCTGCGAACCCTTGCATCCACTGCCCTGTGATCTTCCTGCATTCTGCATCATTGCATGTGGCTGTGTTAGTCTGAAGAGGGACTTAGGACTAGTATCAGACTTATCCACTAGTATTGGACTTCAGGACTTGATCTCGACTGGGCTGGGATATTTGCTTGATATATAATTAGTTCTTGATATAAAGCTTTCTCTTGCACATATATGAGTGACACTGAACTTGTTTTTCTAGTCAACCTGGCTTAACACTGGGCTCAACACAGAGCCTGAGACAGGCTAGGAACTCACAAAGGTGGGGTGTATTCCCTTCTGAAGATGTTACGGCCCTTAATGGACCCATGGACACATTCAGTGTTCTCCTTCACTAGGCATGGCTGTGTTTGTTTGTTTTAGGACATCTCCTCTCACTGGGTATTTTGGAGATACTCAGGATAAATACTGTACTGACATGAGCCCCGGTCTCACAGTGGTTATTGTCTATGGTAGCACTATAACCATTTCACTAAATGTGAGAATGAAAACTCAGATTTTCAGCCAATTTCATATTTCAATGATTGTTTATAAAATGTAAGCAGGCCCACATGACCTACCAGAGAGATATTTGAAAAATCCGAACAAGCAAAATAAAATGCAATTACTTTCCTCTCTAAAAGGAGATCATTCATTAGGCAAGTTGTTTTTGTTTTAAGCTCTAAATTTCAGGTGAAGTTTGTTCACGCTTTCCTCCAGACCTGCATAGCTTATGCATGTCAGGGGAGTGGGCTCAAAATCCTAGTTGGTTCTGCATTTGGAACAGTGTGATGTGCAAATCAGCACTTAATAAATGTCTTTTGATGGGAATGATATCTTGGTCTTGGGAATAGTTTCAGCTACTGGCCATGTGTACTCAGCTGGAGAAATTATCTCTCCTTACCCTCCAGTATCAATTCACTCCCGATTAATATAATTCATCACATATACTCCAGACTCCTACAGTCATAAACACTAATTACTTTGTCTGAATTACCAACATGGGGTCTTGTTTACAAATGCCTGAGCTTCCCATTTGGATTAAGACTCCCCTTTGCCTGCTATAAACCTATTGGTGAGAATTCAAAATTATGTATGAAACAGAGCAACTAAGAAGTCATGCTTCTTGGCAGAGATAAAACTGGGCTTGGTTGAACCAAGAGTCTATTCTATAGTTCTAGAATATTTCTGATGGTTCTACAGTCTAGGCCAAGGCTACATCACATGAAATACATATTTTGACTGATTCCTAATTTTATGAATTACATCGACATTCCTAAAATTCCTGATCTTTCCCAAGAAATCACATATCCTACTTCTTCTCTTTCAATAAATGCCCAAACCAGGGGTAGGCATGAACTTCTAAACAATAAAATAAGAATTTCAGTTCTATTACCTTCAAGTTTCTGGGGGGAAAAGAGCCTTGGACAAAACTTCGGTGTTGACACAATTTTGTAAACATGTAATGTTTGCACAATTATGTAACGTGCTAAACACAGGTCCTGGGACCTGCTGGGTACTCAAAGGCTTGGTACTTTTTCTTATGAAGATCTTCGAAGACCCTCAATAGATGCAATCACACATTAGGCTTGGATGTTTATGCAATAGTGTGCATGTGCAGGGGTGTAGGGGCATTCCAAGGAAGTGTTAGAAGTGAGTCAGAGTAGTACATAAAGAAAATATAGCATTGCATTAGGTGCTGGCCATACTCCATCAAGAAAATAACCATGTGTAACATTTTGGAAAATACCTATAGAATCTCTATGGCTCAGAACATAAGAGACAGTGGGGAGAAGAAAAATAAATTCATGGGCTTTGAGTCTCTAGTCTGCACTCCCCTCATTCTCAATGACGTGTTATTTTTTGTTCTTTGATGCCTGATACCTGATCCCTTCAACACCTCTTGATCATACAGGCTGGAGTGCTTCTTCCCAGTGGGCTTTGGCTGCTTATTTACCTTCAAGCCTTTAAGGTCCCAGATACTATATCTTTTGATATCCGGGCACCATCAGCTTTCTTCACCACATTTGCTTATGTACCAGCTTTGTCTTCAGCGATTGTGTTGGGAAGGTGAGCATCATGGAATGCCAGTTTAATAGAACAAAGTGTTCCTGCATTGAGGAGTACTTGAGTGGAGGCCCAATGTCCATCTGTGACTTTAATACTAAACCTAAAAATATATGCACATAGATGATGGGAAATCCAAGGTGCTTTATGGTGTGAGTCACATGGTTATTATTGACAATTCCTTGATTATATCTTTAGCATTTTCCCAACCATAGCTTTTCCCCTCCTTCCTTTCTTTTTTTTTCTTTTTAATATAAATAACATAGTATTGGAATAAGTCAGCAGTTGAGGTGAATAGAACAGAAAATAAAGAAAAAAAATTGAAACAAATCTTTATTTGGATTTTATTTCCCTTTCTAGTTCTTAGTACACCTACCAAGAAACTCAGAGTTACCCATAGAAATGTTAATTTAGAATAGACTTATGATAGAAAGAACAAATCAGAGTCTTTTTTTCTTTTTAAGCATTTCAATTTCCTTTCTTATATTTGGATCCTTTGTACTTTGCAATATATTCTACACTATGACTTTTCAACATAGAATGTTCAGGGGGGCATTGTGAGTTTTTTTTCTAATTGAGTGTATTAAGTTTGTTTCCTCATTTGGGGGGGATGTCAAAATAGTTTGTGTGTTCATTCCACACCTCTAATTCTACTGAGTAAAGAGAGATTTTTTTTAAAAAGATAAGATTAATATGCAAAATGAACATATTTGCTAATCCTGCTCTGGGGACCGATAGGTATTTTAGCTGTTCTTTTCTCTTCCTCTGTCTGCTCCCTCAGCGCTCACTCTCCATCTCCCTCACGCATGGCTTCAGTAAATACAGTACATCCTGTTGATGGATTCACCCCGTTCCTGCCAGAGAACTTACACCACTGCCGTCTCTGACACAAAGCCATCAGGACACTGGATCCAAGCAATGAAATGGTTAATGCCTCGTTCAGAGGAGGGACAATGAGTAGCCTAACTGCAATGTCGAAACATGATTGCCTGACATGAGTGCATGTCTTTCAGACATAGCATGGGGCTCTATGAGAGTATGATATAGAGATAGAAAAGAAACAGAGTTTTAAGGAGGTGGAAACAAACAGAAGGAGAGAGCGCTCACACACGACTCTCGAGAACCAAGGCCATGAAGAGTGCCCGAGGAGAAGTATAACCTCCAGCAGGCGATAGCTGTTAGCCGCCAGGAACTGGCCCCTCCACCTCACGGTGCCTTCCTGCATAGAAGAACGAATGTTGCCCAAGCCACCATAGGGTTTCATTGGATGCTTTTGAAAAGTAGGTCACCAGGCTCTTCTTCCTGGTGTGGTTCGGTTTGGAAGTGCCACCTTAGCAGAGTAGCGTCCCAGCAACACGTTTCAGGGGCTGTGCGTCAGGCACATTGGCTGGGAGTCCAAGCTGGTCTCTCAAATGCAAGGTGAGAATTTTCCATTGAACCACAACTGCCACAAACAGATTACACTATCATTAGCCTACGTGAAAAAAGAAAAAAAATCTAGTAACAAAGGAACACATATTGCATGATTCCATTTATATAAAATATCTAGAATAGGCTAGTAGATAGAGACATACATTCTATGTGTGGCTGCTCAGGCTGGGAGGATGGTGAATAATGAGAAATGATGGTTCATAGGCACAGGGTTTCTTTTGAGAGAAGACAGAAACATGCTAAAATGTATAATAGTAATAGCTTTAAAATTCTATAAATATACTAGTAATCACTTAATTGTAAGCTTAAAGTGGATTAATGTTAAGGTATGTGAATTATATATCAATAAACTGTTGCATTAAAAATATCAGAATGTGCCTTAGAAGCTAGAGTAACATGATTTTATCTCATATACTTTGGACATGCTATCAGGAGGGACTTGTCGCTGAAGAAGGGTGTCATGCTTGGTAGCAAGCCAGCCAAAAGAGAGAGGATGCTCCTCAACACGATGGATTGACCTAGTGACTGCCACAGTTGGATCAAATAGAACAATGATGTCACAGGACCAGGAAACATTTTGTTCTGTTCCTTATAAGGTAAGGAATGGACCCACTGCCACCTAACAACAACAAAGTCATGATGTTTAAAATAACAATAAGCTGGGGGGAAGCAAAGACTTTTGCATTTGGTCATGTTGAATTAAGGAGCATCAAGTTTATCTTGTATTGACTATAGACAATAATCAGAAAACAAGGTCCTCAATTGATATAAACATTAACACACACACACACACACACACACACACACACACACGAGCTCTGGTAGCATTCATTCACTAGGCAGCTAACCAAAAGCCAGCAGTCTCCATGGGAGAAAGATGAGGTTCTCTATTCTCAAAGATGTGTCTTAGAAACTCACAGGGGCTGTGATACGCTGTCCTGTAGGGTCTCTAAGAATTGAAATGATAAAATCAAAGATCAATTTGATGGCAGTTAAGTTTGATTTGGGGATACACCCACACACATACACAGATACTGGATAATGGGAACCACAAAACTGTTATCCGTGAGAAAAGAAAAAAATGTGAGACTTTTAATCACCCTGATTTCCTGCCCACGAGCAGTTTCTTTGTGGGATACAAAATGACTGTTCCCCTGCGGAACTCCCCAGATACGTGAGACCTCGGACACTGCTTGCAACTAAGGGTGGATCGCCAAATTATCTCCCTGAAGACTCCAGCCACCCAGAGCAAGCAGACACCATTGTTTTTCCCACAATGGGTGGGGCTCACTCCCTGCTGTTAGGGACAATGGATTGCTTCCCCTGAAAGGTAGGCTAAATAAAGTCTCAAGCTCTGGGGCAATCAGCCATCTGAATCTAGGATCCGCCCACCTTGTCAGTGTATACCCTCTATCCCTCTTCTTCCTATAGCTTGTGTACCCCTAGATGGTCCCCCTCTGATTACTGTATTACCTATAGTACAACCCTTTCCTGTGACATGTCTTTACATGTAATTAAGGGGCTTGCATGTCCCCAAAAGATATATAAGCCATGGTTAGTAATAACTTGCTCTCTCTCCTGCCCTCTCGTTTCCCATCTACACATGCACCACCAAGAGGAGCTGAGGTGAGCATGCTACCATGAAATGTGTCTGACTTCTTTATTTTACTCCCTCTCCTATCTCTCTTATTCTCTATGACTTAACTACAAGTGTTACTTATTATCACTGTGCAATTGCGCCTGCCAGGCCTGTGATGATTTGTTCGGGGCTGGCTCCCCTGACAGTCTCTTGACTGTGGTGCAGGAAGGGTGATCTTGAGAGAGGATGGAGGTCTTACAATGTTCATGAGATGCATACTGAAGCAGAGGTTGGCAGAGGTGGCAGGAATATGCAGGGCTATGTAATATAGAGGAGGGGCCGTCTCAGAAAAAAAGAGCAAGAGAAACCTGTAAATGTTCTTGATATGTTGCTTGCTGTATGTTCAGTTACATATGCCTAAAGTGAAACTCCACAGGCCAAAGAATAATGAGGAACTATAAGATGAACGTCTTACTGAACTCACACAAGGTTGGGGGACATTTGAGTTTGGCCAGCTGGAAAGGAGTCCCCATTGAGCAACTGGGACATTCAGTTGGAGACTCTAGACTCTCCAGTTGGAAACCCCCTAATATTCCTGCAGGGGTCCTCAAACTACGGCCCTGCCCGCAGGTCACATGCGGCCCGCCACGGACATTTATCTGGCCCGCCGGGTGTTTTTGCCCTGTTTGGTTTTTTTTTACTTCAAAATAAGATATGCGCAGTGTGCATCGGAATTTGTTTGTAGTTTTTTTTTTAAACTATAGTCCGGCCCTCCAACGGGTCTGAGGGACAGTGAACTGGCTCCCAGTTTAAAAAGTTTGAGGACCCTTGCATGAGGAACATAAACCTTCCCTCACAAAGCCTAAAAATGAAAGGGATCAAGCTTCTCTGAAATAATACAATTCAATACTGCTTATAGGAAAAACATTCAAAGTCCAAACTAATACGCTACAATTTGAACTGCACAACTTCTAATCGTCAAACAAAAAACTCACGGGCAATGATAAGACTCAGAGGAAGGAGACCCATAACCAAAGGGATGGCTGAGCCCAATGGAGAGACCCCGGCATGACAGGGATGAAGGGCTAAGAAGACAAAGATAAAGTTGTTTAAATAAGAGAACCAACCAAACAAAACTATAATCAAACAAGAAATGAAAGGTGAAACACCTTCAGGGAAATGAAACTTGCGGCTACAGAGACGCAATCTCTGGCCTGAAGGAGTCACTGAACGGGATTATTATGAGGTCACACTGCTGAAGAAAAGGTGGATGAATTTTAAGAATAATAGAAACTGTGCTGAGGCACAAACATTAAAAAAGACTGAAAGAGCGAGGAAGTGAAAAGAACATTAGTGACCTATGACCCCATGTCATACAGCTTAACCTACCTGTAACCGCAGAGAAGAAGGGATGAAAAATATAATGGAAGAAATTATGGTCAAATTTTCTAATTTTGATGAAAATATCATGCAACCAAGAATCGCAACAAAACTCGACAGCATAAGCCCCGCCCCCTCCAAGTGTATGTGAAAACATGTCCTAATACAGTGACTGAAAACCAGTGTGACCAACTGAATGCTGTGTCAGCTGGGGTAGTCTGACCTCCGCGACCTTCACAAGGAGAAGGAAAATAACCACCCTTGCCAGCACCAGCTTCTCAAGGGCAATTTCTAGAAGGAGGTAAACCGTAAACCACTACTGAAATAAAAAAGAGCAAAGGTCATAGCGAATAAGCCTAGAGTTGTGGAGGTAAGCAGGAAATATTAATCAAATACTCCATCTAAAAAGAAAGCAAGAAATGCATAAAAGTAACAAAAAGTAGGACTCAGAAAACAAACAGAAAAATGGTAGGTTTAAACCCATAAAGTGCGTTCAAAAAGAGTGTCCCTTACACTTTATTGTGGCATAATTATACAGTAAAAATACCATTTCGCACAAAAATGGAATATTCCTACGTCCAACTATGTAAATGAATATAAAAAGCATTATCTTGACTTAGAAAAGCTGTCATGAAAAGTTACATACTGTATAGGACTACTTTTAGAAGGTTCTAGAAGAGGTTTAAAAAGCACGACTGTAATATAAAGGAGTACAAAGGCTGCCCTGAGGTGAGGCTAAGGGCACAAGGGCTGTCTGCGAAGGCCACAGAGGGCCTTTCAGGAATGATCGAAATATTCTACATCTTACAAACAGAGCAGTTAAGCACCTGTATACATTTTTTGAAAACTTACTGAACTGTAGACCTATCTGTGCATTTCACTGGACACAAATTTTGACATAAGTTAAAAAATTTTAAAGGATAAAGCAAGTAATCACAAAAAAACATACAAAGACCTTTTCCCAAATGGAATAAAAATCCGCCATATTACCAATCAGAAATTCCTCTGTAACGATGGAATGTTGTTTCCTACCACAAAATAGGAAAAATATTTAGGAGATAAATTCAGTGTTGGTAAGGTAGCAAGACAAAGCATTTTTAAACAAAACTGGTGAAAAAAGAAACTGATTTAACCTTGTGGAAGCCTTTGATCTAATTATTCTATGTCTAAGTATCTACTTGGAAAAAATAAATCAGAGATTTAGACAAAGATGAATATAAGAAGATATCCTCTGCAGTGTTATTTATGATCAGACAATGTTGTACACAACCTAAATGCTCAATAAATTATGAGTGAAAAATCAGAAAACAGAATTATACTCATATATTCATTATGACAAAACATGATACACACAGAGGGAAAGAAAATCAGACTGGGAGAAAATTAACAACATTGTTTCCTCTGAATGAGAGAGTTATAGTTATGTTTGTACACTGTGCATTTTTCTAATTTTCTCAGATTTATTTTCTTCAAGAAGGAAAATAATTCCATATTTTAAAAAAGACACAAGCACAAAACTTTCTCTGATAAGAAATTCCGAGTTAAGGTACAAAAATAGAATGTAAATATGCTTTAAAAAATAAAAGGAAAGCAAATAGGATTCTGGGCATCTTATCATATGAAAACAGGTGAAACATGATACATTACTTTCTCCAACAGGAACGAGAAAGAAAATGCATCTCTTTGTGGAGATTAAATGTTTCCAAGACCCTACGCTCTAGCAGATCTGACCTCTCATCCATCAGGGCAATGGTGTCTGATCAGGACACACTCTGATCCAACACTGCTTGGGGTTCCCATTTTCCGACTCCGTTTGGCTCTTCAATCACTTTCTCCTGGACAGCACAAGTTTCCCCCTTTGCTCCTTGCAAAATGTAGATAAAATAACCGTTATATTTTGAGTGATCTCTGTTTTCTAGTAACTTGGCAAGCAGGTACCATGGACAGAACAAGTCTCTGCTCACCTGGATTCCTCAGAATATCCAATTAACCGGATGTCTCCACTGAACTGTGTGTTGCTTGAGAAAAGACGCTGTGTTTTTTTTCTCACATCTGCTATCGCTAGGCTCTTGGGAACGTTTACTCTACACAGTTACATAAGATTCAGATTACACTGTCTGGTGGTAGGTGCTTAGAAACCCTCAATGTTGACAGACTAACCGTAACCTATTTCCAGGAAGTTGCCACTGGTAATCTCCTGGGAAAGTGGATGCTTTGACCAGCTCCACAGTATCTTAAGGAAACCAGAACAGAAGAAAATGTAGGAGCCCATTCTGAAACTCAAGAGAACTGCTCTTGAAAATCTAGATTGAAGTTGCTTTCTCATTCATTCATTTTAAAAAGTATTGTGGTGACCCTGGGAGTGGGGAAGCTATGTAACAAAGCACTTGCTATTCCAGTAATCTTTTGTTTTGTTTTGTTTTTGTGATGGCCATTTTTAAAAAAAAATCATTTTATTGGGGCTCATTCAACTCATCACAATCCATACATACGTCAATTGTGCAAAGCACACTTGTACATACCCTCATCATTCTCAAAACACTCACTTTCCGCTTTGGCTCCTGGAATCAGCTCCTCATTTTTCTTTTTCCCCCATTCCCTCCCCCCTCCCCCCTCCCTCCTGCCCCCTTGCTCCCTTATAACTTTTTCTTTTATCATATCTTACACTGCCGATGTTTCCCTTCACCCACTTTTCTGTTGTCCATCCCCCAAGGAGGAGGTTAAATGTAGATCCTTGTAATCGGTTCCCCCTTTCTAACCCCATTCCCTCCTCCCTCCTAGTATCACCACTCTCACCGCTGGTTCTGAGGGGTTCATCTGTCCTGGATTCCCTCTGTTTCCAGTTCCTGTCTGCACCACTGTGCATCTTCTGTTCTAACCAGGTTTGTAAGATAGAATTTGGATCATGATAGTTGGCGGGTGGAGGGGGGGGAGAGGAAGCATTTAAGAACTAGAGGAAAGTTGTGTGTTTCATCAATGCTACAGTGCACCCTGAGTCTCATCTCCTCCCTACTACCCCTCTGCAGGTGGGCATTGGGTCCCCATCCTATACTCCCCCTCATTCATGATGATATGATTTTTTGTTCTTTGGTGCTTGATACCTGGTCCCTTCGACCCCTCGTGATCACACATGCTGGTGTGCTTCTTCCATGTTGGCTTTGTTACGTCTGAGCTAGATGGCTGCTTGTTTACCTTCAAGCCTTTAAGACCCCAGAAGCTATATCTCTCGATAGCCAGGCACCATCAGCCTTCTTCACCACATTTACTTATGCACACATTTGTCTTCAGCGTTTACATGGGGAAGGTGTGCACACAATGATGGGTTTTTATTTTTGATGTATGCTACCTGATCCCTTCAACACCTCATGGCCTCACAGGCTGGTGTGCTTCTTCCCTGTGGGCTTTCTTGCTTCCGAGCTAGATGGCCACTTTTTTACCTTCAAGCCTTTAAGACCCCAGATGCTCTATCTTTTGATAGCTGGGCACCATCAACTTTCTTCACCACATTTGCACATGTTTGTCTTCAGCGATTGTGTCTGGAAGGTGGGTATCATGGAGTAACCATTTAGTTGAGCAAAATGTTCTTGTATTGAGGGAGTACGTGAGTGGAGGCCCAATGTCCATCTGCTACCCTACTACTAAACCTATAAATATATGCACATAGATCTATTTCCCCCATAATCATATATATATTTACACATGTACATGCCTGTATTTATGCCTCTGTGTATGCCCTTTGACTCCTAGTTCTTTCCTCTGTTTCCTTTTGCTTTCCTCTTGTCCCATTACCATGCTCAGCCTTCATGTGGGTTTCAGTAATTCCTCTTCGTTAAATTGCCCTTGATCATTCCCTACTAGTCCTCCCACCCCCACCCTGCCACTGGTTTTGAACCACTAGTTGTTCCCTTGTCCCTGGGTTGGCCAACACCTCTTCCCTTCCCCCACCTCCCACTCTCCCATGTCTACCCGGGATCATCAGTCCCATTGTTTTCTACTCCACATGATTTATCCAGCCTATCTTATCTAGATAGACTGCAGAGATAATAATATGCACATAAAATTGTGGATGGCCTCGACAGCACCAAGCCAAGTGGCACATAAAAACAAGGCGATGACGACAGCAACGCCAACAAACAAACAAAAAAGCCACTGACATACAAAATCTAAAAGAAGTGGGAAAAAAAGAAAAGCCTGTTAATAGTTCAAGGTCTCTTTGTTGACCTTTAGGAGTGTTTTCCGGATGAGTCTGATGGGGTACCACGCCCTGGCCCCAAAGTCTATTTTTGATACTCCCTTGGAACTTCCTTGCTCTGTTCCCCTGCCATTCTATTGCACACCGCCAGTGTTTTGCCTCAGTGTGGTGGGGTCAGCTTGGCCACACATCCCACACTGTGTCTCCAGTGCTGTCCTAGGTAGGGCCATGGGTCAGTGCAGGATGTCGCATCTCGCAGTGGGGCCAGCCATATGGTCCTCTCTGGTCATTGGCCGCTCCAAGCAGGGCTATTGTCCTCTGAGCTTGGTGGGCCCTGGTGTGCTCCACTCCCTCCTCCCTATTCCAGTAACTTTAAACATACGGTTAGTGACCTCATCACGATGTACAATCATCACCCTTGTCTATTTCCAAATGGCCCAAAAGATTCTGTACTCAGAGCCCAGAGATACAAAATTCAGAGAAAGGGAACCTAATCCTCTTTCTGGAATCTCAACTCAGACTTTTATTAGCTAGAGAAATTGGACAAATAGCTCAATCTTTTTATCCGGTAACTTTGGGATTCTTGTCTGCAAAAGGTGGTAGTAATTATATTGTGTCAAGGGTTTGTAGAGAAGATTAAAGAAAATAATTTGAATAAGGGTTTGGGCCTTATGAGTCCTAAATAAGCTCTTATTACCAAGTGCCAATATGACAGTTCTTACACATAGCTACCCTATGCATATGGCACACCATTGCCCAGCCCTGTGCCACCCTAATTTTTCCATGTTTAAGCACATGGTTGCACTCTCTGCCATTTATCTTACTGACGGCTGACCACTTTCCATACCCCCGCCCCCTGCTATTTCACCAAGCACAATATCCTTTGCTTTAGAGACTGGCCCTTACTGATAGCGCGTTCAAAATACATCAGGAGGATGGAAATGTTATTTTCCTAAATAATATGTTTATTTCTCCCTTTAAGAGATTACCATCCAGCCCATTGCATGAACATCAGAAATGACCACTCAAGGCTGAATTCAAAAAGAAAGTTCTTTCAGAATGAGGAAAAGGAGAAATTATATTCAGTTTGGCTATGTCACATGGAAAAGTTCCTCTGGTGGCACAGTAGGTTATATGTTTGACTGCCAAGGTCGGTGGTTCAAACCCACCAACTGCTCCATGTGAGAAAGACGAGGCTCTGCTTCCATAAAGAAATACAGCCTTGGAAACCCAGGGTGCCACTCCGTCCTTTCAGGTTTCTATGAGTCAGAATAGACTCAGTGGCGGGGGTGGGGGGGGGTTTGTTTGTTCTAAGGAGATTGACAGTAAACACCTACTATCATTCAACATAGTTTTTACTGAGTACCAACTTTATGGGCATTGTGGTAGCAACTCGAATAGAGCATGGGGTCAAAGTCCTTAACTTCAGCAGTATTAATATCCAAATATAGATATCAGATAATAAGCATGTATACATCAGATGATGATAAGTTCTATAAGATCAAAGAAAGCAATATCTCACACAGACTGAGAAGCTACCTCAGCAAAGTCATCAAAAAAGGCTTCTGGGATGGCATTTATTTTAGCTGAGACATAAATGAAGAGATGGGGGCATACATTTTGGAGACCTGTCAGAGGGAAAGTGAAAACTACTATCAGAAGAAAATAACCCTAATTACAGCAGAAAGCCCAATAGTCCTCATTGCAGCACTAAATAAATAGGTGCTTCCTCATTCATTAAGAATTGGGATAAAACATGGAAGAAGCACACCAGCCAGTGGGGTCATGAGGTGTCGATGGGATCAGGTATCAGGCATCAAAGACCCAGAACAAAAAAATCATGTCAATGTGAATGAGGGAAGAGGACAGAGTGGAGACTCAAAGCCCACCAGTAGGCAATTGGACATGCCCTTACAGAACGGTCATAAGGAAGAGATGAGCCAGTCAGGGTGCAGTATAACATCAATGAAACATACAAATTTCCTCTAGTTCTTTAATGCTTCTTTCCCCACCACTATCATGATCCCAAGTCTACCTTACAAATCCAGCTAAACCAAAGCATGTACATGGGTACACATACGAGCTGGAAACAGGGAATTCAGGACAAATAAACGCCTCAGGACCAATAATAAGGGTAGTGATACCAGGAGGGGGAGGGGAAGGAGGGGGAAGAAAGGGGAACCAATCACAATGATTGACATGTGACCCCCTCCCTGGGGACGGACAACAGAAAAGTGGATGGAGGGAGATATTGGTCAGTGTAAAACATGAAAAAATAATCATTTATAAATTATCAAAGCTTCATGAGGGAGGAGGGAAGGTGAGGGAGAGAGGAGGAAAAATGATGAGCTGATACCAAGGGCTGAAGTAGAAAGAAAATGTTTTGAAAATGATGATGGTAACAAATGTACAAATGTGTTTGACACAATGTACGTATGTATGGATTGTGATAAGAGTTGTAGGAGCCCCAATAAAATGATTTAAATGAAAGAAAAAAGATAATGGGATTTCACACACACACACACACACACACACAAAGAACCGGGATAAAATGAATGGTGTCTGTGATTAATGGAAACAGTATTAGGAGACTATGCACTAGGTCTCCAATCTATGCACTGCCATCAAGTCAAATGCAACTCAGGGTGACCCTGTAGTACAAGGAAGGGGTTTCCCTTTCTGAGACTGTGATTCTTTATGGGAGATTTCTTTCTCCCAATAGGATTGACTAATTGATTTCTTCCTTTATCCTGGAAACGTGAAACAAGTTGGAATTTCTATTACAAAATACACAAAGAGGACAGCCAAGTGCTTTAAGAACCAGCTACTGTTCTGACTCAGCATGTGAGGCAGTTGTCACAGGAGATCGCAGTCTGCATGCCTTCCACCCTCAGCTTCCCCTCCTGCGAAGTCACCACAGAACTTCTCCAGCAAGCAACAGGGAAACCATCGTGAATACAACGAAGTCACTTCAGAAGCAGTTCGTATTTATTGCATTATCGTATAATGACAAACCGTGAGTGATCATTCTCTCCAGTTATGTAGGATGCACAAGAGCATTTTAAAGAGCCCATCTAATGATCAAATGAAGCGGTTTTATTCCAAGTTGAATCGGCCCATCACTTGCATCTACAACAATTGCGGTGCTTCTATCCTGAGGGGGCACTTGTAACTCACTACTGCATCGAGAAGGCAGAAGGGGATTGAGAGAGAACTGCCTGTGTCCTTCGAGAGGAACGAGCCACCATCCCAGAGAGCAAAGGGGCGGTTGTTAAGCAGTCTTAGGAAGATGTTTGGTTGCTGATGTTAGCCGACCAAAGCAAGAAAGGAGTAGTTGTACCTTGACCTTGGTATTGTCCCTGGGTGGTGTGGCTTTATGGAAGAAGCCCGAGCTAGTATAGTCCAAAATTAATTTACTGGATCACAGAAAGTATTTATTCTTTAAAAAGATGAAGATAACCATAGGATGGAATGGAATATTTCACAGTGTATCAAAAATGTAATAATGTTTTCACATAAACTGGGTTGTGGATGTGTACCCGTGTGTGCGTATTTATGTATGTCTGTGTGTTCTGAACAGAGTCACAATGCAATATTGCATTTTTTCAATGTGGGTTAAACTGTAAGCAACAATTCAAAGTTACTCCTACAGAGGGCAAGGAACTGTGGTGGCACTATGGTTAAGGCACTGGGCTGCTAACTGCAAGGTCAACAGTTCAAACCTACCAGCCCAATGAGGGGGGAATGAGGCTATCCTCTCCCATAAAGACTTACTGTCTCAAGTTAGAATAATCAAATGTTTCTGATCCAGAGGGCTGCATTAATCCAAGGACAATGGGTTAGCAGAGAAAGAACAGTGGAAACCTCAAGAGAAAATGAGGGACGTGATGCAGCATGGAAGGGATTTAAATGGATGAGTGGAAACAAAATGTGTATAGATTGTGGGAAGTAAAACTGATGATATGCTCTGCAAACCTCCATCTAAATCACAATGAAAGTTTAAAGGAAAAAAAAGATTTACAATATCAGAAACCCTGTATAGGGTTGCTATGAGTTAGAATCAACTTGATGGCCCTGGGTTTTGTTTAGTAGAGCAGATCTTCATCTTAAAAGAGAGGCGAGGACATACGCCCATGTTCATGGACACTCAAAAACAGAATCACAAAGCTTCTTCTGAGTTAGAAGGAGCCATGAACGCTACCTCATTTTTGCCATTAAACATAAAACAAAGCCTATTGTTTTTGCGTCTATTCCAACTCTCAACAGTCCTGTAGGTTAGAGTAGAACTGCCTCATGGGTCTAAGGAAGGAAGCCACCACATGTTCTGCTGTGCAACTGTTGATGGATGCAAACTGCCAAGTTTTCCATTAGTAGTCAAGTACTGATGGAAAGGGGAAGAAGCCAAAGAAGTGAAATGGCATTCCTAAGGGATTTGTAGCATGTACCAAGGTCTTTAACTTGCACTCTAATACTCTTGTTAAGGTAATAGCTCAAATGTGTAACAGGATGACCAGAGCGGTCCATGCCACCCATGCATTTTCCTGACTTTTCAAAAAACAGAAAGTAAGTAAGGGAGGAGTTCCTTTAGACACTGAGGGCACAGACTCCAGCATTCCATGAGCCCATCCTTGCCTACAGCTCTGCCCCCCAGGGAGTGGGTGCGATCGGACTCATTTGGCATGCTCCTACGTCATCCCCAGGGACTCCATCCAGAAGGGGCCCTCAGGTTTGGTCTTTGGAGACCTTTTGTTGTCGGAGTTAAGAGTTGAAGCTCCAGAGTCACCCAGAGCTGGCATCAAATCCTGCACTATACGCGCCATGAGGAAAAGAGCATTTCCATATTGTGGACTGCGGCGTTGTCAAGGTCATATACTGTGCGTGCCATGGTGCAGGCATCCAAAGCATATTTTTTTGGAAAGGGATGGGGGAAAGCAAACAGGAAAAGAAAGCCCTAGGTCTTCAGAGTGGGTTCTGCACTGGGCTGCTAAGGACATGATCAGCGGTGTCAATCCACTAGTTCCTCTGTCAGACTTCCCTAAGCAGTGAGTCTTGGAACCCCACAGGGGCAGTTCTGCCCTGTCCTTAGAGTCACTGTAAGTAGGGATGCTCTTGATGGGAATGAGTGGAGAGAGTGAGAACTGCCACCTTAGTTTTGTAACCTGGGCACGTGACTTCATTTAACGGAGCTGCAACTTTCTCACGTATAAAATGTAGACTAGGTTATTTAGACTCAGGATCTAGAAAATACAGGTCAAGTATGTCTCACACAGATCCCGGCACAGGCAAGTATTAGTGCCTGCTACTGTTATTAGCGTCCTCAGTGGTAGAGTCCTTTTTTGCAGACAGCAGAGACATACATACATAGGAGATAAAGAGTGAAACAGGCCTGGAGAGGGGCCAAACGCACTGCTGGCTGGCTTCCCCTTTGCTCCCAGCAATGCCCCCTGCATCACCTTTGTGGAATCCCAGAGTGGATCAGGATTCTGCATGAACATCACTCCCCTGGGCCATGACCTTTTCCTCTCCCTTCCTCTCCTGGCAGGATTACTGCCTCGGCTGAGATGGATTGCTGATGCTGGGTAGGAAATGAAGCCCCGCAATGAGCACCTGTCAGAGCCAAGTAATTACAGATCTCCTGGGAGACAGCATCCCATTGCTCATGTACCACACCAGCGGTGCATTTTCAGAGTAGGGGAAATGTTAGAGTCGCAGAAAACACCACATCCTGTGCAGGAAGAGAATGGATGGAGAGTTCTGAAACAAAGCCCTAGAACCTGTGGCAAATGCATGTCAGATTCATGGGCAATTCTACTAAATTTCTGCAATTTATCGATTGCCCCACATCTAACAGCTTCCTCCAGGCAGACATTTGCATATGGAAATGTGCAATGCTTTTTATTCATTCCCGTTTCTTTCTTAATGTTAAATTAACTGGGCCAATAAACTGCAGGAAGTATTCCTTGAAATCTGACTTCAATCACTATTAACATAAAATATTTAAGAGTGCACGGAAAGCATATTTTAGAAGGCGCTTGTCCTAGAGGGCAGCTAGGAGGACAGAAAGGCAGAAGTCCCGGCCAGCTTGAAGAAAGCAGTTTCCCACATCACCCTAGCTGGCAAATGGGACCAAAGGGAGGCAGTCCTCCTGGGATTGGCAAGAGAAAGAGGCTCAGAGGGGGCCGGGGAGAGAGTCTGCCCAACCAGGAGCTGCGACGCAGCTTGAGCCACTGGTGTACCTGCTCTCCCTCTGTCAAGTGGGAACCACACCATTTTCAGGGACACTGGGGGAGAAGATCATGTTCGAGAAAGTACACCGAGTTTCTTGGCAGCCCAGGACTCTGTACACATAAAATGCTGTCGATATTTATTCTGAAATATCTTCACTCTCTCTATGAAGCTGCTAGTGTCTCGCAGACTAGCAGGGTGATGTACATGCTCACTGTAAAACCCTACGTGTTCTCATGGCGGAGGAAGGCTAGCACTTCTTCCCAGCTTCCCCTGGAGCAGCTTTCTGAAGAGTTTAGCATTTGATTGCCAAGTGATAAATAAAAGTAACTATGATAATTATTATAAAAGACGCCTGTGGCACAGGCTCCTTTATCTATTTCCTCTAACCAGGACCAATGCTCTAAGTGAAAATACCACTCTTCGCTGTAGGGGACAAAGAAGTGAATCATACCAGACCATGGAAAGCTGGAAGCTGTAGAGCTATCTGCAGTGATTTAAGAGACAGTGATAAACCGGACAGTACTCTCCGGGGGTCCCTGGGACGTACATGCCCCCCCCCCCCACACCCCTGTCCCTCTAGCCACCATCAAACTTCAGTCACCTGGAGTCTCTGCTTGCCAAATCCTGCAGAATCTCATAAAGCTGCTTGAACACTGTCTATTATGGAGGGTGTTAAGAGAAGAGAGTGGCTCTAACATATGTTTACATCATTAGCATGGTGTCTGACATACACCAGTCAGCAAATATTTATCAAGTGTTCAGGATCTACCAGTCATTGTGCTAGCTACAGAACAAACCAACAGAGGAACAATAAAAATTAAGGGTCAGATTGAAGCCTTCATATTGTATGTACTCTAAAGAAAGACCTAAGGTTATCTAATTTAATACTTAGCAGGGCTTTGATGAGCTGGACCTTGGAAATGACCTATATCAATTAGGTCAGTAAATATTGCTGAGAAATCATTATTAATAGAGATCAGATTCAAAGTTAACTCTGATGAACAAAGATCAAGTAGCATTTTATGGATATAAAGCTCTAAGCTCATTATAAGTATTCTCTTATTTAATCCACAGAACATCCTTATAAAGTTATTCCACTCTCAGATTAGTAATATGAGATACAGAGTGGTTAACCACCTGTCATGGTAAATCACACAGCTTGTAGGTGCTAGAATCAGGATTTGAACCCATCCAGTCTCAGTCCAGGGCAAGAGCTCTTAGCAATTATGTTTCACTTGGAGTAAAAATGGAGCATCATTGGAACATGAAGGGAGCAAAAATTGAATTCTCCTAGGAAAATCGATCCATCATCTATCCCTCTATTCCTCCAACAGGCATTAATTAAATACCATATATACTCGTGTATAAGCTGAGTTTTTCAGCATATTTTTATTGCAGTTAGGTGCTTTGGCTGATATTTGGGTTGGCTTATACTCGAGTATATACGGTACCTAATATGTGTTAGCAACAGAGAGGAAGGCCCTTGATGAGATGTACTGACTTGGAGGTCGCAACAGTGAGTCCGAGCATGGGAACCATTGTGAGGATAGTGCAGAAGTGGGCAGTGTTTCCTTCTAATGGTCATGGGGTTGCTAAGGGTCAGCACCAACTCAATGGTACCTAACAACAACAACAACAACATGTGTTAAACGTGAAAGATGCAGATGCATAGTACATGCAATTATGCTTAGTGAGGGAGATAAGCCATCACGGAAAAAAGAAAAAAAAAGCATATGATACCAAAAACAGGGGAGACCTGGGCGAGGGAACTTGCAGAGGCTTTACAAGGATGAATCTGTGTCCTGATGGGGCCTTCCTGCCATTGCTGCTGTTACGAAGGGAGCCACTCAGCAGGACGGGCAAGTCCCTGAGAGTGGAGAGTGCTTTCCTTGGGACAGAGTGGTTATACCGTCCCCTCAAATGCATCATTCCAGAGGGGGCTGGCTGTGCCTGTGATCCCAATGCAGTCGCTTCCCGGCCCCAACTAGCATATTGTGTCCCTGGATTAAGAATGCAGAGGTCACACTATCCTATCTCTGTGTACCATTGTCAGCTTTGTCTTGACTTATGTTTGTCCTAAGTGTATGAGAAACCCTCCCTACTGAGAGAGAAGGCATGCTATGCTATAGGGTCTAGTGAAGGTCAAAAAAACAAAACAAAACAAAACAAAACACCTCACAGCCTGCAGAGAAGAACACCGCCTAGAGAATTTTAAATTGTTCACGATTGACATATGTTCCCCTGGCTCTTCCAAGGTTCTTCGTTATCTTTTGGAAATTATAAAGAGGCTCCACTCTTACCTCAGCATACCTATTTCAGAATGCATCCAATGTAGAGAAATTTTGTTGCCAAGTATGAGGCTTTATCTTTTGTTTAACTTGCATGGTTGGAGAATAAGATTAGAATTCTAAGGAATATTATAATCAAACAATTTAATCTCTGGGATTTACAAACTATAAAATGTTTGGCCTGAAGCCTCAGCAATGTCATTCAGATGAGACCCCCTTTTGGCCGTCATTCAGCGCCCATGTTTTAGTAAGAACAATCCTTTATTCAAGCTTTTTCATTTTCAGCAGCCACATTTTTGTTACTTCACCTTCTGTGTGAACTCGCCCTCCTTTGGTAAATTTATATATATCGTCACATGCCTCAAGGAAATGTCTAATTCCTGAAAGGAACATGGACTTCTCCACAACTTCCACGGTACCTAGTTAACTCTTTTAGAATTAGAAGATTTACTGTGTGTTCAATGGAGAGAGAGGAAAAAAATATTTAAGGCATGAATTCCCCCCAAATCTTTGCCAGTACAATACATGAAGACCCTCCAATAAAGACAAAAGCTTTTTTTTTGCAAAAGGTACTTATTTGTTTATAAATTTTGATTGAATAATTGCACCTTGGTTAATATATCCTAAGGAGCTATTCTAAAACACTAAAACAACAACAATGGCACTCTTTGTGTTAAGATCAGGGCAGCACTAACTGTACTTGGAAGCAGAAAAATGTCCGGAGAACATTGTGTATCTCAGTAGCGTAATGGTGAAACTAGCAGTGGTGTGAGATCACTAAAAGCCCAGGTTCTGGGGCCCAGCACAGTGTGAGTACTTACTAGCTGTGTGACACTGGGGAAGTTTCCATAAACAGGATATACATGTTTATTATTATTATCATCATCAACATCATTATCTATGTCACGCTAAGGAAATAAAATGTGTCTATTACGCAGGACATTAGCTGGATTTAAGGAACCTAAGTGGCACTGCCAGGTACTCTTTGGACTGCTAATCGAGAGGTCTATGGTTCAAACTCACCAGCTACTTCGTAAGAGAAAGATGAGGCTAGCTGCATCCATAAAGATTTACTGCCTTGGAAACCCTCCAGAGGCTGAACTAATAAATTCAGTGGTGGTACTCTGGAGTGGGTTTATAAGATGGATTAAAGTAGTATAAAGGCCAATGATTATATTTGCACTATGATAATTACATAAAATAATTATGTCATCATAATTGTGCGCTCCCAGCCTCTATGCTCATGAAAGGTTTCTGCTATATCTTGAGGGCACCCCTTCCTCGGTCCTTCCATTAGCTCTGCCTCCAGGAGGAAGCTGCCTCTATAAGCGACTCCTGATCCTGGAGAATGCAGTTCCAGGGCATTTTTTGAGGGCCAGGAAAGACCAGCTGCCAGCACCATTTTCCTAAGAATTATTCCTAAGAGATGCTAATAATCAAAATCCTGAGACTTGTCCCAGATCAGTGCTGACCCACTTTTTATGGGGGCCAATTCCACTTAGTGGTTTGGATAATCTTTCATTCTCAGTGTTAGAGAAGGGATTCCTAAGATGTAGTAGGGGCAGAAGGAAATGAGACTGCTCCCCTGATGAGACTAGACCAAACCAGTTAGAGATTTCTCACTGAGACAAATTAGGCAGAGCAGGCCAAAGTCAAAAGCATGCCACCCTATGATTGGACTGCACCATTACTAAGACACTAACCTCAGAAAAGAAAAGAAAAGAAAAGAAAAGGAAAAGAAAGCAGGAAGGAAGTATATTAACATCATCGCTAAGCAGTCAGAGGAAACCCCATAAATGATTGTTATTAGTCATTGCTTTCAAAGATTCCTTACTCTGCCATATACAAGGGGAGTTAAAAAAAAGCTCATGAAAAAATGGAATTGAACAACAATGAATTTTTCCACACACTTTCTGAAACTACACATATGACGCTTAGGAATGCAGGGAAACAATCAACCTTGAATATGCACAAAAACAAGCCTCCCTCAAATGTTTGAAACAGACTCAGGCAGTATGATGACCACTCAGTCTTAACTTGACCTTTGTTCTCTCTCTTCATGGTAAGATAGCGTCCAAGAGCAGGCCTCTGGAGATCAGCAGATTTAAGAAGCAGGAATTTGGCTGAGAGAACAGAGAAGGTACAAGCAGAGGGTGACACAAAGGCAATGGAAGCTGGAAGACGGAGGGTTTTACAAAAAGCCCACAAAGTTTTAGCAAACCAAGATTCAGAAACTGTCTCAAATGTGTCCTGAGGAATAAAACAACCCACTAGAATGAGCAGCAAACTCAACCACCCAGAGGAGAAGTTAGTAGGTGAAATGCTATTTACCGTATACACTCGTGTATAAGCTGAGTTTTCCAGCACCTTTTTAACGCAATTTTGTGGTAAACTATGGTGCCTCGGCAGATATCCGAGTCAACTTATACTTGAGTATATACGGTACATACTTGACCCTTGATAATGAAGGGGCGCTAACCTCCCATGCAGTCAAAAGTCTATATAACTTTTGCTTCTCCCAGTATGTGATGACAGCCCACTGGAAATCTTCCTAATAACATAAAGAGTCAAGTAATTCATAGTTTGTATATGTTTTATAAACTGTACCTACATATGGGCTGCATTTTTAATATGAGATAAAATGTATTTCGCACACACAAAAAATACAAGCTTGGTAGAAGGTGCTGGGACAGTTGCAGCGATGGCTTCTCGAATTTCTTTTTCCCTCTCTCTTTCAATGGCCCAGGTGCTCTACTCATTTCTCTGGTTTATACTCGGAGGATGGCCTGTGTGGACAATGGTGGTGGGAACATGCCTCCAAATCCATTCTGCCTTACAGCGACCATCTCCTGATGAGAGAGCAGACCGCCTCGGTGGTTTCTCAAGCTGCGATCTTTATGGCAGTGGGTTGCCTGGTCTTTTTTTCCACAAAGCAGCTTGGGTAGGGGTTGACCTGCACATCTTTATAGTTAGCAGCTGAGGGCCTAACCATTGGACCACCACTGGGGCCCCTTCACAACTCATAAAGAAAAAAAAACACCTCACATTTTTGAGGCATTGCTATGCCCTGTCCCTGCGCGGTGCTAACACGTAAGCACCAGGCTACTAACCCAAACTTTGGAGCTTTGAATCCCCTGAGAAGGCACGCAGAAGAAAGGCCTGATGGTGGACTTCTGAGGAGTTTCACCATTGTGAACATGCCTTGGGCTCACCAGGAGTTAGAATCAACTCTTCTGCATTTGGTTTGCCCTGCTTCCGATAATGTGTGAGAGGGCTCTATTGACACGCTCACGAAACCTTCACCACAACTCCGTGGCATCAATCCTACTACCAGCTACATTCACAGATGAGAACTAACTCAGACAAGACCAGACACATTGGCAAGGTGGCAGGGTTGTAGACAACAGTGAGTATTCAAATCTAAGGCAGAGGTAGACTCCAGAGCTTGTGCACTAGAAGTGCTTCACCAGTCTTGGTTGAATGATGACACAACTACATAAGCATCCACCTATTTTCAGAGGGCTGATCACTTGATGGGAGCTCTGGTGCACACGAGCTAAAGCACTCAACTGCTAACCAAGCCGTCAGTGGCTCAAATCCACTAGCTGCTCTGCTGGAGAAAGATGCGACTGTTCAAAAAGATCTGGAAACCCAATCGGGCAGTTCAGCTCTGCCCTGTCTGGTCACTGTGAATCAGAACCAACTTGACTCAACAGCAAGGGTTTGTTTTGGGGGGACTTGACTCCCCAATGAAACAAGTATCATTCAGTGCATCAGCAAAACCGAGAAAGAAAGACTGTAAGAATGGCCTTTGGAGTTGCTTAAAAATAGTCCAAGTTAAAAAAAAATGTTAAATCTGGGAAAAGACTCTACTCTATAAATAGGAGGATCTAAGGTCATCTCCCTGGTGGAGGACTTAATAGGTCACATTTGCTCTGAGTTTTCTTTATTGCTGCATTGGATACTCCAATGTGTTCCACTCACCTCTGTGAATCCTAAGTTATAGCTGCCCTGGGGCTTGTCCCATCGTGAGTGCACACAAGAGAAGCCAATGGGTATAGTTGGAATTTCATGGGATCGGTTAGGAGCATGGGCATGCACGTTATTCAGCCGTAATCTACAATCTACGTCTGATCCTTGAAGGAGAGTTCACTCTAATCCTCTCAGTTTCTATGCCCTCAGCTGCAAAGAAAAGTAACATGCATATCCACCTCATTAAATGAGAACAAGTATGAGGGGCCTTCAAAAAGTTGCAGAGAAACAAAATACAGAAAAACAAAATAAATGAAAAAGTCTACTGCACTCTGCATGATAGCATGGATCTTCAAATACCTAGTCAATAGGCAGAAAGGCTTAATCCATGTGCAGACCTTGTAATTAGATAGGGGGTAGGGTGGGGTGGTATGGAGTGGGGGCGGGGAAGAGGTGGGGAGCTGATGCCAAAGAGTATAATAAGTAAATGTTCTAAAGTTGTTTGTAGAGATGGTTGCACAATCTATTTAATATGCTAGAACTATTGTATGTTATGTGAAATATATGCCAATAAACTCTTTTGTTAAGTACAGAGAAATTCCATTGTCTTTTAATGCCATTTTCCCACAAAATTTCTGAACATTCTTTGTACTGAGTATTGTCCGGTGCCTGGAATTTTAAGTGGGGTTTAGTTACTAGTTAAAAACAAAGAAACAAACCCATAATTGCTGTTCCATCATTTCATCAATTCCAAAATCCTTCCCACCCCCGAGATCATTAATTAATCTCAGGGGACATGAGTTAACTTCAAGCTGGAATAGCCATGAGAGAAAGAGAGAGAAAGAGAGAGGGAGGGAGGGAGAAAGAAAAGGGAGAAAGGGAAGGTGGTAAGGCAAGAAATGTCATAGGAAAAACACTTCCTGTCTCTAAGTCCATTGCTGGCTATTATCCAAGAGTAGGATCCATCAAGACAGGAAGTTGAGAGGAATGGGTGAGCAAACCATGGAATGACATGGGGAAAGATGTGCTAGATGTGATTGTTGTGATGCACACACAACTCTTTTTAATACAAATGAATTATATAAGTGTATGATATGTGAATTATATCTTAATAAAGCTATTGGGGGGGTGGGGGGAGGCAGACCCTACCTTCAACTCTGATTAGCTGTGTGTGCTGAACAAGTCGTGTAACCTGTCTGTTCATCTACGTATAGAATGGGATATTAACAGTATCTGCTGCTTGGGTGGTGAGAATTGAATGAGAAAATATGTTAAATGTCAGACACCTACTAAGTACTCAGTAAACGCCAGCTCTTGTTTTCTTGGGCATTCAGGAAGATTTGTAAACTTCATTCTAATCAAAATGTTAGGAAGTATATATTATACAGATATATTCACAATGCTTCCAGTGTGGCCTGGAAATTTGCAATGAAATCGATCTGGATCGATTTATATGAATGGACTACATTTATTACATTTATATGAATGGACTAGTTTAGATGTTCTTAAAATAAGATCCTGGCTACATAATGATTCTTATTAATATTTGTATAAAGAGAAACAATGATTCGATTTTACAACAGTGTTCATTAAAGCTGTTCTCAAAGGCTTGCCTCTTCAAAATTCTATATATACATAAGCAAATCTAAAGAATAATAAGGGCAAAAGCAAGTGCTTCCTTTCTCAGGCATGGGAAAGCACATTTTTGTTTTCAAAGGTAATTAAAACCTACCTACCGTATATACTTTAGTATGAGCCAACCCAAATATCTGCCGAGGCATGTAATTTTACAAAAGCTGCATAACAAAATGTGCTAAAAAGCTCAGCGTATACACGAGTATATACGGTATATATTTAAGCTAAAAGAACACACTTCTTTAAGGAAACATATTCCTCAGGGATGGATGCTGCCTCTTTGTGCCAGTAAAACTGTATAACATTTACTTTACAAATATTGACTCGAGAGATATTTAGTATATTGATTTTCAATGCAACATTTAATTTTATGGCACAGATAATGCATTTCTTTTTACAGATGTATCAGTTTCCCGAGAGCATCAATAAGCTGCTTCAGAGTCATTAAACACTATTTGAGAAATAAGTCAAAGGACAGAGCTGGCCACACATAGATTAATTTTCAGCTCATAAAGCCACCACACAGGTTACTTGCCTGGCATTCTGCAAACGATATGCTGAGGTTTGAAATGGAAGCTCGGTCAACGTGAACTTTAAGTCATACTCAATCACAGCCTGGGAACGGGGAGCTGATAGCATGGAGGACTGTATAACCCCACTCGGTGGGATCAAACAACAGAACTGTATGTAAATGAATGTATTGGATTGTGTAAGCTATGGTTAAAAAAACTATTATAAAAAAAAGAAGAAGGGTTCCTGTGAGGGGTAGGGTGGGGGAGGGAGGGGATAATGGGGAACTGATAGAGTTCAAGAACAAAGGAAATGTTTTGAGACTGATTGTGGTACAATTGTACAATACTGCTTGATGTGATTAAGCTATGGAATGTTATGATATCTGTAAGAGCTCCCAATAAAATTATTACATTATTTAAAAGCAAAGAAAATACAAAGCACACACACTCAACCCACCCTGGATTCTCAATGCTCACCAGATACAATGAAAATGCCTAACATATGCACTTGGAGCTCTGGAAGACCTAGATGCTTACCTCTTCAGCTTTCCTCCAGTCCACGCCAACATGCAAAAGTCCCTTCTACAGCTGAGCATGCACGCAGGCTGTAACAGCCTTCTCTGCTTGGTCACTAACTTCCAAATCACCATCCTTTGTGAAATCCCTACAAGATAACATCAGCTTTACAGGATGGGCAAGAGAATGACCAGCTAATTCTGCCAACGTTTTCTTAGATTAACATAATAGCGTTTCCTCAAAAGGCTTTTTATTGAGGAGGACAGGTTTCCAGTCACACACCCTCACAATACCGTGTCTAACACCAACTGCCATTCATTTGTATTCATATATGTCTTCTCCCCACTAACTAGAAAGCATAGGAGGAGAGGAACCATTTTGCCTTACACTGTTTTGGACCCATTGCCGCTGTTCCAAATCACAGTGCCTCTACAAACAATAGGACAAAACACTGCTGATTCTCTGCCCTCCCCACACACTCCTCCTGTGTGGGACTCCGTGGTGGCAGCCACTGCGCCATCCCTTCTCGGGGAAGATGTTTCTATTTTTCAATCAGCCTCTACCTCACCAAGCTCTACCAAACTCTTCCCCCCCACACATTTTTATTGGCACACAATTTAGGTGTCATGCAACTGAATATTCAATCTTTCAATCATATCAAGGGGCATTGTACGATCACCACCACATCTATCTTAGAACATTTATTTTCAGCCTCCCCACTGCCCCCCATGGTTAAATTGCCTTTAAAATGAGTGGTGCTGTCAGGATCAGTTCTACGCTCCCTCCACCCTCCTGCCTTCATTATGTATTCCCCAAATCCCCTTTGCCTCCCTATCACCCACCCCCCACCCCTGCATTCCCTGTAACACCTTGCATCAGTTATTATCATTATATTTCCACTCCTTGGTGCTTCATAGCTGGAAACCCCAACAGAAGACAATGAAAAACAAATCGCACTAAGGTGGTAAGGATAAGATCGTAATTGTGCAAAGACAAAAATACAAATAATGTGCGAGAGGAAGAAGACCCCCATCAGCATTCAAGAAGCCAGGGAAAAAATTTCTGTCAGGAAACATCTTAGAGATACTTGCACCACGAACAAATTCAGGTTGTGTCTATAACGAGGTCAACTGGCCAAAGCATTGCATTTGGTCCAGCATCATCAAGATGCCAGTGGTCTCTGCCTGAGAGAAAGGCTCTTCAGGACTCTTGCCTTTGGCTAGAGTGGAGCTGCCAGCAGCTCTGTCTGACCAGATACTCTGCAGATGAGGGTTGGTCTCCCACTGGCCTCCACAGCCTTCCATAAATTGGGTGTTCATGATTCTAACCCTGATCCTTTTCTCTTCACTGTATTCAAATTTTGTCTTTAACATCTTTGGACCGTAGGAGCTGCTGTACTTCTGCTGTGTGGCCTTACTTAGATGGCTCCTTGTTTGAATACAAGCCCTTGAGACTTCAGACAGTGCTGGGCTTGATAGCCAGGCACCACCGGCTTTCTTCACCACACTCTGCTGCAGCCCCCTGATCTTCAGTGATCACTTTGTGAGAAGGTCAGCAGCAAGCAGGGCCTTGATGTAATAAGAACGGACGTTCTTCAGTTGGAGCTCAGATTCAGTGTGAGCCCAGAACTCATTCCTGGATCTATGCTTTTCTCTGCCAAACTCTAATGTAAGTACACGCTATAAGCCTAACACAGTGTTGGGGATGGTAGTAAATGCACCCAATAAATGGAAACAACTTGGGCCTACCTAAAAGTTAACTCCTACCAGGGGCTTTCATTTTTCTTGGTGCAATTTAGGATTTACTTGTTATAAAACTCTTTCCCTTTTGATGAAAATCTGATAATGTGATCTCAATCCCCATGGGATGATAAAAAAAAACGTGTTTGACACACTGTGCATTAGAGGTTCAAGGAGGAAATTAAACTATTTGCTGTGTGTATAATTAGAAATCATGTCGGCGGCTTATGGCGCCATCGCAAGATAATGTCATAAGGAAATGGCTCCCCACTGCTAGATCAACTTCAAAGTACCGTTGAAGAGCTGGTAGTGAGTTGGGGGAACACGGAGAAAAGACAGCAAAGCAGAATTCTGAGGGAATGAAAGAAACGTGAGCTCCTGGTAATCCCTTCAAAGATGGCTTTGTTCCTAGAAAAGGAACCAGAATCTCGAGACGAGCATAACGCGAGTATTAATTGTCCCCCATAAAGGCAGTTAACGCTGTTTCCAAATCACAGGGGAAGGGAACTGCAGGGTCTCACAAGCCACAGGCCCACCCTGAGGAAAATGCTTCCAGCTCTCTCTAATGGCGAGTTTTTAAAAGAACAAAGCAGAGGCTGTGAGTTGACCTGACCTTGGTGATCAGATGTGACAGACTACAACTCTGCTCCAAAGGCTTTTCAATCACTGAGTTTCCAGAAGTAAATGGCCAGGTGCCCAGGCCTTTCCTCATTGTGTCCCTAGGTAAACTCAAACCTCCACCTTTCCAGGTACCAGTCGAATGTGCACCACCCACGGGCTAGTGATGAGTTCAGGGAGGTGTCACTGGCTCGCTCAAGACATTTAGAAGATAATTACGTGGCCGGCCAACTGGAAGAGCTCTATACTTGTGTCTGCTCCAAAGGAAGGTAGCCCCGCCGGATGAGCAACGTATCAGACAATGTCATTAATATCATACACCAGTGAAATTTTATTGAAGATAATTCAAAAACATTTGCAGCAGTGCATCCACTATGTGAATGACAACTAATTATAAATATCACTGCCAAGAACGGGAACTCTGTAACAACATAACGTGTGTGGGGACCAAGGAGTAGTATTTCAAACTAAACAACGGAATACTGCTTGGCTTCGAAGCAGGAAAGGTGTACATCAACTTTCTATCTTTTTATTTTGCTTATTCAGTCTGAAGCCTGAGCATATAATCAGAAAAACTCAACTGCATGAAGAACGTGGCATCAGGCGGGGCGGAAGACGCCTGGAAACCGTGCACTATATACGTGAGACCACCTTGCTAGCTGAAAGTGAAGAGCACGAAGCATTTCCTGATGAGGAGCGAAGAACAGACCCTTCAATGTAGACGACAAGCTCCCCTCACAAGTGGACATGATAACCTGAGAAACTACTGAAGCTGTGAAAGATTTCATTTTACTTGGATCCACGATCAGTGCCCATCGAGAAAGCAAATGTATCACACTGGGAACATCTGCCGCAACGAAACTCTTTCTAAAATGGTAACGAGCAAGGGTGTCACTCTGAGCATGAAGTATGAACAAATAAGCCTGTCTCGGAGGAAGTCCAGTCAGAATGATCCTTAGATGCAAGGACAGTGAAACTTTGTCTCGTGTACTTCAGACACGTTTTCAAGAGAGACCAGTCCCTGGAAAAGGACACTGTGTTAGACCAGGTTGACTGTAGAGAAACAAATCTGGGGACATTCAGATGTCTAGGAAAGAGCTTTATATCAAAAAGGAACTATATATTAAGAAAACATCCCAGCACAGGCCAAATCAAGTCCAATCTGATATTAGCCCACAAGCCTGACACTAGTCCAAAAGCCCATCTTCTGACTCCTACAGTCACAGGCAACATGCAGGAAGATCATGGGCCGCAGGTGCAGTCTTGCGGATGCAGTGGCGATGGAGGCATCTCCAAGACTCTTGCACGTCTCAGTGTGGCTCAATGTGTCTTGTCAACAGGAAGGTAAAAGCAGGGACTCCTCACAGGTCTCATCAAGTTTCTGAGGGGCTTGTCAACAGAGAGGTGAAGCAGAGAGGAAGTTCCCAGAGCCCTCCTCAGGAGAAGGTGATGCCCACACAGAGGCATCATCAAGCTGTGACCTGATTGACATGCTAAACTCCACCCTTCACCCTTCATACCTTCAAGTTGACATGAGATTATGTAACTAGCGTGGACATCATAACGGGAAAAGTAGAGGGTCACAGACAAAGTGAAAGACCCTCGTGGAGACCGATGGGTGGGCAGAGTGACTACCACAAGGGGCTCAAACCTAGAAGTTTCTGAGGATGGCACGGGACCAGGCAGTGCTTCATTCTGTCCTACCCGGGGTCACTAGGAGTTGGGATTGACTATGAGACACCTGACAACATGGACAACAATGGTCTGCCTTCATTTTCAGAAGCTTTCTTTCGAAGAGTCTTAGCTCAGATACCATCTTTTAAAATCACCCTTAACTGCTAGAGTTTTCAACATTTCTATCATTAATAGTCATTAATGATAACTACGGTACTGCTGCCACCTTTACACGCATCACCTCATTCACATTTCACAACCACCCCGCAGATGTGCGATGCTATTATTTCTTTATTATGGGTAGACTGACTCAAGAGCGTTAACTCACTTGCTGAAAATTATCCAAACGCTATCCAGGGTTAAGTGATAAAACCAGGGCTTCCACTGCAGCCAGTCAGCTTCTGTATGGCTTTGTTTTCTCTATGCAGTTAATAATATGAGTGCTTATGGCCCAAAAGTTAATCACTCGGCAGCTAACCAAATGGCCGCAAGCCACCGTGTGGCTCCGTGGGAGAAAGACGTGGCAATCTCGCTCCTGTAAAGAGCTCGACTAAACCCTACAGAAGAGTTGGGCGCTGTCACATGGGGTTGCTATGAGTCAGAATTGACCGGACAGCACCTAAACACAAGTTAGTGCACTTAACAGTTGGATTTACATTTTCAGTTCTACAGCGATTCATGATTAACAGTCCTGAATACTTCCAAGGTGAACAAGTCCAGGGAACCACACTCACATCATCATAAACCACATTAACAACCCTTAACAACACTTACCTTGTTTCTATCACTGAATAAATAAAATTTGATCTGGAATTCAACTAGGCTATTTGAATATTCCTTGCTATTAAGTTATGGTTCCATTTGCTTACTTAAAGTGGTTCAGATGAGCCTCTCTTTTCTTAGGATATAAATGGATAAAACTGCAAATTTAAATTGATTAACTTAAGCTCACAGTTAAAGCTAGGGAACACTGACATCATGCTTCATCATGATGAAGCCACAGAAATACCGTATCTGTTCAGAGCAGGTTACTTGAGAGAGGTGGAAGATCTCTACTCCATTGTTTCTGCTAGACATTAAAACAGTGACTCTAGGTGGAATGAAACTGTGCTTGGCTGAATCAAAAATGATCATGCATTTACTGTGAGATGTTGCTCTTTGGTGAAGGGGATGATGTGTGTATGTGTGTGTGCGGGCGTGCACGTGCGTGTGCACGTGCGTGTGTTGGATGTGTATAGGGATAGATGTAGAATAATGGATAGCTATAGAAAATGTCCCTTTTCTCCTGCTATCTGAATTTACTTTTACTTCATATGTATCCAGGGGACTTTTTCAAACCTTGTAAGAAAAATATTTTATCTTTTAATCCTACTTTTTTCACATAGTTTTTGAAGGTACCTGTATTGTGGCTCCATGACAATCATGGGTTAAATGGTTGGAGAATTTCATCCAAGAAGATTCAGGGATTATGTTTGTTACAGCTGCATGGATACTAGCTAGCATATTTCAAATTGTAATTAGACCAAATCTGTCAATGCTGATGACCACGACACTTACCCGGAGAAAGTAGTGTCCCCTGATATAGGTCACCAAGCCTCATCCCATCAGAGCAATAATGCAACCTGAGCTAATGGTGTTTATTTGTAGAACAAATATATAAATACTCAGAAAAATACATATATCCTGGAATAAGAAATTATGTAAAAAGGTTACTGATAAACATGCTAACTCTTCATAAACAAGCCAATAAATAAAGAATCTAATATTCCTTCATGGAACAGACTAGTGTTAAAAGAATGTAGGCCCCTTTTGTACCCTCTCATTTTAGCATTTCAGATGTTATTTACTCCAAGGGCATGCCAGTAAAGCTTTGAGATATGTCCTTGTAATCAGAGATTTCTACACGCTCAGGTGGGAAAAAGATTCTAACCTCCATTTCACCTCAAGTGTGTAACCCTGCACTCATAATTTACGATAGCTTCCTTTAATCTCTTTGTCTCAGGATCTGGCATGAATCCAGATGTAGAACCTAACCTATGATAAATGAGGAGCCGTGCTTCCTCCTTTGTTAAATGAAGTCGATGAGCGTTTCCTGTGCTTAGGGGTTGTGGAAAGGAGAGACTCTGGACTGTTCATTTTGAGGGGTGGACTGCCATCAGAACACCCAGCTGAAACGAGGCCAAAACCGCCCGCGTCCAGTAATTAGGGCAGAAGTCCCCGATTGTGTGTGGAGAAACAGCTGTTTCTTGAACTTGCCATCATCAATATTATTACACTCTAGAAAGAATCAGAGGGGAGGTCCTTGTGAAGTCACAAACAAACCATGAGTCCATTTATTCCGTTTCAGTTCTATTTTCTAACATGCATTTTTGGATGTACCTGCATTCCACCAGCTGTTTCACTAAATTGATCTATTCTTTGCAATAAAATGACCAAGCATGTCGGTGGATTGACCAACTGTTCCAAAGAAATGATTAATTGTCTCAGTATATTGACAATGTGGCTTGGCGGAGAGGCCTGGCCTTTGCCTATGCAGAATTAGACAGGTAATATTCAAATTAAAAACGCAAGGCTCCAATAGCTAGAAGGTCCAAAGGCATTAGCAGACATTTTAGGAGAGAGAAGCAACTGGCTAATAATCTCAACCTCATTAGTGATTTGGGCTAAAAAAAAAACAATGGAAAGAAATACTAAGAAGTAGCAATATTCACGGGTTAAATTAGCTGGCAGAATTGATGCAGAAATAATTCTTATCCTTTGACCCTAAAATTCTACTGCAAGCAAGCTCCCTTGAGAAAATAATCCTTAATATGGGGGGGGGGGAATCAATGATTTTTTCCATTAGTGTTAATTATGATCATGAAAATTTAGAAACTGAAATGTTCAAAAGAGAAGAAATAGGAAGATTATGGTAACTGTCAAAAATTAGAAGTAAATTAAACTATTTAAAAATGATGCTTATGAAAAACATGAAATCTATATTAGTATATACATATTAAGCACATCATAGTCCATATATTACATAAAATTTGGCAATTCCTGCACACCACATAATTTTGTAGCATGAGTTTTTTGCCATGCTGATTATCATGTTCTTTTCATATCTTTGGAATCTTTAAAAAATAATACACACATTGCTGCATTTTACTTTCTAGAATGGCAATTATGATTAATTTGGGTGTATTTATGCTTGTCAACCATCAGGCATCAAATGATGCTCAAAGTACCCCTGGAATCTATGTGATTCTCAAGTCTTTCACAGTGTAACAATCCTCTTAATAGCAGATTTTTACTGCTAAATTAAATCTAAAATTCAATTACCATAAATAGGAAATAACACATCTGCATCTGCATATCTTTTTCACTGCTGTCAGGAAAGACTATCACTCCTTGTCTCTGTGAGGTTTCTTAGTATTCGCAGTAAACACTGACCACACACTGGAGTAGGCAGTTATAAATTACCTCCAAGTACAATGAAGCCTCAAGAATCCTTAGAACCAAGCACTGTAACCTTGGAATGTTGGTTCCCTGTTAAGACGTGGTGGGAAAACCTGTTTTCTGTTTCCTAAAAAGTACAATCCAGACTCTTTCACCTGTGATTGAAGACACCGTCATGTATCCCGCCCTTCCATCAAGTATTCTCCTCTCTTCTCCGCAGACACTGAACTCCTCAAAGGAGGAACATGTCCAATGGAGTCTTGACCCTTCCAATTTCATTTTCTCCATCCTCAAGCACCTCTTCTTCCATGCCCATCGTTGTTTCTTTTTCAAGGTTATCATACTTAGTGAAGGCCGTGAACTTATGGAAGCACTTCGGGCACATCTTTGAATAAAAGAGACCATGACCCTACCTTCATTGACATTTGTATTCTAGAGTAGAAGCAATACAAGCGCACACACACACACGCACACAAAAGAATAATTACACAGATTATATAGAAAATTCCCCAAACCAAAACCAACAGAAAACCTGCTTAGTCAAGCTGATTCTGTGCTTCACCAAAGCCCACAGGACAGAGGTTTCCAAGGCGACACACCTTTAAGGAAGCAGTCTTCCATACCTTTCTCCTGCTGAGAAGAGGGTGGATTCAAACTACCCAACTTCTGGTTAGCAGCTAAGCATTTACCTACGGGGCCAGTAGGACCCTATCTAGAATATTAGATGCAAATGTTACTGGAAAAAAGATAAAGTAGAGCAGAATAAAGGACCATCAGGGTACATAAGGCACAATGCAAACTGTGAAGGAAACATGGGTTCTAAATTAGCATATAAAAATGGGCTGCAGATGTCTGTTCTTTTAGGGGACTGAAAACAGAAAGAAAGAAAAAGCATGACAGCCAAGAGAAGGCGATTTGAAGGTTAGAATTCAAATATTTTAAAATCCTTTCTAATGTTTCTCCCATTATATCCTTTGTGTATCAAATCCTGGTGAAGAAAACGGGCTTTGAATTCCAAAAAATACCCCAACACCAACAAGGTTCAAACCCTGGCTCTGCCTCATTAGGTGTAGAATTTAAGGGTTTGACCTAAAATTCCCTTAACTAGAAACTGAAGGTCATTGCATTACCCATATCAGAGATGAGTGAATATAAAAGGAAATGATATAGAGAAGAAATTTCTGTTAAGGAAGACTAATGATAGTTGTGCAGTCACGTGGAGAACAAAGGCACCCTGACAACTAACACCACCTCTGAGCCATGGGCGTGAACTCATCTCGAATGTTCAAAGCCGTGATGAGCTCCTCTCTTACTTACTGTAGCCTCACATTGACCACAGTCGATAACACATGAACAGAAAAACAACCCAGCTGAGCCCTGCCAAACTCCCAGTCATGAAAAATAATGAATCAGGATTTTAACTCACTGAGCCTTGGTTGGTTTGTTACAGAGCAATAACTACGTGAAAAAGAAGACAAGTATCAATCCCAAAAGATCATAGATTTAAGGGCCAGACAAACATGGGTCTTATACTCCCTCTGCCATCTTCCTGTTTTCAGGCCTTTTTGCCATTGTAGAATCTATTTGTAGCTCATATTCTTCACCTAGGAGTAATACTCCTAGCCCACTGAATTGCTGCAAGGAGTAAATTAAAAAGTTGCACCTATAGTAAATGCTCACAAAATAAAACAGTCACCATTGTATGGCTGAGGTAATGTGATTTTTTGCAATTAATCTATTGGCTTTATTATGGATACAATCCCATTCAATAGTCTAACCTCAGCTGCACTGCATCACAATATCCCAGTCTCCCTAACCCTCTACCAGATTCACAAGAAAGGACAGAGGTAGAGGAATGAATGGAAAAGTCTCTATTTTGAACTGCTGGCTGCTACAGACGTCTGACTGAGCCCCTGACCTCCACTCTCATTCCTCGACCACAGGCCCTCATCTACACAGCAGCCAAAGGGGTTTGCCCAAAGGCAGAGGAGAGCTTATCTCTCACTCTCTAGCCCTGGGACTGGAGTAAACCTCTGGTGCGTAGGGTCTTCCCTGACCGGTCCTTGCCTTCCATTCTCATCTCTTCGCCCTCCCCGTTCCCCACCCCTGCCCTCTCTTCTCCCGTATTCTTGCTTGTTCAGATACATGGAGTTCATCCTCGACTCAGACTTTTGCATGTGCGTGTCCCTGGACTTGGAACACGTTTCCCTACCACATCCACATGTCTATTGTTGTTCAGATGCCGACACAGAGAAGGTTTCCCTGATGAGAGAAAGTAGACTGCTCTTTAGCCTTCTAACATGAGTTGTCTCCATCACAGGACCTACAGTTGTGTGGGTTTTTCTTCTTCTCTTTCTATCACTTAGAATTTGAAGTATTATTTTTGTGTTTATATGCTCATTGTCTGTTTTCAAGGATTCCTGGTAGTATAATGGGCAAAGTGCTGAGCTGCTAATCACAGATCCAGCAGTTTAAACCCACCAGCAGCTGGAAGGGAGAATTATGAGGCCGTCTTATCTGCTCTCCAAAAGATTTCCTGTCTTGGAAATTTGAGGGAGCAGATTCACTCTGTCTGCCAGCAGGTGGTGAATTGTTGGTTTTCCCTCCAGGAAAATAAAAAAAACAGAGCAGAGTTTCTGATTTGTTGCTTACTGTTCCCTCTGCCTAGATCACAGGTTCACAATGAAGGGATGTAGGACTATTTTTGCCTGGCCCACTTGCAAAACTTGCTTTGGCATTTCTAAATTGTTATTTTTAAAAAGAGCAATGTTTCATGGCATTCAAAAATTGCATTAATTTTCACCCATTGTATGAATTAAACTCAAATCTCAGTGTCCATAATTAAAGTTGCATTAGAATAGTCACACTTACTTGTGTATGCAGGGGTCCTGGTGGCAGAGGAGTGAAGTGTTGGGCTCTAAACCACAGGTCAGCAGTTCAAAACCACCAGCCACTCTCAGGGTGAAAGATAAGGCTTTCTACTACCATAAAGAGTTACAGCTTTGGAACCCACAGGGGCAGTTCTCGTCTGTCCCACACGCTTGCTGGGAGTTGGGATCGACTATGGCAGTGAGACTTTTTGTTTTGGGGAGTTGTGTACATACCGCACTTTGATAGCAAAGTTGTTACTGAGAGTGGAGAGCTGCGAGAAAAATGTTTATTATCTGACCCTTTTACACAGGAGCCTGGGTGGCATGGATGGTTATGCCTTGAGCTACTGAACTGTCTGGCCAAGTGTTTATCCTAGCAATCAGTAACTCCATGGGAGACGGGCGAGACGGCTACTCTCCTAAGAGCGACAGCCTCAGAAACCCTCAGAAGAGAGCAGGGTGCCCCAGAGCGTGTCCAGAGTGCTAATCTTAAAGGAAGCGGATTGCTGCATCTTTGCCCCCCCCCCCCCCCACCTCCGGTGAGTTCAAGCTGCTGACCCTTCCCTTAGCAGTGGAGCACTTAACCACTCTGCTACCAGTGGTCTCTCATGAGCTCTCTAACACAGTCGAATCCATCAAAAAGGGAAGGAGATGAGAAGTTACCAGAGGCTGAGGCCTGAGGTGACTAGGGGTAACTACATAGTGGGTTTAGCGTTTCTTTTGGAGGTGATGAAAACGTTTTAAGAAAGTTGCCAATGCTTCATTATACACTTAAAATAGTTAAAAATGGACAAATCTTACTTTATGTATATCAAACGCTATTAAAAACTATGCAGGGCTTCACAAAATGTTCGAGGGAAATCCACTATGGTTTCATTCCATTTCCCCACAAACTTTGAAAAATCCCTCCTACATTTCCAACGTGAATGTCCCAGGACCCAGGTCTGACAACACTGAGTCAGCACCGCTTCCTCTGGAAGTCAGCAAGGGACACGTTTTGGAACAGGCCACCGGAAGGCATCCGGCTCTTTCCTCGGCTCCAAATGCCTTGTTTTCCTGAAAGGAGCAAAATGCAATGTCTGGATGCTCATCAAGGGTTCTCATTGATGCACACACAGAGGAAAAGCTAACTGAACTGGAGACGTTTGGAAAAATTAAACACAGATTTCCTAATAAAGCTGAAAATAGGCTCCTGGCATCCCAAGGCATGTTTATTTCTGTTTAAATAGGTGGCTTCCCATAGACGGTTATCTGCTCAGCGGGGATCCTGGGAGAGAAATGTCTTCCTCCTCCTGTGCATTTTAAGCTTTTTTCCTATGAAATTCAGCAGAGACTATAAAAAGCATCTGCCAATCTGGATAAAAACTATAACCATGGTCAAGTAGTGCTAATACCTTTAGCTGCCTGCTTCTAGAGTGCTCTAAAAAGATAGGAAATAGTCCCATAATGGAAGGACAAGAGATTGACAATGCTTTTTGTACAAAGGTGGCTTCTTGGAAAAAGACGAGAGTACCAGTGGGCTAGGCTGAGACTGTTGCCATTAAAAACATTGCTGTTAATGTAGGTGGTGTTGTCGCTTAATTATCTGAAGGTGGGAAAAATGCTTTGGTAATTGGCAGATCACAGTAACTGGAACTACTATAGGCTGTGGTCTATGGAAATTGGCCCATTCTTAGCTTCTCAGGGCACTCAGAGGAGGTAGATTATGCTACCAACAGTTGAAGAAGGCCAATAAAGGACCAAAGGATATGATTTCAGATGAAATGCCATGGCCATTACTGGAGGGAGGGAGAAATTGACGTGGTACCAGGCAGGGAGTTCATGCTGGAGCTCGGCGTCGAGGAAGGGAGTTGAGAGCTATTTCACTATCAAGAAGGTACTTATGAAGAGATGAAAGAGATGCAAAGGGTCCTGGAAAATAACAAGAGGGCAAGGCAAGGCCATCGATGGGAAAATAAAAAAAATAATAGAAGGCTGTGATTGGGTTGAGCAGTAGATTAAAAAAAGGAACAAATCTTTATAATCACAGAATTAGAGTCAACTACAATCAAGTACTTACTTAATCAGGTCAATTAATTTCTGTAAAGAGTTCATCATTACTCAAAAAGAAAAAACCTACGCTTACCTTATATCTTGAAAAATCTCAACTAGAAACATATATAATTCATTTTAAATATTTTATTTCTTTTTAGCTTAGGTCACAAGTGCATACATATATAAATAAAAGGGGGCTTCAACAATGTCATGGAAAATGGGACAAAAGGATTATGGAATTTCCCACCAACTTTCTGAAGCCCCCTCATCTATTCAGGACAAACTCTAGTTAAAATGAGTTCAACAATAACTGCATGTTGCCCAAGGATGGCGAACATACACCAATCCCTTCATTTCTACAGTTATCATTCAGTACCGTCTAGTATATTCCTCAAGTTGTATAACCACTGCTGTATGTAGCCACATAACTCTGGCCATCAAAAAGTATAGCATCTGGGGTCTTAAAGGCTTGAAGGCAATCAAGCGGCCATCAAGCTCAGAAGCAACAAAGCCCACATGGAAGAAGCACACCAGCCTATGCAACCACGAGGTGTCGAAGGGACCAGGTGTAAGGCATCATCAGAACAAAAAATCTTACCATAGTGAATGATGGTGGGAGTGCAGAGTGGAGATCCAAAGCCCATTAGTAGACCGCTGGAGATCCCTTTGCAGAGGGGTCTCGGGGAGGAGATGAGCCAGTCAGGGTGAGATGTAACAACGATGAGAAATACAACTTTCCTCTAATTCCTAAATGTTTCCTCCCCGCTCCCACTACCATGACTCGAATTCGATCTAGCAAGTCTGGCTAGACCAGAGGATGTACACTGGTACAGATAGGAACTGAAAATACAGGGAATCCAGGGCGGATGAGCCCTACAGGACCAGTGGTGTGAGTGGCGAAACAGGGAGGGTAAAGGGAGAATGGGTAGGAAAGAGGGAACCGATTACAAGGAACTATATGTGACCTCCTCCCTGGGGGACAGACAACCGAAAAGTGGGTGAAGGGAGACGTCAGACAGGGCAAGATATGACAAAATACCAATTTATAAACTATCAAGGGCTCATGAGGGAGGGGGGAGCGGGGAGGGAGGGGAAAAATGAGAACCTAATGTCGGGGGTTTAAGTGGAGAGAAAATGTTTTGAGAATGATGTACAAATGCACTTTACACAATTGATGTGTGTATGGATTGCGATAACAGTTGTATGAGCCCCTAATACAATGTTGGAGAAAAAAACAACAACCATTTTTTTTCGAACATAATCAAAGTTCTCAATGTCATAAAACGGTCAGGCAGTATCTTCCAGCCATCCGCACCTTGGTATGTGCCCTCATCACTTCCCTCTCTGGCAAGTCCTCGTCACGTTGCAAGTGGATTTGAGGCATGCTAACTTTGAGGGTTTCCTGATTGCCCTGCCCTCTGCAGCGCACCCCCAGCTCCCTGCTATACAACTCTTGCAACACTTATCACTCTCCATAATAATTGCGTGATTACCGTTGCTTTCCTGGGCAGACTAGAGAGGGCTCCTTGAGAGACAGACAGGACATTGATTCTCCAAGCGGCTGGTGTAGTGCCTGCCTCAGTGGGTGCTCCACGAAGGACAAATTACCTTATAGAAGGAGTGCATGAGCAAACGGATAAATGAATGAACTCACTGTGTAAACAAGCATCTCACTGCTAACAAGAATACAATTGGGATCAAATCCTCTGATCCTGGCACAACTTGAGTACCTCATACACTGTCCCTCTCAGAGCGTCTTCTCCCCGTGGAGAAAACCGTTTTCTTGATACATCAGGCCTCCCAGTAGCTTTGACTAAAGCTTGGCATAAAGTTGTTTTTTGACACTGTGTGCCTTTTTTTCACTGAAATACAACTTTTATATATTTGAAAGATCAAAACTAAATTAATTACCCTAGTTTTACCCCAGTCAGAATCTTAAGTAATCTTTAATATAATTTCACAGGAAATAGCTTTGCATCTCTTTCTGTGATAATATAGCAGAGCTAGCAATCTACCTTCTTCTGCTAGTGCTGATTTTTCTGCATAATACCTTCAAAAGCTCCTTCCTTTTACTTTCACACAGAATGTGTCATTTAATAGATAATGCAAATGCTTCAATAGGGAGCAACCTGAAATACCAGAGAACGAGTCTTTCTTTTAAATCAATGACAGGATCCATACAGATAAACAGAAAGAACGAAAAATATTCCAGACGAGGCTGAATAATTTTGAAGACTGTATTACATGGATAAATATGTATAACTTTTACTTATAAATTCAGGTATTATATTAAATGGTGTACTTAATATCACATATTCTATAAGAGAATACCTTAGAAACATGACTTTTTTCTCCCCTCTGCAGGTACATGAAGTTATTTCATTTAATCTCTTCACATGACTCTTGACCTCAAGCTCTGCTCAGTGGTGAGCTATTTTTCAGGTTCTCTGAAGGCTCCAAAATCCATTTTTTTCCATCTAAATGTTGAAGGCAAACCCTTTTGTCAGTTGATGTGTGATGCTCTCTCCCTGGATGTTTCAAATCAAGCCATAAGAACCCAATTGCACAGTATTTGTCTGGAAAATATGTGCTGTGATCTCCACAATGTGATTAAAAATTGAACTGCATTCAGTAATTTTAAAATAGCAATACATTTATAATGGTCTGTGTAGTATCTGACCTCCTTTGGCTTCCCTGTTGCCTCAAGACAGAGGTCAGACATGCCTCCAACCTCCATCTTTATTTATTTGTTCTGACACCAATGGTTCCTCCCACGCCCCTCTACATTTATGCAATTTTGAGATTTCTTTGCAATAGCCACACAGAACTCACAGACAATACTCATAATTAGGGGGGTTATTAGGGAATCTAACAGTTGACCACAAAGATGGATCAGAAAAGATGAAGAATACAGTTACTGGTCCCCAGCAACACCTCTCCCTCAGCCAACAGCCACGTCTCTCTAGTCCTCAGCCTCGCAGTCCACTGGCCTCTGTCTTCAGGGGCCAGGGAGCCAGCCTATTGGTCTGCCTCCTAGTTTCAGTCTCAGAAGTGCTCCTCTATGGTGTGTCATGGTCTCCTTGACTTAGCCTCTGGTCCTGCCTCCACGACTTCAGACAGAAAACTCGAATTCACTGCCCAGGGAGTTCTTCTTCGAAAGGTCCTGGGTTTTCTCTCTACTTCTGAGATGGCTCTTATACGTAGAGGAATGGCTTTCATTTTATAGCAGAGCAAACCCCCAAGGAAACAAAGGATATGACTTGGTTCACATTGTCTATTAGAGACTTAATCCACGTCAACCCCATTCATTAGCAAAGAAGAAAACTTCCTCCAAGAGAGGATTATAGTCACAGTCACTGAGTCTTGGATTATAATACTACATCTCATAAGGAATTATGGTTAAAAAGGCCCTATTAATTGGCTACCTTTCATATCCAATACTGTGGTAGTCACCTAATCTGGTGTCAATTTAAGGATTAAGACTGTAGGAGTGGAGTCGATCGAGGCTGTCAATCTGGAGAGACAATGAGACTTCTGTGGGCATGGCCTTCTCCTGAGAATTCTGGGAAATCTGGTACTTCCTTGGAGGCAGAAGACACCTCTCTCTCTGCCACTTCCTGGGAGACATTGCAGAAGACAAGCCACATGGACGCAACCAGACCTCGAAAGCCGGAGAAGCCACAGAGAGACCCCTGCCAGCGCTGAGATGTTTCCAATGACACTGGATCCAAAGACTTTCTACCCACTGGCCTGTGATCTTCTGCATTTGGCATCATTGCATGTGTTTTGTGAGTCTGAAGAGGACTTTATAGATTGGTATCGGACATATGGGCTCATATCAGACTTATGGACTTGATCTGGATTAGGCTGGGATGTTTCCTCAATGTTCAATTGCTCTTGTGTATAAACCTCTCTCTTATATACATATGCCTGTTTATGAATTTGTTTCTTGAGCCTACCCAGACTAACACAAGTACTTAAAAGTGTGAGATCCCATTCCGTCTTCAGACCAGATAGTCTGTTATTCAATACAAAAGAACCAAGAAAACACATGGAAATGTGATAGCATTTATAAGGGCCTCATGACATTTTCCCCCCTTTCTAGCAGATGGAAAAGGATATAAAAATATTTACCTTGCATTTGGGCATATACAGTATTCTCTCACTCCTTTGTGGAAATGTTCATTCATTTACATCTATTTTGCAATGAACTAAATTCGGCACTAACCGAAGCAAGCCAGAGGCGTAAGTTGATCAAAGCCCACACTAGAGTCTTTGTCACTACACACGCTCCTTGTTCAGCTTGTGTAGGTATTTAAGCATTTGCAAATTGGTAACAAGGCACTCCAGTTTTTTCAATCGCCTTTCTGAAGTTGAGTGTTTTCCCCATTTCAGATTTGCCTCCTTTCTATCTTCCTTGATTTTCTTGGATAGACATAAATTCAATATATGTTGTTTCCTATATTGCAAAGCAAAGCAAACCCACTGCAGGCAAGCTGCTTTCCCCCCAACGTGGACCTGTAGCGCAGAAGAGAACTGGACTGTGAGTTCCCGGGGCGGTAAATGTTTATGGAAGCTGCTTGTTACACCTTTCTCCCATGGATTAGGCTGGCGGGTTTGAACTACCTGGATTTCAGTTGGAAGCAGAGTGTCTTAACTCCTGACGCAACGAGGGTCCTTCCTTCCCAAATCAGTATACACACATTCATTTTGATGTAAACAATACATTACCACATACATCATACCATTACACAGGCTATGTAAGTCAAGGAAACTCCGAGGACCAAATATCTCCCTTGAAAAATGGACTAACTCTGTAATAAGCTGCCTGCAGAAATTATGCATACTCACAACTGAACACTTAAGGATGCTGTCAGTTTGTTGCAACCTCTGGAATCATCAGAACGGGTACATTTCTTTAAAACCCTCCTATTTTCAAAATTCAATATTTCCTCATTTCTACTACTTATTGGTTTAGCTATTCCTGTTTCAATAGCACATTGCTTCATCATTTTTTCTTCAATGTTCCCATTTTGTCATTCCCTCCTGCAAAGCCGTGATCTATTTGAATTGCCATTAAAAGAATTACCTCTCTTTAGTATTTGATGCTCATATCAGGCACAAAAGAGGTCCCCCATTATCTAAAACCTCTGCATTTCCTATCCTGGACTATATCGGTAACCCCAAATATTGGAAGCCAGTGCTAGTAGTTGTGGTTAACTCTAGTGTCACAAGGTGGGGTCTGTCCTGGATCCTTACTATCTGAATGGCTTCAAGCAATCGGTTAACATCTGTACTTCCACTTCTTTGTGGATAATGAGTTCATTATTGGTTCATTAATGGGTTCATATGAGGATTCAATGAGCTAATCGACATAAATAATGTAGAACAATGTTTGAAGCAAAGTGTTCAAAAATGTTAGCAATAAAAATGTTATCAATTTTGTAGTAGTTACATGATCTGTTGTCAATTTGAGACTTAAGAGTTGAGGGGTGGAGTTTAGCCTGTCAATCAAGTCGCAGCTTTATGACCTAATTTGGAGGCGCTAAGGAGATAAGTAGCTTGCTGGAGTGATTAACGGGACACATTCTCACTCCCTGCGAGACATTACTGATGAAGCACCTGATGGAGCTACGCTGATGCATCCAGAGCCCTGGGAGCTGAAGGAGCCACACCGAGACCCCTGACAGCACTGAGATGCTTCTACTGCCACTGCATCCACAAGACTTTCCACCCCCTAGCCTATGGTCTTTCTGCATTCTGCATGATTGCATGTGTTGCGTGAGTCTGAAGAGGACTTTATAGATTGGTATCAGACAGATGGGCTAATATCAGACTTACGGACTTGGTCTGGGCTTTGCTGGGATGCTTCCTTAATATTCAATTGCTCTTGTACATAAAGCTCTTTCTTATACACATGTAAGATTTGTTTGTGTAGTCAACCCAGACTAACACAAATCCCTATAGGTTATGTCAGAAAGTGGTTGTAGTATAATGGAAATAAAACTTGGCTTGTTACCAGAAGTACGGGTTTCTCACCTAGGTTCTGCTATGTATTATATATGCTTTATTGCCATCTGACTTTGAGGTTGGTTAAACAGCATTGGGATAGTCCTTCATAAAATATGAGAGAAAAATGAATGAGAAACAAAATTATAAGCACAGGGTACATTCTGAAGTGCGAATTAATAAATATTAAAACTACATAAGATGTAGGGAGAAATCAAGAATTATCATAGTTGCTATAAATATTAAGAGTGATCGTAAACTAAAAGCTTATCTCTGTCCTTGATTCTGGTGCTATAATGATGAATGGCTCTACCCCTCCTACTGCCAAGGTATTCATTGACTAATAAAGGCTATTTTAGTTTTTATTAGTTATTATTGATTTAGCTTCAGTTCATGGCAATTTTATGTGTTCAAAATAACACACATTGCCTGGCCCTGTACCATCATTAGAGGTAATGAGAGAGAGAAAAAAAATCCAAGCAACAATCAGAATCCTAAACACCAGGTACAACTGACAGAGTACTCTTGGGTACCGAGACACACACCCCCCTTGTTTTGGCAGGGCAGGCAGAGGATTAACCAGGAAAGGCTTCCAAAAGAGATGGTGATGAAGGTGTGTTCTGTAGAATGAACGGGGAGAGGAATAAAGACAATCCTCAAAGACCGGAACTGGAGACTGTAGGCCATTGTCTGATAGCTGACCCTGTTGGCATTCTATGTGGAGTGCTGTGTGTGTATGGGAAGAAAGAACACAAATGTGTTTGGGGATACAATGGCCCAGTGCGCAGCTGATAGCCAAAAGTGCAGTAGTTTGAACCCATCATCCACTCCATACGAGAATGCTGTTCTAACTGATACAGGGTTTCCAAGAGTAAAACTTTATGGAAGCAGATAGTTTCAGGTTTCTCCTGTGAAAAGCTAAGAGCAAAGAAATTCAACTAACGGAAACCATGAGCCACTTTGCATGGTATGGAAGGGCTGCAACGTGTCCTGTAGGAGCCATGGTGGGATTCAGTAATTATAAGTGAGACATCATAGCTTTCCCAAATATGGCTGACATTGGAATAGGTTCTTCTCTTACTAAGAAACAGAATTACTTTGGAAGACATAGGCAACACAATAGAACTTTATTGGAAGCCCCTAGGAGGAAGAAAGCATTACCCAGTGGAACCCGAATCATGCCTATCAAACTTTAAAGGCTCCCATGCACACGCGATTCTTGGGACCTTCCTTTCCATCTGAGGTTCTACAGGGGTACCTAGGGGAAATCTCATCCCGAGCGAGAGATGTGGTCATGATGCTCTGCACAGGTTCTGTCTGGTTGTCCACTTTTGCTCCCTTATCCCGTCTCATTCCTGAGAATATTTACTCCCCTTCTCCATTGCTGGCCGTGAATTTGGTTTGGTTTTTGTTCTCCACCTCACTTCCAACAAGAGTGATCTTCCCAATAAAACTGGCAAGATTCATTATAATTCATTGTTTTTTACTTGCTACTCAAGTAATAGTTTTAAGCATTAATAAAGTTATTTTTAATTATGTGACCATTGAAGGCAAAAAAAAAAACCAAACCCCCAAACCAGCCCCCAAATAAAAAATGATTCCCAACTATCTAAGTCAGTGGTTCTCAACCTTCCTCATGCCATGACCCTTTCATACAGTTCCTCATCTTGTGGTCACCCCCCAACCATAAAATTATTTTCGTTGCTACTTCATAACTGTAATTTTGCTACTGCTATGAATCGGGCGACCCATAGGTTGAGAACCGCTGATCTGAGTGTACCCAGTGTTGTTCGCTCGATTCTGAGTAAGAATTTTTACAAAGATTGTATAAAATCCTATAATACCAATTGCTGGTGTCACCGAGTTGACTGTGCTTCACAGCGAACCCATGGGTCTCAGTAGAACTGTCGCATAGGGTTTTAGACACTGTGATTTCTAAGGAAGTAGATCATCAGGTGTTTTTCCCATACCGCCACTGGGTGGGTTCAAATCACTAACCTTGTTTTTAGCAGGATCGCATTTAACTCCTTGCCCCCTCAGGACTCTTGATAATGATGACCATAAAGACTTCAGGAGCTCAGTGCTTTTTTACCTTCTTCTCATATGCACTTTTGTTGAAGAAAGTAACCATGAAAGACTGGCAGCACTGCACAGAGACTTTGCAGCCCGCAGTCCTATCTGAAGAGCCACGTGTGGGTCCAGTATCTCTGAACTGGGGATTTGATCTATAGACTCTTGGGCTTTCCTGGAAGGAAGACAAGAATCCCCTTTACAGGGGAGCTGCAGTGCCCAAGGATGCCCACGTGTCAGAGAGAAGACATGAAAACATTCCTGCTATACAGGTCATAAATAACACCATGGGGAAAGATATTCTACAGGGGGGAGTAAAAGCATTCTGTATAACTCAGCTTTATACTACCTCATTTATTATTTAGGTTACAATGTATATATTGTAAAGCAAATTTTATTATACCAATTAACTCATTAACAACCTCTAGAGAAAAGCCAGACTTATCTGCAGGCTGGTGTGCTGAATTTTAATAACCAAATAAAGAGGAAAGCAGTATGCCAGGTTCCGGGAAAGACCCAGCAACCCACAAATGGATCTGATGCATGCAGTGTGCCCTAACACAGGGAAAAGTCAACGGTGGATTAAAACAGAAAAGGATGCCCTCAATTCATTTTCCAGAGAGTAGGTTTGGCTAATTTAAACAAGGCTCATTTACGAACTCTTAATTGAACAGAGAATAAAAATATCAGCCTTCACCCTTCCAAATTGGAACAGTGGCTAGTTTATTTGAGAGTCCATACTAGCTCAGCTGGCTAGGACAGCTAGGAGGAAGGGGGCGAAAGGAAGTAATAGGTGGGGGGCAGAATAACTCCAAGACCCTGAGAGTTTTATGCTTAGATGTGGCTCAGGATGTCTTGAATGATTTCTGATGTGGTACCATGTCCCCCAATATCTGGCGTGTGGATTGATTTGTTGCCCATGGAGGCCAAGATGGCGTTGCGAATGCAGGTGGCATAGGAGGTGAGCTCAAGGTAATCCAGCATAATACAACTTGCCAGAAGCATGGCAGTCGGGTTGGCAATGTTCTTCGCGGCTATGTTTTTGCCCGTTTGCCTTGCGCCTGTCTCAAACACCGCGTACTGGTGGCCGTAGTTGGCTCCAGGCACAAGGCCTGCCCCCCGAACCAACCCTATGCAGATATTGTTAATAATGTTGCCATACAGATTTGGCATCAACATGACATCAAATTTCTGGGGCTGGGTGACCAGCTGCATGGTGGTGAAGTCCACGTTCATGGTCTCGAAGGCTATCTGAGGATAGCGCGAGGCCACTTCGGCACAGCACTGGAGGAAGAGCCCATCTGTCAGTTTCATGATTTCGGCCTTGTGGATAGCTGTCACTTTCTTGCGCCCCATCTCGTGGGCCAGCTGGAAGGCGTACTCAGCGATCCGCAGAGACTTGCTCTTAGTCGTAATCTTCAGGGTCTCGACCACTCCGGGCACACCCTCGTGCTCCAGGTTGCTGTACTCACCCTCTGTGTTTTCCCGGATGGCAATGATGTCTATGTCCTTGTGCCGGGTGAGCACACTAGGCAGACTCTTACAGTGGATGACATTGGCATAGAGGTCGAGACACTTCCGCAGCAGGCTGTTGCGGGACAAGTGAGTGGATGGCAGGTTATGGTCTGTGGCGATGTTGCCCTTTAGTGCCACACCATTCCGACGGATGGACAAGATGGCACTGTGGAAGTCCTCGGGACTACAAGTGGAGTCCACTTGTACCTCCTCAAAATCCACAGGCACACACGCATGTGTGAACAAAGACTTGACATGCACCATAAGTTCAGGACCAATTCCATCACCAGGGATCAGAGTCACTGTGTGCCGCCCACCATACTTGGCAGAGGGAGGAATCAACTCATATCCAATATTTGTGGCGGATAGAGGTCGATAAGAAATGCTCCTCTGAGAGGTTGTTTGTCCGAGTAAACAGTCCCAAAGACGACAGAGAACGTTAGGTCGGAAAATATCCTCCAATGTGCCCTTGGTCGACCTCAGCAACGTTAGCGCCATGATCTTGATAGCTGCATGGATTTTAATGTAAATAAAATGGTGTGTTCTTTGTCTTGCTTTGGTGGGATTCTTGATACATAATTCTTGCCTGGGTCACAATAAGAAATTCTCTCTCCTACCTTGTGTTCTATTTTGGCCAAACATTCTACTGTAGTGAGAAAGATAGCTAGGGAGAAAGGAATGCGTTTATACTGTACGAAGTAGACATTTCAGAGTTGGATAAGGATCATCTATTATTAGACTAAGCTCCGTGTGAAAATATTTTTATATATGGCTATTCTTTAATTCTCATTTCCTGGTATTCAATTATCCTGATAACCCTAGACGGTAAGCATTAGCCTCATGTAAATGGTAAACTGAGGCTTTCCGAGTTATAAGTCAGTGTAGCATGATCACACCCCTAGCAAGGGGCCTAGAGACTCCTCTGGACACCTGACTCCCAAAACTGTGTTCTTACCCACTCTGCACTGTCCCCTGATCATGTTTCCATTGTATGTCGTTTACTTATGGACTACGATATCACACACTGAACTTACATTTTCTTAGACTTAGCTTTATTGGCTGTGAAATGAAAAACAAAACGATCGGCTCAGTGAAAATGTCGTCTAAATACAAAAGCACCTCGCACAACGCCCAGAACATCAAACTCCAGACTCCCTGTCCTCGAGTCGAGTCCCGCTTGTGGTGACCCTGGAGAGGTCCGAGGAGAATGGGCCTGTGGACTTCCGAAGCTGTGATCGTTCCTGGACTAAAGAGCCTCCTCTTTCTCCCATGAAATGCTGCTGGTTTTGAACCACTCACCTTGCATGTAGCAGCCTAGCATGTAACACACTAGGCCATCGGGAATCCTTAGAGCTTCTTAATGTTCGATAAATGAATATACTAGCTGAGTCATAAAGTATCGCTATAAAGCCATAGGCATGGGTATCAAACAAAAATATCAACATGTGAAGCCCTGCTTTCTTGAGATGTCCTCCATCTAGGTGTAGATATTTCTGAAGGTGGGTACCATCTTTCTAATCCTTCCCACCAAGAAAGAACGCTGTGCTTTTTGATTTATACCACACCACATCAAGACAGTAGTTTTGGCCACCGCCTTAGAGCCGAATTGAGTTCCTTTCAAATGCTCCTTGGGTTTGGGGAACAAGAGAACCCTAAAGGGGCCAGACTAGGACTGGCGGGTGAATGGGATAAGGTTTCCCAACAAAAGCCTCATAGGAAGCCCTCGCTGTCCTTGAAACAGGGTCGGGTACGTGGTCATGGGGAAAAAACCAAAAAGTGGATGAAGGGAGACGTCGGACAGGGCAAGATATGACAAAATACCCATTTATAAACTATCAAGGGTTCATGCGGGAGGGGGGAGCGGGGAGGGAGGGGAAAAATGAGGACCTAATGTCGGGGGTTTAAATGGAGAGAAAATGTTTTGAAAAACGATGTACAAATGCGCTTTACACAATTGGTGTGTGTATGGATTGGGATAACAGTTGTATGAGCCCCTAATAAAATGTTAAAAAAAGAAAAAAAAAATTCCTCAGCCCAAGCTTCATGGCTTTTTTCCTCACTCATGCAATTTCAAATTTCTTAGAACTTCCTCATAATATATCATGGGAGAAAAATCTATCAAGCCTACCCACTTAGAATCCCCCAGCCAGAAAAATAGTCCCTATAGCTTTCATTGCTGCCCTCTGCCTTGAATTTAACTAGTCTACTAGGTCCCTTCAAGGAACCCTGGTGACACCGTTTGAACCCCCTAGCTGCCGCTCTGCTGGGCGAAAGAGAAGGCTTTCTATCCCATAGATTTAAAGTCTCGGAAACCGATAGGTGCAGCGCCTGTCCATCCTGTCGGGAACTCTGAGCTGGAAACAATTCAACGGCAATGAATTTGCTTTTGGCAAATTTAAAAAGCCACTTTTTAAATTGAAGCTTTTTTGAAAGCATTCTAAAGAAACTGAGGCACAGGCCTTCCTGAGAGACCTTGTCTTTGGCCATCCACTGACTGCAGACACCTATTTAAGTAAGTTTTGTATGGAGTAAACCCATACATGTGTCAAGTGGAACCCGAGGCGTAGCACTAGGTTTTGGCCTACCATCATATACTCGCCGTATATATTCTACATGCACACGTGAACATGCACTGCACAGTTGTATTTTTCTTTCCACCTTCATCTAGCACTTTGTAAATGGTATCCTTACAAAATCATCTCTAAGTAAGTTCTCTTAACTTTGAAGCTGAAATCTCAATGTCCATACCCTATTAGTACCTTATTTGAGGGTTTTTAAAAATCAATTATTGTTTCCTGGTTCATGAACTTTATTGAACAGTCTTACATCTATAAACTGCCTCTATTTTAAATGAGTTTTGAGCAATGTCTATTCCCTGTAACATCCACTACCCTAAAGAAGACAATCAACTTTTCCTTCACCTCCTGTTTCCCTGGCACCTCTTTCTGATGAGTAACCCCTACTTCCTTAGCCCGAGGCAAAGAGGGAGCAATGTTCTGCCACCGTAAATTAAATGTTTTCTGTTCTGGAGTTTCCTAAGTATGGAGTTGTTCTGCATGTACCTTCTGCCTGCCTTGGCTTGTGAGATTTATATATCTTGCTGTGCTCCTCTCTAGTTTGTAAGAAACTACAAAATGATTTCCTACTGTATGGAGATGCAGATACAGATCTATATCACCAGTTTACATCCCCACCTGCAAGGTAAGGAAGTTGCATCTGCTCCACATCCTCACCCACACTCAGAATAGTCACGATTTTAATTGTATCCACTCTTAATGTACGTGGTGGTATCTTACTGTGCTTTTGTTATTTCCCCCCTGACAGTGATCTGAGCATCTTTAAATGCAGCCTCCCAGTTTCAAAGCGATAATCACTCAGAGCTGATGGTTCTAAAAAACTGCCACTCAAACCTCAAAAGCATGTACCATGTTTCCTAAAAGTACCCCAGTTGAGTCAGTGACTTAATTGCAAATTAAGTATTCCCTTAACTATAAATAAAAATACTGTTCCTATTGAACTTTTAGGTACATGATGTCCTTGGTGCAGGTCAGTGGTTGGTGGGGGTGGTGGCTGACTTACTTATGAATATTTCCCAAGGATTCATGTTAAACTCCAAGGACATAAAGATGCAAATGTATTAATGGCTACTGCTTATAGAATCCTCACCACGTGTAAGGTTCTATGCTGGATAGTGTCCGTACATCAGTACAATTCAACAAGGTAAGTATTACTGTAACCATTTTGCATATCAGCAATGTGAGATGACCAGAGGTCCTGGAAATGAGCATTGTTGTGAATGTACAGACAAATAATATCATGAGGCAGGCATTTCTAGGTAAAGAAGTGGGGGGCGTGGGGTGGCAAACCCATGCACACCCAATGTGATGACCAACAGATCTTTTTGAAATGTAATAGTTGCAGGAAGGACCTTGGCTTCTTTAAGGATTCCCTCAGTCAGGCAGAACAACTGGTCCCTCAGTCAGACAGAACTACCAGTCCCTCAGTCAGACAGAACTACCGGTCCCTCAGTCAGACAGAACTACTGGTCCCTCAGTCAGACAGAACTACTGGTCCCTCAGTCAGACAGAGCTACTGGTCCCTCAGCCAGGCAGAACTACTGGTCCCTGGCTCACACTTTGAGAGTCATAGGGGCCTGCTCTTGACCTGCTCTTCACTGAAGAAAGTGCCATCCCACGGGACCCAGCATTTAGAAGACAGGAAATCACCCTGCTCCCTGCTCTGGTATCAAAAGGCTTTACATTAGGAACCAGCTGGACACCAGTTTGTCACTTAAAATGCCACATAAAACAGCTACTAATACTGGGGCACGAGCAGGAGCGGATCCAGGGCAGCAAAGCCAGAAGGAAAAGGACCTGGACACAGTCACATAATTTCGTTTCTACCAATGGATTACTCTTACGCAAGCAGGCCACCCTATCCGCTCCCTCCTGCTAGTAGCACACATAAATCCTTAAAAGGTGTAGATGCAGGAGGAGGACATGTAATGGAGATTATGAATTGAGCCATGACTGAGACTTTAATCAGCAGATTGATCTACAGGTACATCTGGACAAGGCATAACAGTTTTAACCACAGTGGGGGGAAAACAAACAAACAAACAAACAAACATGAGTTGGGCAACTCTCAGAATTAATGAGAGTTTCACGTTTCCACACATCGGCATTATCTGGCGCTGGGTAGAAATGCAAATCCTGGGGCTGGACCTATTCACGGACTGATTGAATGTAAAAGGCTGGAGTGGGGCCCCAACATCTGTGTATTAATAAGCCTTCCAGGTGATCTTGATGCACCCACAATGTGAGAGCCACTGGCTTCTGAACTGATCCAAAATGACCAACAGCTGAATTAAAGTGAAGACAATGAGGAAGAAAACCGGTTCAGAGCTATTGAGGAGACAAAAGAAATAAGACTAGACTATTGGTCTGGGAGACTGTGAATGTTCTTGTTATGTTCGTAACGACTGAATGGTGAGATAATCAGTTAAAATGCACAGAAGAGTAGGCTTGGGTGGGCTCTCAGGTGGAAAATAATTCAGTTTCATGCACAATGGGTTTGGGGGCCCCAAAGGACATCCACAAGAAGATGCCCCGTGGGTGGCATAATAAATGAGCCTGCCGCTCCAGAGAAGTGTTCAAGGGTGAGGGCCAAGGTTGAGGCGTCATCAGCAAGTGGAAGAGAGGTAACCACCCTGGGGTGCATAAAAGAGCCTGGAGCAGAAGTCCTCATCCTGTTTTTCTAGCCATGGCATATGATGCATGATGTTCATATAAGACTCACTCCAAGGAACATATCCTGATAGTCATGGAATGGAAACCACACACACAGCTAAGTAATGCCAAGAGGTCCCAGGTTTCTATATGCCATCCAGAAAAGAAAAGCATTGTATTACTAAGAAACGCTAAGTGAAATGATCTATTTAACATTCTAGAAATGGCTAAGCTAATATAGGGATACTATTCGTTTAAAGACTACATCTAGATTTCGGCGGTGAAGTGAAATTAATTACTTCTGACTTCATTTCTCACCAAATCACTGGGTGGGAACATGCAAATTGAGGTGTAGAAAACTCTCCCTGGAGATTAGCCCGTTTTCCTAAGCACCTAGGTATGAGAGAGCCATCTCAGAAGCGGGAACGGAGGTTCCTGTGGCCACCAAGAAAGAGGAGCCACGAGTGGAGTGCACACGAGCTCCCCGTCTGACGTGGCAAAAGCCCCAGAGGCCCCCGCAGTGCCACGCAGACACAGAGCAGAGGTGCTGGGCCTGCGACCAGGGCAGTGAGGCAGAGAGCAGGTGGGCTTCCTGGTCCCGAGAAAAAGTCAGCGGTCAAGGGATCACGGAGTTCAGAGGCAGAGGACCAGGGAGACACATGGCTGCTGGCTGAGAGGGGACTGTTGTGGATCAAAGACTGTCCCCTCACTGCTTATGATCCCGACCTGTGCTAACCTTCCCTAACGAGCTTCCTAATCGGGAGTAGTCGGTGAGTTCCATGTGGCCACTGCCATGGATGTTCAAACCTGTCAGTGAGGCAGAGGGCCCTGAGACTAACAGTGGCGTCCAGCGGCCTAGAGTAAAGAAAGAGGGGGGTGGGGGGGCAGGGAGGGTCTCTGTCTTGTGGCAACCGGCTTTGAGCTGGTCTAATGGTAAAGTCACCTCCCGATTGAAGCTGGGTGCTCAGACATGGCTCCAACACTCTTTTCTTCAACTTCCACAGGGAATATGAGCAAACCAAGCATGGTCCAACAAAGCTGGAGGGAAAAATAACTTATTTTAGGGCTAAAATGTGCGTTTGTAGTCATCCAGGTGCCAATTTACCTAATACAATTTCACATGTCATCTTAATTTTCACCTTGTCTTTGATTTGGAAATTGTAAATGTAGCCTCATTCTCACTTCTATGCAACATAGATGTTGAAGCAAGCACTTGCCTTCATTTCTCACTAAAAATGGGTAAAACCCAAGAAACTATACAACCACAGAGTCACAATGTACAGATTGTAGTATTTCACAATGACTGTAACTATTAATGATGTACCAATAGCCATTGTTCATGGGTGCTCTCAACAAGTATAAAATAAGCTATAAATTATGAGCAATTCATGTCCAGCTAGCTCTGTCTCCAACACATGCCCACAAGAGAGAGCATATCCTCTTTACAAGCAAATGAGTAACATCCTAATGATGATAACTTTGAGGTAGCTCTAATGAACAGAACAAATGAATAATTCACAAACGTTTGGTTCATGAAACGTGTGAATGATTAGTATGGCATGCCTAGCTGCGACGTGCTTGTGCATCATGACGCCAAGGTCAAGAAGCACCGCGTGAAGGAAGGGATTGTAGAGAAAGCACATAGAATGCTGAGGAGGAAACAGAACCACCAATGTTTGAAGCACTATCCGTGTAGATGAAGTTGAAACTAAACCATCTGGGAGGGAGGGGACAGTGAAGAAGGAAAGCTCTCAGAAATGGAAGTCCCCAAAGCGAACTTACTGCCACTGAGTGAACTCGGATCCCTGGCAACCTATGAGGTGAGGTAGAACGGTCCTGGAGCATACCTAAGGCTGTAAACCTTGATGAACGCACACTGCCGTGTCTTTCTCTGGTGGTTACCGGGTGAGTGCTTTAACCACTGCGCAATAAGAGCATCTTTTCTGGAAGCCAATTTGTTATTATGACCTGCTATCAAGTCAGTTCTGACTCATCGAGACCCCAAGTTCAGCAGAACAAAGCACTGCCTAATCCTGCATCATACTCCCTCTGTCTGCACCGTTGGGTGCAGCCACCATGCCAATCCCCCTCATTAGGGTTTTTTCTCTTTGTAGCGTCCCTCCAACTTACCAAGCATGAAGCAAAGAAAAGGAAAACCTACCCTTAAGTGGTTTTCTAAAACAGATTTTCTTGATCGTAGAATTAGTACAAATTCTCACTTGTGATTCCATCACTTTTAAATAACCACAGTAGAGTTGTCAGATGGCAGAGAACTTGGGAGAGCCAAGTTTAAAGTAAAAGAGGAATGTCTCTCCCTCTCATGTCCCAAAAGAAAATATAAACAGAACCAAATCCACTGTAGGGGCACGTGTTACTTAATATGGCTCTTCTAGCCATCATTGTTTTTGTAGCTCCCATAAATGACTGGGTGGGTCCATGCATATATGATACCTTGCTAATAAAGTAAATAAGGTATATGGTACTCTTGTACGGTGGGACTATACAAATGAGGAATATGGGATCCTGATGTGGGGACTGGTCAGTTTCACCATTCCACTCGGTTTAAAAGAACCACCTCAGGAATGGAAAAGGGACCTCACTACCATCAAGAAAGAAGAGCCAGGAGTGGCACACGTCCTTTGGCCCTCAAGATCACTGCAATGAACTTCCTCAATGAAGGCGACAAAGCAGTGACACAGCAGAGCAAAATACCCAAAGGAATGGTGGCAGAGAAGAGGTGGCAGCAGAGCCCATAGAAGCAATAGTATAAGACAGCAAAGTGAGTGGCGCATCCCTCCCCATGGAGCAAACAAAACGTAAGCGCCTTAGGACAGAAGGCTTGCTGTAGATTGGGTTGACTCCGGCAGTCTCAGGTACTTCGGGGCTAGGTTTGGACACCCCACAGTTAGGGCTGAATGACTCTGGGCCAGGTTTACTGGCTGACTAGACATTTAATTGGTAGAACCAAGGGACCCTGAGCTGAGAGGCCAAGATCAAGAAGAGCTTCTTTACTCTTAACCAAGCAAGCCGGCAGGCGGAGGTGTGGCCTACCTGCCAGAGGAGGCAGTACTGACCAAAGAACGGTATCTACAGTGTTCCTGACACAGGACTGCAGCCAGTTACATCCCTAATAAACCTCATACTACTGAGTATGGTCTGTGAATTGAGGTGGGTTTCACAACAAATGATCTAGCCAGGAAGGGAAAGGAGATTGCTGTACAGGAGAAATGGCTGGTGTCAGAATTGATCATGAAGGTTGGGGGGGGGGTGGGCGGGGCGGAGCGGGGTGCAAGCATGTTTGAATGTTGTCTCACAGGAAATGACTTTTGTTTGACTCTGAAGGTGATTTCTCCTCCTCCCTCCCCACTACTCTTTTTTTTGTGTGTGTGATTAATCACTGTACTTTAATTATGTTTAATTATGTTCAATTTGTAGCAATGAAAATACATCCTGCATATCAGATATTTATATTATGATTCATAACAGTAGCAAAATTAGAGTTATGAAGTAGCAACGACAATAATTTTATGGTTGGGGGTCACCACAACATGAGGAACTGTATGAAAGGGTCACGGCATCAGGAAGGTTAAGAACCACTGGTCTAGATTATACAGCCTGTAACCTTGAGCAAGTCTTTTAATTTCAATGTCATGGTTGTTGTTAGATGTTATCAAGTCAGCTGCAACTTATGGTGACCTTATGTGTAACAACATAAAGCATTTCCCAATCCCGTGATACCTTCATGATTGTGGCTATACTGAAGTCCATTGTTTCAGCTTTTGGGTCAATCCACCATCTCATTGATCATTTCCATTGATTTGGGGGATCCTCTAATTTACCAAGCATGGTGTCGTTTTCTAATGTTTGATCTTTCTTAATAGTGCATCCAAAGTAAGGAGGTCAAAGTATTGCCATCTTCGATTCTAAGAAATAGTCTGGCTGTATTTCTTCTAAGGTCAATTTTTTTATTACTTGCACAGTCCACATATTCCGTTCCCTCCATCGGCACCACAGTTCAAATGCACTGATTCTTCTTTTGGCTTCCTTTTTCATGGTCCAGCTTTCTCATTCCTATGAAGCCATTGAAAGACCATGGCTTAGGTCAGATGCACCGTAGTCATCAAAGTGACATCTCTGCTTATTGAAATTTTTTTAATCATTTTATTAGGGGCTCATACAACTCTTAGAAGATGTGGTAGCCTCCAGCCCTGTGGTACAAAAAGCCACACACTTTATTTTATTTTATTTTTTTTATGAATCTGGCCCTAGATACAGTTTCCATTTGGTAGAAATAAAAGTATACCCCCTCCAAAAAACATATTGGGGTGACTATTCATAGACTTTGGGGTTTAGGGTTAAAACAGAAGAATTTATTAGTCTAGTCACAAAGGTGCTTAAACAGCAACACCCAGCTTTCCTGAAAAGACCATGGGTGAGCACTCATGGTTACATTGGAAACAGCTTGTCTTCTATTGTTTTCCCAACTGAATCTTCCAGCTACATGCACAACACTATTAAGTATTTTTCTATGTTCCAGGGCTGGACCATGCCACCCTAAATCCTCGTTCCCAACTCAGCAAGATTGGGGTTTCCTTGTGATGATTGGATTTTCAACTTCTCTGTATTTTGGACATTTTCTTTCAACCAAGAAAATTCTAGAATCATTGTGCTACTAATGAAGGGATGCATGAATCAATGGAGTCCCCTTTGTTAAACTCATCTGAGAAAGCAGGAAACCCGTGTGTCAGGGTTGAATCCTTTCACTATACTTAATCAAACTGTGTGCTGAGCAAAAAATTAAAGAAGCTGGACTGTGAAAAGAAAGCAGCATCAGGGTCAGAGGATGGCTATCAACAATCCGGGCTGTGCAGATGGTGCAACCGTGCGTGCAGAAAGCAAGGAGGACTGCAGGAAGCAAGGAAGACGGATTACAACTCAATGTAAAGAAACCGAAGATCCTCACAACTGAACCAGTAGGTAACCTCGGGATAAACTGAGAAGATATTGACGTTTGTCAAGGATTTCATCTTTTTTGGGTCTAGAATCGATGTTCATGGAAGTAGCAATCAAGAAATCCACAATGCATTGCCTCAGGGAATGCTGCTGCACAAGACTTCCATGATGTGCTGAAGAAAAAGGGTGTCATCAAGGACTGAGGTGCTCTCGACTTAAGCGTGCTATTTTCTACCGCTCCATAAGAATGCGAAAGCTAGCTATAAACTAAGCAGGGCTGAAAAATAATGGATACATTGGAATTATGGTTGTGAGTAGAATACTGAATGTACTAAGGCTTACCAGAAGGAAAACAAGTCTGTCCAGGAAGAAAGAAAACCAAAATGCTCTTTAGAAATGAGATGACAAGATTTGGTCTTATCTTTTTTGGACAGTTTATCAGGAAAGACCAATCCCTGGGGAAGGACATCATGCCTGGGAAGATGAAGGGGCAGGGAAAGGAGGAAGACCCTCAACAGGATGAACTGACACAGGGGCTGCAACAATGAACTCAAAGGTAACAATGATGCGGCTGGGACAGGACTAGGCAACGTTTTATTCTGTTGTACGTGAGGTGGCTATGAGTCCAAACAGATTTGACAGCATCTCCCGTATCACTCACACACACACACACACACACACACACACACACACACACACACTCTTTAACTGTTGATACCAGCTCAGGAAACCAGACATCATGGGTTTTCTGAAAAAAATTCAAATTAAATTAGGTCCCCCACCATCCCTGGTCCTCATAGAGCTCATCCCACACTTGGTAGGTAAACCAGTGAGACCCAATTATTTCAGTAAGGTGGTAATAATATGGTGAAACCTGTGAGTACCAAGTCTCACAGGCTTTCTGGCATTGAGGGGAGTGTAGCTTACCACATTTTTAGTGATATCATTGGGAAATATTTCAGTTTAGATTCTCAGACAGATTTCCACCTTGCACAGGTTTACTTTACCGTAATTAAGGCACCTGTAAGTTGGAAGAAACTTCCAAAAGCCAGCTCTTCTAGCCAGTCATTTCAGTCCTAAACAACACTAGAACATAGGTATTGCTAGGTAGCATCAGAAATGACTCGATCCAACACGATTGGTTTTGGGATCCAAGTTAGACAAAGCTGGAAACGTTAGCAAACTGATTGTCTTTCACCATCCCCACCCTCTGCTCTTCATGTAAGAAGGAAATGGCTTCCACTGGGCACTACCGGCAGGCAAAGTCCTAGGTTGGATCGTATTTTATCACACTCTCTGGAAGTATTACTCACCACCCTATAAAAATTGAGAGTGAGGTGCCAAGGAAATTAACTTATGCTAAGCTAACAGAAGTTTCAGACTCTGATCTGTTCATCTTAAACACGTGGTTTTGGTTTTCTGTTGTATCATGTTGCTTTTCCTTTTCCATGTCTTCCTTCCTGTGCTCCTTTCTGTTCCCAGAGAATAGTGTGTCTCTCTCTCTCTCTCTCTCTCTCTCTCTCTCTCTCTCTCTCTCTCTCTCTCTCTCTCTCACACACACACACACACACACACACACAATCATGATATACTTTCAGGTACCTAACAGTGAAATTGACAGAGACACAAAAGTAAAATGATCTGCAAGCCTATTTCTAGGTAATGATGGCTGGTGAAATGCATATTCTTGTGTCTCCTCCTTCTTGTAATCCCACTAAAGTTACAGTTAAGAGTTGTTTTTTTGTAATTTTGCTTTTTAAGCTTGTTGTTGTTATTAGGTGCCACTGATTTGGTTCTGACTCATAGTGACCTTATTTATGTAATAGAATGAACACTGCCTGGTCCTTCACCATGCTCACAATCATGGTTACAGTTGTGCATGTTGTTGAAGCCTCTGTCTCATTTCATCGCCTCGAGGTCTTCTTTTGCTACGCCCTACTACTTTGCCAAGCATGATGTCCTTTTCTGAGGACTAGTGTATCCTGAGGATATCTCCGAAGTTAGCAAGACGGAGTCTTGCTTCTGCAAGGCATTCTACCTGTACTTCCTTCAAGACAGATCTGTTTGTTGTTCTGGCAGTTTACGGTACTTTTCAATATTCTTTGCCCCACCATAGTTTAAATGAATTCATTCATTCATTCATTCATTTATTCTTCAGCGTTCCTTAATCTGTGTTAAACTTTCACATGAATATATAGTGACCTGAAAATACCAGGGCTTGGGTCAGGGGAACCCTAGTCCTTAAAGCAGTATCTTTGTTCTTCCACACTTTCAAGAGATCTTGAATTAGAAAAGATGATAGTCTAAAATTAACCCTTAGTGAAAGGCTAGAAGATAAAACGTCAGAAGATCCCCAGATAGTAAATGAAAATAATAAACGAAGCAACAAGGAAATTGGAGAAGCAAAAGTCCAGCCTCAAAATATCAAGCCTTAGCAACCCTGGAGGTGCGAGGTGACCTGCTGTGCGGGTTCCCATCTGTGGGTCTCTTCAGCAGCAGACTGTCAGAGCGCTATCCTGTAGGACCAATGGTAGCATATCTACTCAATAAACTGTAGAGCATTATTTCATATTCCCTGCACTTAAGGCTATTTAAATCCTCTCAGACCGCAACGTCCCTCGACTTACATTTTTGAAGTTGAAGGAAAGTGTGACTATGACTCCTGGAAGGAAATGAATGTCCATTTGCAATTATCTCCTTTCTACAAAGAAACGGTTTACAGCTGTCTTTGTATTTTGTAGGCACTAATTTTTTAATATGTTATAGCCAACACGAGCCTGAGTTAAAATTAATTCAGTTAAAGCACACTGAGAAGAAGAGGTTCCTTAACAATACTCAAGATGGAATATCACCTTCCTTCACAAAGATGAGGATTATCTGTTGCATATTTAATAGTCAGCTGAGTTACCTGCTGGAACAGACAATACTCCAACAATTTAGAACCATTTTTCCTCTGGGCTGCAGTCTTGTGCAGTCAACAAAGGAATAGAATGTGTATTACTAACTGATCAAAAAGAAGAAAAAGAAGAAGAAGAAATTCCAAACCCACTTCCTTCCATTAGATTCAGACTCATAGCAACCCTGCAGAACAGAATAGAACTGTCCCATAAAGTTTCCACCATGGCGTGGCTAGTGGATTTGAATAGTTGGGCTTTTGATTAGAATTGAATGCATAGCTACTGCACCAACCACGATCAATGAGACACTGTGTTAAAAATGAAGTAGAGCAGGATGTTCTGGGCTACTACTGGTCATGTTTGAGGTTTCCATGTTGCCAACGACACCTTTCTGGGTCCCTCCAGCTATATAAAGGGACACCTAATGGAGACATTCTCTTGATACTGAAACAGTCTCATAGACAGTAATAGTTCTGTTACCTGAGGCAACCTGCAATACTGCCTATCAAACCTAATTACCAGCAAAGCCACAGAAACCTATCACTTGCCTATTACCTTGCTAACATGTCCCCAGTGAGCCAATTTGAAATGAATGCAGTATGGTATAATCCATTGAAAAATACCTGGGGGACATGGTCTATGGATCTCATCAAGGTCTGGTGTCAGAAAGAATATTATGCGATAAGACTAAATAACTATGTTCAGATGCATGTATAATGGGCCAGCTTTGCTTACCTTAAATTTAGGCATGGGCAAATGGGCAACAGTGCTTTTCTGATACATTTGGAATACTTACTGGATGAAACCATTTTGGAAGGTTGTACATTAGTTCTGAAGCAACATAAAGCCTACGGAAATATGTGAAGTAAGAGTCTATGTGTGATAAGAGGAATAATTTATATCTCTCATCAGGAGAAGTATCACTCCCACATTTGCAACACTGAACTCAACCGTGGCAGTAGAGTCTATCGAGAAAGTGCAGTAACAATATTTGTGCATTTAAGGTTCTGTGCACAGCAAAAGGAGAGGAACAGGGGGAGGAGGAAGAAGAAAAGAAAGACAAAAGGAAGGAAAAGGGGGTGTAAAGAAAGAAGTTGGAAGGCAGATGGCAGGGAGGGGCAAAAGAGAGAAAAAGAAGGAAATAAACTTTGGGGAATGCCATTGTCAGCGATTCCTTCTGCCATTCGAGTTCCCTTCCTTGAATGTTTGCCATAAAATGCGAGTTGGAGATGGAAGAATGAAAACTGTCAATCCTTAAATCAGTTTTCATTTCTTCTTATCTCTCCTGGCAGGACCATTTTACTATTTGTGGTTTCAATGTTTATAGATACCATATTAAAATTTACTTTCTTCCACATGGCTCCCAAACACAATTTCATCTGATACACAACTTAAAACACTTCAATCCCTTCCAATGCTGCAAGGGAAATCAGAAATAGTGAACTCACTGGTTCAACGGCTGTGCTCCCTGCCATCCCATACTTAGCAATAATGGATTTTCCTTTCACCAATTGCTCACACCCAAAGCCTTGGAATCATTTAACTCTGCCTCTCAGATGCACATGCAATTCACCAACAAGTATTATTCATCCTAACTTCAAGATATCTAATTCAACTGTAGCCTATCATTATCGTGCATAGGAACTATTGCCAATACCATCTTTGCTGGCCTCTGGCATCCACTCTTGCCTCCAAATTCCTCAGAGCAGCCAGAATAAGATTTCAAAATGACAAGTCCAGTCTTTTTACCAGGCAGGTAGTGAGCTACTCTTGAGTCAACTCCAACTCTTGGCTTCCTTCAATAACCACTGGATGACATATTTCCCCGAGCTGCATTATTCTCACAATTGCCGGCTACTTGAGTCTATGATTGTGCCTATGGTGCCAATCCACCTCACCAAGCTCCTCGTCCTTGCAGGCCCATTATTATTTCACCAGACATGATTACCCTCCTCCCGTCAGTTCTCTCCTGATGACATGTATAAAACAAGTGAGTCAGACAGCTGTCCATTGTGACTCATAAGGATTTTATTGGCTAATTTTTGAAAGCTGATTGCCAGACTTTTCTTTCTAGTCTCTTAATTTAGTGACTATACTGCAACATGGCCACTGTTGGTGACCCTGCTGATATTTGAAACACTGGTGGCATAGCTTCTGGTGTCACAGTAATACTCAAGTCATCAGATTTGGAGTCAGGTTATGACTCTTCTCAAAAAACTCTCATGACTTCTCTTTACAGAGAGAATGAAAGCAATCCAAAACCTTTACTTTACACCAAGACCTGCACAATTGTGGGTCTAGCTCTGAACTTTTTCCTTGTTCACTTGTTCTGATCAGACAGGTATACTTGTGGTTTCTCCAATCCATTCAAGCATCCCGTGCTGCACGGATTTCCCACTAGCAGTTTCTTCTACCCAGACTAGCCTTCCCAGTTGCCTTGCCTCCTCATTAATTCAACTCTGCTCAGATTTTGCTAATGCAAAAAAAAATAAATCTTATCAGATAGCATCTTATCTCAAAAAGCAACCACCTTTCATCTCTCACTCTGTAACATATTCTTCTATTTTATTTTTCTTCTTGGGATATATAACTAATTAAAAATACAGTATGTGGTTATTTGCTTATTTTTATTGTCTACTTTCCCCATAGCAAGGAGTCCTGTCAGTGCAGGGTTTAAACACTGAGCTGCTAACTAAGAGGTCAGCTGTTCAAACCCATCTGCTGCTTTATGGGAGGAAGATGTGGCTCTGCATAGATTTACAGCCTTGGGAACTCTCTATATAGGGAAGTTTTACTCTGTCCCCTGAGGAGTCATGGTGGTGTGGTGGTTACTCACTGGGCTAATGGCTAGGTCAGCAGTTTGAAATCCCAAGTCATTCTTCTGGAGAAACAAGGGGATTTCTAGTTCTGTAAAGAGTTACACTCTCAAAAACCCACACGGGCTGTTCTACCCTGTCCCCTAGGGTCGCTATTAATTGACATCTACCTGACGGCAATGAGTTTGAGTTACCCCATCCCATAAGGTTGAAATGAGTTGGCAATAACTAAATGGCAATGGGTTAGTTCCCCCAGCACTGAATTAGCATCTATATGAAAGCAAGAATGTAATCTGTTTGGTTCCCAGTATATCTAGACTCTTACTTGGTAACTCATATCTGCTGACAAAATGAATGAAGAAATTGTAATAAGCTGTACAGATTTCAAGAATTTGGTGATAAGTTTGACTCTATGTAAATTATTGCCCACATTGGGCCCCACTCTGTAGCATATGATTAGTACACATCTAGTCAAATTCAACTTAAATACAAATCTGCTAAGTGGAGTGAACAGGGATTCCCAAATAATTTCTAAGAAAAAGGGAAAATAATGGTCTTGACTACAAAATGGAGAGAAACGCCTATCTGGAATTTTGTATATTTTTTCCTCTATGAAATATCAACGTGATAAAAAATTCACATTCTTTTCAAGTCCAAATGGCACATATTTGAAGATAGACAACCTGATGGAGCATAAGTAAAATCTGCATATATTTAAGCACACTGATATCATACTGACCTCTTTCGCTGACCACTGTGCCTAAGGATGGAAATCAACAAAAGGACGATGAAGAAAACAAGGGCAAACAATTGGAGAATTAATAACTGTCTATTACGAAAGGAGTGTGTACTACTCAGATAAGAGATGAAATTAGGAAATTTCTAGAAACCAATGAGAATGAGAATACGACATACCATAGGTGCAGCCCCACTATGAGACACAACATCCCTCATGACACATAGTGCCATGGGGGACAACACTGGAGACACAGTGTGGGAATTGCGCCCGATCTGACCCCACCACACTGAGGGGAAACACTAAGGGCATGCAACAGAACAGCAAAGGGAGCAGAGCAATGGGGAATTCCCTGGTATTCCCTAGGGAATATAAAAAATAGACCTTGGGGCCAGGTGTAGCACCCCAACACTCCTAAAGGCCAACAAACAGACCTTGAACTATTTATAGGCTTTTCTTTCTTTGTCATTATTTTTGTTTTGTTTTCTTTTTTGTTGCTTTGTTTTGCTCTATTTTTGTGCATATTATTATCTCTGCAGGTCTATCTGGATAAGATAGGTGGGATAAATAATCTGGAGGAGAAAACAACAGGACTGATGGTTCCAGGGGGACATGGGAGAAGGGAAAGTAGGGTGTTGATGGGTGTTAATACACTCAAGGACAAGGAAACAACGAGTAATCTAAAATCATTGGTGAGGAGGAAGTAGGAGGACTGGTAGGGCTTGATCAAGGGCAATGCAATTGAGAGGAATTACTGAAACCTGAACATGATAGTAGGACAAGAGGAAAGTAAAAGGAAATAGAGGAAAGAACTAGGAGGCAAAAGACATTTATAGAGGTCTAAATGCATGCACATACATATGTAAATACATTTATATATGATGATGGGGAAATAGATCTATGTACATATATTTATAGGTTTAGTATTAAGTAGCAAATGGACATTAGGCCTCTACTCAAGTACTCCCTCAATGCAAGAACTCTTTGTTCTAATAACCTGGTATTCCATGATGCTCACCTTCCTGACAGGATTGCTGAAGACAAAGCGGGTGCATAAGCAAATGTGGTGAAGAAAGCTGATGTGCCTGGCTATCAAAAGATATTGCATTTAGGGTCTTAAAGGCTTGAAGATAACAAGTGGTCATCTAGCTGAGAAGCAACAAAGTGCAAATGGAAGAAGCATACCAGCCTGTGTGATCATGAGGTGTCAATGGGATCAGGTATCAGGCATCAAAGACCCAGAAAATCATATCATTGTGAATGAGGGGGAATGCGGAATAGAGACTCAAAGCCCATCTCTAGGTAACTGAACATCCTCTTACAGACGGGTCACAAGGAAGAGATGAGCCAGTGAGGGTGCAGTATAGCACTGATGAAACTTACAACTTTCCTCCAGTTCTTTAATGCTTCTTCCTCCCCACTATCATGATGCCAAGTTTACCTTACAAATCCAGCTAGACCAGAGCATCTACATGGGTACAGATAAAAGCTGGAAATACAGGGAATCCAGAACAGATAAACCCCTCAGGACCAATGAGAGTAGCGATACCAGGAGGGTAGGGTAAAGGTAGGGACAGAATGAGGGAACCAATCAATGATGTACATATAACCCCCTCCCTGGGGGATGAACAACAGAAAAGTGAGTGAAGAGAGACATCTGTCAATGTAAGACATGAAAAAAATTTATAAATTATTAAGGGTTCATGAGAGAGGGAGGGTGGGGGGTGGAGGTAGAAAAATGAGGAGCTGATACTAAGGACTCAAGTAGAAAGAAAATGTTTTGCGAATGATGATGGCACAAATGTGCTTGACGCAATGGATGGATGGATGGATTGTGATAAGAGTTGTATATGCTCCCAATAAAATTATTTTTTTTAAAAAAGAAATATCAATGTGCTTGAGTCATTCCTCTGTGTACAGGCACTCAAGTCCAGACTGCCTAGTATGAGACTCATCACTTGCTAGATTCTGGCCCAGTGTGTTTACTGAACCCTTTCTGGGATTCTATTCACCCCCTGCTTTTCACACGCGCTGTGTTCCCCAGGAAGACAACGAACAAGTGTAATGCCATGATTTTGCTCTGGCTAATCTTCTGCTCTGTTAGTCAGGTTGTGAAGATATTGATTTTCCTTCCATTGAGCTGTATAGTTATGAATTTACATCGTCACTGATCTTCATTAGCAAGTGTTTCAAGTCCTGCTTGTTTTCAGCAAGCAAGGTTGTGCCAGCTTCATATCTCAGGATATTAAGGCTTCCTCCAGTGCTGATGCTGGGTTCCTATAGTCCATGGGCTAAATACAGCCCATCTTCTTGAATGCTCAGTGTACAAATTGATTATGACGAAAGGCTATAACCCTGACACACACCTTTCCTGATTTTATTATTCCCTTGTTTTGTTGTCTGACTGTCTTTTAGTCCATGTACAGGTTCTACATGAACACATGAAGTGTTGTGCAATTCTCGTCCTTCTCAATATAATCTATAGTTTGTTGTGATCCATAGAGTCGAATGTCTTTGTATAGTCAATAAAATACAAGTAGATATTTTTCAAACCTAAATCCTGACGCTCAGACCAATAGATGCCATCATGATACATTGCGAAATGATGGGAGCTGTCAAGAATTTCATACTTACTTAGATATAATCAATGCTCAAGGAATAGGCAGTCAAGCATTCAAATGACAAACTGCATGGAACATTCTGGTGCAGAAGACCTCTTAAAAGCGTTGAAGAACAAGGATGTCACTTCAAGGACTGAGGCGGGCCTGAGTTGAGCCATGATGTTGTCAATCACCCTCTATGTTTGTGAAAGTAGGGACAACGGCTAAACAAAAGACCACAGAAGAACGGATGCATTGATTATGGTGCTGCAAAGAATATTGAGAGCACCAGCTTCTGTCCAAAGATCAAGCAAATCGGTCTTGGGAGAAGTTTGGCCAGAATACTTCATCTCATCCATCTATTTTGGAGAGGTGATCAGGAGAGACCAGTCTCTGGGGAAAGGATGGCATAGAAGGTCGGCAAAAATGAAGAAGACCCTCAATCGATTGGTTGACCCAGTGGCCACCTCAATAGGCTCAAATGTAACAATTGTGGGGATAGTACAAAACCAGACAGTGTTTCATTCTCTTGGACATGGGTCGCTATGAATTGGAATGGATTCAACAGATCCTGATAACAACATCAATAATAATCACCTGCTCAAAATGTCTTCTCCTATTACCTATTTGACAAAATTCTACCTGACCTTTAAAATTCATATAAAATTCCACCACTTCTGGGAAGCCTTCCCCACCTTTCACCGCAAGACACTTCTACTATGCTTTGTACCTTTACAAACGAAATAGCGCCTTTACAAACAACAAAAAAACCCAAACCAAACCCATTGCTGTTGAGTCGATTCTTATAATGGCCAACATCATTTCAGAGCTATCAAAAGTTTGTTTCCCTGTCAGATTATTTGGATTAATGCTCAAAGGCTAGGAAGGGATCTTACTTATCCTTGCCTTTCCAAAATCTAGAATACAGTCTACACTTACAAAAGCTCTCTCTCTCTGAGTCAATTCTGACTCACAGTGACCCTCTAGGACAGAGTAGAAGTGCTTCACAGGGCTTCCAAGGCTGCGGAGCTCTAAGGAAGAAGAGAGCCTCCTCTTCTCTTGGAGCACCTGGTCAGTTTAAACTGGGGTCCCCCTATTAGATCCCTAATTGCATAACTCACTATGTCAACAGGACTCCTTTCAGTATCCAACAAGGACTCAAAAATGGTTTTGAGTTTTAAATTAAGTTTCTTCTTTTTTCCCACCCTTGCACCAATGGGCCCAATATAAGGAGTGATAATTATCTTTTCTTCCATCCACAATAAGATTGAGAACAAACTAGGATAAAGGTGAGTTTCACCTAGTGGGTGCAGTTATTACTTAGTTAGTGCTCTCTGGTGGAGGAGGCACGGCCACGGGCTCTCTCATGACTGCTCCTCTACTACCATTACAATAACAAGGAGAAGGACTCTCCATCAGGTGCCCACTATGCCTCACCTGGTTCTCCTTGAATCAATTCGCACTCTTACTGTCCTATTGCTCTCTCTGCAACTTGCTTGCAGAAACTTCAACTGGCTCTAGTCCAGCATATGGGCCATGGGAAATATACCTTCTGGAAAAGCTTTTCAAAGAGTGTGTGGTCACTTCACATCTCAGCAGCAGTCCACCCACATTTCGCCTGCAGAGCTGGTCCCCAGATGCTCTTGGGCACTCAGCACTCTCAAATTGCTGTTCATGTGGCCAACCAGCAGCACAGTGCACATGCCAGGTCTCCAAGTGGTCTGAAAGAAGGGCTCCCAAGTTTGATTAGAAGGGTGAAGATAGCCTTGGAGGGACAGAGGGAGGCTCACAGGGCTGATTTCTCCAGAAAACATCTCCTCATTAGATTCTAACTCCAGTTATTTGTGTTTGTCGTATCCATGAAGTGAATAAGATGTTTCAAAAGTCAGATAATAGTTATTGCAACTACTTAGAAAGGCTACTTAGTGGTCTGGCACCTCACTTTAAAATTTCCTAATGATTGGATCTTGGGGAAAATTTTTTTAAGTCCCTATTCTAACATTGTCTTAGTAGGCACTGTTGACCCCGACCATATGTCGCCTTGGGCCATAGCATTTCAGTATACATCAGGTATGCTTCCCACTACCAGTATGTGCATCTCAGAGCCAGTGAACAAGTTAGCAGAGGAAGGTTACCAGGGCATTTATTTTCTTTGGGAGCAGCCATCCACCAGTGACTCATTCTTAGGAAAGATGATCCTCGGGCACGTTTTTTCCAGATTTTCCCATCAGAACTGAGCTACAGGCTATGAACATCCACAGCAGTAATTCACTTTACCTGAGTAAAGCACTCAACACTGGAGGTCTTCTGTTTCCTGTGTTTCCTTCCTAAACAGACCCTATGAGTTTGATGATTTGTCTTAGAATCTGTGTATAGGCGGACCCACGCTCAGATATTCAATCATTCTGCTACCTATCCCTTAGTCTGATAATCAGATCATTGCCTCCAGGTTTGTCCTTCAAGTCTATGCTAGAGGCTTTAGGGAATTTAATCATGGAAACAGGAGTCTTGGTGACTGAGTGGGTTACACTTCGGGGGACTAATTGTAAGGTCAGCAGTTTGAAACCACCAGCCTCTCCAAGGGAGAAAAATGAAGCTTTCTACTCCCATAACGATTTCCAATCTTTCTAAACCACATGAAGCAGTTCTAAGCTATCTTAAGATGTTCCTAAGAGCTGAGAAGCATTGAAACAGCAGTCAAATACCCAGTACGATGGTGGCAAGCTCCACAGCCTAATAAAGTGGCCATGTCCAGGTTACTGGCAGTTTAATACTATGAACACGCCTGACACCAGGGGGACAGCGATATGAGCTACATAATTCAGGCCGACCAACCAAGCAGCCAAAGTACAGTGGTGACTTTAAGCTACTGATGGCCTGAGAACAAAGTGACAAGTTACTCTGTCTTTGAAAGAAAACTGTCAATGTTAGTAGGTCCAGCGAGCAGATCTTCCTTCTACATCTTAATTGTGGCCAGTGAGAGCAACCCAGTGGGATTTGTTTTCTACCTGCCTTCAGACTCAGATGAACAGCTTTTCAATTCTGACTGTTATCTAGTCAGCGCAGAAATGAACCCAGCCCATGCAGCACTGAGGCGCTCCATCTGTATGCCTATCTCTAGTTCTCAGAAGGAATAGTGTAGCGATTGTTTAGAAGAAATAAAAATAACATATCACAGGTTTATATGGTGAAAGAAATGCTGGGAAAATAAACACCCTAAACATGAATGGGTAATAGTGGACATCCATCCTCTGTGTACCTACAGAGGCAATGAATTATTTAACCACCAAATGACTTTGTCCTGGTTGGGTCTAGGGAAGAAGATGGGTATGAAAGTAAGGATTGCTTTCAAGGGGCGCATGGAGGAAAGCACATGATTAAAGGTCAGGGACTGAGGCAAGGCTTTCATGAGAAACTAAGGCTTGACTCTGAGGAAGAGGGAAAATTGATTCAACAGTTAAAGCTATAGAAACTTCTAAGCAGAAATGCTACCAAATACAAAAGCAAACAGCTAGAGAGAGAGTAGGCTATTCCTTATTGGAATAGACATGAGAGGGTTAAAAAATAAATTTACCAGGTAGGCAGAGGTTGGCAATAAGACTTCCATGATGCGATTGCTGAAGACAAATGGGTGCATAAGCAAATGTGGCGAAGAAAGCTGATGGTTCCCAGCTATCAAAAGATATAGTGTCTGGGATCTTAAAGGCTTGAAGGTAAACAAGTGGCCATCTAGCTCAGAAGCAACAAAGCACACATGAAAGAAGCACACCAGCCTGTGTGATCATGAGGTGCCAAAGGGTTCAGGTATCAGGCATCATCAGAACAAAAAAATATTATCATAGTGAATGAGGTGAGGAGTGTGGAGCGGAGATCCAAAGCCCATTAGTAGGCCACTGGACATCCCCTTACAGAGGAGATGACCCAGTCAGGGTGTGATGTAGCAAAGATGAAACATTAGTAGGCCACTGGACATCCCCTTACAGAGGAGATGTAGCATGTAGCAAAGATGTGCGATGTAGCAAAGATGAAACATACAACTTTCCTCTAGTTCCTAAATGCTTCCTTCTCCTCCACTATCATAGAGCAGATAGGAACTGGAAATGCAGGGAATCCAGAGCCAATAATCCCTTCAGGACCAGTGGTGTGAGTGGTGATACTGAAGACAAATGGGAGAGTAGAGGGAGGGTGGGTTAGAAAGGGGGGACCGATTATAAGGAACTATATGTGACCTCCTCCCTGGGGGACGGACAACAGAAAAGTGGGTGAAGGGAGACGTTGGACAGGGCAAGCTATGACAAAATAATAATTTATAAATTATCAAGAGTTCATGAGGGACGGGGGAGCAGGGAGGGAGGGGAAAAATGAGGAGCTGATGCCAGGGGCTTAAGTGGAGAGTAAATGTTTTGATAATGACGAGGGCAACAAATGTACAAATGTGCTTTACACAATTGATGTATGTATGGATTGTGATAAGAGTTGTATGAGCCCCTAGTAAAACAATTAAAAAAAAAAAAAAAAAGACCTTCCCGGAAAGATAGAGGAGCCCTGGGGGTGTTGTTCCACTTGGGTTGGCGATGATCTGCAAGGGGAGTCTGAACCACCAGCCACTCTGGGGGAGAAAGACAGGGTTTCCTACTGCCACGAACAGGTAAGATCATGCTCTGAAGCAGCTCGACCCTGTCCTATTGGGTTGCTAGGAGTTGGGATCAACTTCATGGCAATGAGTTCGATTTTGGGCTTGGGAAGAAACAGGGCAAACTTTCTTCTGCTATCATATTTTTGCCAAGTGATACATAAATAAAAGGATTGTAATCTATGATTGGGAAGCACAAGAATCCAATTTCAGGAAAATGGGAGAGCAGGCACAAGATTGATTACTACCCAAATGTATGAAGAAGCAAAATATCTGTGTTAGTAGTTTTCTGGTGATACTTAAGCCACCCCCCCCACCACCACCACCCCTGATGTTTGCTTGGATAAAACTGCATTCCAATCCCCGCTCCATACTAGTTCAGAAATAGTATTTTGTCAAAAACAACAGCAACAAGGAAACGGTGGTTAACTCTGCTGTCAGAGAACCATGCAGAAAAGCCGTTTTGCCTTCCAGTGTATCTTGGAGGTTTCCGAAGGAGAGCTGCTCTGTTTTCCAAACACGGAAAGAAGAGGGCAATTCATTTCCTGGGAAACAGAAAGCGCGAGGAACACAGGTTATCTACAAATTCAAGGAAGCTGAGGTGTCTGATTTAGAGCCCCTGCTTCTGTGGACAGACCAGATAAATGACCAGTAAATCCCTCGCTAAACCAGGGTGGGTGAAAATGTTGGCAGCCCAAATTATTTTTCAAGATAAGTCTACCAACTGTGGACATTCAAGATGCTCTCCCTGGGTTCCTTTAAAGGCCTCAGGTCAGTCCAAAGGTCACTTGGACTCTTTGTTCTTAAGTTGGGGATTGCATTTCTCCTGTAAATTAGCTTCTCAGCATCCAGCCTGTCATTCAGATCATTATCATTCCCTCTGCTCTCCATGTCTGAGAAAGGTGAAAGAATGTGCTTCTGGAGAACAATTCAATGAGCACTTGGGGGGCTGGGGGGCAAGTTCAGCCTCTCTGCCTGCACATAACTCCATTGTGAGCCCCCTGCAGCAGACCATCGCAGCCCAGCTGGGTTTTTCAGAAATGGCTGTGAAATGAACTGTGAAAAGAAGGGACAGCCCTGATTAATGGTAAAAGGGAAGCTTGCTCAGGAGACATGTGGTTTACCTTGTTGTTCTTCATCAACACCACCAGGGTGTTTGCCACCTTGCCAGCCAAAGACCTGGCTGGGCCCAAGAAGCTGGTGGGCAAAGATGAAGGTTTAGGCCAATCCAAGGATTCTCCCGCTTTTGGGTTTCAAAGCTCCTTTTCCCTCCATCCCTTGCAAGTCTTTTTCTGTAAAGCAAACACTACCTTAACATTTACCTGGCTCAAGATGTTTAATTTATGAATTTGTTTGCTTGGCATTGAATTATTTTACGCTATCTATTAATTCATTCTGGTGGTGCAATTTCTGTAATGTAATTTCTTGGGTAGAAAAGAAATGGCTTTTTGTCCATCAGTATATTTTCTTGCGGTACCATTATGAGTGTTTCATTTAGCTTCCCAATTAGTCTTATATTTAACATATGATGACTTCACAGAGGCAGATATATTATTTTCATTGCATCATGTTCTGGAAAGAAATTCTTGGGGCTTTATCGGTGACCTATATTTCTTAGGCAGTTTTGTTAGTTAAGTGACCAGGCACACAGACAGGAAGCAATTCCACACATGTGCTAAGTTCTTCCTTTTACATGGAAATGGTCATGGTTGGTTTAACTTATCAACTTGGCTAGGTCGCAATGCTCGGTTCCTTGGTCAAACAAGGATCTGGATGTTGCAATGAAGGTATTTTGATGATGTAATAAACATTTAGAATCAATCAGGTGTATCTAAGTAGAAAGGTTACCTTGAAGTACAGTGAACCCTCGCCACTTCGCGCTTTGACTTCTGCGGCTTCACTCTATCGCGGTTTTTGTGAAACAGCACATGCTCTGTCATTACTGCCACTGATTGGCTCATACTGTACACGCTTGATGCCATAAATAATATAATAAATAATAAATGATAATTGTAACATCCAAAATGTTTTACTGTATTTTCCCTTTTTCGTTTAATGAATTGGGTAATACGAGTGTAATGGTGACTAAAGGGTGTTTTTTCATGTCCTCTATGCTCTAACTACGAAAAGATTTGATTTACAAATAAGGAATCCTACTTCGCGGAATTTCATTTATCACGGTAGGGTCTAGAACCGATTAACCGCGATAAACGAGGGTTCACTGTACTCTTATCCAATTAGTTGAACCCACTACCATTAAGTCAATTCAGATTCATAGCGATCCTATATAAGGTTTCTAAGGACTTCTAAATCTTTGTGGAGACAGCCTTCTCTTTCTCCTGTAGAACAGCTGTGGATTTGAATCAATGGCTTTTCGGTTAACAGCTCAATATTTACCAGACAATGTCATCAAGTTTCAATCACCTCATACACATGTGGAAGCTGGACAATGAAGAAGTAAGACCAGAGAATTGATGCAATTGAACTCTGGGGTGAGTGAAGAATGCGGAGAGTATCATGGGCTGTCAGAGGAGCAAACAAATCTGTCTTGGGAGAAGTACAGCCTGAATGCTACTTAGAATTGAGATCTGCAAGACTTTGTCTCATGGACTTTGGACATTCTAGCAGGAGATACTAATCCCTGGAAAAGGGCATCATGCTTGGTAAAATTAAAGGGCATCAGAAAACAGGAATATTCCTAAAGAGATGGACTGACAGAGTGGCTGCAACAACGGGTTCAAATAACAATGATTGTGAGGCTGGCCCATAACTGGGCAGTGCTCCATGCTGTTGGTCGTGGGATCACTGATAGAGCAGAACCAACTCCATAGTGTGGGGAACTGAGAAGCTGCAAGAGTGTACAGGGACAACTTCTCTACACTCATCATGAAGAGTCAGGGAGGCAGACTGGTGGAGGGAGGACTTCACGTTCATGGCTTGGAGATGCATCCCAGTCACCTTCTCCTAAGTAAAAGTTGTTCCCCACAAGGTTACCCCTGTAATGATGCTGAATTTAAGGTGCTGCTTGAGAGCACATGGTTGCTACTATACTCTTGAAGGATAATTGCTTGAAGGCTATTTGTCTGAAGGTTGTCTGCCATTAAGAGCAATCAGACCCTAATGTCTGTCCCACCCTAAGTAGCACCCCCCCACCCCCAATCTGATAAGAATCATAGATTGGTCACCTGGTGAAGAGTTCAGGGACACCTAAGGTCAAGGCAGCTCACAGAAGACCAAGGTTAGGCTACCATGTTAACGTTAGAACCTGCCCATCTTGTTACCTATGTACCTTCCTGTCACATGTATGCCTCAAGTGCCTCCCCTTCCTATTGCATGTATCCCCCTAGCTTGTCCCGCTCCTGCTACGTGTATGCCCCTACTACAACCCCTTCTTGTTAGGCAAATGTTTACGGTGGCTTGTGTGCCCGAGATTATATAAGCTTGTGAGCAAATGCCTTCCTCTGGTTCTGGCCTCCATCAGAAGAGGCTAGCCCTTGAATGCTTTGTCTGTTGTTCCTTGAATTGTCCCAGGTCAGATGACATATTAGATGGTTGCCTTTAGAAAAACACATTGGAAGAGGAAGACACTGTGCATCTGAAGAATGAATTTCAGTTTGAGCTCTATTATGTCCTTGCTGTATGATTTGCAGCAAGTTTCTTATCTTTAAACCTCAGTTTCCTCAACTGTAAAACAGTTGACGAAAATATCACCATCAAGGATTACTATGAGGACAATTGAAATAATAGTGAAGCAAATTTATTTTAAAAACAGAAAATTGTAATGTAAATCAACACTCTAGCACTATCTTAGTAATGTGTGTGTGTGTATATATACATATATATATATATATATATATATATATATATATATATCCATTACTGTCGACATAATTTTGACTCACAGTAACGCCATCGAATAGAATCAAACTGCTTTCCTGCAGTTACAAGGCTATAAAGCTGTCTGGAAGCCGGCTGTGACATCCTTCTCTCGTGCAGTGGCTGCTGGTGATCCTGCACTGAGGCCCCAGCAAGACACAGGGTCTGCATGTACTTTGCTCTCTTTTGTTTCAATCTTGTAATTCTGTGGGAATTCATACTATATTGACAAACCTTTGTTTTGTTCCCAATAGAAGTTTAGAAATTAGCCTATTTCCCTTTGAAGGACAGGGTTTGCTAAGGAGACCTGCAGCTAACATGTGGACACTCCCCTCCAAAGAGAAAACTCTGTTTAACAGCTGGCCCGTTTCAAGCTTCACCACATAAAGTTGTTCGGCTCTCCATCGAGATCCCCAGCTTTCTTATGCACTGAGATTCTATTTTTGAAACCTCCTTTTTCCTTGCCTAAAAACACCCTTTCACCAGTAGCTTAAAGAGTCAAGTTCCAACACACAAGATTCACTCTGTCTCCTTGAATACTGTCATTCAATAAATACGCTCACTCTCCCTCCATTCCTGTCTCAAAAGTTGGCTTACTCATTACAAGCTGCCCGAGTCAACCGTGATCCATGAACAGTGTATTCGAACCACCAACCTTTCTATTAGCAGCCAACAGCTTAACCACTGCACTACTAGGGTTCATCCACAGTATGTATGCCCTCAAAACCAAACCCATTGCCATAAACTTCACTGAGACTTGCAGTGGTCTGTAGATCGTTGTTGAGGCTGGAAATATTTACAAGAGTAGATAGCCTCATCTTTCTCCCAAGGAGCAATTAGTGTGTTTTAGTCACTGACCCAGTAGTTAGCAATTCAATGCTTACCTGATAGCAACACCGGAACTTCTCTACTATATATATACAAACCACACACATGACCACAGAACCAATCCTGACTCATGGGACCCTCTCGGAGAGGGTGCCATTCTGAGCCTCCAACATTTTAAGGGAGTAGAAAGCCTCATCCTTCCTCTGAGGAGCAACTAGTGGTTTCAAACTGCTAATCTCCAAGTTAGCAGCCCAACGTGCAAATTCTACACCAGGGTTCCTACTGTAGTGTGTGTGTGTATTCAAAGTCATTGTCACTGAGTCAATGCTGACTTATAGATACATGTTAAATTCAAGCGTTAACTCGGTTGGTGAAGTTCTTGATCAGAGGTCACATGTTTCAGTGACCAGTCACTGTCTTTAAAGAGATTAGAATCAAATGTGGAATCTTTTGTGTCCCTCTTCATATTTTTCTCAGACTTTCTCATGCATTTCTCTTAGTCCTTGCTCCCAACGTCCTAGTCACCTTACATCTCAGATAGCCCAGGGAAGAGAGAACTGACTTATTTTCAATGTTTCCCGTCTTTTGATTACTGAACTTACAAAAGAGAGGGAAACCCCAAACTCTTCATGCTTCCCCCAAAGCCTAAGGGCTCCAGTTCTGGCTAATGGCCACTTGCCAATTTATCACAGAAGAAGGAACTGCTTTTGAACCTGAGCGCAGACTACACGTGGACTATCCAAACATGTAGCTGGGCTCCTTTAGAGAGTCCTGGTGATGTCGTGGGTTACTCATTGAGCCGCTAACCACAGGATCAGAGGTTTAAACCTACCAGTCATTCCCTGCGGATGAAGATAAGGCTTTTCCAGGCTTCTTTAAAGATGTACAGCCTAAGAAACCCAAAGTTCCCCTCTGCCCCAAAGCTTGGCTCTGAGTTAGAATCAACTGGATGGTTGTGAGTTTGGTTTTCTGGGCTCAAGTTGAGCAGAGACGTGGGCACAGTCCTCATTCTCATATCTCATGGTCAGACCGAAATTATTATCCATGGATACGAATCAATGCATTTCTCTTAGTCCTTGCTCCCAGAGTCCTAGTTACCTTCCGTCTCGTATAGCCCAGGGACGAGAGAACTGGCGCTAAAACCAGAGAACTCTGGGCCTCCACGTGGGCTCTGTCACTTTCAGAGTTTGATTATGTGTGTTATCAGGCACTTGTGTCATCTGTTAAAAGAACAATGCGTGTCTTTGAGGGATTTGGCAAGGATTAAATAGAATAAGGTGTGTAATCATCTGGCACCAAGCCTTTCCCTGAAACACTCTGCACATTTAATGTCTGTGCGCCCAGAACAAACACAGCCTTGTCCCCATTGAACACAAGCCACAGTTTTTGTATTGCTGACAGACTGAAGCTTTCTTGCTGCAATACATCCAAGTGTGAGTGTGTGGATCCCAAATATCCCGAGATATTCCATCCTGCTGCCAAAAGTATGCCTGGTTCATATGCCTGAGTAAGCCCCACTTCAAATTTCACCTTATTTTGACTCTTTCCATTGCTAGGAACGTCCACCATATCATTGCCAAAATTTGCCACGGCTATTGACACTGAATAGGGACTTCCTTGCACACTGGTTTGCAAGGAAGGGTTTCCAGAAAGTTTATGAGAAAATGGAATTAAAATTTAATGGCGTTTTCCCCACACTTTTTGAAATATCTTTGTAAACCAAATGTTCCATGGTAGTAGCGTATTCAACTGCCTTCCTCCTTCATTCCATACCCCCAGGTAATCCCTTGGTAGATTCCAGTGCCACTTGGGCCCATCAAAGTGGCCGGCACTTATCCTGTCTGGAGAGTTGGGGGTGTCAGGTTATTTATACTGAAACAGTTATGAAGAGGGAGATGGCATGATGATTCCTGTATTATACAGTTATATGAGAGGCCTTCAAAAAGTTCTTGGAAGAATGGAATCAACATATAGTGGAGTTTTCCCATGAACTTTTTAAGCCTCCTTACATGCATTCTTTTCATACTATTAAGGGATGACTACTTGTTGATTCTATAGATCCTCAATTGTGTATTTGCATGGTATGCAATGGAAACTGAGCCCTGCTGATACCATGGCTGATACAATGGCTACATTGGTACAATGGTTGTACCAGGCTGATACCATGGCTGATACAATGGCTGAGTGCTCAGTTACTAACTGAAAGATGGCAGTTTGAACCTAATTGTGGCTCTGTGGGAGAAAAGACCTGATAATCTGCCGCCATCAAGACCGCAGCCCAGGAAACTCTCCGGGGCAGTTCTGCTCTGCCACTCCCAGTGTTGGTAGGAGTTTTTACTGGTTCCATGGCACCTAATAACATCAACCTGTATAAGTAATCTCTCGTGAGTTTAAGGGAACCTTTCATTTATTATTTAGCATTTGAGAAATAAATTATTTCAATTATCCCAGTTGTTTCAGAAATTGAGAGTTATCTCTAAGTATTTAACTCAGATTTTGACATTGTCTATCACACACTACCACGCAGATATCTTTGATCATGTAGGTGAGTGTATTTTAAAACTAGTGGCTTCTGGCGGATGCTTGCTTGCCGAGTGTCTCAGTGCACCTCCATTAATCATATCTGAGAATGTGCTAGATATTGAGACATTTACACTACTTCATTTCAGTACACAAAACTGAGGACCACATAGAAAAAGAAAATGTCCCAAGAATCGAGTTCATTTTAGTGAATAAGCTAGGCCCCAAAGCCAGACTACCGCATATAGTTATCAAACCTAGTACCAACTTTGGGTAAGCTGAATTTGCCACACCATTGATCCCATTGGCTCGACCAGGTCACCTTCAGCAGCAGGCTCCTATTTACCGCTAGTACCTACAAAATGTTTTCATTTCTAAGTGTAGCATAATAATATGAAAAAGGCAAGAGTCCTTCTTCTTACTCTGTGTTCCCAATATTTATGATCTACAACGTCAAGGGAGAGAATGTTTTGCTTGAGATAATACAACTTATGGAATGATGTAAATTAGAGTCATTGGTTTAATCTTACCCAAAGGGTAAGTCTTTTGAGCTTGTCTGCATTCTAATTCATATCAGCCAGAGACAAAATATGACTTCTTTCCTGGCCTATCTACGTGATTAGGCTATGGGCCTTCCAATCCAGCTGGCTGCCGATAAGGAATCCATAGAGTGTCATTCTAAAGAAGAGGGAAATTATCTTTTAATTCCAACAGCCAGAAGCAAAGACAGCCTGGCTGCTGTCGAAGAGTGTGTGAAGGGTACATATGACGCAAAGGCATTGCTCTTCTATGGTCCTGAGCAGGACGGAGCCAGAATACAGTGGGGAGGGAAAGCAGTTCTGGCAGAACCCAACATATGCATCTAGACAATAAGTAACTCATTACTGAATAAGAAAAAGCACCTCCTATTCAAGGAATTATCTATTAGGATCAGTAATAAGTCAGCCATGCCTAGGAAAAAGTTGCCAAGTTTGTAGTTCAATGTGCTGATTCTTTCGTCTAAATATTGTCTTCTCTTTGGTGTAAGAATACACCCCTATTCCATATAATGTATTGTTTTTAAATACCCTTTATGTTTTAGAACAGTTTGTGGTGTAGAAAAATTAAGCAGAAAATAATTACATAGTTCCCATCTTCTGGTCTCTACCTATCCATTATCTCTCTTTTGGTTAACATCTTGCATTGATGTGGCCCATGTATCACAACTGAGGAGCCACTATTTTGACAAATTGTATCCCCCATTACAGCATCATCCAGAATACTTTCACTTCCCTAAACATGTCTGTGCTTCTCCTCTGCTTCTCCCACCCTCCACCATTCTGCTCCCACAGACCACTTATATTTTAATTGCCTCTATAATTCTGCCTTTCCCAGAATGTCATATACTTGGAATCAACAATCTTCGGTTTCTCCACCCTGATGTGTTTCACTTAACAAAATGTATTTAAGGTTCTTCCATGACATTTCAGAACTTGACAGCTCATTTCTCTTTATCTCTATATAAATTTTCTTCCAAAAATATTCTATTCTCATAAAGTTAGACCGAGATTTTTTTCAATTAGAATACTAAAGATTGTGACAATTTTCTTCTCAAAGAAGCTCAGTTACCATACCACCACATTAACACTTTTTCAGTAACTGACAGAGAAGCTGATTAAGTGGGATTCAGTTAAAGGGATACCCCTCCCTTCAGGCATGGCTAGTACAGAGGCTCCAACAATATTGTCTGCTCAGCCTCATCTCTCCATGAATTTCTGTGTGTTGGCATGATTCTCAGGCAGCCTCTCCCCTGTGGTCATAAAGATGACTGGGATTTCTCCTACTCATATTCTTACAGATTCTCATTTAGTGAAGTATATCCAGCCCTGCCCCCTAAATGGGGCCTGATTGAAACTGCCTGTGTAACATGCTAAACCTGAATAAATTCTCCCTAGAAAAATGTCCTGTTTTGATTGTTTTAGAGAAAAGCCACTGGTTTCAACGTTACTGCCATATGGACTGAGTGCGGAGCAGTGAAAGAAATCAAGAAATGTTTACCAAATATTTACCAAAAGGGTTCCATGATACCGAGTGGCAAAAATAAGAGATGTCTTACTTATTGTCAACTCTGCCCTCATTTTCTTACACCTATTTTCTCCTTTGCTCTCTATAATCTGGTTTCTGCAGCTAATGTGCCCAGCTCTCACCACTAAACTCAGAACTCACCATTGAAAGGCTGAGATCAGCTAATTCAACAAGGTTTCACACCCTAAATCTCTGACCATAACCACAGGAAACGTCCTTCCCTGCCGACAGCTCAGTTCCAATTCAATGTCAGGTCCTGTGCTTGCTTTCTCCCATCAATGTTCCCTTGTGCTCCTAACTTTTAGCAATGAGATCTATAACTTCTGCTAATGGGAAATAAATCCTCCTAGATCAGCGGTTCTCAACCTGTGGATCGAGACCCCTTTGGGGGTCGAATGTCCCTTTCACAGGAGTCACTCGATTCACAACAGTAGGAAAAGGACAGTGATGAAGTAGCAATGAAAATCATTTTATGGTTGGGGTCACCACACCATGAGGAACTGCATGAAAGGGTCTCGGCATTAGGAAGGTTGAGAACCACTGCCCTAGATCCTCACGCAATAGTTCTTCCACCACTTAGCCATCATTAGGTCTTTGCTTATCCCCCCAAATCCTAGGAGATTTCCACCTTGTTTTTGTTCTGTTTTGAGTAACTCACTAAGAGGAAGTATGCTTATTCCCACAGACACCATGTTCTACAAAAATCTAGCCATTCTCCACATGTGCTAGTGTTGGTCTCTCTACAAATGACAAATTCAAGTGTTAGATATAAAACCATTCCTCCTTATGTAAGCATCTCTCTAGTCTAGATTATACATATGATTTTCCTAGTCATCTTGTGAATAAAGTTGGAATAATAATTTAGCCTTTACAGAAAACTGTTCTGTGAGATACGTATCAGTGAGATATTAAGCATACTGCCTAGCTTACATCTGCTCCATAAATCCTAGCTGTTACTATACTGGAGGGTTCGGAGACAAATTGTCATAGTTTTCTCTAGAGTATTATTTATGCTGTTCCAATATTCTTTGCACAAAAAGAAAACAAATTTATAAAATGTGGAATAACATGAGACTAGTGGCCCAAACCATTGTAGTCATTACTCTGTGGCTCAAAAATATATCAAGAGAGCAAGTAAATGTAGACTATTTGTGCTTTGGGCATCATTTTTAAAATTTATTAATGCTCTTAATTTCTTTAGTAGGCTTTAAAATGCTTTCCTCTCCTTGGTATAGATAATCTACTGATAAATTTTAAGGGAAAGGAAATTGCATTCCTAATATATGTCAAGAACTCAGAGGTTATTTGACTTAATCCTCATGGTTTTAATCCTAATTTTCCCAGTAAGTATCAATTAAATAGCTCCTAGGCATCCCTAGCTGGTGCAAAGAGTTAAGTATTCTAGCAGGTGAAAGGGCAATGGTTCGAACCCCATCATAAGTACCATGGAAGCCTAGCCTGGCCATCTGCTCCCCAAAAGTCACAGCCTTGTTTCCAAACAAAGCAGCCATCTCGGGGAGATGTCAACGAGTCCACATGGAAGAAGCACACCATCATCACTGACCGAAGGATTATACATGCATAATTACTCTGTGATAGTTACATAGTCTGGTGTCAATTTGGGAGTTGAGAGGATGAAGAGTGAAGGGGTGGAGTGTAGTCTATCAATCTGATCAGAGCCAATGAGTCCTCTGTGTGGGCATGGCTTTCTCCTGAGAATTCTGGGAAATCTGTTTTTTCCTCCTTGGAGGCGGAAGACACTCCTCTCTCTCTTGACCCTTGGAGACTCTGCTGACAAGGTTCACTCCCTGGGAGACACTGCAGCTGACAAGACACATGGAACTACCCTAGTGCCCTGAGCAGGAGAAGCCACATGGACCTACCCTGATGCAACCAGACTGCTGAAGCTGGAGAAGCCACGTAGAGGTCCCTGCCAGGGCTGAGATGCTTACAACACCACTAGACCCAATGCCTTTTTTACCCACTGGCCTGTGATCATCCTGCATCATCATGGCATGTGTTTTCTGAGCCTGAAGAGGACTTTATAGATTGGTATTGTACATATGGACTAATATCGGACTTATGGGCTTGGACCGGACTGGGTTGAGATGCTTTTTTAATGTACAATTACCCTTTACATAAAACTCTTGTCTTATACAATATGAGTTTGTATGGATTTGTTTCTCTAGTCTACCCAGACTGACACATAATCTAAAGCCAAAGGAGGGGATAGTATCAGAGCCTAAATTGTGAGCTTCTGGTTTGCAGAAGACTATGGATGGCAGTGGGAGCCCAAGATACATCTGTGAGATCTACATAGGACATAAACCTCCAGTGATTTCCCTCTATCTGTAAGAGAGGGATGGGAAGAAACCAGTTACCAAACAGAGTGCATTTGAGAGATGACTACAGGAGATCAAAATGATAAACCTAATTTAGGTTAAAACTTTGTCAGTTGATCCCCCACCCCTTTGATGCACGTTGAGCCTGATCTGGTTTTCAACCTTTTCTGTATGATTTGGACGGGGGTCATGCTCATATTGGGGTTTATCTCAGATATATTTTATCACTGGGATAATCCTTCTTAATTTTGGTTATATATATATTTTCTGTTTTGATCTGTGAAACTCGGGATTGATGAATTTATAGAGACAGTAAGTAGAATAAGGGTCCCTGGCATGTACAGTGGGGGTGGTGGGGGTGAAGAGGAGCTGATATCAAGGAGTCCAAGAAGGAAGGGGACATTTTGAAACTATGGTAGCTAGTGTACAATGCTGCTCAATGTGAATGAACTATGGAATGCTGTGATACCTGTATTTGTCCCCCACTAAAATAATTTGGGGAATAAAACAAAACCGAAAACAAAAAGTCCCAGCCTTGAAAACTCTCGGAAGCAGTCTTACACAGTTGCTCTACCGGTATGAGGTTGCCACAAGTCAGACTTGTCTCGGTGGCAACCATCAGTAACATTAACAACATGTTAGCGGAAGTTGTCAACAAAGTCATTCTACTTAGATCAACCATCTGTGGAAGCAGTAGTCAAGATACCCACTGGCATTGCACATTGGGCAAATCTGCTGTAAGAAACCTCTGTAAAGTTTTAAAGCAACAGAGATGTGACGTTGGTGACTACTGAGCACCCGACTCAAGCTATGGTCTCTCAGTGGCCTCTAATGTGTAGCAAAGTGGGAACACGAAAAAGGAAGACAGAAGAAGAATTGATGTGTTTGAACTATGGCCAAGACAATTGAATATATTATGGATTTCAATATGATGAAGAAATCAGCCTTGGAAAAATTATGAGCCAGCATGTTCTTTAGAAGCAAGACAGGCCGACCCCATATTGCTTCTTTTGAACACATCATCAGGAAAGAGAAATCACACAAAAAAGTCATGTTTGGTAAAACAGAGGGCCAACAAACCCGAAGGAGCTCTCAGTAACATGGACTGACCAAAAGCCACCACAATGGACTCATAAATAGCAAGATCCAGGAAGATGCTGCAAGACGGAGCAACACTTCATCATGTTACACGGACATGAGACCACGATGGGCTGGAGCCAACACAACGGCAGCGAACAATAGTGAGAATGACTATAAACCTGAAGCACAGGGAGATTAAGTGACAAATCCAACATGGGACAGGTAGGCAAGTAGCCAAGTCAGCTTCCAACCAACCAATACGCTATTCACAGTTAAACCATGGAAGCAGTGGGTTCCCAAACCTGGCTGATCATTGCAATCACCTGAGGGTGTAGTGAAACTACAGATCCCTGCGCTTCACTTACAACCTATGACTTCAAAACCCCCCGTGGGGAGGAGCACAGGGATCTGCCATTTCATCGGATCCCTAAGTGATTCTAATGATCTGCCGAGTTTGAGAACCTAGAAAGCAGGCCATGAAAAGTCCTCATACTTCAGTGTACAGGATGAAATGGACCGTGGGCAGATCGGAAGAGGTAGAGACGGACCCATCTACTGCAAAGTGTTACTGCTCCTCTTTTCTAAACAAGCCGACAAAGAGCAGTTAAGAAACGTTCGCGATCGCACGGCGTGCATCAGAAGTTAGATTTCATTTCAAGGGTATTAAATTCAAGTGCTCTCAGCTTGTTTAAAGTGTTTGGTGCAGCCTTTTGCTGATTCAGTTTCAATAACAAATTATTATAAGTTTAAAAGTATCTGGGTCTAAAATAATAAGGCTATATGCTCTGTAAATTCAGCAGTCAAGTACAATCCCACTATGTGATATGTGTATGGGTGTCATAAAATTATCCACAAACTGCCATGTCTCCCTTTTCTGAGGATGCATGGGTTCTCCTCTGGTTAGTGGTTATGAGGGACCACAGATCATGTCACTATTTGAAGCTGATAAGCATCATTCTGGTTAGCAGGTCATTATGGAAAGCATTATGCCTGCTCTTCTATGAATTGTTTTTAATATGAAATTGATCTTGAAATGCAACAAAAGTAAATGCTATAGACTTGTTTTTATTTGCTTCCTATTCCCTCTAATCTTAGTATAATTTGGGCTTTGATGAACAGCACTCATTTCTATTCAACAACTGACTTTATGGAAAATTCCATCCTGAGCCAGGCAATGTATACTGGAGTAAGAATTAGAAATTCTCAATCTCTGATCTAGGGAGTCTAGCCATCTGTCTGCTTCATAAATGTGACAGTTTTGCACCTGAAAGCCTGTGCTTAGTTGCTCAACAAAACAAAGAAAATCCCGGAAAGTGCTATTCACTCTTTCAGGGTGACCAGAGTCAAGGCAATGGAGCAGCTAAAAACCACAACAAAAGCTTCTTTTCCAGAGATCTCTGAATGTTCAGTGGTGCAGGATCAAGAGAGTGCTGTGTTGTTTTATTATTCATTCATACATATTTAAAGAGCTTTCAGGAGCCCTGGCATAACTGGTTACACAATGGGCTGCTAATAGCAATATCAGCCACTTGACCCTGTCAGTCACTCCCAGGGAGAAAGATAAGGCTTTTCGTTTCCATACCCATTTACAGCTTCGGACACCATAGGGAACAGTTCTAGCCTGCCCTGTGTGTCAGAATCCACGTGAAGGCAGTGGTGCTTGACCTTAGAGCTGCTGTGATACACACTCGACACAGGTGGGCACATAAAAAGGGAGCCAGTTTGAACTGACTTGTGAAACCCATTTCTTTTACTTTTATGGGTGTGACTTCTAGAAAATGTCAAATCACATATGTGGATCCAATTATCGCTGAATCGGACAGTGCTATTCTAGAGATTTAACTCACTCAAGAAATTCAGCCCACGCCTGTGCATACATGTGCATATATGCATCTGTGTATTGCTCTGTCCGCTATCAGGCAGGTCCCAAAGAAACTCACTGCACCTTGCTTTTTATTAATCTTCAAAAAGATATTCTAAGTAATGATCCCAGACTTTGTTTCCTAATAGGTAAAACAAAAAGAAATCTCCCATCTAGAACTCAAAGAAACTTTTCTAGTTTTGCCCAGACTAGAAGGCTGGACTCCATACTATTTTCAGTCTTATTTTGCCATAATTCCCAAACAGTCCACATTACAGAGAAATGTAAAATATTCCTCTCTCAACTATACAACCATTTACATAAATAAATTATTTAATGTACTAAATTTTATAGTCTATCTACAATGAAATTATTTTAAATTATTTTTATTCAAACTTAAAAAGAGTCAAATTAGATGTGAACATATATTTGAATCATTTGCCTTATTCCTTGTTCAATGCTTCATAGAATATGCTACACTTAAAAAATGGTGTCATCAATTAGTCCAAAGGGATTTTAGAACCAGATAAACTCCAGCCTCCAGGAACCTGAGACTGAAAGAATTGATGGTGCCCAGTCACCACTGCTGACGAATCCGAAAGGGTTTGTAATAAGAGATTCTGCCCTGAATGGGAGAAAAACGTGAAACAAACTCAAAATCATGGAAAAGATCAAGCTCACTGCTTTCCTGGAGACTGGTGGAACAAACCCGGAGACTCGGGTCCTTAGGTAGCTTCAGGCCTGGAAGTGAACTTCCCCACTCGGATCAAGCTTAAGCCCAACCATAGACAGACGTGTAAGGTAAACAGCAGCACCAGGAAGGCACATCCTCGGTAGAACAATCAACCACAGGAAATGAAAGCGCAGCATTTCCCCAGGGATGAAGGTCTGGAGGCAGGGAGAGCGAGTAGTAAACCCCGAGAGGACATAGGAAGAGGGTATTACACTGTGGGGCTCAAACACAAAGCGTAAGGCGTACGAATTATTTAATGTAAAACCAATTTGCTTTGTAAACTTACAGCCAAACCGCAATAAAAAGATATCAAAAATCTGTCAAAAGAACAATAAAAAGGTCATCTCCAAAGAGTATAGTGACACCACAACATGACTGAAGAACATCAGTCACGGCTTCTCTGTTCCAGGTAGAAAAATGACCAATTTCCCAGTGGTGGAAGACAGGATCCCTAACTGCAAGATAAATATCCTCGTATGATCAAGTGAGAATTGGTTATTTAGTGACAGAACTCGGATCAGTCTAGGGCTTAGGTGGAGTGGCACTGAACGATGTCACCAGCAGTCCTATTGAAGAGATAGTTAATGATTCGGAATTCTTTGCACTATTCCCAAGTGACCTATAGAGCAGTTCAATTTTCCTTTAACCAGACGAGATCAGAAGTGTCGATAGAAAGCAAACCGTCTTAAATTGTAATGAAGCCAGACGGAGCGGTGATGACATGGCTGGAAGAAGTGAGTTCACTCAACTGAAAGACTCTGAACTCGGGAGCCACGCAGTCTCTCTTCCTTGTGCGGTTGCAACTGATCCTCACAGTTCATCAGCCAGTCTGTTCTCGACAAACAATAATGCCATCGCTTGTAATCACTTCGAACTTTACTTCCAACAGCAGAGCCGTGCTTGCTGCCATTGCCGAGAGCAGTGACTTTCCCTTCCACCTTGGTCCTGGGCGCACAGCTTGTCTGTCCTACCGCTGGGCACGCGCACGGCCGTGCACTGAGTTCTGGCCAGTGTAATGTGAGCCAATCCGATGTGTACTTCTTCCATGCCTGGCCCATAAAATCCTGCCAAGATAGATTCCCCAATCTCTTTTCCTCTTTGCTGGCCAAGTGGTATGGATTCTAAGAATCGAAAAGAGGTCAAAGCCACAAGATGGAAGGTGACTGGGTTCCAGGGTTGCTATGTAGAGCATAACCCCTAACTTACACCAATTCTTAATGGACAGTGGTGTCAGGGATAAGTAAGAATTTTCACATGGACACACTGAAACGTTGGCGCTAATAAGCTGTACTGTAACACGTATAGCAACGACCAGCATCTCCTTATTGTATACATGCAGTTCCACATATGCTAGCAATTTTATGCTAACAGATTCTTATTCTAGGAGTAGAAAGAGAGAATAAATTTGAAAATGTCATCATGTTTATTAACATCAGAGCAAGGAGAGGTGATGAATCATGTCTGCGTGAGGGCGGCTAAGCTAGGATTCTTAGTGGGTTGGCAGATACTGGACTCATTGCACTTCCAGCGTGGGATGCAATGGACTCCTTTCTATGACATGTCTGGCATGGTCAGTCAATTAGGTGAAAAGGGGATTTCCTTGGGGGCGTGGCCTGCCTCTAGTATTTGTAAAGATGCTCCTGGAAGACTCTCTCCCTTTCGTCTCTCTCTTTTTCTCTTCCTCCCTCTCTCTGACGAACCCTCTGGTCTGCCTCCTTCACCAGCTCACACACTCCGGTGAGCCATGTCTTTGAAGTCAATCTCTAGAGGAGGAGATCTGTCTATCTGCTCCACGGGTTATGCTACTCTAGAGAACTCAGACTAAAGTGCTTGGTAAGTAAACATCTAACCGTAAATGAGACTGTTATGTAAAAGCACTCGAAACTAGATGCTGATTTCAGTTTGTTTAAGTTGAAAGATGGCTGTGTTTTAAGGACAAAACTGAACAATTGTTAGCAAAGCTCAGAGAACTGAGGCAAAAGAGCAGTCCTAGTACAGTCGCATTGAGGAAAGACAACAGCAGCACTACCCCAACATGATGCTTACATTTGCACAATATTTGTAAATATGCTTTCGACTGACCTTATCTTGCCTTCATAAAATAATATCAAAAAAGCACATGGGCCAGACAGACGCAGCGGAAGCACCTGGCCTGGGCTCCTGACTATGTAGCGCCCATAACACAAAAGCCATAAAGGGAGAAGGCCTATTTAAATGAACCTTGCTTAATAAGGCACCCACCAGAGCCCTGATGGCATGGTGGATTACGAGTTGGGCTGCTGATTGCAAAGTTAGCCATTTGAACCCACCAGCTGCTCCTTGGGTGAAGGCTGAGGCTTTCTGTGCCCAAAAAGATTATCCTATATCAGCAGTTCTCAACCTGTGGGTCACAACCCCTTGGGGGGCAGTTGAACGACCCTTTCACAGGGGTCATCCAATTCATAACAGTAGCAAAATTACAGTTATGAAGTAGCAACAAAAATAATGTTATGGCTGGGGGTCACCGCAACATGAGGAGCTGTATTAAAGGGTTGCAGCCTGAGGAAGGCGGAGAACCACTGTCCTATAGGGTTCCTATGAATCAGAATAGACTCGACGGCTTTGAGCCTGCTTTTGATATTTTTAACCCCAAGGGTACTTGGGGTAAACACTCTGTGTTATTCTGGGATGACTAGAGAAACAAATTCATAGACATTTATATGTGTGTAAGAGACAAATTTTTATCAAAGGGTAATTGTATATTACGAAAACATCTCAGCCCCATCCATATCATGTCCATAAGTCCGATATTAGCCCATATGTCTGATATGAATCTATAAATTCCTCTTCTGACTCACGCAACACATGCAATTACACCAAATGCAGGAAGATCACAAGCCAATGGGTAGAATATCTTGTGGATCCAGTGGCAGTGGAAGCATCTCAGCCCTAGTGGGCATCTCCACGTGGCTCCTCCAGCTCCAGGGCTCTGACTCTATGAGGCTTGTCAACAGGATTGTGTCACAGGGAGAATGTGGGTCTGGCCTCCGGAGAGCTATTTATCTCCAAAGCACCTCTAAATGAAGTCATCACGCTGCAACCTGATTGACAGGCTAAACTCCACTCTTAATAGTCTTAAATTGATTATGTAACGAGCACACGCTCTTTGCACATAACCTGAGTTGATATACACATGGTTAGTATCTATAGCTGACCACCTCTCCATAAAATTACCAGTTGTTAATAATATTTTTAATATTTTTCAAAATAATTGTTCCCCAAATGAGCTCATGATTCAGCATACAACCGAGATTGGCTATGACATTTTTAAAATGTTACTTAAAGAAAGTCCACTGGTCCGTTGAGAATTGTTCCTTAGGAATGAAAGACAGCCTTATTTTGATTGCTCAACAGAAAGTCAATGTTCAGTTGCCCGTTTTAAAATAAAATTGACTGATATATATTTATATAGCTCTGCTAATCTCCTGAGTCATTTCAGATGTGACAATTACAGATAACAAACATCTATATAACTCACCAAAGTACAACCTCAAGATGCACTCAAAAGAATCAGCACTTGTTTTAAGTGTCAGATTCCCACTCCCTCGGAGCCATAAGCTGGTTTATCCTGTTTCCTTTAAGCCTCTAGGGATGTAGTTACTGTCTACTGGGCTGCAAACTTTTAAAGGTAGGCATTGACTTTGGTAAGTGATGGGAAGTGCTTTAAGTGCATCCAAGACTCTTTTTTAAACTATTAGAAATGCACTTGAAGGAAAAGAATAGTAAAGGCCAGGAAGACTATATCCAGGTCTGCCTTGTTAAACCAAAATAACAGGGCTTTGAACTGATATACCACCAATTCAAGGCCCTGCTGAGAATTTACATTTCCACCCCAGGTATACTGAATCAGAATGCATATTTTAATAAGATCCCGAAGAATACATAAGAACAACAAGGGGATCTGTAAGAATCACCTGGGGATTGTTAAAAATTATATTCTTCTTCAGTATATCTGGGGTGGAAATGTACATTTTGGGCAGGGGCTGGTTCCAAATGACCCAGTTTTAAGCCCTGGTATCATGTACCTTCTAAGTGTACTTTCCTTGCCCCAGTTGTATTAATGAACTCTTGCTAGTTTCAAGACAGTAGTACGCACTACAGCTGAGGTATCCATCTGCAATTCTCTCTCGTGCCAAGGTACAATGGTGTCTCTTGGTACATAATTTCATTTTCTAGTTTCAGACACATTTTATTTTCATAGCATTGAAACATTCCAAGGGTCTAAAGACTCTTACTTGTCTTGGGTTTACTCAAAATTAGAAATTGCCCATTCGTTAGAACTATAACAAATATATCTCCACCAAAATTAAGTGTCAGTGTTTCTGGGTAAGCATTTGTAGGGCAGTGAAATTGCAAAATGGCACAGAGTTATTTTAATACTGCTTGGTGTTGTAGTCAATACTTGTGATAACATTACTACCCATCTACTTTTAAAAAGATGACAGCAATGGAGCTAAAGTAGGTGAGCACTCTGATGATTCGAGTATTGGGGGAACGTGACAGTCTGTACCATGTTCTCTTGTCTAGCGATTTATAGGAAATCACAGTTGACCTTGACCAATGGGGGTTTGAATTGTGCAGATGCTCTTTTTTTTTTTTAAACATTTTATTAGGGGCTCATACAACTGTTATCCCAATCCATACACATCTCAATTGTGTAAAGCGCATTTGTACATCGTTTCTCAAAACATTTTCTCTCCACTTAAACCCCCAACATTAGGTCATTTTCCCCTCCCTCCACGCTCCCCCCTCCCTCATGAGCCCTTGATAGTTTATAAATGGGTATTTTGTCATATCTTGCCCTGTCTGATGTCTCCCTTCACCCACTTTTTGGTTGTCTGTCCCCCAAGGAGGAAGTCACACACAGTTCCATGTAATCGGTTCCCTCTTTCCTACCCATTCTCCCTTTACCCTCCCTGTTTTGCCACTCTCACCACTGGTCCTATAGGGCTCATCCATCCTGGATTCCCTGTATTTTCAGTTCCTATCTGTACCAGTGTACCTCCTCTGGTCTAGCCAGACTGTGCAGATGCTCTTATATGCAGATTTTTCCAGTTGCTATTGAGGTGTGGATACTCAAATTTTGTGAGCATCTGCTTAAAATGCCATGTGATGCTAATCATATCAATGTGAACACTTCATCTCCATACAGAAGACATGGACTGCTCAGATGGTTATGATGCCCATAGTGCAGCTTTTAAGTGTACACTTGAAAATACTTGAGTACACTGACGACAACAGAAAGTTCAAAGCCCTCTTCTGCAAGGGGCAACTATATATTGGAAAGATTACTTTTTATATAAATCATTTTATTGGGGGCTCTTACAGCTCTTCTAATGATCTATACATTAATTGTATTATGCCCCTTTGTGCATAATATTGCCATCATTTTATAAACATTTCCTTTCTACTTGAGCTCTTGGTATCAGCTCCTCTTTTTTTCCCCCTCCCTCCTATACCCTCCCTCACTCTTATGAACCCTTGAAAAATTATAATGTATTATTTTCATATCTTACACTGTCTGCTGTCTCCCTTCACCCATGTTTCTCTTATTCATCCCCCTCAGGGGGTGGGGGTGTGTGAGGGCTAATACATAGGGCATTTCAATTAGTTCCCCTGGCCCTTTTCTCACCCGTATGGTATTGCTACTCCCATTTTTGTTCTGAGGGGTTTATCTGTCCTAGATTCTGTGTGTCACGAGCTCTTATCTGTAGCAGTGTATATGCTCTGGTCTAGCTGGATTTATAAGGCAGAACTGGTTCATGATAGTGGGGAGGGGACGAAGCATTAAAGAACTAGAGGAATGCTGAGCATTTCATTGGTGCTATACTGCACCCTGGCTGGCTCGTCCCTTCCTTGTGACCCTTCTGTGAAAGGATGTCCAATTGCCTACAGATGGGCTTTGGTCTGCACTATGACCCCTCTCATTTGTATGGATATGATTATTTTGGGTCTCCTGATGCCTAATACCTGATCCCGTCAACACCTCATCATCACATGTGTTGGTGTTCCTCTTCCAAGTGGGCTTTGTTGCTTCCCTGCTAGATGGCCTTTTGTTTAACTTCAAGCCTTTAAGAACTCAGATGCTATATCTTTTAATAGCCAGGCACCATCAGCTTTCTGCATATTTGGTTATGCACCCATTTTGTCTTCAGCGATTGTGTTGGGGAGGTGAGCATAACAGAATGCTAGGTTATTAGAACAAAGCATTATTGCATTGAGGGTGCACTTAAGTAAAGACCCAATGTCTCTCTGCTACCTTAGTACTTCACATATGAATATATGTACATAGACCTATATCTCTATCATTATATATAAACATATTTACATATGTGCATGCCTATATTTATACTTCTGTAAAGGTATTTTGCCTCCTAGTTCTTTCCTCTATTTCCTTTTAATTGAAAAGCTTATTTTATGTTGCCTTCTTTCTCTGCTCCTATGAGGAAGAGGGTCTGTTTGGCTGGTCATACAGATCATGGTCCTGAGCTCCAGCATAACACAGACCCTAACTTCTCCTGGACTTCCTGAACTCAGGCGCAGGGAGAACCCTGAGAGCTATACATTTGCAGGTCAGCAGAGCAACATTCTATGCCTTTTGCCATCTTCTGCCCCTACAACTATGAGCAAAGTCTACTCTAGTAGGTTAGGGTGGTCTCAGCGAGTCCCGGATTTAGGCAATGCTATGAAGTTCACCATCTCTTGTCTGTTTCTTTGGGGTAGCTCGCATGTTTCTATGATGCTAGAAACTTTGCCACCAGTATTTCAAATACCAGCAGTGTTGGCTAAGATGAACAGATTTCCAGGCTAAGAACAGACTACAGAAAAGAAATAGGTCTTATGCTTTTGAGGGATTAGCCACTGAAATCCTTATGAATAGCAGTGGAACACCGTTAGATATAAGCCTGGAAGATGGGACCCTCAGGTCCGAAGGCTCTCAAAATAAGACTAAGTAGAGTCCCGTACAATGGTGTGAATGGTGAAGACTATTGGAAGCACCATGGCCTGCAAGAAGAACAAACTCTCTTGGAAAAAGTACAGCCCGAATGTCCCTGAGAAGTGAGGACAGGAAGGCTTTGTCGCACGTGCTTTGCATATATTATCAGGAGAGACTCGGACAAGGACACCGTGCTTGGTGAGGCAGAACGGCAGCGACGAAGAGGAAGACCCTCTCTAAGATGACTGATGTTCTGGCTGCAACTATCAGCTCAAAGGGCACAATTCTGAGGCGAGGGCGGGGCCTCTGAGAGCTTTCTTCTATTGCACACGGGGTCACTATGAGTCGGAACTGACCTGAAGGCACCTACCAATAACAAACGATCCTCACCCTATCTCACATATACTGTGCACATATGCAAACCTGAAGGGGTTCTGCGGTATCCCCAAACTCCCACAGTGGCTGCACACAGACTACCATATCTAGTGGATTCTGACTCATAGTGACACCATAGGACTCAATAGAATGGCCTCTGTGGGTTTCTAAGGCTATACATGTTTGTGGGAGCAGGAAGCCTCCTCTTCCTCCTGCAGGGGAGCTGGTGGCTTTGGTTAGCAGCCCAACACCTAACTTGCCATGGCACCCGAATTCCTTCCAACAAGCAGTTGTTGTTGTTGTTGTTGTTTGCTGCCAACAAGTTGACTCCCGCCCAGAGCGACCCTGTGCACAACAGAAAGCAACACTGCACTCTCCTGCTCCATCCTCACCCCTGTTCCTATGCCCGAGCCCAATGAAGCTGGCACTGCACTGCGTCAATCCATCACAACAAGGGCCTTCCTCTTCTTCGCTGCCCTCCACAGGCAGTAGTAGAGCTAAATTCCATCCTAGGGAACATGGTGGTCCTGAGTTCAACTATGTTCAAGTGACTGACACTCCAGCCTTTCCAACAATTCTGCGAGAGATATGAGATTTTTATGGAACAAACAATACTGAGTTTTCCTGTGGGTCATAGTGAGGCCAAGTTACAGTATAGAAGACAGCGTGCCACTAACAACACATGCCACACTTAGAGGGGAGGAGTCGGCGTGTATGGTACTAACTGAGAGCATCATGCTCAGAGCTTCACGTTTTCATTTTGTTCCAACAGATATATACTGAGCTGACCACATCCTGTACAAGTACACGGGTACTACAATCAATGGTCTATGTGCACTCTAGGACATTGTGAAGGCATTCCCAATCCAATCACAAGATTAAGGAAGGACATAAAGGATTACAGCATGCATATATATAATTATGTTCATATAATTTGACAGTGGCTTTAAATAAGAGAGATTAAGTCTGGCATGATCTGGAAACTTAAGCTCATTAAATATTTGGTTGTTTGTTAAAGAACATGGGCTTGTAGTTATGTTTCACAGATGGCAGTTCAGAGAATTCAGGAAATTACACCAGATTACATTGCTAATAAATAAAAGTACTAGCATTTGGACCCAACCTATCTACCTTCAAAGCTCATGCACTTAATGGCTATGTTAGAATTCTCTTCTAAAAGCAACATCTTCTTCCCACCGCTATTTTAACTTTTCCTTCTTAGTTGATACTTGTGAGTCTCAGCAGCTAATGCAGACAGTTTGTGTGTTCCTTTATACACTCTGCACCTCAGAGAAACGAGAAGAGTGAATATTCTTGGATCGCCAGTTTCTTTTCCTTACTAGATTCCCTTTCCCCAGCCATGTCCTTTGTTCCTTGGAAGTTCATATCAACACGCCGTACAACCTGTCCCTCTCTGCTTAATTCTATTCATTTACTAAAGATGACATGCTCATGCCCCCCTTCTCCTCTAACCCTTCCCTGTGGTTTCAGCATCCCCACCCAACCTTCTCACTCTCTCACTCATAAGTGACCGTATTTGACACTTCATTAAGAACATAGAAGTTATGTTATCATATAGTCTCATCTCCTCACATCAAACCTATATTCCTTAAGACTTTATCTTCTAATTTGTTTCTAGTGTAATATCTGTGAAGGTGGTAAGGAATGAATTGTGAAAAGTTTGACAGACTTAGTGAAAAATTGGTTGACTGTTATTTGCGGTCAAGTTGTTGTCAACTCATAGGTCCTTATGGACAATGGAAGGAGCACTGTCCAGTCCTATCCCCTCCCTAAGATTGTTGCTATGCGTGCGCCCATTGTGGCAGCCACTTGCCAGTCCATCCTGTGGAGGGCTTTCCCCTTTATCATTACTCTCTACTGGACCAAACACAATGGCTGCTCCAGAAACTGCTCCCTTCTGGCACCTCAGATGATGCTTCTCCGTTTTTACTACTAAGGAGCATTCTGGCTGTAGTTCTTCCACAACAGATTGTGTGTTCTTCTGGCAGCCCATGCCATGATCAAAATTCATAATACCACCATTCATTGTCCAGCTTTCGCATGCTATGAGGTGGTCACAAAAAGCAAGGCTTGGTTCCTTTCCACTAGCAAAGCCATAGCAAAGCCATTTAGTCCTTTACAGCTGATAGTGCCTCTTCCCTCAGTCTAGCCTTCATCCAAGCACTTTATTCTTCAAGTGATGTCTTTGTTTTTTAACACTTAGGAAACAAAAAAGAATCTTTTGCAGTATATTTACCCAACGCAATTCAGCATTTTATTTCTTGGCTCCTGCTTCCAAGGGTATTGATTGTAGATCCAAGCAAAATGAAATCTCAAAGGTTAATCTTACTGCCATTGAGTTGATCATAACTCACAGACACCAGACCGGCTTTCACTGAAACCACCAGCCTGCAGCGAGCAACCCAATGCTTACCCCATTGTGTTCTAATCTATCCTTGAGAGGTTGATTAACAACACTAAATAAACAGAAATCAAAGGAAAAATTTTTAATTTTGACATGAGCAACCTGGCATGAGTGATCTGTAGCACATCATATGTGCCACAGATCATGTTTTTGAAGTTAAATAGCAGGATCCATTGATGGCTTTCTATAAGCATTGCCTTTAAGTTTTCAATTATCTTTGATTTTTCAGAATGCTGGTCTAGAATCCAGTATAAAGATCAAGCTATAAGAACATAGCTTATTTTGTCTAATAACTGGCCAATTCTCATTTTGTAGTAAATATATTTATTGAGCACTCATGAGATATAGGGATAAGGTGTTGTGTCATTAAGGGAAAGGGATATATAAAGACCTATGTTTAACAAAACCGAGTAAATTGAATACCATAGGCTGAACTGAGAAGTGAACAATTTATTCTGACTCAAAAGAGGAAGGAAAAATGAGATTCAAGTTGGACTGTGAAGATGAGTAGAATCTTGATTAGAGGAAAGGAAAATGGGTAAGGTATAAACACCAGTACAATAAAATGTCCCAAAGACAGAAAGCAGGCATACGGTCACCTGACCTGTCTGACAGGGAGAATGGCTATATGTAATTCACAAATGTTACAGGTAAGGGAACAAAGTGAAATGATATTGTCAGAGATGGGACTCAAAATGTTGGATAGGGCCTGAGTGCTTTGATAAAAAATACTGACTTCGCTCAGAAAATGGCTTTAAAAAAAAAAAGATATAATTTTAAAATGGCTTTCCCATCCTTCGATAGTTCCCTCCTTGGGTCTAAACAGATTCAAAGCATAACATTATGATTCTACATATTATGCGAAACTATTGCTTACTATTCTGATAATGAATTTTTTGCCAACTTAGATAGGCTATAGTGCCCAGTTGTTTGGTCAAATATTAGTCTAGATATAGCCATTAAAATGTAGTTATGTGCTTAAATTTTTAATCAGTAGACTTCAGTAGAGCAGATTATCCACCCACTATGTGGGTGGGCTTCATCTATTCAACTAAAGGCTTTCAGCTTCCCACGAGAAAAGAATTCTAATTCAAGACTCAAACATAGGTAGCAGGCTGGAATTTCCAGACTCTGATGTATTCATTTAGGGCATAAGACATCAGAATTTCCTACTGCCTGACCAAGAGATTTTCACTTTCCTACTTCCAACATTGCATGAGCTGATTCCTTAAAATGTGTGCTTGTGGGAGACCAGGGCTACACAGCAATGCCAGTTCTGTGAAGAACCCTAGCACAGCATTTTATGTTACATTGCAAGAGCTCTGTCTGGCAACTGGCTAAACAGAAGAGAAAGGGATTTTATCATCCATGCTTACACCAGTCGTTTCTTTTCATTTCTGATTTATGATCTAATAGTACAAAAAGTAAATAAATAAAAGAGACAATTCTGACAGTGATCTAAGGTGGTCTGGTTCTTTCAGTATCATTCTGAATAAAACCTAAAAACAGAGTCAAAGAGACATGCCTCAGAATTTTCCTGTGTAGCCCCAGTAGCTAGAAGCAGCAGAGTCACGGTTGCTACAAAGATGCTTTCGGTTGAATGAGTCTGAGCCTGTGTCCCCTTGATCTACTGACTGTGTCCTCCTCTCACTTCAGAAATCAATCACGCTTGGAGTACAGTTGCAAATCTGTTCTTGAAATGTTATAAGACTGTGCACTCTCAGAATGTACTCAAGATTCCTATTTATCAACTGTAAGGGTGCTTTTCCAAATGGGCCTGGTTCTAAATGGGTCAATCATCCTGTAATGTCGTTAGCCGGGACCCTCCTCCTGCTCTCCAGCATCTTTCCCAGGCACCTAAAGGCAGTTTTAGGTTAGTCCTTTCCTGAGTTCCTCCACATTACATTAGCTATGTTTTAAAACAGTGGCTCTCAACCTTCCTAATGCACGACCCTTTAATACAGTTCCTCATGTTGTGCTAACCCCCCAACCATAAGATCATTTTCATTGCTATTTCATAACTGCGATTTTGCTACTGGTATGAATGTGACAACCCCTGTGAAAGGGTCATTTGACCCCCAAGAGGGTCGCAACCCACAGGTTGAGAACCACCGTATTAAAACAATATCTACTGTGCTGGAAGTACTTTAGCCAAAGGCATTCCAAATTCCCTTGCTATTTGCTTCAAAATGGTTAACTGTCTTCTCTGGTCCACAGCCCAAGAGTTGATCAGTTTTAGCACCTTCAGTCCTACGTGAATGTCACACCTTAGTTCCGCAGTCTCCTTCTCCCTTTTCCTGTTACACAGGAGTTTCCGACAGCATCCAGGGACACAAGATGTTTGTTTTGGCTATTTAATTCAGGTTTTCCTTTACTTCTTCCGCATTTGCTGTCACATTCATCTTTCTGGCTCTCCCCTGCCCTCTCCTGCCTTCTGCTCCCCGCTGCAGGTCTTTCTGGCACAGTTTACCCAGCATCCCATTGCATTCATTGCCAACACACTCATCATGAATGACTTCCACAGCCATGAATGACTTCCACAGCCAAGCAGGATTCTAAAGTACCTGAGAATAAAGGTTCACCTATGCTCCAGAAACTTCAAAGGGAACGGGATTTTATTGAAATCACAGCACTCATTTGCAACCCAGGCTCCTCCCAGAAGCCAGTTTGCAGTGGGTTTCTCAGTGGGAATAAGCATTGAGTTGCATAGATGCTGCTGTCTCCTGGGCAGAAAGTAGGCTGGGGCCAGTCCATGAAGAAGTTCTGAAGCACCTATGAGGTTCAGCACTAGTGGCCAGAGTATGTCCAAGGCCATGGAAGTAATGTTAAACGGCAAAGAAGAAAATACTCTGGCAGGATGAGAGACAGTCAAGTGAAAAGAAAGGAAAAACATTTCCTACTCCAGTATTGTTTTCCTGCTTTTAAACAAAGAGCCCCGAATTTTCATTTTTCTCTGCGTCCTGCAAATTACATGGCTAGGCATGCCATGAGATGTCTATTACTTGCGCCCAAAGGAGTCCTAACTAATACATGTAGTCTTCACATGGCTCTATATTTTAGGGATTTCTTTATAAGTCTCATTCACAGGTGATGGTAACATTTTGTAAATTGTTCAAGAGGGTTGGAAGCATTTGTTCCACCTTTCTCTAAAACTCAATGGCGAACTCTCCGGAGGCCTGGTGTCATTCACCTTTGCTCTTTAGGTGGCCGACACTCTGCTCCAGACAAAAGACTTCACACTCACTGTATGCTGATGGGGAAAAGGTCACTGTGATCAGTCATTAGGCAAGAATCCTTTCAAAGAGCACCGCGTCTTCTGCAGCCATAATGAGAGGCGAGAGCAAAGGTGCATTTGTTCAGCTGCCCGATGAGAGACCACCTTTGGCTCCAGCAGGAATGCAGGATGGGGAAAGCAGACAGACACTCTTCTACAGAAAACTCCAGCCCTTCCATCAGGGCATGCACACCTGATTTCAAATCATTTGCATGCAGCTTCTCAATTTAACCACAAATGCCAAAATATTTAGTAACAGATGTTGCATAGTTTCAAAAGTATGTTTAGCGATCGAAAGTGTGAGCAAAATAAAACAATCTATATAGACTGTCGGGGACTCTCTTCCCTTTTGGATTTCTCTTGAGTCTCTACTTAGAATACCATAGCAAATAAAAAATGGAAAAGCTAGGTAAATGATGAAGAGCAAAGGAAGAGGAGGAGAGAGGTGGAGAAGCAGCAGCAGCAGGGGAAAGGGAAGGAGAAAGGCGAGAGACAGAAGAGCCAAAGAAGGAAGAGGTAAAAGATTGAAAAGACTCCCACGATTCTGCCTCATATTATTTCAAATTCAACTGCCTCTTCGCCAATATCTGCCTGTGAAATATAATAACACTCTCAACCTTTCAGGGCTACAAGTTGAACTCAATGAGTTACCTTCCTGAAAGCCCTTAAACAGGTGTCTTGCATCCGCTTTGTGGCTGTTGTGGCAGCTGACCAGGCCCGTTTCATCCACACGAAGATCAAACTTACATGGGCATCGATCTCCAGGAAAACCCACCTGACAATCTTCACACCCATCAGTATTGTTTCAGAATCTGTTGCCTGGACGCATGCTTATTGATGGAAGTGTTGGCAGTGCTCATTTCTACTCTGATCTGGGCAGTGCTCTGCCTAGCACCATGTTTAGAAGGCAAGGAAATCAAAGAATTAGTTCACTTAGTTCTCCTTGCCCAACTCCTCTGGCAAATGTTTCAGACATGGATGGCAAAGCTGCTATTATGTAGATCTACAGCTAAGACCCCCTTTGGGTATTTCAGGCACAAGGCTGAGGTTCAGGCTGGCCTGAACTTAGATACCCCTTCTCATGGGCATCATTATGGTCACCCTTGTAACACGAGTGCCTTCACCGGGTCTAACATTTTGTAGTTTAAAACACACTCATCTATATGTAAGTATCAATCACACTCACTGCCATCACATCCATTCAGACTCATAGCGACCCTGTAGGACAGGAGAGAACTGCCCCTGTGGGCTTCTGAGACTGTGAATCTTTACAGGAGTAGAAAGCGCGCTCTTTCTCCCAAGGAGAGGTTGATGGTTTTGAACTGCTGATCTTCAGGTTAGCAGCCCAACAAGTAACCATTGCACCATATATCCCCATAATTTTCCCCCAATAATCAAAACACATCACACACACACACACACACACACACACACACACACACACACAGCACTCAAATTGGTTACTGTCCAGTCAATCCCCACTTGTGGTGACCCTGGGTATTAGAGTGTAGAAAGGCCCCATGGGGCTTTCTTGGTATCATCTGTATAGAGGCAGATCCAAAGGACTTCTTTCTAGAAGAAAGGGTTTGAACCACTAACCGTTGATGAGTAACTCATTTTAACCACCCAGAAGCCTTCTGACAACATGGTCAGATAAAACACTGGAAGAGGTACTAAATAATTTGATAGGAAACACTATAAAAGTTACAGCACTTTGGTGATAAAATCAGGCCCGTATCTTAGCTCTCGAAGGCCTTTGTTCAATTCTTCAAATATACCACCTTGTTGTCCCAAGGCACATTCATATAACACACGATTCTTTTCCCTATCTCCTTGAGACCAACACCACTGACCAGGGGGATTACTTTTTAAATTTTTCCTTTCTCCAATTTATAGCCTCTATGGGAAAATGAATTTCTTCTTCAGTGTCTGTGGACACAAGCAACATTATTTGAACTCATATTTTTTTATAGTTGGATTTCCAAATTCCACCAAGGTAATAGAGGCACACTTATAAAAACTGCATGAGATGATGTGGCAAACAAAGACTCCCTGAGCAAGGACAATTAAAATTATTTTATGAGGTACTGTAATTCTGGC